>NC_140584.1:1102493095-1103146232 GCF_964204655.1 Triturus cristatus
CATAACACCTAACCGTCGCATTCCTACAAGTGTGCCACTTCAGACAAGTTCAGGGGACGCAAAGCTGCACAAAAATGGCATGAGAGGCTGGTATTATTCATTTTCAATGTGATTTGACTTGACAAAAACAGGAATAGGCACTGATATTCCACAAATGACGGCCATGCAGTGGGGCACATTTACATTCCCCATCCTATGCAGCTTAATGCCACCGGGAAAATCCCACCTGTGGCTTGCAGAGTTTGGCCACCGTGCATGGAAGGCCACAGGGATAATGCCACCTGTTGCTTGCAGAGTTTGGCCACCGTGCATGGAAGGCCACAGGGATAATGCCGCCTGTGGCTTGTAGAGGTTGGCCACCGTGCATGGAATGCCACAGGGATAATGCCGCCTGTGGCTTGCAGAGTTTGGCCACCATGCATGGAAGACCACAGGGATAATGCCGCCTGTGGCTTGCAGAGTTTGGCCACCATGCATGGAAGGCCACAGGGATAATGCCGCCTGTGGCTTGCAGAGTTTGGCCACCGTGCATGGAAGGCCACAGGGATAATGTCGCCTGTGGCTTGCAGAGTTTGGCCACCGTGCATGAAAGGCCACAGGGATAATGCCGCCTGTGGCTTGCAGAGTTTGGCCACCGTGCATGGAATGCCACAGGGACAATGCCGCCTGTGGCTTGCAGAGTTTGGCCACCATGCATGGAAGACCACAGGGATAATGCCGCCTGTGGCTTGCAGAGTTTGGCCACCGTGCATGGAAGGCCACAGGGATAATGCCGCCTGTGGCTTGCAGAGTTTGGCCACCATGCATGGAAGACCACAGGGATAATGCCGCCTGTGGCTTGCAGAGTTTGGCCACCGTGCATGGAAGACCACAGGGATAATGCCGCCTGTGGATTGCAGAGTTTGGCCACCGTGCATGGAATGCCACAGGGATAATGCCGCCTGTTGCTTGCAGAGTTTGGCCACCGTGCATGGAATGCCACAGGGATAATGCCGCCTGTGGCTTGCAGAGTTTGGCCACCGTGCATGGAATGCCACAGGGATAATGCCGCCTGTGGCTTGCAGAGATTGGCCACCATGCATGGAATGCCACAGAGATAATGCCGCCTGTGGCTTGCAGAGTTTGGCCACCATGCATGGAAGGCCACCGGGATAATGCTGCCTGTGGCTTGCAGAGTTTGGCCACCGTGCATGGAAGGCCACAGGGATAATGCCACCTGTTGCTTGCAGAGTTTGGCCACCGTGCATGGAAGGCCACAGGGATAATGCCGCCTGTGGCTTGCAGAGTTTGGCCACCATGCATGGAAGACCACAGGGATAATGCCGCCTGTGGCTTGCAGAGTTTGGCCACCATGCATGGAAGGCCACAGGGATAATGCCGCCTGTGGCTTGCAGAGTTTGGCCACCGTGCATGGAAGGCCACAGGGATAATGTCGCCTGTGGCTTGCAGAGTTTGGCCACCGTGCATGGAAGGCCACAGGGATAATGCCGCCTGTGGATTGCAGAGTTTGGCCACCGTGCATGGAAGGCCACAGGGATAATGCCGCCTGTGGCTTGCAGAGTTTGGCCACCGTGCATGGAAGACCACAGGGATAATGCCGCCTGTGGCCTGCAGAGTTTGGCCACCTTGCATGGAATGCCACCGGGATATTGCCGCCTGTGGCTTGCAGAGTTTGGCTACCTTGCACGGAATGCCACTGGGATAATGCAGCCTGTGGCTTGCAGAGTTTGGCCACCATGCACGGAATGCCACAGGGATAATGCCGCCTGTGGCTTGCAGAGTTTGGCCACCATGCATGGAAGGCCACAGGGATAATGCCGCCTGTGGCTTGCAGAGTTTGGCCACCATACATGGAATGCCACACATAACTAACACTACTTTCCTGAACTTAAGGACACTCAATGAAAGGTTTTTGAACATGGAAAGGCCAAAGTTGCACAAAGGGTGAAAAACCAAACCAAAAAATATGAAAATGACTATACAAATCAGAAAAGTCTATGCCACTTGCAATTTTAACATTGCAAATCGTTGCATGCCACAAGGTAAAGAGGGCGGCACAGATGACCCTCCCACTTCTTTTTGATTTGTAAGGAGATTTATATATAATGGTTTTTAACAATTCTGTTGGTCACAAGGCTTTGAAAAGTGACTGGCTCCCTTCCCTGCATCCACTGACCCATGGGAAGCTGTCAGTGAGGGACTGATGCGGCTCTGCGAATGACCATGGAGGAGCAGACAGCTGCATGCTCCTCAGATGATCCTTTCCAATGCACCACCTTTCTTAGGCATTGAAACCCTGTAGCTTTTGGGATGCCATAATGGTATCTTTATAGGAGCAAATGCACAGCTGGAGGTCTGCAATGCCCAGCAGGCTCCATCTCTGCATTCGTATCTGGAGGCAGGAGACCCTGCCGCAGGAATATCATCCGGCAGGATTTACACAAATCTTGCGTCCGGACTCTTTGTGGATTGACACACCCAGCACAGTACAAAGAATTGCCCGGTTCACATTGTGATCGCTATGCAAACCAGCATCTGCTCTGTGACCAGGCAACAATACCCCCAGTTAACTGAGAATTTCTGTGTTTTTTATGTATATTTGTCACTATTTTAAAATTAGGCTTTCTGCCAGTGAAGATAAGTGGGCTGAATAAACAGATGTGGAAAAGGGATGCTGTACTTCTGCATGTGTCTCTCTCTTTACCTATGCTCCAGCTCATTTACTTCGGCCTGCTCCTTAGGAAAGGCTTTAACAGCTCCTATTCCACTAGAACGCTGTGGTGACCCTACAGTTGATTACTAGGGAGTTAACTTGCCAGACTGCTCCCGGTGCTGGAACTACGTCTCACTCTGCATGTCAGAATGTTTTACTGAAATGGATGAAAAAGACATTTTAGAACTCACAATGCACTTCAATGGGGACTAGGACCCTGAGTCCTATTATGGCTGTCACAACATGTTGTCCAGATTGTGGTCAACCAGTCAAGAAGGGGGAGATGGGCTTGGGACCCCTTCACATGCCCCTGGAAGTCAGGTTATTCTCTCCCTGCCTCCTTACATTTTTGTTTAAATCATTTTCATGACGCATTGACCACGTCCCTGAGGCTAACAATGACTTCCGTAACATATTGTTCATGTTGTAGTTAGCCAATCAGGATTGACTAGTCCTACTTAAATTGGCAATAACAGCATATCTCAGATACACCTAACTTTTTAACTCCTTCATGCCCAATCCAAGCCCTTCCTTACACACTAAGGAGCAAATTTACAAGTAAAGTGGAAAAGCACGGAGTTAAGCCAAGAAGGATAACATTGCGCTCCAACACGTTAGAAATGCAGGGCTGCACCATATTTACAACAATACAGTGCAACCCTGCGTTTCTCCCTGCACTGACCCTAAATGTAGCTGCCTAATGCCAACTCAGGCACCCTTGCACCATAGTGCAAGGGTGCCTGCGTTGTGAGAATGATTGTTTATGTGCAGAAAAGTGTCCATTCCTGCACATAACCAATTTTAAATGGCAATTTGTAACTTCTATGTGTGCTGCGTTGTGCAGCACACATAGAAGTGTAATTCCGTGCAGCGATATTTCTGTATCAGAGAGCAAAGTTTCCAGTGGAAATGAACATAGCAAAGCATACATTTAGGACCCCCCTCTTTTTCTCGGCCCATGCTTGGCGGATCAGTACAAAATGTTTCATGAAGGTGCTGAGGGAGATGAAGTTTTGTTTTTAAGTTTTTTGCATATTTGTCAAAAGACACCAAAGTTAATAGCAAAACAAAATCCGTTTTACTATGAAAACTCTAACCTGACTATTACCACCAATCTGTCACTATATGCATTATATATATATATATATATATATATATATAGATATATTTATATTTATATCATGTGATCAAGGCAGGCGACTGCCGAAACGCGTTATGGCAAGACCTAGTTGCGGTCAATAAAATAAAATTTGCACTAACTTTTGGGTCCGCTCTTGATTGTCGGCAGCAGACGACGAAGGATTCGAGTTGTGGCAATATATATATATATATACATACATACATATATACACACACAAAAACTTTTTTCATACAATGAGTATCTTCATACAAAAATCATTCCCAAACATAAGCTTAGTCAAGGCCAAAACGTCAACATCCAGTGCCAACGTGTTGGCTTTGCCAGTGTTTGTTGTTGTTAGGACTGGCACACAGAGAAGGACAGGACAATGTGTATACTCCCTTAACCACACTATGAAAACTTTGTGCAGTTTACTGATTATCGTATTTCATTATTGTGCAATGTGCAAGTTACACATCAAACCTAGGCTTAACTCCTCAGATAATGAATCACTATGTGCAAGTTAGAGCGTTTCTATGGGCCTTGCCGCCCAGGGCAACATATTATCTGTCACAAGTTCCACCGGGCTGAACATTAGGTTCAAACATATCACTTTGAATTTTTCTGGGTTAATATATGAAAGGTAGACAGCGCAACCCAGAAACATTAAGAAATGACTGCCTTTCTCGGTTTCTGACTTGTTCTGCCTTAAGAATATATTTTCATTAGTTGTGTTTCTTAGATTAAACATTGTCCAATCAGTTGGGATTCTAGTAATAGTAAAACATGCATTCGTTAGGAAAAAGGAGACTCTATATCCTCTGGTTCTGTTGCATTCCAAGCTTAGCTCCCACAAGTTCCTAAGTACTAGAAAACTCTTGCTTTCAAGACATTCTCCTCAAACATCTCTGTAAGAGAATGTAGGTCAAAGTCCATGGATAAGATTCATGCACGGTCTGAGGTGCAGAACAATCTCCCTTTAGTGGTGCTTTGTGTAAATTTGACAGTTTCTCATTCCCGCATTTAGAAAATGTCATCAGTGATGTAATTCACAATGTCCTCAATGATGTGTTTAAGTTCAAGAGCAGCTCGCGGTGAGGGTGTGGGTTGCAGTGTGTAAAGGGTGTAGGTCCAGAATATCATGGAAGGAATATTCAGAGGTCACAATATTGTGACCAGAACATTGAGGATCAAAATATCCACATTAATTTTTAATGTCTCTAAGAACAAAGAAGAATTTAATATGAGCAAAGGTAATTATATGTTACCTATAATACATTTTTCAGTAAACTCTATGCCATCTGTTTACTGGCATTAGGACTCTGTGCACTTTACCACTGCTAACCAGTGCTAAAGTGCTTGTGCTCTCTCCTTAAATGTGGTATGGCTGTCTTATACCTGATTGACATATTTAATTTTCTTGTAAGTCCCTTGTAGAGTGGTATTCCATGTAACCGTGGCCTGTAAATTAAATGCTATTAGTGGGCCTGCAGCGCTTATTATACTACCCACTTAAGTAGCCCTTTAAAACATGTCCTAGGCCTGCCATTGCATCCTGAATGCAGTGTTGAACTGCCATGTTAACTTGGCATTAAAACTCCCTTTTTATGGTATATAAGCCACCCCTAAGGCAGACCCTAAACAGCCCTTTGAGCATGATGCATTGTATTTAAAAGTTGGAAATGTTCTTTTACGGTTTTACATGTCTTGGTTGTGAAAAACTCCCAATTAGTTTTGCATTCCTGTGAGACCTACCTCTCCCATAGGATAACATTGGGTTACCTAATTACATTTAATAAGTGCTACCTTTCGATTGGGAGCAGGTAGGAAAATCAAGGTTGGTGTCTGAGGAATTGTAATTTAAAATCCTCTTTAAGTGTACAGTTGAATTTAAGTCGTATTTCTAAAATGCCCCTTTTAGAAAGTTAGCATTTTTGTGCCATGATCATTTGGTGCCTGCAGTTTTTTCCTGAGGTACATGACTGGGTGTGAGTGGCTGTTGTCATTTGTGTATTCCTCCCAGATAGCATCATAATAGGGCATTTAGTGTTGGCAGGATGGGTCATCTCTCTGGATAGGGGTGGCGGAGCTGTCACCTACCAACCGCATTCACACTTTAAAGGCACTGGCTCAGTTCACACACAAAGGACTTCACACTAGACGATTGTGGCCCCAAACAGATTAGGACCAGGTCAGGGACACAGGAAAATCCAGACCCTACGTAGGGATAAAGTATAGAAACTTCTTCCACTTAAAAGTGGGCACCAGATATAAATATAGAACTCTTAGATCCATTTTTTAGATATCTTCTGGACCTGTTGAAGTCTCAGAAGAGGGACTGCTCTGATGCTCTGCTGCAAGAAGAGCTGCTCTGCTGCCCTGCTACTCTGTTGCCTGAGTAAGAAGGACTGAACCTGCACCTTGAACTCAAGACCACCAGAGGGACTCCAAGGGCTGGTTGATTGGCTCCTGATCAGAGCCTCAGGGTCAAAAAAGGCTCCATCTTAAACCCTGCACCTGGACTCTGCCTGCTGTGAGTCCTTACCTACCAAGTGGTGCCTCTCCATTAGTGGACCCTTGGAAGTGGGGATAAAAGTGCTCTTCCAGCCCAACTGTGGTCACCAGCATAACCGGCGCAGTGCAACACAAATGGACGCAGCCCTCGCAGCAAGGAACTGACACAGTGAGATGCAACTCAGCGCAGATATCGCATCGCCACCTGCACAGCTCTCCATTGGGACTTATACAGCACAATGCACCTCAACGCAGGACCCAGCATTGCTCCTTAAACTGCTGCTGCACAGCACAAGACCCGCATAAAGGATACAAGGTACAATTCTCGACTAGCCAAAGCTGGTCTCTGTATCCAGCCTACGTTCCATTGCAGTCGGCCTGAACTTGTGACTTTGTCCCGCAACGGTGCAACCAGATAACCACAGTTGGTGCTTTGTGATTTTGAGCACTATTTTTACCTAAATCCTTAAAATTGCATATCTCTGGTTCTACTGATTGGATAATATTTGCTTTGGTATCAAATAATTTAGTCCAGTATACTCTATTGTTCTAAATTAGTGAGGGTTTTTTTTTGTATTGTGTTTTCACTTTATGCTGCCTTAAATAGTATTAAATACTTTACACATTGTCACTACGTTAAGCCTGACTGCCTGTGTGCCAAGCTACCAGAGGTTGAAGCATGGGTTAATTTAGTTAATTACGACAGAGATTGTGGCTGTTGCTTGAGAAGGGCTCAACCAACAACCCACTTTTACATACCCAATATCATAGAGTTACTCAGGAAAGTGCTTAGGAAGCAGTTAACTGAATTCAGAAGATGAACAAGTGATTTCCAGCGTGAGCATTGAACAGCAAATGGTGACACCATCATGCATAACAGCTGTCCCTTTCATTGTGCATTTTTCTTGCCACCTGTATCAAACATTTCAACTGACCAATGTCATATCATTGACATTCTGGTACAAAAATTTGGAAAATACCTGACTGTGGAAACATATATATGGGAAATAGTACATGCAAATTTTCATATTATTGTCATTACGCATTCACACGTTATACTGGTAATTGCAATCAGTCTTTATGTCTTTTTAGCACATCGTTAATGAAAATCATGTGTTTGATTTGCATACTTCTTTTAAAAACTTGTTTGCACTTTGATGGACTTGATTGTCTAAATAAAGTAAAATAAATTGGAATTGAAATTGAACGTGTGCCGGTCAGTGTTTTTGCTGGCTATCCTTACACTGTTGGTGTTATGGGGTACACCATCTGCAATGGGTTGTTGAATGTACATCTCCATGGAACAGTTTGTGGTCCTTTGTGGGATCCGGCGGGCAGTTTGTGAAATGACTTTTGGAGCTGCAGTCTTTCTTTGGCAAACATTTAAGCCCTTCTTTATGAGGACTTACGCCGCCGTTGAGTCACTGTATGATGCTGCAGCGGCATAAAGAATGCACCACACTGCGCCATATTTAAAAAGTGATGCATCTAGGCGATGTGTCACTTTGCATACCCCGGAACTACATAGTGCCTGCTTCAGGTATAATGTATGCAGGATGGGCGTTCCCCTGTAAAAAAGGCTTGTAGAAGCGGCAATCTATGAGAATTTACTGCGCCACTTGTACAAGTTACCTGCATCAGATCCTTACGCCTGCTTCACAACAGGCGTAAGACTGACGCAGGCCCTTTTACATGGGACTCGCCCCATGTGTGGTGACACATTGCTGGAGTTGCGTCTGTTTTGCGACCCTCTCCAACAATCTTTCATTACTGCACCACCAGATACGTCAGGATTCCAGACGTATCTGGTCAATACTTGCGACATGGAGCACCGTACTGTAAATACAGTGCATCCAAGGTGTCGCAAGAAGGGCTCAATGAAAGGAGTTGCATCGCTGTTTTCAACCAGCGATGCAGCACTTTTCATACATGAGCCCCTTAGTGCTGAACATGAGTGTGTTTCAGTGTCTCGTGTGCAACCAGGGTCTCTCTGACTCACTGGGATTGGAAGTAAACTCTTGGCGGACATTGTGAATGTTCTACTGTAAGCCGGGAGCCACTGGAGATAAATCGCAGACATCCTTGCGGATTATGGGGTTCACTCTTTAAATCACCACCACATCCTGTAACATCTCTGCTAAGAACTGCAAAATCCACGCTATCCAATGCAAGGAGTTAATAAGCAGGCCTTCCGGCAGGTAGAGGCGCAGCGCCTCAGGAGCCACGAGGCTAACGCTACTAGATAATTCCATGTTGCTAAAGCCGCAGTGCGTCAGCCATGGCCTCTCCTTTCACATAGCTTCGTAATCCGGTATTAAAAGTCCAATTAGTTTCATCGTTGGGAGTCATGACAAAAGCCAGGATGAAGCAAGGATTTCAGTGCTCCAGGCAGAACTGCATTTTGCCTGATGGAGCGCTCCCCATTCACATGATTTTTTATGCCTTTTGTAGTAATATGGTGCAGTCAGCAGGTGTAGCTGTTGCCTGATCTCGTCTTTTGGATGTGCCGGTCATGACTGTTGTATGTCAGAATATCATTAGCAAAAATATTGTCTGGCAGAAAATATATTAGATACATTTACTTACAAAAATATTGTGGCATTGAGAGGATCCTAGAAGAAGGGGATTGGAGTTTATTTTGCACTATTAACTTCACTGGCACGATATATTTGTAAACAATTTAGAAAATGTTCCAGATGCAACATTCTGGTGCCATTTCGGTCCTGATTGTAACTATCATAAGGCTTGTGCTGGGCGAAGACTGATTCATGCCCCAATGGAAGCGAGCGGCAGCTGTATTTTGTGTTCCTTCATGTCTTTCATGGATTGCTTTGGACCGTCCTATAGCCAACACTAGGGCAACAGTATGATAACAAGGCAACTTCTGCAGTGAGAGCCCTCCCAGAGATGGGCGGCCTCGGTTGCTGCTTCTGGGTACATGATGTGCTGAGTTAGGAAGGAAAAGCCTGGTTGAACAGAGCAGCTTCTGTATGTTTTCAGGGCACTGGGGGATCTCCTTGGGTCTAGCAATGGGTTCTGGTTTCCCTTTTAGAGGTGAGAAGAGAGGTTGGAACACACTGGGATCAGGGCACAAGTCCTAAAAAAAGAAGTGGGGGGACGCTCCAAGTTAGGTGGTGTCACCGGAAGTGACCTCACAGCCGGAACTGACGTCACGAGATGGAGTCCCCACTAATTAACAAAGGTTAGAAGGCGATGGGGGCAGGTTCAAAGGGAAAAGGAGAATGTTTACGTTGGAATTAGTCACCGTATTGACACTCAAAGGAGCGGGGAAATTAAAGATGCGCTTGTTCGGTGCATATTTATTGCCCACAGTAAATTTGCCGGTCTCCGTCTGAAATGCATAAACACATACTGACCTTTTCTAATATACGGCCACGAGCGCCCGTCTGTCATACTGAACGGCTCCATCAACGTGAAACAACTTAAAGAGCTCTGTTCGCCCTCTCTCGACAATAGAAGGTTAGGTTTGGTGAGTGCTGAGCGCGCGCGCAGGCTCGGGTACCGGCTCCATCTTTTGGGCAGGGTGGACGGCGTCCACCCGGTAAAAACCCGGTAAAATAAGTGGGGGACGCCGTCCACCCGCGTGGTACCCCGACTCGAGCCCTGACTGGGATGTAGGGTATGCACGCCGTACCCCTAGAACATCTGCATCTCAGTGGCTTGCCTCATATTGGGTGGACTGGGGATGGTGTTAAACTCAAAGTTTATGATTAATGTGTCCCCAGAGGCAAGATTCAAACCAGCATTTCGAAATGCAGTCAATAAGGAAACGTCTTACTCAACAAAAGAGCTCAAGATCAGAAAATTAGAAAAAAACATGAAGGTTTATTACATAATCAAAGGTGCAACGCACAAATAGTAAAATGCAGATGCAGCAGTTATCGCATTGAATTACAAAGAGGCCATTTGCCATGAAGGCCATCAAATGCAGAATACTGCAATAATGAGCAACATCAGGCAAATGCTAAGTCTCAAGTGTTCAGCATAATCAATAAGAAGTCGAACAGCATCTCGAGCAGAGAGCAAAAAGATCTAGCTCCCCCACAAATCCAAGGGGGTCTATAGCCATCTTCAGCATAGAATATTACAATACTGCAAAGTCCACATGGTATAATCATTGCTCTAAGAAATCATATTTTCTCATTTTGAAACATCCCATAATCGCATCACCTTAGTACTGGACCACTGCAAGAAAACTGGATCACTCCTTCTGGCCTAATATCGTCTGGAACAACAAGGAACCATTGTGAAGGAATGCAATCTGGGTTGATAGCAGGACAAACCTTTGAGATGTAGCAAAAGGCTTCCCTTAGTGAGCTGTCCGAGAACACCACGTCACACAGAAATAAATAATTCACGTATTACTGCACATATTCAAACGAGAAAAGTAAACACATAGAGCCTAATTTGCTACAAAATGAGGCTGCACGGCGCCGCCAGCCATTTTGCTGCACTGAGCAGCGTCATTTTAAAGGCACAGGAATGCGTCATATTAACAACAATCCAATGCATCTGTGTGCTTTTCCCTGCTCTGGCGCACAATTAATTGCCAAGCGCCAGCGCAGGCACCCTTGTGTCATGTTACAAGGGTGCCTGCGTTGCGGGGATGATTGTTTTTGTACAGGAAGGGACACCTTCCTGCCCCAAAACAATCATTGATGGCATGTTCCTCTTTCTATGTGTCCTGTAGAAAGCAGGTAAAAAGTATTTCTCCTTGTTGCGCCACTCCTATGCCTCTCTTGGGGAGGCGTAGGATTCTGACGAATTCCCAGATTTACAAAATGAGGGGTGATGCCCCAAAACTGGTCCCAGGATGCTTGATTCTGTTCCAGGGAGGTCCTATCTTGGCTGTTCGACTGGTCTGTTTCCATGAGGAGCAGAGTCAAGACTTATTTGCATATAGCTGGGTACAAACGGGGTGGCGTGGTGAGCAAAAGAATGATGGATTGCACCTAGATCTTTGTGCCTGGGGGTGAATGTTTGCATTGTTCAGCATTCTGTCTATCATTTGCTCCTTTTGCTTTTATTGCCCTAAGTGGGGAGAGTATGCCCAGATGTGGGTCCTGTGCTCATTGTGCCACTGGACTCAAGCTAGCCTGGGGTGAATGTTTGATTTGTACAGCATTCCGTCCATCATTTGTTCTTTTTGCTTTTAGTAACCAATAGCTCTACTACTGGACATCTGGTCGCGCTTGACCAGAACAAAGTTAAAGTTTGAGGCTGACCACAATGGAGTCCTGCTCGGATACTCCACGTGGGAGGCCTCGGTAAAAATCTTTCCATCGCACTTAGAAACCTTTCTGGAGTTTTTCTGCTGGGGGCCCTCAATGCTTTCCACCAGTCTGGATTCGGTGAGGGTTCACCAGGTTGACTTTCCGCGAGTTCTTAGTCAAACCCTGGAAGTTGGATCTCAGGAGCGGGGCAATCCTGGAATCCAGGCCAGGTCGCGGTTGAAGATGGCTGGCTTGGCCCTCACCGGCAAGTTGGTCTCCTCATGGAGCTTTTTCCAAAAGGTTTCCCAAACTTCTAGAGGCCTTCCAGAAGGTCTCTTGGTGGGTTTCAAATGTCCTAAAACATCCAAGGTTCTGGAATCTCCTAGGCAGTCCTTGGTAGGCTTGGACTTCAATTCCCACAATGCACTTGGTCAACCCCCTAAAACTCAGCTGCACACACTCCAGGAGGAGGACTCTGGCTGGAGAAGGGTCAGTTAAGCTCTGTTAACCTATAGCTTCAGGGAGTCCACTCCTTACTCCTACTTGAAGCAAGACAAAGTCTGTAGAGCTGTAGTCCCAGATAGTGCATGAAGTCACAGTGTTCACCAGGCAGACCTTTGGGTGCAGATCAAGATTCCAGCAGGAGAATCCTCCTTCTTGTAGTTTCAAGCAGCAGAACTGAGAGGCTCTGTACCTCTCACATATTTATCCAGAGTTCTCTGGCAATAAGAAGGGGCGAATCCCATCCAGTGAGGTGCAGGGCAGCACCCCAAAGCATGACAACTTCCTCCAAAGTGTGGCATAGTCTTGTCCCAGAAAGAACTATTCTCTCAAAATCCATCATGGCTGAAATTTCAGCAGAACAGCAAGAGCTAATTAAACTAAACTCATAGTATTGTATTGTAAATGCATTTATATAGTGCTAACTACCCCTGACAACGCGTTGAAGCAATTTTTCAGCAAGTAGCACTCTAACCCGGAACCCATAAAGGATTTGTGGTGAATTAGTATAGTAAAATATGAAAATAATTGAGAGGTGGATATGATAGTCAGTTATTTGGATTGAGAAGGATAGTGGAGGGATAGAAGAGGGGAAAAGGTTTGCATGTATAGAGTGCTTGATACCCCTGAGTATGGCTTATTTCCATAAACTCCCCCCACTCACATATGTGAATTCCTTCCTTAAGCCTCCTATCTGGCAGGGAGAGGAGTGGCCCTGGCTGACAGGCTTGCTTGACCTGTTCTTCCTTTCAAGCTGATTCTTTATGTCCCAAATCCCTGTGCTGGCATTCCTGTGCCCCACAGAGCTCTCTCCACCAGACAGCCTCTGCCCAGCCAGGTCATCTATCACCTAATCGAGGCAGCTTGGCTAAACCCCTCAGGGCTGATCAATCAGGGAAGAGTGCTAGAGGCTGGATTTTGGCTTACAGAAAACAAAGTCTTATAACTTCTTTTTTGTACAAGTTATGATAAATTCAACAATGCCAAGTTGCTGGATTTATCAATACCATTCTGTTCACTCTTTGAATGATATTTTTAACAATATCCTATCAATAGTTGTGCGTCAATAACATATTGCCATGTTAGCCTATGAGTCCAACTATCTTCTGTGGGAAAACTGAAATGTGCAATTTCTTCCTCCCCAGGGGTTATAAAGCTTCTTTTATAAAGCCACTGCTCATAGTTACAGGAACCCCAGCCTCTCGAACACCTAGGGGAGACATGGGGAGTTCCTATTATGCAAAAATGATTTTGTTATTACTTCACAGAGCCTCTAGCACCAAAGTCGACTTTGTAGTGAATTTCCTACACTGGGGAAAAATAACATGGGAAGTTTTTACTCACCAGGGTTTTTTTATAGCGGCCCTGCTGATACTTACATGACCCCCCCCCCCTCCCGGAACACCTAGAGGAAATCTTGGGGGTACTTAATATGTAAAAATAAGCTCGATTGTCACTTTTAAGGTGCCCGCCTCATCACATTTGCAGTGAATTTACTGTTAAAAGCAACACAGGGCTGCTCTTAAATTGACCTCAGTCTCTCAGTAGGGCACACATGCAAGTGCGACTAAGGCTGCTGGCCTCTCAAATGTCATGCCCTATTATATACTAGGGACGTAAAGGTAGTTTTCATCCCCTTGCCCTATTATCTACTAGGGAGTGATAGGGTAGCCCAGGCCCATTATAAGTGTACCTCAATGTATGTGTTTGTGTTTAACATAGCACTGGCCCTGGGGCTGACTAGCAGAGCCTAGGGTACAGTCAGTTACCACCAGTGTCAGTCAGTACAAAAACGAATGGGTGTGAACAGGCAAAAAGGAAGACTTTCTAATCAGGACTCTCTCTTTAATGGGCAGCAAAAGAAGTCAGGGGAGAGTAGGGGAGCTTTGGTCCCTACTATCCGAGTTAAAGGCGTCTTAATATTTTCTTAGGTACCACAAGGCACTGGGATCATAGGCATATGAGATTTGCTGAAACACGTGGTAAGATATATTTATGCCAGAAACAGGAATGAGCTACTCTTCCAATTTGAGGTTCAAGAGAAAGATTTGAATTGAAAACAGAACATGAACATAATCTTCTGTGGTTCCTGGAAAACTGCACTTATGGCCAGTAGCATAATAGCATGTGATCTACATAAATATTCTAATAAAAGAGTGCTATATTTATAGTTAGGATTGCCAAGTATAGGAATTCCTCCAAGTTTTGGTCGCTAATAACTTAAGCCCCGTTTGACGAATCTCCATGGAAATATCCAGACCTATAGATTTTGCAACATTGGCAGAGGATGGAAAGTTTTGCGGTGATTAGTCAAGGGGAATGTAAATATAAAAGGGGAGGAGGGTCCCTAAATGTGTTTTCCCACCAACGCATTCTCCATAGACTTCTGTACCTCACGTTGCCTGAAGATGGCTGAACGGATGTCCCCAGAAAATGGAAGGATTACACATTATGGTTTGCATATAATGCTTTTAGGTACTACAGGTAAGTAATTTTTAATTTAGAAGACATTTTACCTTAGCGATATCTGTTGTCGTTGTACTTTTGTAAACTTTTGCGGTATTTTGCAGAAGTACCACGGTGCATTGCGATGACAAGTCATTATGTGATTGGCTAATGACTGCCAGTACAAAAATTAAAGGCAGCCATATTGTTTTTAGGTACACTTTGGCTGTGTTCTGCGTTACGCCTTTAGATATAGGTCAGTATTAGGTTTTATATTTTTCCCTACCTGTTACAAGTTTTGTAAAGTGGTAATAGGAAAAAATATTTATACGTTTCTACATATTTCTTTTTTAAAGTACGGAGTACAATGGTGCTTCCTAGGAATAACAGCGGTACTTTAAAAAACTTTGTATTTTTCATTTTTAACACACTTATTTTTTTTACACTGTATTGCTCTATAATTTACAAATATAGTGTACTTTAGTCTATTTCCTATTTTGAACATATGTAAATCTTCACAGAAAAATCTACGGAGTACCGCAGTAATACCTACAATTTACCGCATTACTTAAAGATTTTTTTAAATGTTGAAATGTGCTGTTCTTCTGAAATTGCTATTAAACCATATATACAAAATTATAAAGGAATTTCCCAAACTATTATCAATTTCATAAAGTGGTAATAGGTAGGGAATAACAATAAAACCAAATTCTTACCTAGATATATGGCCCTAACCTCGATAGTTAATCAGATAGTGCCTTCTTACTGGCATGTACTGTGGTATGCTGCACATTTACCATGGTAAACTGTGGAACAATATATTACTAAGTATTTTACTAATTCTTACACTAGTTACTGCAACTACCAAAATGGAGCAGGTACACCTCATAAACTATATTGCTGGCACATCACTTCTACATCCTTTCGCCCACTTTCATGCTACATCTGTTTCAAGTAGCACACTCTACTTTATGCCACTACACTTTATGCAACTCAATTCTATGCCTCTATCACACTCAATGCCACTCCATTCTACGTCTCTGCCACACTACTCCACTGTACAGTAATCCATTGTCTGCCACTCCACTCTACGCTAAGCCACTGTATGCCACTGCACTCTACCTTATTCTACTCTACTCCACTGTAAGCGATTACACTCTACACCCCTCCATTCTATGACATTGCAGTCTACACCACTACAGTGTACACCCCTTCACTGAATGCTACTCCACTCTAAGCTATTCCACTCTACGAAACTCCACTCGATGACACTATACTCTATTCTGTTCCACTTAATGCCACTGCACTCTGTACCACTCAAGTGTACACTACTCCACTGTAAACTGTTCCACTCTGCACTGTTCCACTCCATGACATTTCACTCTACACCACTCCTCTCTACACTATTTCACTATATGGCACTTCACTCTACATCATTCCACTGTATGTCACTACACTCAGCCGTATCCTACTCCACACCACCTCACTGTACACTAATCCACTGCATGCCACTTTACTCCATGGCACTACACTTTCTCTCAGTACAGTCTACGCTATTCTGCGCTATGCCAATCCACTCTACGACACTCCATTCTACACCACTCCCCTGAATGCCATTCCACTCTACGACTGTGGAGAAGTGTGGCTCAATGGTTAGAGCGGCAGACCCTGATGCAGAGTTCTGGTCCGGACCAGGGTTCAATTCCTGCCTCAGCGGGTCTTTGTGCTCAATTTCCCCAGACCCGATAATTCTCGCCTCGGTGCCTATTCTAATCATGGGTCCCACTCTGCAACTCTGGGCAATAGCTTGCTTAATCTCCACAACGGCCCCAAAAGCGCTAGGATGCCTGGCTTCACCTTGGGGGTGCCCAGGAGTGGGCACTTCACAGGGAAAGGCCAGGAAGGGTTCCACAGTGGTATGTGGACAGCACCTGAGAGACCCTTTCGGGGGTGTGCGGAGCGCTATATAAATGCACTACATTTACATTTACCCTCTGCTGTATTCCACTGTATGCTATTCTACTGTATGCCACTCCATTCTATGACATTCCACTTTAGGCCACTGCACTGTATGCAATTCCACTGTACACCGGTACAATCTACCTCCCTCCACTGTACATCACTCCACTCTGCACCACTCCACTGTACACTATTCCACTCTACACCACGCTAGTGTACCCCACTCCAGTCATCACTACTCCAGTTCACGCCACTCTACTCTCCGCTATTCCACTGTATGCAGCTACACTCTATGCCACTCCATGTATACCACAACAGTCTACACCACTACACTGTACCCCACTCCACTCTATGTCAATCCACTATATGCTTTTCCACTATACGATATTCTACTGTAACCCACTCCAATCTACCCAACTCTACTCTATGCTACTCCACTGTATGGTATTCAACTGTATGCTACTACACTGTACACTATTGCACTCTATGTTATTTCATCCTACTACATGACACTATCCACCCTACGCCATTCCACTGTACGCAACTCCACTCTATGACACTACACTCTTTTCTATTCCATTGTATGCCACTCCATTCTACAACATTCCACTCTACTCCACTCCACTGTACACCAGTACACTATACCTCACTCCACTCTACACTGCTCCACTGTGCACCATTCAATTCTACGCCACTATATTGTATGCTGTTCCACACTATGCCACTAAACTCTACATCACTCCACTCTACCCCACTCCACTGTATACCACTACATTCTATCACACCCCACTCTACGTCACTCCCCTCTACAAAACTCCACTGTACACTGTTTCACGGTATGGCACTCGACTGTACATTACTACACTCTACACCTCTTCAGTTTGCATCACCCCACTCCACGCTATTCCCCCTTACTAGATTCCACTCCAAGTTACTACACTCTACGCTATTCTACTTTATTTCATTCCACTCTACAGTACTACACTACATGCTACTCGACTCTACACTATTACACTGTATGCCATTCACTCTATGCCAATCCACTATACGCTGTTTCACTGTATGGCTCTCCACTGTATGCTACTACACCATATTCCACTGCAGTTGCATCTCTCCACTCCGCCACATTATACTTTATGCTATTGTATTGTATGCCACTCCACTCTATGCCACCAGACTCTACGCTATTCCCCTGTAAGCCACTCCCCTTTACAACCCTCCACTGTGTGCCCCTCAGCTATACGCTATTCAACAGTACGCAACTATATTCTACAGCACTCCACTATACGCTATTCCAATATATGCCACTCCACTCTCCTCCTCTCCACTCTACCCTATTTCACTGTATGCCAACCCACTCTACACCACCCCCCAGTACGCCACTCCAGTCAATGCTATTCTACTCTACACCACTTCACACCACGATATTCCAGTGTAAGCCAATCCGCTCTGCACCACTAAACCCTACGTTATTCCACTCTACGGCTCTCCACCTCAGTCAACCTCACTTCACTCTACCATATTCCATTCTACGCTATTGCACTCTATTTCACTCCACCTTTCGCCAATCCAGTGTACATAACTCCAGTGTGCGGCCATCCAATGTATGCCACTCCACTGTACAATATTCCACTCTATCCCTCTCCACTTTATGCCACTCCAATCTCTGCTATTCCACTGTATGCCACTCCACTTTACACCAGTATTATTGCTATTCCACTCTATGATACTCCACTTGAAGCCGCACACTCTATAGAGCACCACACTACGCTACTAAAGTCTATGCGATTCCACTCTACACAACACTACTCTATGCCACTCCACTCTACAACACACCACTCTACACTGTTACACTCCACACCAATGCACTCTATGCCACTCCAGTCTTCGCTACTCCAGTCTACGGCACTCCACTATACAACACTCCACTCTATTCCACTCCACTCCATGCTATTCCACTGTATGCAGCTTTACTGTACGCCACTCCACTGTCTCTAATCGCATTTATGCCACACCAGTATAAGCCACTCCACTATATATTATTCCACTCTATGCCACCCCACTATATGCGACTCCACTCTATTCCACTCCACTGTACGCCACTATAATCAGTGCTACTCTACTTTACACTATCCCACTGAACGAAACAACAGTGTATACCACTTCACTAAAACACTGTACACCACTCCACAGTACGCCAATCCTCTATATGCAATGCCACTGTAGCCTATTCCACTGTACAATACTCCACTGTATGCCACTGCAGTGTACGCCATTCCACTGTATGCTTTTCCACTGTACACCACTACACTTTACCTCACTCCACTCTATGCCACTCCATTCAATGCCACTCTCCTCTATGCTATTCCTCTCAATGCCACTCCAATCAACACCATTCCACTCTACGCCACCCCAACCTACCCCACATTATGGTATTCCACTGTGCAGCACTGCACTATATTATACGCTACTCCACTCCAGACCACTCCACTGTAGGCTACTCTAGTGTATGCCACTCTACTTCACCATACTCCAAACGTCTCCTCTTCACTCTACTCCACAATACAACTCTACACTCTACGGCCAGGTCCTCCACTCTTGTGTATGACATTCCACTTAAGGACACTGCACTCGACTACAGAAATGATATGCTTTGAAATACATTTTTATTAAAATAAAAAAAATATTAACATTCAATAAAAAACACAAAGGTTAAACCTTTATTATAGTTTGGAAAACTTTATTTATTATTTCCATGCAACTTAAACTACACAAACATTCACAATGCTATAGTTATATCTAAAATGTATAATGTATGCAGCACCTTTAAATTACTATAACTTTTGTTATTCTTTCAGTACAAACAAAACTTACACTACACATAACTTAGAATTTCTAAAGTTATACTTATACCTTTAAGTTATAATTTACACAACACCTTCAAATTATTATAACTCGCATACCTCCAGACACAGTGTTGCCACAATACATTAACTATAACTTGTGCCTTCTCCATGCACTGCTTACACTCTTTCCTATTATATCATTTATACCATCTACAATTATAGCATTTACAACAACACTTATGACATCGAAAATCACATCATTTGTGACAAACGGATTGTATGGCAGAGTGGTGAGTTATAGTTAGGCTGTACGGTTTTAGGTTTAAACCGATAATAACTGATAAAACCCCACCGGAAGGGAAATAGCCCTCACCAGTGTAAACATATAAACACTGGAAAAAAAACCTGCAAAACCACAAACTAAATGCCATTCAAAGAAAGGAAAAGGAAAGTGAAAGAGTCATTTTTATTTCTTCCTAAATGGGCCAATACAATGTAACTGTTATATAAGGTAGCATTAAGAAAGACTGGGCGAACATTTTTCTGCTTGAGTTTTGTTGTTTAGGGATGTCACTAAAATATTGTTTCTTCTTCCTTTTTTCAGTTTTGTGGTCTTTGGTCTAAAGGTACAGGGATTAGAAGCATGTTTTAGGTGTTGTTTATTTATTTTATAAACTGTAGAGAATCAGAAAATATCTAAATCATATTTGATTTTTTGGCAACGTTTGAGTCTTTCACTGATAGGAAAAATGTAGGTTTCATAAGAATCTTTTCCAATATGTACCATCACATTTACCCACAGAGAATGGGTAAAAACCATACATACAACAGCCCCCTTTTCTAGGGAGTCAGTATTGATAGTAGGTGAATTGCCAAACACCCCAGGGTTTAAACATTCAATGCAAGGTATAGTGACAGGTATATATGAATGCAGTCACAAAGCATCTGGGATACTGGTGAAAACATGACACCAGACTTTTGGAAAACATGGAATGCAGTGTCACTTGGAATGGTGCTGCAAAAAGTTTTTACCAAGTTCAACAAAAATTGGAGTGATATTGTTTGTATTTGCAGTGATTCAGCTACGTATGTGAAAATGTTGTGTGATGACCTGTCAAAATCGATAACTGAGCTGAAGTGCTTCCCTGTAAGAGATCCTTGCCACTTGTTAGATGGTATGCTGAAAGCATCTTCACAATCTTCAGCGTTAATGAAGAATTCTATTGACTTTTTAGTCCATTCTGGTGCACTGTTTTGTTTTGCGCGGAAACTAAAACACAAATATTTATCATTTTGTGCTTTGTGAGGCATCAAAGAAAGAGTCATCCCAACTGTGTCACGAAGCTGGTGGTTCTCAGTCCCAGAGGCCATGAATGCTATATTATCCATGTGGCACCTGTTTACAGAGCTTTTGCTGAGTGATGAGATGCAAACGGCAAGAAATGTGAGGATCTTTGGTCACATATTGATAGTGATTTGAAAAAAGTACACTCTACTGCATTCTTAGATTATTTCAGGAAAGCATGACTGCTGCAGTGGACATGATAAAAAAACGAGAGTCTGAAAACACCCTTGTCTACCAAGTGTTCCCCATAATTTGTGTAGATGTGAAACATCTCCTTGAGAGTAAGCTGGGCGACACTTCTAGTGACTTTGGCACTGCAACATGTTCCATGTTAGAGTGCTTGCCACTTGCTAAGCAAAGAAATGTTGAGGAGCAATTCAGGAACTTTTATTTTACAATGCATCAGAAATAGCCCTTCACCAACCATGGCATTTGAAGTCAGTGAAGCCTCACTGTGGTACTCTGCACAAGTTATAGATCCCTTCCGTGCAGGAAAATTTTCTCCGGAGTTTCAAAAGTGCTGCCTCATTTTTGACCACTTCAATAACTTTGAGGGCATATGTGCCCATTTCAACGCATATGTTGCAGGACCTGTCGCAGAGAATCACAATATTCAAGTGCACCAGTATTGGCATGGAAAGCTATGCTAGTCGCCAGTGTTAGCAAATTGTGTACTGGCTATTTTGGTGTTGCCTGTCTCAAGTGCCAATGTTGAGAGGGCCTTTTCACAGATAAAAGTTTACATGGGAAGGAAAGAGTGAGCGTGCCTGACCAAAGACTGACTCAAGAAGTATCGTATGGTGTACTACGATAAGTTTGATTTGTAAAAATGTATTTGGACCTCATATTCACTGTACGTACACTGTCTGTATACTATGCCCTATCAGTGCAGAAAGCAAGCAATAATAAAAGCAAAAAGTTCCATAAACACTGGGAAAACACTGTTTCTATTGTTTTTAATTGCGCGAAAATGTGTAACCACTGATAACCACTGTTTTTTTAAGGTATTGAAAACCCTGAAAAAAAACCACCAGAATTTACCAAAAATAGAAACTGAAAACAGGAAAGCCTAGTTATAGTTAACGTATTGTGGCTTCCGACTTGAATACATGGTGTATGGAGGTGTGCTGCTTATAATAATTTGAAGATGTTACATAAATTATAAATTCAAAGGTATAATTGTAACTTTAGAAGTTCTAAATTTTGGTTTAGTGCTATTTAATTTTTGTTTTTATAGAAAGAATAAATATCACACAAAGGAACTCTTCAAAATAGTCAGAGTTCTCCAACCCAACAACCACACAGAACACCATCCACCCCTCCCAAGAACAGTCTCACAGACTACTTCCACTGTAAGATCACCTACATCTGCAACAAATTCGACCTCCAACCCACCACCCTCGACCACCACAACCTCAATCAACCAGCGAACACCAGCCAACTATCACCACCTGGTTACTGCTCACCTCCCTGACCACCTGAGCCATCATGTCTACCATCCACGCTGGGGCGCCCAATGACCCTTGCCCCCTCCACCTCTACAACCTCGCAACGAACCCTATAAGCATGCAACTCACCAGTATCCTTAACACCTCCATCTCCACAGCATCCTTCCTTGATAGATGGAACCATGTAGACGTCAGATCCCTCCTAAAGAGAGCCTCCACTAACGTCAACGATCCTCAAAAAATATTGTCCGATTTCCCTGCTCCCCTACCTGGCCAAAGTTCTTGAGAAAGCCATCAACCAGCAGCTCACTGAATTTTTGGAACAAAACCACCTACTGGACACCTTTCAATCAGGATTCCGTGCCAACCACATCACTGAGACCACACTGATTTCCACCACAAACATCAGAACATTCCTTGACCATGGAGAAACCGTGACCTTGATCCTCCTCGACCTTTGGGCGGGGTTTGACACAGTCTCCCACACCACCCTAATCAACAGTCTCCACAACATAGGCATACAGTGAAACCCCCTCAAGTGGATTGCCTCCTTCCTCACCGGACGCACACAGAGCATCCGACTGCCTCCCTTCACCTCAGCACCCAAAAACATCATATGCGGCGTACCAATGGGATCATCCCTCAGCTCCACCCTGTTCAAAATCTATGTGACCCCCCCTAGTAGACGTCATCAGATCCCACAGACTCAACATCATTTCCTATACAGATGACACTCAACTAATCCGCTCGCTCACCGAGGACCCTTCCAACGCCAAAACCATCTTCTGCAACGCCATGACCAACGTAGCCGAATGGATGAGAGACAACTGCCTACAACTCAACTCCTACAAAACTGAAGTACTGATCTTCGGAAGGAACACCTCCAAATGGGACCACAGCTGGTGGCCTGCAGAACTTGGACCCACACCCACTCCGATCGACCATGCACACAGCATCGGCATCATCCTCGACAGCCAACTGAGTATGTAATGACAAGTTAACACAGTCGCCCCCTCCTGCTACTATACACTTTGCATGCTCCGCAGCATCTTCAGATGGATCCCTACTAATTCCAGAAAAATCGTCACTCAGGCCCTTATCACCAGACGTCTCAGCTACGCCCTCTATGCCGGCATCTCTGCCCAGCTCTTCAGAAGACTCCAAACCATGCAGAACACTGCAGCCAGACTCATCCTGGACCTCCACAAATTAACCCACATCATCCCCTACCTGAGATACTTCCATTGGCTCCCCATCCAGAAAGGTTGCCAGTTCAAGCTCCTCACTCACGCCGATAAATCCCTCCACAACCTAGGACCTGCCTACCTCCACCATCGACTGAAGTGCCACCAACCCGCTAGACACCTGCACTCCTCCTCACTTGCCCTCGCATACTCCCCCCTCATCCGCCGCAGCCAAGGAATCCGTCCTCAAAGTAGGTCATACACCCGGGATTGGGCCCCTCCAGGCGAGCAAACCCCATTGGGCTCAAAGGACTTCAGCCCCCCCCCCCCCTGTCGTGTGTGTCAGCCTGATTGAGATAGCTTTCCAGCACACACCCAGCCGCCCCGGAGTACTTCACAGCTCTTTAAAGGACCATTTACTTGCTAACGAGGCTTTGTTGTGTTTTCACCCCTTCTTAGAGCCCCTGCATCTCCACTCTGCATATTGCTGAAAGTCCCTCCGAAATTTTTAGCAGCCCCCCCTCCCCCCCCCCCCTTCGAAATTTGGCTCTAGTTGCGCCTCCGGGCCTCTCCAACAATTTCATGAGCTTGGCTCCCATGAATACCACCCACTCCGTGTACTGTGCTTTGACACAGACAGTCTTGGTTCTTCATTTATAAGAAGCTAGGCGCATCTCCAGTGAAGCGCGAGTCACCAGCAGGGCACGGATGGCGATGGACCGCGAGCGCTGACTGGTTACATCTCTATTCTGGGGATGTGTGCACTGGGGTTAACCACAAGTCTATATAAAGAAGGCACTGCATTGGGAGACACGCAGGGCGCGCGCTGGCTCGTACATGCAGCGGTAGCCAGATGAGGGTTCTAAGAAGACAGCAAACCACTGCACAGTGTGAGCGCGGTGTACACAAGACGCCCCCTTGTGGGACTTGCTAGACTGCACCCTTATGTGCACAGGCCTAGCAGCTTTTTAGGAACTTTTGGACTTGCAAGCCTCCTGTGGCCTACGTGGTAAGACGAAAACTAGTGAAAACAGTAATTGCGCCCAGTTTAGCATTAGAACCTATGAGGCGCTGAGTGCCAATCGAATGCGCTCTCCTTCTTGCACAGGTGTTTGGCTGCAGGTTTTAGCTGGTGGCGGCTGATCACACAAAAATGTAATTAATATTAATTGACATGTTCAAGTACACAATACAGACACAATGACAAAGTGTACATCGCACTTTACATGTTGGGGTAAATCAGGTGCAAAAATATCTGATGCCCGACCAAATGTTGGAGACCCAGACGGCAGGGTCCGTCATGCTCCTCTTCACCCCCTTTCACAGAGGGGCACCCCAATCCCTTAAATATTATATAACGCCCCATGGACATCACTTAGGGGTCGCCACGAGTTTGTAATTTCGATCCCCGCGTGCCCCCTGTGACTCTGCCACTGCTTTTGCGACCCACGCCTCCGAGGACGCAAAATGAGTGCAAAAGACAGGGGAGCGGCTGCGCAGTCCTTGTTTTCGGTATTTTTTTCATAATATGAATAGTGAATAATATTTAATTAGTCACTATTAGTATAATAAAAAAGGGAGCACAGTTAGCTGGAACAGGACCTTTGAGATACCTAAAAAGGCTTTTAAGTGAATGTTGTACGCGTGCTTGCGGGTGAGAGCGTGTTTATGCGAAGGAGAGCACGTTTATAGATCTGTGTGTGTGCGTGCGTGTGTGTGCGTGTGCGTGCGCGTGTGTAAGTGAGGGTGAGGGAGAGTCAGTGACAGGTAGTGAGCGAGAATGTGTGAGAAGGAATAGGACTGAGTGTAAGAGAGTGTAGTGAGTGTGAGACCGTGGTGTCGTACTTGTGACTGTCGTTGACCCTCACATACTGAAGCTAAGTCTTGTCTTACGGAAGCATCCAATGGCAAAATATTAGGGTTACCATACTTGAGGCAATACTTAACATGTCAGATACATGAGCAGAATAATAGGGCTTTCAGTAATTCTTGACATAACGGGCACCCATGGTAAAATACTGGCAGTGGCATCTGAGAGGTAATTATTATTGCTTATGGGCCACCTGTGGAAAAGTGTTGGCATACTTGGGGAAATTCTCGTCATGGGGGCACCTATGATAGAGAGCGGCCCTGGAACAATGGAAAAAATGTTTGTCATATAAGGGCAACCATAGCACATTTCGATAAAATGGGGTCAACTCCTGGAAAGCACCAGGTTTCAGTGGCTTGGCACACCATGGAAGGAGTTGAAGATTTAATGAATTTTCTTTCAAAGCCTATGGCATTTTGACAAATTTATGTGAAAATTGTGCTTTAAAATGCATTATTAGATACATTTCAATTCAAACTTTTCTAGAGGAACGAAACCCCAAGAAGAGGCTTGGGTTACTCGCTAACTACATTTCCAGGCACGTGTTATTCCACAGAATGTTAAATGATCAAGTCAGCGCTGTATTACAGGCGTTATTTCAAACTGACGTTTGTCTGTGTTGTTGTTTGATTAATTATGCAGTCATCATGGAACTTCAGCGATGTTAGTTATTGTGATGTCATCAAGGCTAAGGCCATGTGAGTTGATTTCCTGGAAAGAATCAGTGTCATATGACGTCACTCTCTGTGATGTCATTAAGGTCAAAGAGTATGTGATGTCACTTCCCCTACTCCTAGCATTTTGATGCTGGCCACTTTGTTTCAAGGCAGCATTTTTAACTTTGAGCTAATGGAAGTCATGAACTCTGGGGCATATTATCAAGACAAGCGATAAAATTATCGCCACTTTAGCGGCAGAAAACTGCTCTATGGAATTCCAATTGAAGCCCATGTTAAATGTGAAGGACATCAAACCCGAGCTTCAATTGGAATTCCATAGATCATATTATCAAGCCCATTATCGCCGTTTTAGCTGCAGTGTTCTGCCGCTAAAGTGGCGATAATTTTATCGCCTGTCTTGATAATATGCCCCACTGTTATAAAGACAAACCTATCGTGCACTGTGTGAGTCGATTGAGCAGGCCTGACCTTCAATACGTTGATTAGGTTGTCAGTGGACTAGAGGTACACCCCCTAAAACATGTTGTAAAAATAGAGCCAAATGATGAACTGTACAGCACAATCTCCCAAAAATGTATTACGTAAAAATGAATTGGTTTTTAGAGGGAACTGTTTGGGAAACCATAAAATCCTCAAATTACTTACCGGTCTAGCACAAAATCCAGCGTTTCTCTGCTACAGCAAATCCTTGATGTATATGTTTGCGGGCAATTGTCAGCAATTCCCTTGAGATTGATTTCAAAACCGGATGGGCCACGGGATTCCTTTGCCCATCCAACCCCCCAAAATCCACTATTGTCCAGCTTACGAGGGATTTCCTCTGTGTGTTGACTGGACAGGTAAATTTTTTTTAAAGTTCTGAAACAGCCTCTTTTAAACAGAGAGGTGTAGAATATTTGAAAGGCATTTAGCAAGCAGGTTTCTGAAATGATGATATGGCTCATAGCTAAGCCGAAGTACATTCTGAATCAACTGGTAGTAATTATAAAGTGCCACCGGTCCGGTTATTCCGGTAGCACCAGTGATAAATTTGAGCCAGTGGTCAGTACCAGCACTTAATCATCAACACCGGTGCTTTTCATGAGCAAGAGTTAAGGACACATGCATTTGTGGTAGGCACAGGGAGATTAAGTAATTTGCCCAGATTCAAAGGATGTTGAGCCGGACTCGAACCTGGTTCCACAACTCCAAAGTCAGCAGCTCTGGCCATTACACCACATCCTATCCCCATTTTCATGGCGAGTAGTTGGTTCTGTTTTAGGCGGCGCTAACAAGAGAAATGGGCTGGTGCAAGCTGCCTCCTGACGAGAGCCCCGGCACTTTCTTTTTACAAATTAACCACTAGGTAGCCCTCCCTGTTTCCGAGAAACGTAATTTAATGGACACTTCCGTTTCTTAGTCTTTTTTCTGGCAGGACCTGCTGAGTGCTATGGACTTCATTTAAGGGTCGCCAGGGGTCGCAGCTGAGATCCCTGGCTTGCCCTTTGCTACCCCTGGCACTGCCTTTGCGACCCCTGGCCTCAGAGGTGGCAAATTCAGTTCCAGAACACAGGGGCCGCTCTGGTTCCACTCTCTTTATTTTCTGTCCGTTTTTATTACACTGATAGTGAATAAATAAAATATATTATTCACTACTAGTGTAATTAAAATGGAGCACAATAACTGGAATATGCCCTTCCATGGCAGCTGAGGCAAGTAAAAGCTGCTTTTAAATGTATATTGTGTGCGTGCTTGCGGGTGAGAGTGTGTTTATGTGTGAACGAGTGTATATGTATGAATTTGTGTGTCTGTGTAAGTAAGTGTGTGTGTGAGTAAAAGTGGAGGTCAAAGGGCATGTGATGTCTTCCCTACCCCTGGCCTTTCGGTGAATTGACTTCCAGGCTGAGTGCCCTGACACATACACTCACATCAAAGGAATCGAAGCCAGACTTGCCCCTCCATGCCACAGTAAAGGAACAGCGGAAGAACCCCTTTTCACCAGAGACAGGGCATTAGCATATACCATCGTGTGCTGCGTGTGATGACTGCGGATTCTCCAGCGATACCAAGCCCAAATGCTGGGAGCCACTGGAAAGTTAAAAAATACATATGCTTGTTTATGATATATATGATGACAATTAAATATCTCACTCACAATGGTGGGTTGCATCCTTTTGATTGAGGGGTGGCCATTTGTCTTCAAAGGCAAGGTGCGCTGCTAATGAGGGAATGGGTGAAACTTGAAATTTGATCTGGTCAGTTTCACAGATAAAAATTATTTCAGAAAAGATTTTTTGCTGTGAAACTTTAAAACAAAACATCTTGTGTGTGTGTAAATTCTCTCACTTAAAGTACAGTTATTGCGGAAATTTTTCCCCTCAAAATACCAATATTAACTTTTTTTGTAATATTCAATGAACTTTGCAACTTTCGTGAAGTGTGCTAAACTTGGAAAATTTCGATAAAAATAACATTTGCAGAGGAAAAAACTTTGCAACCACACCAACCTCACCCAGCGTGAATAATCCACAAATCCGCAGTGTCGGCTCCTTTTTACAAAAAAGTAATTTTGGTCTGATTCCAGAGAGGGTCGCTTGTACCCAGGACATCTGTGCACACTTGGAACAAGCCATGGGCTGGTGAAAGCCATTACTTCTTAGCTTGCTAAGGTTACCTAAACATTGACTAGTGAAACCCGTTATTGTAGACCATGTTTTTGGAACTTGTGCCTCACGATTAATACTTTAACCCAATTTTTAAAACCATTCGGAGTGAGAAAGTATCAAACCTCCCTTAAGAAGCTCAGCTCAAATGCAGCATTAGTTTCTAAATAGGGCCAGTATTAAAACATTTTCAAAGTCCTTATTTAGCTACGATAGGGGGATACTCGAGGCAGAAGGCAAGGCTTGTGTGTGTCAGTGTTTTGCAGAATGACAGGGCTTCCTATGTCTCATTGGGACACTCTATGCTTTCCTTACAAATTCACGATCCTCAGTTTAAGCTTGGCTTTCTGAAGTATGCCGTGATTGGCCAGTAGAGGCAACGCCCAGCTACAGAATTCCTGGCAGAGACTACACGGGCCAACCAAGAACTTCCCTGGGTCACCCGATTCAGGATGATGCGGGCAGAGAGGACTGAAGGGGTGGGGTGTTACAGCTCCTCAAATACCTTTAAATCTGTCTGCTTGAAAGTCCAATAACTCCCAGCTCTTGCTTTGGAGACCGTGAAACAGTATGTGTAAGATCTAAGGGGCATGTTATCAAGCATGGCGTTAAAATTATCGCTGCTTTAGCGGCAGAAAACTGCCGCTAAAGCGGCGATAATGGGCTTGATAATATGCCGCAGAGAATTCCCATAGAAGCCCATGTTCTGGTGTCAACATGGGCTTCTATGGGAATTCTCACGGGCATATTATCAAGCCCCTTATCGCCGCTTTAGCGGCAGTTTTCTGCCGCTAAAGCAGCCATGATTTTAACGCCTCTTCTTGATAATATGCCCCAAGTGAGTGCCTAGTACAGGTTAAGTTCTGGAATGTAAAGCTCACATTTTAACATCTATTCATTGTAAACTGTGTTTGAATGGGGCTATCTTTAACCCTGCTCTTGCAACACTTCCAAGAATAGCTTTTTGAAACTAGGGTCTCATTTACAATATTTTGATGCACGGCTGCGCAGCATCCCTTCCTTCTGAGCTGCCATGCACCAAAAGAAAAGGGCAGGATTGCGCCGTATCTACAAGATATGGTGCATTCCTGTCCTTTTTCCCTGTGCTGGCGCACAATGGGCTGGCATGTGCCAACGCAGGCACCCCTGCGCCATGGTTCAAGGGTGTCTGCATTGTAGGGGTGATTGTTCTCGTGCAGGAAGGCACACCTTCCTGCACCAAAAAACAATCACAAGAGGTTTTCCTCTTTCTCTGTGTCCTGCACACAGAGAAAGGCAAAAATAAGGAGAAATAAATGTATTTCTCCTTGTTGCGCATCCTTACGCCTCCCCTGGGGAGAGGTAGGAATCTTATGCATTCCCAGCTTTCCAAAGCCTTGTAAATCTGGGAATGCGTCAAAGTCCATGGATGTTGCGTGGGAACACCCACAGCAAAACCCATGGACTGCCCCCTTCACGCAGAGTAATGCTTGAAAGGCGGCTATATTTACAAAGCCATGAATAGCAACGCAGGGTGGCTTTACGTGGCCTTGTAAATATTGGCAGGCACACTGCGCCGCCGGTGCGTCAAAAAAAGTGATTCACTGGTGGCGCAATGGGCTTGAAAATAAGACCCCTTGCGTTTTAGATGAGGACTTGGCGAGATAGACTTTTATGTCTCTTCTGCAGATCAGGATAGCTTTGCACTCAGTCAATACTCCTAGCCAGTCAAGCCTTCATTACAAAATATCAAGGAGCATAAACGTAGATGAAGACATCTAGATTGATGTTGCGTCACAATGCAGATCAGAAAGCAGGTGCCAGGGCCGGCTTTAGCGTTGGTGGCGCCCTGTGCGACAATCACTTTTGGCGCACCCACATCCCATGACTGCCTCCTCGGATTCTCTCACTGACACCTGCAAAAGTGTCCCCCATCTCTCCTATCGTAAGATATTGCTAAACACAGTGCCCCCCTGAAGTCACAGTGCCCCCTCCACAGGTCAGCGCCCAGTGCGGCCGCACCAGTCGCACTGCCCTAAAGCCGGCCCTGGCAGGTGCATTCATAGTCTTCCCACAATACCACGGGTGGACCATTTGCCTTACTTGCACCAGGCGAAACTGTACCTTTACACTTTATTTTATTATGAACTTATTTTTTTTCATGCAAAAATATTTTCCAGCATCTACAGTACTACAACATTTACGGGAGCAGCTGGGATTCCTGCAACAAGCTGCACCGTCTTGAGTGGCAATTTGTGAGATGTCAGGCTAAATCAGGCACGACTTACTGTACTGCCCTCGGAGCACATATTTACATTCAGTTAAGTCAGCACTGAGAATCTGAAAAAATAAATAATATATCTGGCAATAACGTATAGGGGCAGTGAGGCGGACCACCACCACCTTCCGCCCCCCCCAAAAAAAAAGATACAGCAGATCACAAAATGTTTGTCCACTGTGATTTCACAGCCAACACTGTTAAATTGTATTGTATTGTATTGAAATTGCAATGAAATTGAAAGAAGGCCACACAGCGTGCGCCGAAGGCCACACAGCGTGTCAGGTGTACAGCAGGGACACAAGTCAACGTTCCAGCCCTCTGTTCATGCCACCAACCCTGAGGCCCCCTGTAGCCCCCCGCTCGGTCAAGTGCACGGTCATATCGAAGTGCAGGCTGGGACATCCATGGCTGACCCTGCATAAGCCAGGGCTTGTCTATGATTATAAAAGCGGGGCCTGTGAAAGGGTCGCAGTCCGTCACTCCCACCTCTGCACTTTAATTTTCCTCCCATGAAGCCTCTTTTGTGCGTCCTACAGTCGCGGCTCTCTTCTCCCATTTAAAAATACCAGGCCCCCCCCAGCCTTTCATGAGAAACTCGAGAGCTGCAATTTTAACACATCCCCTGAACCGAACTGTCCCGGGACAAGCCTCTTTTAGAACGTAATAGCCATTTGCAGATGGTTGGCAAAGGGGCGATTTACAGGGAGCCGTGAGGCGATGACAGCCTTCGAATTACACCGGGCGGAGCTCTTCCCTCTGCGCTCAATCCCGCCAAACCCCGTACTTTCCAGTTTCCATATGTTTGCTAACAGAAATGTTAATTCGAATCATCACTGGGACATCATGCTGTAAATTTTGATTACATTACACCCGGCTTGAAAGTGTTCTAGAACCATCAGTCCATGAAAATGTGTAAATTAAAGAACATTTGCCCCGAAACAAAAGTCAGAGGGGCAGATTTACAAGCCCCTTGCGACACTTTTGTGCCGCCATTGCGTCACTTTTGTGGCACAGCAGCGGCGTAAAAAATGCAACCAATTTACAACGTGACGCACGCATCTAGGGAGATGCGTCACATTGTAAAGCCATGCATCACATTATACCTGCGACAGTTATAATGTATGCAGGGTGGGCGTTCCCACGCAAAAAGCCATGCAGAACTGAAGCAGAGAAATCTACAAGGGGGCAGATTTATAACGGACTTGCGCCACTTTTACGCCGCTGTTGCGTCACTTTTGTGACGCAGCGGCGGTGTAAACCCTGCGCCATGTTGCGCCCCATTTACAACGAGACGCATCTAGGGAGATGCGTCACGTTGTAAAGCTTGCGCCACATGTGGGCATACCTGCACAGGGGGGGGCGTTCCGGCACAGGAACGCCTCCGAAAAGTGGCTGAGTGAAATCTACAAGATTTCACTCAGTCACTTTTCCGGCCATGCTGCGTCAAAACCCTGCACCTGCTTGAAGCAGGCGTAAGGATTGACGCAGCATTGTAACGATAGGGCACCCCCGAGCCTTGCTGGAGCTGCGTCGCGCTTGCGACGCAACTCCAGCAATGCGCCAACCTTCCGCCATCAGATGCGTCACGCATCTGTTTATCCTTGGGCCACGATGCGCTGCATTGTAAATACGGCGCATCTATTGTGGCGCAAGGGTAAACTTTCGTGACACATCTTCCCTGGCGCATCCATGCTGATTTGCAGGGATGCGCCAGGAAACATAAATCTGCCCCAAGATTTCTCTGCGTCACTCTACCCCTTTACTGCTTCAAAATCCCTACGCCTGCTCAGACCAGGCGTAAGGAATGACGCACAGCATTTTGAATGGGACTCACCCATCTGTTGTTGCGCATTGCTGGATTTGCGTCACTTTCATGAGCAACTGCAGCAATGCGTCACTTTTGCGCCATTAGATGCGCCTTGGAGCACTGTATTGTAAATACAGCGCATCCATAGTGGCGCAAGGTCATTCGGCGCTGACACAAGGAAACTGACGCATCTATGTAGATGCGTCAGTTCCTTGTAAATCTGCCTTCATGTTTTTTAAAGGTATTGACACATATCAACAAAGTTCAAAGTTGAAATCTAAGAATTCTTATACACAAGAGTAACTTCAAACTTTCAATGTTTTCCTTTTTAATTGTTCATAGAGGACCCTGGCAGTGTCTTAAAAAATCTACAGGAGTCCTACAGTTCCTGGAGTACATTAATGCACAAAAACATAAGCCTGCAGAATCTCCTCAAGGTGGAAATATCTGTAGGAGTAAATTAAAGGAAATCTTTATAAGCATATGTCGCCTTATGGAAAGGGACATGTCAATGCCCTTGTGCCAAACCAATATCTTGCGAAAACCAAGCAACAACCCTCCTTTAAAAAGACATCCTGAAACCAAACTTAAGAGGCATATTTACAAGTCCATTTGCCACCGGAGTGTCACTTGACACTCATGTGGCGTAGCGCCATTTCCCACAATTACAAGGTGGCGCTAATCCCAGAGTGGCTTAACGACTCCTTGTAACTATGCCCCTATCCGCTGCAGTCCTCTGCGACAAAAGGGCATGCAATGGGTGTTCCACCTCAACACCCATTGCTTTTTGACGCTGCTCCAGATTTATAAGGACAAGGCAGCACCAAAAACAAACGCCAGGACATACCTAGTCTTAGCACTACTCTTTCTATGTGTACTGCATTCTGGAGCACTCTTACAAGGGCAAATAGCCATTATTTCTTTTTAAAACAAATGTTATTTGTCAAGATGCACATATATTGCAGGGCTCTGCACTCCAGAGACAACTGCACAATTAGACCATACAAAAATCATGACTTTGACATTTTGCACGTGGATGTAATAAAACATGAATAACAATATAAAGATTTGCCCCAACTCCCTCCCTCCCCGTCCCTCCCCCCCCCGATCGCACTGAGTCCTCCTACTCCCGATCAAAGCTTATGAATGTAGCAGGGAGATCTACCCCCTCGGGCCCCCCCCCTCACAGTCAATCAATCAAACAATTGATAAAGCGCGCTACTCACCCTCTAGGGTCTCAAGGCGCTGGGGGGGAGGGGTCCGTTACTGCTCGAAAAGCCAGGTCTTGAGTTGCTTCCTGATGGAGAGATAGTCCTGGGTCAGCCGTAGGTGGATGGGGAGGGAGTTCCATGTCTTGGCTGCCAGGTAGGAGAAGGATCTTCCTCCGGCGGTGGCTCTGCGAATGCGTGAAACGGTGGCCAGGGCGAGGCTGGCCGATCGCAGCTGGCGGGTGGGCGTGTAGAAAGTGAGGCAGTTGTTGAGGTACTTGGGGCCCAGGTCGTGGAGAGCCTTGTGTGCATGGGTGAGGAGTCTGAACGTGATCCTCTTGCTGACGGGGAGCCAGTGCAGGTCTCTCAGGTGGGCGGAGATGTGGTTGTGGCGGGGGATGTCCAGGACGAGTCGTGCGGTGGCGTTTTGTATGCGCTGGAGTCTTTTCTGTAGTTTGGCTGTGGATCCCGCGTAGAGGGTGTTCCCGTAGTCCAGTCGGCTGGTGACGAGTGCCTGGGTGACCGTCTTCCTGGTTTTGGTGGGGATCCATCGAAAGATCTTTCGGAGCATGCGCAGGGTGTTGAAACAGGATGACGAGACGGCGTTGACTTGTTTCGTCATCAAGAGGGAGGAGTCCAGGATGAAGCCCAGGTTTTGTGCATGGTCCGTTGGCTTGGGGGTGGTGCACAGGGCAGGGGGCCACCAGGAGTCGTCCCAGGCAGTGGGGGATGATCCCAGGATGAGGACTTCCGTCTTGTCTGAGTTCAATTTCAGGCGGCTGTTCTCCATCCACTCGGCGACGGCTTTCATTCCTTCGTGTAGGCTGGCTCTGGCGGTGGCGGGGTCGTTGATGAGGGAGAGGATCAGCTGGGTGTCATCGGCGTAGGAAATGATGTTAAGGTTGTGTTGGCGTGGGATGGCCGCGAGGGGGCTCATGTAGACGTTGAAGAGGGTGGGGCTGAGCGAGGATCCTTGAGGTACGCCGCAGATAACTTTGGTGGCTGCGGAACGGAACGGGGGGAGGCGGACTCTCTGGGTTCTTCTGGCGAGGAACGAGATAACCCACTCCAGTGCCTTCTCTTGGATTCTGGTGTTGCTGAGGCGTTCTATTAGTGTGCGGTAGCAAACTGTGTGGAATGCTGCAGAGAGGTCCAGGAGGATGAGGGCAGCTGTTTCCCCGTTGTCGAGCAGGGATCTAATGTCGTCGGTGGCTGCGATGAGGGCGGTCTCGGTGCTGTGGTTGGCTCGAAAACCGGACTGTGAGGGGTCGCGGGATCCGTTCGTCTCGAGGAAGGCAGCGAGCTGTTTGTTGACGGTCTTCTCGATGACTTTGGCAGGAAAAGGGAGGAGCGAGATGGGGCGGAAGTTCTTGAGGTCGGTGGGGTCCGCTGTCGGTTTCTTCAGGAGGGCGGTGAGCTCGGCATGCTTACAGCTCTCCGGGAAGGTGGCGGTGGTGAAGGAGATGTTGATGATGTCCCGGAGTTGGGGTGCGATGATGGAGTCGGCCTTGTTGAAAACGTGGTGGGGGCAGGGGTCGGCAGGGGATCCGGAGTGGATGGTGTTCATCGTGCGGGTGGTGTCTTCGGTGCTGACCGGGGTCCAGTTGCAGAGGGTGGTGGTGGGGGGCGTTGGTTCGGTGGTTGGGTGCGTGGTCTGTGCGCCGAAGCTGTTGTGTATGTCAGCGATCTTGCGGTGGAAGAATGAGGCGAGTGAGTCGCAGAGGTCTTGCGAGGGTGTGATGCCGTTGTTTCCGGCACTGGGGTTGGAGAGCTCTTTGACGATGCTGAAGAGTTCCTTGCTGTTGTGGGTGTTGTTGTCCAGTCGTTCTTTGAATGTTGTTCTTTTGGTGGTGCGGATCAGCTGGTGGTGTATGCAGGTGGCGTTCTTGAGGGCTGTCATGTTTTCTGTAGTCTGGTCGTGGCGCCAGGCTTTTTCGAGGGTGCAGCAGTTTTTCTTGGGTGTTTTGAGTCCGTTGGTGAACTACGAGGCTTTTCTTGCTGCCGGGTCTGCTGGGTGGGTTCTTCAGAGGTGCGAGGTCGTCGGCGCAGTTGGTGAGCCACTGTGTGAAGTTGCGGGCTGCTTCATTGGGGTCCGTTGCGCTAGCGGGAGGGTTCTGGCTGAGGGAGGTGGTGAGTTGGTCGGTGGTGATCTTGTTCCAGCTCCTGCGGGGAGCCTGTTGCGGGTGGTGGTGGGTCGTGGTTCTCCTGAAGTTGAAGTGGACGCAGCTGTGATCAGTCCAATGAAGTTCGGTGGAGTGGCTGAAGGAGATGTGCTTGCTGGAGGAGAAGACGGGGTCAAGCGTATGGCCGGCGTAGTGGGTGGGGGTGTTCACCAGTTGCTTGAGTCCGAGGTTGGCGAGGTTGTCCAGCAGGGTGGTGGTGTTGCTGTCATTGTTGTTCTCCAAGTGGAAGTTGAGGTCCCCTAGGAGGATGTAGTCAGAGGAGGTGAGGGCGTGCGGGCTGATGAAGTCTGCGATGGCTTCGCTGAATTGTGTGCGTGGTCCCGGGGGTCTGTAGATGAGAGTTCCTCTGAGGGTGGTCTTGGGGTCGGTGTGTATCTGGAAGTGAAGGTGCTCGGCGGCGGTGAGGGTGTCGTCGGAGTTGGTCGTGATGCGGATGGTGTTCCTGTGGATGATGGCGATGCCTCCTCCGGTCTGGTTGGCGCGATCCCTCCGGGTGATCTTGTATCCGTCCGGGATGGCTATGGCGATGTCGGGGGCTGAGGAGGCGTTCATCCAGGTTTCCGTGAGGAAGGCGACGTCTGGTGAAGTTGTGTCGAGCAGGTTCCTGAGTTCGACGGCGTGTCTGTGGACGGAGCGGGTGTTGAGCAGGATGCACTTGAGGTAGTTGTTGCTGGTGCCTAGCCTTTCAGGTGCGGTGCAGGTCCGGAGGCAGGTGAAATTGCAGGATTGGCAGGTGAAGGGTCCGTGAGTGCGTTTCGGGGTGGCTCGATAGCAGGCGGGGTTCCAGCCGGGTTTGAGTGCGTTGAGGGTGGCGGCGTCGTAAGTCTGTCGTGTGGGCTGGCATCGTCGGGGGCCAGGGGTCCTGGCGCTGGACGCGGTCCGGGCGCGGACGGGCGCAGATGGGCTTGCCTCTGGCGCGCCTCCGGCGCGGCCGCGCAGCGGCCTGCATTAAGAAGGGTGGAGGGAGGGAGGGTGGAGCAGCAGCTGGGAGGCGGGTGGCGAATGGGAGAGGATGGGGGCGGGGCCGCAGGGGAGGCAGCGGCGGGAAAGGAGAGCGGGGGGCGGGCGGGGGAGAAGGGCGCTGAAAAAAGACCAACAGCACTGAAGAACAGAGAGTGAGAGAAAAAACAGGCAGGCTAAAGGCAGAAAAACTTATGAAAAATGAAACGAGCAGAGGCAAAGGCAAAATACAATTAGGAGGAAACAGACAGGCAGGCTAAAGGCAGAAAAGCTTACGAAAAATGAAACGAGCAGAGGCAAAGGCAGAATACAATTAGGAGGAAACAGGCAGGCAGGCTAAAGGCAGAAAAGCTTACGAAAAATGAAACGAGCAAAGGCAGAATACAATTAAGGGCAGCAGACAAGCAGGAAGCCTGCGGGTGGAGGAGGGCCTCGAACTTCCAACAACAGCAGCGGCGAGGGCAGCAGGCAGAGCACCAGCAGGGAACGCTGGCGCGGCGGGGGAGCGGACCTGGCCTGAGAACAGGTCAAGGTTCACCAGCAGCACCTCCGCACTCCAAACATGTTCACATAAGTCAACCCAATGGGTGAGCCTCTATTGCTGATGGTGGATCCAACGGCAGGCCCCGATAATCCGTCCATCATTTCCAGATCTTGTAGTGTTTTGCGTGCACCCCCTGGCAACAAAAATGGGTTGTTCCAGCCCCATACCAAAGTCCAGGCCATTCTTCCCTGCGGCCACCGAAGGCGCCCTAGGCGCCTTCCAGGCCCTGGCAATGTCCCTTTTCGCTAGAGTAAAGCACAATTGTATCAAATGCCGCTTGTAGATATTACCTCCTAGTCCTTCCATAACATGAAGCAAGGCCAATCGCGGTGTGCGGGGGAGTTCCCACCCCAGGACCTCAGAGAGGCAGGTAAATACCCCCTCCAGAAATGGTCTAGGGAAGGACAATGCCAGACCGTGTGGATAAATGTGCTCTCCTCTCGACTGCATCGAAGACACATAGGAGGGGCTATAAGCCCCACCTTCCACAGGCGTGCTCGTGCAAAATAAACCCTGTGTAAGTATGAGGCAGAGTCATATGGCTATGGCTGCCCCCCTTGGAGCAGCCAGGGCCTCGGTCCAGTCTTCCTCCTCCAGTGGACCCACATCTCCCTCCCAGTCCCCCCGGAGCTTCTGAAGCTTGGAAGAGCAATGAGTAACCAGGGACTGATAAATCTGGGAGGTTTTTGGTCTTTTAGGTCCCCCATAAAAACCTTTGCCTCCAATGGGCTGAATTCTGTCAGGGACTCCACGCCTTCCAAACTGGGAGACAGGGAATGACTAAATTGAAGATAGCGATAGTACTGGGACTGCGGCATGAGGAATTCTTTCTGAAGGTCCTGAAAGGATTTGAGTGTCGGCCCCCTCATTACATCCCCCAGGACTGAGATGTCAATATTATCCCACCCCCGGTAACCCTGTAGGGCCGCCAGCTGTGATAGGCGCCCATTATTCCAGAGGGGAGTCTCCCGGGTCAGTGTGTTCCACCACCCCATCCGTCGCAGTGCCTGTCTCCAGATCTGGAATACCACCCATGTAGCCGACGGAAGTGAGCCCCGCAAAGGCGCTGAATAAAGAAAGGTATGCAGCGAGTGGTGTCCCATGAGTTGCCGCTCAACCGGGTATGCTGGGTCGTCCCTGTTACTGTACCACCACTCATTAAGGACCAGCATATGCGAGGCTTGTTAATACAAGTGAATATCAGAGGACGCTTCCCCCCCGCAATAAGTGGACAAGAAACAGGTTCGCAAAGCCACCCATAGAAACTGCCCAAGCGCTGCATTCATTTGTCGGAACCATCGAAACGGGATCTGATAGGGGTGGTTCTGTAACTGATAGAGGAGCTAGGGGAGCGCCACCATCTTAAATATGGCTGATCTGCCATATATTGACAAGGGCATTCGGGACCAGGACTTGATATCTTCATGTATTCGTTCCCACACCGTAACCAGGTTACGCTCCCAGGAGAACGCTGGCACATCTGACAAGAACACTCCTAGGTATTTCAGACCACCCACCGCCAGCTGGACAGAGGAGATCCACGCGCCCGCGCCCGTCTGATCTCCAAGAATCCATTACGTGGACTTACGGGGATTCATATATAATCCAGATGTTTCCCCAAAAATATATCATGATACGCAGTAGCCACAGCCCCGTTTTGTCCACGGCTGTGAGAAAGAACAGGACGTCGTCCGCAAATAATGCGATCCTATCTGATAGTCCCGCCGCCCATTCAAATCCCCGCACCTGTGCATCAATGCGCACCCATGCAGCCAATGGCTCCATACTCAGAGCGAATAAATAAGGGGACAAGGGACATCCCTGCCGAGTGCCCCGCCTGATAGAGAAAGTGGATGAGGTCACACCGACCACCATCACTTATGCTGTCAAATCAGTGTATAGGAGCATTAGACAGGAAAGGAAGCGCGGTCCAAGGTTGAGTCTTCACAGCAATGCGAACAAATACACCCAGCTCAGGGAGTCAAACGCCCTGTCCATATCAGCCAATAAAAGCGCCGCCGGTTCCCCCAACTGCCGGATAGCTGCCATCGCCACATGTGCCCGCCTGATGTTATGGTCGTCCTCTGGGCATAAACCCAGCCTGATCTGGGTGGACCAGGGTGGTGATGTGGGGCAGAAGACAATTGGCCAGTGCTTTGGCCAGAATATTTGCCTCCACAAGAGGGAAATGGGGTGATATGAAGCATGCTGCTCCGGGGGCCTGCCCGGCTTATGGAACACAACCACCTCCGCATGTCTCCAGTCCGGGGAAAGTGAGCCTCCTCCACCACGGATCGATAATGAGGGGCCAGTTGCATGAAATAGCTCTTAAAGAATTCACTAGGGAACCCATTGGGCCCCTGCGTCTTCCCGGGATTCAGTTCCCCCAAGGCCACGCCCAACTCCTCGTCCGTCAGTGGCAGTTCCAACCGGTCCCTTATCTCATCTGAGACGGCTTTAGGCAGAAAATCAGTTATGAATTTTTCAATAATGGCGGCGTGTAAGCATTCCTTGGGAGCATACAAATCTGCATAATATGTGGCATAGCTTTCCGCAAGGGCCAGTTTATCTGTAAGTGGTTCACCCGCTGGGCCCAAGACGCCCGGCAGGGCTTGAGAATGAAATTTCCCCGACAGAGTCGATGCAGCATCTTACTAGATTTGTCACCTTACTGATGTACCCTGCTACGCATCGCCAGCCAGGCATGGCGGGCCTCATCCATCAGAAGGTCTGCATAGTTCTGTTGAGCGAACAATAACTGTCTCCGAGCCCGGCTCCCTTCTGCATCCCGACTCCTGCGTTCTAGTGCCTCTATGCCTACCTCTACTTGCAGCAGCTCTTGCCTGCGCTCCCTACATGCTGCAATGCACCAGGAAATGTCTGCCCCCTCAGTGTGGGTTTCAGTGCCTCCCATACTGTCCCGGCTCCAGGAACGAACCCCACGTTGATCGTCAGATATTGATCTATAGCTTCGCTCATGTGTTCCCTATAGCCCTCATTTTGCAGATGCCACACTGAAAGGCGCCATCTGAACGGTTGTTTCTTTCACCCTGTTTGGAGCGTTAGAGCTACCGGTGAGTGATCCGACAGGCCCCGTGGAAGAATCTCCGAGGACACCACCCTGCCAACTGCCACCCGGGTAACAAAGAGATAATCAATTCTGGTCTAGGAATCATGGACCACAGAGAGGTAGGTGAATTCCCGACTATCTCTGTGGAGGCGCCGCCATACATTCACCCAATTGAGCGCTGTCACTAGGGAGAACAATCTCGTAGGAAGACCACCCTCCGGTCCAGCCCCAGCCCTCCATCGATCCCTAGCCAGGTCCATAACATCATTCCAGTCCCTACCAACCACGGATAATGCATCAGGTATATCTGCCCAAAGGGACATGAGCCGCTCTACCAGATTCCATTGTAAAGTGGGGGGGGCATAAACACTGCCCAGCACCAGGGGGTCCTCCCCGATCTTACCCTGGAGAAATAGGTAACGCCACTGAGTGTCCGTCCACTGTTTAATATGTGAATAGGGGACCATGCGGTGTATCAATATCGCCACCCCCGTGAAGCCGGCATGGAAGACTTGTTGAAACACGTAATGCTGAAAGCAGAGGGCCTTCGTACCCATGAGGTGGGTTTCCTGTAGCAAAAGGATGTCCGCCACTGCCCGTTTAGCCTGCTGGAGAATGTCCCCCCATTTAATCTTGTCCAAGGCACCACGCACATTCCAGCTAACAGTGCGGAGAGTACCAGGGGTCACCTGCCCCCTAGTGGGTATGCTAGCCATCTGGGACTGTATCTACAACTACAGAGAGGAAGAGAACGTTTTGGTGCATGCGTGAGGAGCAACGGACCATCAGTAAAAGTGCGATCTGCGACCATAAACAACCCACCACCCAACAAACTCCCCACCCTATACCTCAAAAACACTGAAGCATTTGTAGCGGCGGGACTCACCCCCGACTCCCAACGGGGGGACGAGAGCCACCCCAACCATTGGATCCCCAACTTACAGCCCATGTCTCCTGGGCACATCCCCGGCCAGCGAGAGCCTGGCAGAGGTCGCGGCCCTTGTCAGAGTCTCTCCGATCAACATTAATTAGTTTAGACCCCACAGTCCCTCGTGGACCCATCAATCAGTCTGCCAATATCTGCCGCCCAGTGGCGGAACCCTTCCGAGTGAACACGCCACAGGACTGAGAGCGGAGCAGGGATCGCGACCGCCGAATACCCTTATTCTGCCACCGGGGTCCCTCCCGGGCCGTGTCGCTCGATGAGGAGTCGGATTCCCTTCCAGGCGGCGTGTGTGCCCGCACCCGTACTGTCTCATCAGTCCATTTGAAGACCTCTTCCGGGGAGTCAAAGAGGTGGGTATGGGAGTGATATACAACCCGTAGTCGGGCAGGAAACAGGAGAGCATACAGAAGCTTGAGGTCTCTCAGATAGGCCTTTGCTGCCATGAATGGTTGCCGCTGTTGCTGCACCAGCCACGTGTAATGAGGAAAAATGAGGATAGGTACGTTGTCGTAGAGCAGGGGCTCCTTGAGACTGGCCTGTTTCAATATCACGTCGCGATCAAGGTAGTTCAGTAGCTTCGCTATCACTGGCCGTGGGCGAGCTCCAGGTGGGGGCTTCTGCATGAGTGCCCTGTGAGCCAGCTCCACCACAAAATAACGGGACAAGGCATCCGGAGGGAGCCAACTCTCCAACCACTGCGTGAGGAAGCATTCCATGTTGCCTCCCTCGCATTTTTCCGGAAACCCAACGAAGCGCAGATTATTGCGTCGGGCCCGTCCCTCGGCATCCTCCATTCGCAGCGCAAACCCCTTCTGAGTAGCCTCCATGACAGCCACCTTTTTCTTCAGTGTGGTGACATCGTCCTCCACTCTGGAGATCTGGGTCTCAGCCTCCACAATGCAGGACACCGCGTTGCGCAAGCAAATAGCCATTATTGATTGTTTATGTGCAGGGAGGTGTCCCTACCTGCATATAAACAATCACCCCTGCAGTGCAGGCACGCTTGCAACATGGCGGCATTATGCCTGCACTGGTGCTAGGCAGCTTTTCTTGCGCCAACCGTAGGGGAAACACAGGGGTGCGCCGCATTCATATGAATACGACACATCCTTGTGTTTAAAAAATATCGGAGTGTGGCGTTGCCTAATATGGCATAGCACTGAGCTCCAACATTTTTTTGTAAATATACCCCTTTGTTGTTTGGGTAGAGATATCAAATTTGAGGGTTATGCCTTTTTGAAAAATGTAACTTCATAACTTTAAAAAAACGTTTATACTAAACATATCACCCATCAATCCTATTTACATGTTTGAAACATAAGCTCCCCATTTCTTACCAGTGTGTGTTAGGCATCAAATCACCTACAACCCATTACCTCCTCATACAAAAAACATTCTGTGAGCTTATGGTTTACTCATCGACCTGGTTCTCCTGGCACCTATGCTCTTTGGAGGGCCTTCAAATGGGCCTTCCCATGAACTAAACCAGACTATTGGTCTTACAGTAACTCTAGGAGGTACTATCACTCTTACAAGAGGTCCTTGCATTCTAAAAATCATGCTGGGGTCCTGCTCACTTCAAAGCAACCCTACCTGGAGCACGCCCCACATTGCTGGAGAGACCGTCTGGGCATCCAGGCCATGCCTTGGTCTCCTGGTGCAAACCGCATTCTCCAACCCCAAAGGGTTGGACCTCGAAAGGTATCGGCACCCCCTTTCGAGGTTCCCATGACACTGGCGTCCTATGTCTAGAACTCCTGTGAGATGCCAAGGTAACCTAAAGTGTTTCCGCCCACCATGACTTCTCACCCCACCCCAGTATTAAAATAAATCCCCACCATATATAACATGACAACTCCTGTAAATAAAAGAAGACAGTTAATACAACTCAGTGAACAAGAATTCACACATCAAAGGGCTACAACCACCATATATAGCCAGATAATATCTACTCCAACTTTGAAAAACACTACCTACAAGGAATGGATGGGTGAGAAAAAAAGGCAGGCCTTCCTGAAGCGGCTCCCACTTGAAGCTGCTGCCCCTCTCGATGTTGAGCGGGGAGTTTGAAAGAATCCTGACTAATCATCTTGACCCCCTGGTTTGGAGAAGATGGATAATGCTGCCAAATTTCACTTTGCATACCCTGCGGATCGGCCTTCCTCCCTCATAGTGAAGATTGCCACCCAAGGCTCCTTGGAAATTATCTCCCACCTCCCACTATTCGTAGTAAAGGCATGTTTGGTAAAGGCATGCATGGTAGAGGCATTTGCGTGGTAATGGATGCGTAGTAAAGGTATTGCGCGGTTCCGGACGCGTGGTAAATGATGTTTCCCCTAAGCGTCATGCTGCAGCTATCTCACTCTTGGTTTATGCCATGTTGCCTTACACAATAAACGCTGACTGGGTGCAAAGCCGGCAAACCACACTGTTAGAGCAACTACTGTTGGGACCAGCTCTCAGAAAGCTATATTCTTCACCAAACCAGACGCGAACCACTCTGGTGGCCATTGGTGGTCCCAAAATCACTCCAAAACCTGGGATCGAGACACCCAAAAGGTCATTTAAAAAAAAAAAGCAATATATGAGGGGTAGGAGCTGCTCAATTATTATTCACTGCTCCCGGCCAGGGGCACCCCAGAATGCTCTTCAAGGGCTTATTTACTGACACAAACTATATCTCCTTACAAATGTATTGCAATCTTATTTTATTTCTTTTCATGTAGATAGGTATTTTTTTCATCCCTCATCTAGCGAATGGCAGAAGAGCGCTACACCAGATAAAAGGCCTAGATTACACTCTATGGTGCTTTCCAACGTGGGCTGGGGGGCTGCTGTTGAGTTCAGTGTGGATAAGGGGACATCTTGAAATGTTGAGATGTAGTGTTCTTTGAAGATATGTGTCTTGAGATCCTTCCTGAATTGGAGAAGCATTGGGGCAGCCTTGATGGACATTGACAGAGAAGTCCTAGATCTTGTTTATTTCAACCTTCCAATGGCAGGATTCTCATCCAGATAGGCCTGGGTGACATTCTTGTGGCTTTGCAAAAGAAACAACTGGTTTTAAGCCGGTCTCCACTAATATTGGGCGACAATGATGTTTCTCCATTAGGGTGGAGCTGAGGTGTTCAAATTATTTCAGGCCACCTGTGAGGCAATTTTTTCCTACCTCGATTTGAAGGCATTACGCTGCTATCATTTAATATAAAGTAAAATAGCTAACCCGTTTAATTAACAATATCACAATGAAAAATACAATGCAAATATTTTTCTTCCTGAACTACACTAGAGCAAAAAAGTGCAAGTCATTTTTTTTATTTTTTCATATGCAATATCAAAAAGTGCCTGTATGCACACTAACATCCAGTTCAATCCAAATTATTTGAAGGTTACCTACAAACATTAGAAACACATCGACTGTGTGGCTCTGTATCTTTATTCTTCCATAGCACAACAATCGAGTTATTCCATCTTTCCTTTCTTTTTGTTTCTTTATTAGAAATAATTATCTCTCATTGAGATCGATACTAAATGCATTTGTGAACAATATGTAGTTCTTTTAATGTAAGCCTATAGCATCATATAAAAAGCATTGCTCCATGGTTTGTTTTCTTCTGCTATATTTTGCAGTGATTCACAACTGCAGATTTGAGGCCCACCAGTCGAATTCCAGTATCCATTCTAGCAGAACCAGTGCCCTGCACCCCCAGAGGGCAAATGGCCCATCCCTTCGCACAACTTTATCTACGCAAATAACAGCATGTTGAACCTGGCCCTTTATGCAGGGTTGTTCACAAACATTTTGCCTTCCTCCTGTATATTTTCTGACCTATTTTTGTTAACTTTAGGACTCTGGGCACTTCACCACAGCTGATCAGTGCTAAAGTGCATGTGCTGTCTCCTGTAAACTTGGTATGATTGGTCTACACCTTTTTAGCATATTTAGTTTACTTGTAAGTCCCTTTTACAGTGGTATCCTATATACCCAGGGCCTGTAAATTAAATGCTTCTGGTGCGCCTGAAGCGCTGCTTGCGCCACCTACAGAAGTAGGCTTTCAAACCTGTCTCAGGCCTCTGCCACTGCACTGCCTGCATGCTCAGTTTACTGCCACGGTGACGTGACATTTAAAGTTACTTGCCAAGTCTGGAACTCCCCTTTACTACATATAGGTCACTCCTAAGGTAGGCCCTAGGTAGCCATATGGGCAGGGTGCTGTGTAGATAAAAGGTAGGACATGTGCTTTTGTGTGTGGCATGTCCTGGTATTGAAAAATAGCGTATTTGGTTTATCCCCATAGTGAGGCTGCTCTTCTCATAGGTTTGCATTGGGAATTCCCTGATATGTGTTTCAGTGGTAATTTCTGATCTGAAAGGAGTAGTGTGGCCATGTTTGGTAGGTTTGGAATCGTCGTGATACTTCCTGATTATTGGTGATGGCGGACCTTTTATTACTATTTTAGAAATGCCACTTTTAGATAGTGGACATTTCAATGTGCTTATGACTCTTTGTGCTTTGCAGTCCAACTTCAATCAATATTTACTTTAAGCTGACAGAGGCCTGTTTTGTGCATTCACTCTAGACAGGAATAAAGGGAGCTGAGGTGTGCCCCGCATACCTGATGGGTCTTCCTGAGCTAGAGTGGTGTCAGGAGTTGCCACCTGCACCTAAATAGGGCTAGCTGTCATGTCCTCTCACAATGCTGTCTGTGCCCCCCTGTAGTGTGTCTGGAGCCAGGGCTGGGATTGAATGGGGGTGTTGTGCACTTCTAAAATTTGTTTGAAAATTATCTCCAGATCAAAGACGTTTTGAGTATAAGTACAGGAGCTCTGACCCCATGATTTTAGACACTGCGTGGCACTTGTAACCAGATGCTGCTGGCTCTACATGCTGCATCAGAGGATTGCTGAAAACCACCACTTGGACTTTGCTTTGTTGTGCTGACCTGCTGGAAGGATTGCCTCTTTTCCTGCAAGGACCCTGTGTGCTGGCCTGTTGCCTGCTTCCTGCAACTTGTTCTCTTTTGAACTCCCAGGGCGTGGTGGCCTGCCGTGTGATTGTGAATCCTTAGCACCTGGTGATGCGCTTTATTACTTTGTTTTGGGCTACAAGGAGTCAGCGCGTGGCAGGCACTATACAACCAACCATGAGAAGCATGTGTGGAGCACTTTGTCTCTGGCTCGCACGTCGCCCAGTGAAGAATCAGAAGGGCAGGCGCTCGTGGTTTTTGAGTGCCTGGAGAGCGCTGTTGGTTGATCTTGGTGAGACCGCAAGCCTGTTCTGGCCGCTGTACTGGACCGAGTGCCCGGGTGTGGAGCTGCTCCCCTCTGGGGAGGCCATTGCTGAATGCTGAGGAGACGCGCAGTCTCAGGAGAGGCCCAACCGACAGTTCTGGTCGAGGTTTTCCCCTGGTTACAGTGACAACCATGACAGTCCACCCGCATCTCCTCTTCACAGTTGGGCGGGCCTGACTACCACGGGTTCGGCCCCATCCCAGAAGGAGCTGCAGTCTCGCCGCCTGGTATCTCTGATCTAAGGTACTGTGGGGCTGACCTGGAGTGTCCTTTGTCTTGCGTTCCTTCTGGGGCACCAGACCCCGGTCCTGGTCCTTTGAACCGAACCATTATGCTTCTTTAGCAGCTGCACTGCACAGTCGCGAGCAGCTGCCTTTTACTGTTGGTGTGGGGGACTCAGCGAGGTATCCTCTTAGTGCTACGCAATGGGTGTGCCCCCTCCCCTGTGTGTGCACATACCTGGGGCACTTGTCCTGTGTGGGGACATTCCGAGTGTAACCTCAATGGAGGCCCCATCTTTTGGGGATTAAGGAAGTCCCAGGAATTACTGTATACATGGCCATAGCCGCGCATGTTTTTTTGTATTCCACTTTCTGGTGCTGGTGTACTGTATGACCTCCAAAAAAAAGCAGATGCGCTGTACCCTGAGCTTCCACTGCAACACATGTGTATTACTGATATTGATGCGTTATTGTTGCATTGGTGGTGATTTATGTGGACTACCCAACCTGAACTGTATTTAATGCCCCAATGTTTTAAGTATGTCGTTTTGCTTCCAGTGTCAGGATTACGACACCACAATGCTCTGTATACTCCGGAGTACTGCTCCGTATTGGCATAAGGTGCACAGTACCTTTGATTTGTGTATGATGTAACTTGAAATTCAGGTCCTGATATGTGTTTTAGTAAGTCGTTTCTGCCTTGCATTGCCAGGATAACAAGCATCATTTCAGGATTCGCCTAGTGTGCAGAGTGATGGTGTTCTTATGACATGTGCAATACATAAGTCTTTATCTTATTGCTCTAACTATGATGTTCTGACAATTGCCTAGTCGGCAAAGTGATTTCATGTTTATGTCATGTTTGGTCTATGTGGTATATACAATTAAGGAGATATTTTTATATAATACTGTGTGGTGTTTCTTTATTGTGTCACTGATGTGTGTGTGTGTTGCCCAAACGCTTTACACATTCCCTCTGGGATAAGCCTGACCGCTCTGCCGAGCTGCCAAAGGGGTGAGCAGGGGTTATCGTGGGTGTGTAACTCCCTTACCCTGACTAGAGTGGTGGACTTTGCCTGGATTAGGTGCATACCCTAGGCAACCAGAATCCCCATTTCTTAGACAGCACATATGACAAAGGTACAGTTGCTCTGCTTCCTCCGCCAATCCAGGCCTCCCACCCAAGACTCACCTTAGTGTTCAGTCTCTTCGGCACTTTTCCAGGATCCCCTTATTTTCTCAAACTTCCGTGGGCAGCACCTTGCCTGATACACTAATTTTTCACCCCTCATGAACCAATCTAGATTAGACTCCGATGCACTCAGTGTCGGGACCCCTACACTCTGATCACATCACGTCTCGCTACCATCAAAGCAGTATTACAGAAGAAGAGTGTGCAACGGGCCAGAGTTTGTTCACCCTTATGCCCAGGGTCACCAACTGCGGGGAGAGCTCCAATGTGTGGTCCAGGACCTCTGATAGAGGTTGGCCTATTTTGCCCCAGTATTCCTGGAACCTGGGGCAGCCTCAGTTTATAAGACCTAAAGGGCCTGCCTGTCCGCAACCTTTCAACCAGCAGTCTGTTGCGGCCCTCCCTATACGAAACGTCCCATGATATTCCTGTACATAGAAATTCTTGGGGACGATATTCAGTAGTACAACCATACCTACCTACATGTCTCCTGTTATAGTGGATGAAATTAATCCAAATAAAGACAATAGTTTGCTTAAATGAAATGCAACTGCGACTTCATTTATGTATGTAAGGTGAGAATGCCACAAGATTGACAGGTTCTAGGAAAAGGTATTTGGAAAGACAAATCTCCCACATCATGTCTACTTGGTATCTCCTCTTTTCCACAAAATGGCAGAGTCGCAAAGCACGCACTCGTGTTATCCAAGCGCAAACTGCCTCAAACATGCGCAGTGCAAACGGCCCGCAATCCGCTGCTGGAGGCTGTTGAGGAATGGACCAGGGCGGAGGAGATATTCTTCCAATTGGTCTGGTAGGATGAGAAGCTGAAAGAGGATCTAATGGATTGGATAATGTTCCTCCTACCCTTGTTTCACCCCAGGGATCCGCTGAACCTTGAAAAAAGGGTTTGAACAACGTCTGCAATGCTGTATGTATCTATGGACTGAGATTGTGGATGTTGAAATGTGAGAAAACCAGGCTTTGACCCGCTGGTACTAGATCCAAATCATAATATGTGCATTTGTAAAGCACGCGTTCACCCAGGCGTACCTTGGCACTGAATAACAGATGTTTATTGTTACCAAACGATACTCATTTTATCGACCTCAGAAGGATGAAAGGCTGAATGGATCCACCAGGATTTGAACCTTTGACCATGCGGTTGAACACAGACCCCTATAGTGGAGACATTAGCCCACTAAGCCCCCAGACCCGGCAATTCAGTGACATGAAGTGGTGCGGAAACCCTTTCATACTATTATGCCGCATGCTTATGGTGCATGAGCACAACATGCTTGTTGCACAAGATATTCTGTTTAAAGGAATCGACCAATAGCTATTGATGGTCTATCCAAAATAATGCATTCCCTTGAAAATAGATGACCCCTTTTGAATCAATGCCGATATGTTTCATAGCAACAGACAGCCACATTATACTATTTGATATATCGCAAGATTAGGGGTTGAGTTTCCAGAGTCTAACAGCTATACTTAGTGATCTGTATGCCAGACAGAGTAATACCTCCTCCCTCTCAAAAAGACGGCAGCATAGCCAGGCCCAGAGGTGGCTTCAGAGCCCGACTGTTACAGGCATATATGCGTGTGGCGCAAATGTACCCTGTGGCCCACCGGTGACATTCAACTTCCACACCAGTTGTGCAAACCGCGTGCCCACTTACTATTGCCTTACTGGAAAGTGATATCAGCAAATTGAGTGTAATCATTTTTAAACATCGTTATCATTGTTTTGTTATTTTCAAATCAATGTCAGACATGACAGACAAGTACAGCTGTCTTTCCTTTATATTATGTACATTTTTCATTGTTCGAAAAATAACTTAATCTCAAATCGCACAATTACTTCTCTATGTATATAGGTTTGAAGACTAAAAAATAAAGAAAAACATTAAGAAACAACCACGTAAAATAGGAGTCATGGGCTTTGGTAACAATCATTCGGGGGTGCATAAGGATGTCCACAGCTGCAATCTCATTGGCTGGCGGCCTTTCTGTGGAGAGGCCCTCCAAGGACTGGGGCTGCAGCCAAGTTTATCTCTTGATCAGGGGACTGAGCACACACAATGTCGCACCAATTCAAGTGCCCCAGTGTGCAGAGGTAGTGAAAGTGTTATGAACTATATGTAGAAATTCAAAGCAATACCATAGAACATGCATAGCTAACACATATATAAACTACGTGGAGCCAAAGTGAAAGATGGACAGAGAAGTTTACTGCTGTGGTCCCTGAACACTACCCAGGGCAGTGGCAAAGACAGTGCAGTTAAGTTATGGGAGTTAAAAATACAATGGATGGGCCAGATCTGTAATTCAAGATTTAAAATCCTGCGTTGCGTAAAGCTGCACATTCTGTAACTGGAGAGATGCTCATAGCCGGTGGCACCTACCAGATGTATGACGGAACCCAACATGCATTTCCCATGCAAGCCTTTACTCTGCAGTCACTACCCCGACTGCGACGTTACCACGCGTTCCTTTACCACACAAGTCGTTACGACGACTTGCCTTATGGGGCGCTGGACTTAAGAATAGTATAAATTACCATTCCAACTCCAGTCAGTGTATCAGTAGGGAAGGTCTTGAACATAAAATACATCACCAGTCAAACAACGTGCCCCCTAAAGCAAGTCGCTGAAACAACTTGCGTGGCAAAGGAACTCATGGTGACGTCACAGTCAGGGTAGTGACTGCAGAGTAAAGGCAGGTCGTGGTTCTGCCCGTGGGGTAAAGGATGTTTCCCGCACCTACCATATCAGAATGCAGGGGCATATTATCAAGCACGGCGTTAAAATTATCGACGCATTAGCGGCAGAATACTGCCGCTAAAGCGGCGATAATGGGCTTGATAATATGCCGCAGAGAATTCCAATAGCAACCCATGTTGACACCAGAACATGGGCTTCTATGGGAATTCTCAAGGGCATATTATCAAGTCCATTATCGCCGCTTTAGCAGCAGTTTTCTGCCGCTAAAGCGGCGATAATGTTAACGCCGTTTCTTGATAATATGCCCCTCAGTGAGCTAAAAAGCTAGGGCTGGCTGCACAGCTCAGATCAGGCATGTGGCATGCTGAGAGCTTTTGGATATTGCCTCCAGAATCTCGGAAAAGAGACATGCATGGTGCAGTGCAATACAGGAATGGCCTCATTTGTTGCTGCGGAAGCCTGAGCAAAGCACATCATTTAAAAATCGAACACAACAATACACAATTGTGGGTATGCACCATGTTCTTATTATGCAAGAACAAGTATTGTTTACAGCCAGGTAATACAAGTGTTCTCTTCCTGAGAGGCTTCACAACACATTAAAAGATCAGCTGGGTGTCTCACTAACAGGTGAGGTAATGCTGTGTCGCTGACTTGTTGAGGCAACTCTAATCCTGCTAAACTGTTTTCGTGCTCGGATTACATCCGATAATAGGAGTTTCATCCTTGGAAATTGTGTGCTCTTTTTTTTGTCTGAAAACAATCGTTGGTAGACACTTTGTGGCATATTCACAAGCCCTCAGCGTCACCTTTGTGGCTTAACGCCACCTTGTAAATATGCCCCTTTCCGCAGCAGTGCTCTGTGGCAAAGCGTCGTGCAATGGGTGTTGCTGTGGGCGTTCCACCGTTTGCTTTTTGTCACTGTCCCAGGTTTACAAGGCTGAGGCAGCACCAGAAACGAATGCCTTGGAATACCAGGCGTTAGAATTGCGCAACGAGGAGAAATTATTTTTGCTCCGGCACTAGGGGAAACACAGGGGTGTGTCGTATTCTTGCAACTACGGCACTTCCCTGCATTTTTGAAAATGTCAGAGCGCAGCACTACTAAATTTGGCGCAGCACCGCGCTCCTACATTTTCTTGTGAATATACCCCTTTGTCACTGGAATTCAATGCTGTGCAGAAAACAGCGTGTAAACTGCTGTATGCCCTTGATCAAAGGACATTTGGTGAAGTGGTGTTAACACAAAGAAGGTGGTTTTGTTGGTGGGTTCTTTTGCCCATGTCATGCGCACAACACAGGAAAAATAATGCCATGGATTATGAATTGGAAATTGATCAACTAACCATGAAGTGCTAGCACATCCAGGCCAATTAAACAAGTAGTTTTATTACAGTACAAGGATGATGCTAAAGTTAAACATCCCAATCACCCCAGGATCAAAAAACAAACCTGGAGGCTGTCTACAAGCAATGCTCCTTGGATGTTTGATATATTATGGTGAAACCCTCAATGAATGCTGGTTGATGGGTGAGATAAGCTAACAGCAGGAGACCAACTGAGAGCAGCCGCAGCAATCACTGACATCCCGGTAGGATCTTTTGTGTTTTTCCGCAGTCGAATTTGTAAGTTTATGCCTAGGGCCGGATTCATCATTTGGCGGATGGAGTAGCGTCCATCAAGATGATGGTGGAAATGACCTTTCCCGTCTCAATGGTACTCTGCAAACTTTAGAGATGTCCGCCGGCCTAGTGTTCGTCTCTGTATAATAAATGGAACCGGGGGTTCTTTTTTAATGCACTAAGGGGCAGATTTACAACCCCTTGCGCCTCATTTGCGCCGCCGTTGCGTCACTTCTGTGACGCAGCGGTGGCGTAAACCTTGCGCCACGTTGCGCCCTATTTACAACGTGACTCATCTAGGGAGATGCGTCATGTTGTAAAGTCCTTTACGGCCATGCTGCGTCAAAACCCTGCGCCTGCTTGAAGCAGGCGCAAGGAGTGACGCAGCATGTTAGGCATAGGGCGCCCCCGAGCCTTGCTGGAGCCGCGTCACGCTTGCGAGGCGACTCCAGCAATGCGCCGCCTTTACGACGAGGGATGCGACACGCATCTGCCCATCCGTGCACCACGGTGCGCCACATTGTAAATGCGGCGCATCTGTGGTGGCGCACGAGTGGTTTTGCCTGTCGCAAGTGTTCTGGCGCATCCCTGCTGATTTGCAGAGATGCGCCAGACCTTGTAAATATGCCCCTAAATGTTCTGTGGACGGCCATCTACCAAACGTTTAACATTTTTTGTTTTTCAGAAACAGACTCCCAAAGTGAGAGTTTGTTTCTGAAAAACGTAAACCCAATGACCCTGAAGGGCGTGGTGGTCATTATTGCGTTTCATTGCCAGTTTTTCCTGGTGCAGATGGACAGGAAATAAAAGGCCTTACACCATCCACTCTAAATAGGGCTGATGGTGTAATGTCCTTCCTTTTACAGCCCCTCTTACACTGGGGGCATAAAACGGGGTGTTCCTGATGAACACCTGGCGCATTGCAACCGTTCTGCTCTTTTTTTGCCTTTTGCTAGGCCAATACTCTAGTAATTTAAAATGACTTTCTCACCTCTTCCATGGGTTAAAAGAGGAAAATTAACTTTCTCTCTATTTTTTAAAATCCCCTACTTTTGGAAAGGGTGAATTCCCCCTCCATGAGGCATGGGACGGCAATGTTGGCTTCCCTTGCAGGCATCTCACAGAGCAAACCCTGTGATTCCCAGGGATTTGCACAGGCTTCTGATAATCTGTGAGGTCCAATGCCAAGTGCTTTCCAAGTCCACTCATCGACGGGACATGCTTTCCCAGGAAGGATTTCCTTTTCATAACAATGCAGTACTTAGCAAAGCACTCCATTTGTCAGATCGATGGCCAGGGTAAGTGTATAGATCATCAGATTCATTGAAAAAAAAATGATGTTAAAAGTGACGTTATGGTTACTTGTGGAATGTCGAAATGAGACACGAGCTACCGTTAAAAAAGCCAGAAAACACTAAAATATGCCAGTTATAGTTTAGTGAACTACGCATATCTTGCACCCCCATCCACTGCTTGTGGGTGGAAGTCCATTCTTGGAACTTTGGGGGCATATTTACAAGCCCATATAGCCGAGCGTCACTTTTTTTGACGCTCTGGTGGCGCTCTATGCAAGCCCATATATATATATATATATAATTTTTTTTTATAGAGTTTTATATAGCGCGAACTTGACCCAAAGGTATCGGGTATCAGAGCGCTTTACACGAGCACCAGTTGCATTACATGAGGACACATTCATTTTTGTTAGGCACGGGCAGATTAAGTGATTTGCCCACAATCACAGGATGTTCAGCCTCATTGCCGAGACTCGAACCCGGTTTCCCAGATTCGAGGTCGACCGCCCTAGCCGTTAGGCCAACTCCTCTCCAAGGCCGCGCTTGGCCACTCTGCGTGGCTTCGCACAACCTCTACAACACAGTTTTCTGCGGCAAAGAAGCGTGCAATGGGTATTGCTATGGACGTTCCCAGCAACACTCATGGCTTTTTGATACCGATCTAGATTTACAAGTATCTGTACATCTGACGCAGCACCAAAAACAAACGCTTTTGAAAAGAAGGTGTTAATATGGCGCAACGAGGAGAAATACTTTTATTTCTCCTAATTCTTTCCTTTCTGTATGTGTGGTGCATTTCACAGCACACATAGATGGAGCAAACCACCATTAATGATTGTGTTTGTGTGGGAAGGTGTCCATTCCTGAACAAACACAATCACCTCTTCAATGCAGGCCCCCTTGCACCATGGTGCAAGGGGGCCTGTGGTGGTGCTAGGTATCTTTTTTAGTGCTAGGGTGAGCACAGGGACGCACCGTATTCTTGTTAAAATGGCGCATCCCTGCATTTTGAAAATAACGCAGCACAGCAAAATAGCTTGCGGCAACGGGCAATGCAATTTTTATGTAAATATGCCCCTCTGAGCCCTAGAGGAGCAGGTGCAGTCTGAAAAGTATTGTGGTTTTGATCCTTAGACATTCGAGTCACCGAACGAAAAAGACATGACCACAGCAGTATGCTTGCCACAGAATGTATTTCCTCATCAGCACAGTGGCCATTTCTACACGTGTTGATCACAGAAGTGTCCGTTATTGATCAAACACATTACTTCCTCCAAGCTATGATTGCAAGCTCTAGGGAACCAATGATGGTTTTTGCTGTGCTCTCAAACCACTGGTTTCAAGCCAGCCTGGCTGATGAAGGATGATGCCGCAAACCTGAGAATTTTTGTTTTCTAGTCCAGGGAGGGTCTGGCCTGGCAGTTCAGGCTGGACTGTTCCCATGGGGAACAGGGTCAAGACTGATTTGCAAATGGCTGGGTCCAAACTGGAATGGCATGGTGAGCAAACTAACAATGAATTAAACCCAGAACTGTGAAATAGGGGTGAATGTTTGACAATGTTCAACATTCTGTCCATCATCTTTTTGTGTTGCATTTTCACCCTAAGTGGGTAGGGTGTGCCTAGACTTGGTCCCGTGCCCGCAGCGCCACCTGTTCCAAGCTAGCCTGGCTGATATGGGGTGATGCTCTGAAACCGGTCCTAGGATGCTTGTTTTACAGTACAGGGAAAATATGGCCTTGCAGTTTCGGCTGGACTGTTCCCATGGGGAACAAGGTCAAGACTGATTTGCATATGGCTGGATCCAAACTGGAATGGTGTGATGAGCAAAATAACGATGGATTAAACCCAGATCTGTGAATTGAGGGTGAATGTTTGACAATGTTTGCCATGTCATCCATTATCTTTTTGTGCTGCATTTTCCCCCTAAGTGGGAATGGTATGTGCAGACGTGGATCCCTTGCTTGCTACACCACCGGTTTTAAGCTAGCCTGGCTAAAGAGGGCTGATGCCCTGAAACCGGTCCCAGAATGCTTGTTTTTCGGTCCAGGAAGGATCTGGTCCGGCAGTTCGGGCTAGACATTTTATAACTCTGTGTCCTATACTGCAAAACAAAACCCCAGTCGTGCCCTTCAAGCCCATCTGCAGACATCATATCTGACTGAACCGCCTTACTGCCTTGTGCTGCATCTCTATATATTTTTGATTTCTGCAGAGTGTGGCGGAGGTGGTTCTAATAAAAGGCCCCTATAATCTGCCCATCGTTTCCATATTTTAAAGTGCTTCTGAGGGCACCCTCGCGTGTTAAAAATGGGTTGTTCCTGCCCCCTACACCAGTTGAGACCCGCCCTCCAAGGACTTACTTTAGGTGGAGCCGGATCCTTCCATACCCTTGCAATATCCCTCTCAGTTAGGGTAAGACCCAATAAAAGTAGATGCCTTTTACATATGTTGCCCCTAATCTCTTATGTGATATGCAGAAGAACGAGCCTTGGTGAAAGAGGTATAACCCAACCTAGCACTTCAGATAAACAGCAAATAACCCCCCTACAAAACCGGCCCAGTGTATTGCAGCTCCAAGTTGTATGTAGTAGTGTACCCTCCTCGCTATCGCACCTTAGGCACATGGGAGAATCTATCAGCCCTGCCCTACAAAGCTGATATCTAGTGGAATAAGTGCGGTGCAAATACTTGAATTGAATAAGCCTGAGATGGGATGCAATTGCAGCGTATCTCGGGGACTCCAGAGCTTCTCTCCAGTCATCACTGTCCAAGGGGCCCAAGTCTGTCTGCCATTTATCCCGAAGGGGATCTAAGGTCGCGGAAAGATTTGTCATTAGCGTTTGGTAGATCTTTGCGGTTTTATGACCACCCAAATCCCCCATAAAAACGTTGGCCTCGATAGGGTTGAATTCGGGAAGGGAGCCTAGGTGTGCAATATACGGGGATAAGGCATGTTTCAGCTGCAGGTATTTGTAGAATTGAGCATGTGGCATGTCATACTCATGTCTGAGGTCCTCAAAAGATTTCATCATGGTGCCATGCATAACGTTGCCCAATGTAGATATACCTATAGCGTCCCATTGTTTAAATCCTGCTAAAGCGGTCACTTGTGGCATAAGACCACTCTGCCAGAGAGGGGTCTCCCCCGTCAACTGCCGCAACCACCCCACCCGACGCAGCGAGTCAGTCCACATATTAAAAAAAACTCGAGTGGCTGGTGGCAGCCTACGTTGCTCTCTCGGCCTATAGAGCAGTCTGTGTGGCAACACATCCCCCATCAGCCATTTCTCTACCCGATATGCCGGGTCTTTGCTAATACCATACCACCAGTCGTTTAAAGCCAAAAGGTGGGAAGCTGCATGATACGATTGGATATCAGGGGTCGCGATACCCCCACAATAGGTTGATTGAAAGCATGTCTTGAGTGACACTCTTGTGGCCTGATCGTGCCACAAAAAGCGGCTCAGCCTAGAGTTTAGTTGTTGAAACCAGGAGAGCGCGATCTGAAAGGGGTGGTTCTGTAGTTGATATAGGAGACGAGGAAGGGACACCATTTTAAATATTGCGGATCTACCCAGTATAGAGAGGGGTATACATGCCCACGACTCCATCTCCATATGGGGGAAATATTCTTTTCCCAGGAAACCAATAGGGTGTCCGATATGTACACTCCAAGATATTTCAATCCGGTTGTGGCCATTGTCACCTCCCCCGTACAGGTGCCCATATCCGGACCCCCACGTATAGGCCACAGAATAGATTTCTTAGCATTCATGTACAAGCCGATATGCTGGCCAAAAATCTGCATGATACAGAGAATAAGCGGTCCCGTCCAATGCGGATCCATAAGAAAAAACAGGACATCGTCTGCATATAGAGCGATCCGATCCGAAAAAACCCCGGGCCATTCAAAGCCCGTTACCTGTGCATCGATACGAACTCATGCAGCTAACGGTTCCATAGCTAAGGCAAATAAATATGGGGAGAGGGGGCAACCTTGACGGGTACCACGTCCTATAGGGAAGGGATCGGATACTGCACCAGCTATTCTGACCGAGGTCAAAAGATCAGTATATAGGAGTTTATTATAGGACATAAGGCGTGGGCCAAAGTTCAAGCGTTGCAAGAGAGCAAACAGATATGGCCATCCCAGCGAGTCGAATGCTCTCTCAATATCTGCTAAAAGCAGGGACGCCGGGCCCTCGAGGCGATCAATGGCTGCGACCGCATCATGCACCCATCTGATATTGCGGCGGGTAGCCCTATGGGGCATAAAGCCGGCCTGATCTGGGTGAACCAGTTCTGGCATATAGGGGAGAATGTGGTTGGCCAAGGCTTTGGCCAACAGTCTTCCCTCAATATTTAACAACGAAATAGGGCAATACGAGGAGAATTGATCCTGGGACTGGGCCGGTTTGGGGAAGACCGCGATTTCGGCATGCCGCCAATCCAGAGGGAGCTTTCCAAACCTTCAAGGGCCCCCAGGTAGTGAGGGAGGAATTGAGTATGGAATGAATAAAAAAATTGGCAAGGGAACGCGTTTGGGCCCGGTGCCTTCCTAGATCGTAAGTCGGCCAAGGCAGCACTCAGCTCGTCAATTGTCAGCGGGGCATCGAGGTCCCCCTTTACAGCGTCCAAAATGGCCTTGGGAGGCAGGTCATCGAGATATTGATGAATCAGGGGTTCCAGGAGGGCGTCTCTGAGAGCATAGAGCTCCGTATAGTACGCTGCAAAACTAGCAGCAATTTGAGTAGGGTCCGTGAGTGTCTGGCCATCGCCATCGAAAATACCTGGTATGCAAACTGGGCAGAGCGCACGCAGGCACAAATGATGCAGAAGAGAGCTTGATTTGTCACCCCATTGATAAATTCTACTGCGCGAAGCCAGCCAAGCCTCTCTGGCCTAATCGCATAGGGGCCGATTACGATCCTGGAAAAACCCGGTACAAACCGTGGGTCGGAGCTTTTTCTCCGTCCGACTCGTACCGGGTTGTAAAACTTTACAAACATGCAATTACGATTCGTACGGAAACACCATTCCCGTACGATTCGGAAAAAAGACCAACCGACAGAAAAATACATACAAATGTGATCCGGGACACCGCGGACGTGACGTCCGGACGGAGTTAGGCATGTTTTTACGTACCAGCAATTACGATTCGCACCGACTGCAGTCCGGATGGGAAAATTTTTACGGCACCTAAAAAGTGCCGGAAAAGCTAAGTACGCAGCGATGCGAGCTGATTAGGGGGCCCGGTACGCGCCGTACTCCCCCCCACCCCCCGTATGTACGGAGCGTACCCCCGTACCCCCCAGCCCCCCGTATGTACGGAGCGTACCCCCCAGCCCCCCGTATGTACGGAGCATACCCCAGCTTACGCGCTGGGGGTCCGCACCGTACATACGGGGGTGGGGGTACGCTCCGTACATACGGGGGGCTGGGGGTACGGGGGTACGCTCCGTACATACGGGGGGCTGGGGGGTACGCTCCGTACATACGGGGGGCTGGGGGGTACGCTCCGTACATACGGGGGGCTGGGGGTACGGCGCGCCCATCCGCGGGGGGGCTGGGGGTACGGCGCGAACATACGGGGGGCGGGGGGGGTACGGCGCGTACCAGGCACTTGTTTGGATATCTCCATGGTTGCTATGGGAGTTCGCTCCGGACGGTCTTTTTTCCATACAGTTGTACAATCGGACGGATGGGACGGATCGTAATTGCGCATTGGGACTTCAGTTTTCCCATTTGTACGTAAAAATGTCCGGGGACGTTTCGGTGACTTTTCCCAACCCGAGGACGTGTGGGGGAATTTTCCCAATGCGATTTGTATGGACTTTTTCCCATACGAATCGTACTTGGCAGTTTGTACGGCGCTTTTACCATTTGTACGGAAAAAAGTCCAGATTCAATTCGGTTGGGGAAATTTTTTCCAGGATCCTAATCGGCACCACAGTGTATCAGCATAGGTTTGTTGAAGAAGGAGCAGTTGGCGGCGGTTAGACCCACCGTGTTCACTTCAACATTTCTGTTCAAGTTTCAATATCTGGGCCTCGGTCTGGAGCAAGGTCTACCGGTGTTTCTTCTGTTGAGCGGCACAGTATGCAATATCTACCCCCGTGATGGTGGGCCTCATCGCCTCCCAGAGCATAGCCAGAGGGATGTGTAGTGCGGGTCTTGGAGATGCCACGGCAACAGGCACCAACGAAAGGGGGGACGCGCCACCGCTAAGCGCAGAGTTAGGGCCACTGGGGAGTGATCAGATAGACCTCTGGGTAGGATATCAGTCGCAGCAATTCGAGAATAATAGGAGCTTGGTATGAATATATAATCTAGCCTGGAGAAAGAGTCATGGACAGCCAATCAATACGTGTAGCCATATGCAACTGGATGTAAGTGCCTCCATGTGTCCAGCCACCCCATATCTCCCATTAGCGTGTGCCGCCTCGGTACCTCGGGTGCAGTGCACGACCGCCACCGCCACCTGTCCTGTACCACATTAGCCACATCGTTCCAGTCCCCACCCATTATAGAGAGACCTACAGGCATTTCTAGCAACAGTGTCGTCAGGCGCTCCACAAACGAGTAAGAGAGTGGGGGAGGTGCATATATGCTTCCCAGGGTAATGGTTTCCCAATGTAATGTCCCTGACACAATAATGTACCTACCCTGGGGGTCAGCCCACGTTTTAGAATGTATATAGGGGACTCGTCGGTGAATAAGAATTGCTACCCCCCGGGAGCCCCTGGTGAACCCCGCATGGAAGACTTGTATATAGCCAAAGCGGGCAAGGCACAGCGCTTTAGTACCCATAAGATGGGTCTCTTGTAGGCGGAGAACATCAGCTGCGTCACGCTTGGCCTGCCGAAGGACCGCACCCCGATTGATCTTATTTAACGCTCTCCGTATATTCCAGCTGATAGAGATCAGGGTATCTAAAATATGCCCACTACCACGGATAGAGTAATTGCACAGTTGCACGCACATACATTCATCATACGCTAGGGCCCATTTCACTAACACACGCTCAATACTCTACTGGTAATAAACCTGTGGGAAGGAAACACCTAAACACCCTGCATCTATATCGAGGACGATAGGACCTAATTATAGTGATTGTCCTTAAACATACTCTATACAATCTATACAATAATGATCAAAAATGTACACAATAATTGACAAGAAAGAATATTCAACACCATGTTTAAAAGTTATATTGCTTTATCTAAATTAATCAAAGTAAATCAATCAGAATAAATCGGTTCTCATAGTTACCTATTCTAACTAAGTGTCAGAACGGGTCAGGACCAGTCTCTCCGTAAAGTCTCTCAAGACGGAGTCCCTCAGCATCGATCCTCAGCAACGCAAGTTCACGCAGCAAAGGTAAAATGGCAAGTGGCAAAACCCTCCCTAAGCTAACAAATCTTATAGTAAAAATGACAATGGAAACACACATAAAATTTGCAGGATAAACTGTATCACTGAGCAGAGCGAGAAGGAAGGGATGTAACATTGCAACATCTGAAAATCTTCCCTCAGGAAAAGTCACAAGACGTGAACTACGGAACAGGAACCAAGAAACAGAAACTATTAAAGTATCCAACTTGTTCAACTTCCCTCGGCAGCCGAGCCACGGTACATTGTTCATTTCGGAAGCTCCTTTGTTTGCCAAGGACGTTCCATTTCCTTTGGAGATTCTCCAAACTGCTGATGTCCTCATGGAAATTTACAACAAGGACCACGGTCAGTTGTCTTCGACCTTTTTCCAGCAGGGGTCTCCCTTGCCACATCACAGAATATGCCACAGCCAGGCCTCGAAATACAGTCAGCTTGGTTAAGGCCTTCATAGGCCACAATAGACCATCTTAATTAAAGAGACAAAATAAACGTTACTACAGCATAATGATTAAACAGTGTTAACCCCACTAATACCCTTATGTGTATGTATTTATCTAGCTTTGCAACATAAAAAAGCATTAATTCAGACAGCGTTTTGTGCTCAAATAAATAGCACACAGCAACGTTTAAACATGAAAACTTGCACGTTATTATTAAACAGAAACAGCACAAATAAGCTAACCCTTATGTAACCTTCTCTTATGTTAGGACAAACGGGTTGATTAATAAAAACACACTTGCACAAGACAAATAATTAGTTGTTAATTATTAATTGTTAATAAAACGCATAGACATGCCAGAGCTTCAAAAGCCCTTGAATTTTCTAAAAGAAAACTCTGCTCCAGCAATCCCCCCTTTGGTGATTTTATCACCAAATAAACCCCAAAAAAAAAAATTAGTGAAAATTTAATCCCATTTTAGGAGAAATCAGAAATGTCTTTTCCCCTTACACAACATTAAACACCAGTCACCCTTTCATCATCCCTTTTTGTCTCTAAGTAAACACTCTCCCTCAATTCTTCTAGTTCAATTTCTTGAGGTTCTCTCTTCAACCTTTTGTTTTTCTTTTCCTTATTCAATTTCTTTCTCCCTCCCCTGTTTTTACAACACACACACACCAATTTTATTATTAATAAAGCCACAATTATACAAGACAAGGGAAATAATATTCTACCTATAATAGTACTACCTATTTTTGCAATAAAATCCTTAACAGCTATCATCTTATTAGCTATTTTAGTCCACAAACTCCCAGCTTCAAGTGGTACTAAATCTTCATGCAAATCAGTAATATTTCTGATATAGACCTTCAGGTCTTTACTTTCGTCAGGAATGTAAGTGCAACAATGTTGAACTTTCAGAATTCCACAGACTCCACCCTCCTTGGCCAAAAGAATATCAAGGGCAAGTCGATTTTGCATAGACATGGCACGTACGGCACTTAATTCCGTATTCACCAAAAGAAACCCTCCTGCGGTATTTGTCGATAAGCGATCAACCACTGTGGACAGTTTCCGAATTCCATAAGCATTCAAAGAAATTCCCACTGCTGGAATCAAAACCCCAAAAATATCACCCACAATTTCAGACCAAGTTTCTCTCTTAAAACGTGTTAATAAGTTAATATCTTCTACATCTCTTATTTTATCTGTATGAAAAATTTTAGGAAAAACCAGGCCCACATAACATGTGCCATACCAATGGTCAGGCAACTTGTAATAAGCCTTGTTCCCACAAACATAGTACACTCCTGGAAAAATTGTATCCTCTCCACCTCTGAAACCCCAACCTGTTGCAACGAAGTATGTATCATGGCACTCACTAGTCCCCACGAAATACGTATCATATTGGGATTTCTTTCTGGTAATGCATAGTTTACCCTTCTGCGGTGCATCTAGAGCTAAAGTTGGACTAGCCCCATTTTTCAACTCTTTTCCCATCTCAATGTCCCAAATTGTCTCACTCACTTCATATTTTCCCGCTTTCTCATGCATGTTCACTCTCCTTTCCTCTACCATATCCAGGAAAGCTTTCTCCTCTTCTTTCAGACTGCAAGTTAAATTATTCTTAAAAATGTAATCTAATGTTAATCCTTTTTCTTCAATAAAAATCTCACCAAAAGTGTTAGCTTCTTTAGCTGGATTCAGCTCTTTGTTCATTGGCAAGTGCCCAAAAATACTATCTCTGTTAGACATCTTATAATCTACTTTCCCTAACAAATAAAAAACACTACTTAAAATACTACAAGAAATACCATATGTAGCTGGTAAATGGTGATAAGTAACACCCTCTGAAACTGATGCAGGTAACTGCATGCAGACATAGCAATCCCTGACTTCCATTGTCTTCACATATTCATATAACAATTTAGAAAACACATTACTAGAAAAATTGTTAATTGACCTATCTTTGTGTATGTAATTACTACTTCTAATTGGAACTACTTTTTGTGAACTCTTCTGTATGTTTGTCACATTTTCTGTATTCATCCCAAATTCAACCTTAAAAGTCACTAATAAAACTAAAATACCCCATAGAAGCATTAATAATCCAGTACAGCAGCAGCACATCCTACACCACCTTTTAAAGAAGGCACATCTATTTTGATTATTCTCTATGTTAGCCATTTTACTATTTTGCTTTTGCTTTAACCTCTACTACTCCACTACTGAAATTAGAACTCTTCAAAATTTCAACGTTTATTCCAAACTCTTCAGTTTCTCAAAAGATCTTCCCGTTCACTCAGTCCAAGTGAATCCTTCTTTTACTCAGTTTGGATACTCATCATTTTTCACTCCAATTTCTTCAACATCAAATTGTATTAGATCTCCAACACTCAAATCCAAATCCTCAGTATCTGACTCTTCTCCAATGTCAGTCAAGAGTACTTTCAGGATTTCACCAGTATCTTCCTCAACCACTTCTCGTACGGTCTCCTCTGGATTTCCTTGACTTTCCACCTCTTCACCTTCAGGCAGTGTCACATACATCCATTCCGGCGACCTATACTTTTGGTTAGGTTTTCTCACTCTTTTGACTTCTTCTGGTTCTTTCGATTCTTTTGATTCTTTTCCTTCAGCTTTTGAACTTTGACTCGATATTTCATTCACTTGTTCAGCTTTTGACGAATTTGCTCTTATTACTCTGTATCTCAGCCTTTTAACTCGGTTGTTAGGCCAACGATCTCCTCTCACAACCCTTTTCGGCCTTAATTCTTTATCATTCCTTTCTCCAATCCAAGTTCTTTTTCTCAGAACTCGACCCTCTGTTTGTTCATTTTCATCATCCGATTCTGTTTCAAGTGCTTTCTGTTTTCGTTTCTTAGCAGTTTTCTTTTCTTCCACAGATTCTTTCACCACTATTTGAGACTTCCCTACTTCTGTCCCTCCTCGGGTCTCCGACACGCAATCTTCTTGCTGTCTACTTGTCCCTTCACCTAGCTCCTCATGAATGTTCCCTACGCCTCCTCGGGGGTCTTCCGCAATCTGTCCCTTTCTATCTTTTTCTGACCCTGCTTCTTCAAGAATAATCTCAAGTGGCTCTTCAATCTCTTCCTCTTCTGATTCAGGAGTAGTCTCTGTGTGATTTCTCTTTTCTTTTCTTTTTCCTCCACTGCTACTTGAAACTTCAGGCTCTTTCACAGAATCTGATCCCCTCTCTGATACTCGCAGTGATTCTCTTGAAGCTCTCTCTGCTTCTTTTCTCACTAATTCCGTATCTTCAGCATCTTCACCATCACTAGAATCTGATTCTTCAAAATACTCTTTACAAGTCCCTTCTTTTGGGTTTGGAACTCTCAGAGTATGACTTGCATGTACCCAGTGCTTCACTCCAGCACACTTTACTGCAGTCGTCGTAGTCAGAATAACTTGTCTCGGCCTTCCCCACCTTGGAATCAAGCAATTTCTTCTTCTGTGCACCTTAATCCTCACCCAGTCTCCTGGACTCAGATCATGGGCTTGCTTCTTCTCAAGTGTGGTAGCTTCTTCTCCAACCTGGTGAAACACAGAATGAACTGCGTCAGCCAGGCCTTTACAGTAATCCAAAATCATGTCATCAGTTATTGTCACCAACTTATTTACAGGCACGTATGCATGGCGCATTGCACGTCCCATAATTATCTCATGCGGGCTCAAACCTGTAGTTCTATCTGGAGTAGATCTCATTGTCATCAGAACTAGAGGTAAAACATCTGGCCATTTCATGCCAGTGGCTAAGCACATCTTTCCAATTCTATTCTTGATTGTGCCATTGATCTGCTCAACCACACCAGAAGCCTCTGGTCGGTATGCACAATGTAGCTTCTGCTGTATTTTCAATGCTTCACAAATTAAACTTATGAGCTCATTTTGAAAGTGTCTACCTCTATCAGACTCAACTGTAACTGGAAACCCGTACCTAGGAATCAACTCCCTCAACAGTAATTTTGCCACTGTTAATCCATCATTTCTTCTAGTCGGGTAAGCTTCCACCCACCTTGAAAACAAACAGACTACCACTAGAACATACCTCAGTCTGTTCACTTGGGGCATTTCAATGAAATCAATTTGCATTCTTGTAAAAGGACCTCCCTCTCTGCCAATAGTCCCTAGACTCACCACTGTCTTTTTCCCAGTGTTAAATTGCTGACAAATCAAACACCTTTGACAGATGCTCTCTGCAATTGTCCTGAACTTTGCATTGTACCAAGTCTGCTTGAACGACCTGACCATCGCATCCCTCCCCAGATGTCCCTGGCCATGATACATCCTTGCCATTGACGACAAGATTGAGTTTGTCATCACTGGTCTGCCATCTCTGTAGACCCAAACATGGTCTGTTTCTCTTGGAGCACATCCTGCCTTAATCCAATCTTGTTTCTCTTCTTCTCCTGCCTCATCTTGTAACTGCTTCACTTCATCCCATGTTTCTAGGACATTAGTAAACATCACAGAAAGGAAAGACATTTCTCCTTCTCTTTCCCTGTTAATCGACTGATTTGTTTTGGCACAATATTGTGCAACATCATTGGCGTACCTGTTACCAACAGTGATAAAATCATCCCCTGGACCATGGGCAGCACATTTTACAACTGCTAACTCCTTAGGCAGCTGTATCGCCTCAAGCAATTTTCCAATCAATTCAGCATTCTTTATCGGAGTTCCACTCGATGTCAAGAAACCTCTTTGTAGCCAAAGTTGGCCAAAGTCATGCACCACTCCAAATCCATACTGACTATCAGTCAACACAGTCGTCCTCAAATCTTTCCCAATCTCACAAGCTTTTGTCAATGCCACCAATTCAGCAACTTGCGCAGATTTCACTCCTTTCAATGGTGATGCTTCCATGACCTCTGAAACTTTGCACACCGCATATGCTGCACATAGCACACCATTATCATTTCTCAGGCATGATCCATCCACAAACAACACATGGTCATTCTCAGGTAAGGGAAGATCCCTTATGTCTGGTCTCGGTTTTGTACAGTACTCAAGCACATCCAAACAATCATGATCATCTTCCATCTTTATACCCACATTTTCAATATCCGGCAAAAGTGTCGCTGGATTCACATTCACACATCTCTCAAGAGTCACATTTGATGCTCCTAGAATCACCTTTTCGTACTTAGTCAACCGACTATGTGACATGTACTGAGTTCTGCTTCTCGTCAAAAGAATTGCCACATTGTGAGGTACGAATACCCTTACAGGATACCCCATTATGATTCCCTCACTCTGTTCCAGGCTTCTGCATGTTGCAGCCACAGATTTTAGACAACCTGGTAAACCCACAGCTACAGGGTCAAGTGTCGATGAGAAGTACGCAATAGGCCTTCTCAATTGTCCATGTTTCTGGATTAACACTGAAAGTGCACATCCATTTCTCTCACAGCAGTACAATTCGAACTCCTTTTCGTAGTCAGGCATACCCAAAGCTGGAGCCTCACACATTTTACTTTTGAGCTCTTCAAATGCTGCCAATTGTTCCGCATCCAGATCCAATGGATCTGTCATTTCACTTTTTGTCAATTTAATCAATGGCTTTGCTATCAGGGAAAAATTAATTATCCACTGACGACAATATCCCACCATTCCCAGGAACATTCTCACTTCTCTCTGGGTTTTTGGAGCTTTCATTTCTCTGATTATTCTGATCCTGTCAGTAGTCACTTTTCTCAAACCTTTTTCAATATTATGTCCAAGATAATGCACCTCTTTTTTGCAAAACTGCAATTTGGCTGGAGATACCTTTAACCCTCCATCTCCCAGATGATTCAGTAAAGCTATGGTATCTACTTCACAAGCTTCACGTGTCTTTGATGCCACAAGTAGGTCATCAATATATTGAACTAGTACAGAGTTCTCAGGCATGATTAAATTTTCCAACGATTTTTTCAATAGCTGATTGAATATCGAAGGACTCTCCGTATACCCCTGTGGGATACGACACCATGCTAAAATACGCTGGCCAAACCTAAATGCAAAAATCGGCTGGCTGTCATGATGCAATGGAATTGAAAAGAACGCATGACACAAATCAATTACTGTATACCACTCAGCATCATGTGGAATTTGATACAGAATCACTGATGGATTTGGCACAATAGGACAACATGCCACCACAATTTGATTAACTTTTCTCAGATCTTGCACGATCCTAAATTTACCATTAGGCTTCTTCAGCCCCATTATCGGTGAATTACACGGGCTACTCAGTAGTTCTCTCAGAACTCCTTGCTGAATCATTTTCTCAATTATAAGAGTTATTCCTTCAATTATCTCTGGTGTCATTTTGTACTGAGGAATGTTAGGATATGTAATTCCCTCTTTCACTGCAATTTTCACTGGATCTACATTATTCATCAATCCCACATCCTCTCCAGTAAAATCCCACACTACTCTTTTCACTGTGTCTCTCAACTCTTGAGGCAAATCCTCCGGATTAAACACAGCAAATGCACCAATTAACTCACTTTCTCTATTCTCTAGAGTCATTCGGTACAAAACATCATCATCTGGTGTTTCAAAAGCTATTCCATCCGGTGTACAGAAAATTGTGCAGTTCATCTTACACAATAGGTCCCTACCTAACAGGTTCACTGGACTCGTGTCACAGACAATAAACCTGTGCATGTCTGAAAATTTCCCTATCTGTACTCTTACTGGTTCAGTAAGAAAAGTTCTGATTTGTGTATTTGCTACATCAACTACTTGGATTGCTTCATCCGAGAGAGGAAGATTTCTAACATCTGTTGACCTGACAGTTGATCTTGTCGCACCTGTGTCTACTAAAAAAGTAACACTCTCCTCATTTATTTTCCCATCCACAAATGGTCCTGCCTGGTCTATTTCCAGAGTTGCACCAAGTATGCACTCTTCCTCCTCTCTTCGGCACCGTCAATAATCACCCTCAGACTCACTCCCTTCACTCTTTAACAAGTACTGTTGTACCTGGTTAGAACGTCTTGGTTTGTTTACCTGCTCATCATTGAAGAATCCTGAGTCCTGATTGTACTTTTGTACCCCTCTATTCTGCGGCAAGGGCGGTTTTGGCTCTTGACTCTGCTGTCTCACAGCTTTCTGCTGTTGTTGCTGCTGGTTATTCCCTTCGTTCTGCACCTGTTGATTTAAGGATTTACCCTCATTTAATGGTGGATTAGGACATTCAGATCTCCAATGTCCCAGTTGGCCACAGTTGTGACACGGGAACTTCTTCTTTGCTTCCTCAAGACTTCCCTTTCCTTTTCCTGCAAACCTAGGTCTATTCCCCGCATTATTTCCTGGATTATTTGCCTGTTCCACCAACTGCGCTTCCTGTCTTTCTGCAACTTTCACTTGTGCCCACATCGCTTTCTCTTTCAGCTTTCTTTGCTTTGCTTCAATTTCATCACTGAAGTATTTTGCATGTCTCAGAATCTCATCTACTTTCTTACTCTGCCAATCCACTGTGTGCTCACGAATTCTCTCACTAATTTCAGGTCTAAGACCATATACAAATCTGTATACAAAATGACTCAAATCTTTGTCACCCAGGTGTTCATCTCCACTGAATTGTTTAAAAGCCAGTATCAGCCTTTCGTAAAAAGCATGAACTGATTCTTTTGCCTCCTGTTGTGTTCGATCTATCTTAACCCAGTCTGTCTCCTTTGGAGGAACTTTACTCTTCAGGTATACCATCACCTGATCATACTTCCTCATTACTTCTGGATCTGGTGCCCCTGTTCTTGGATCCCTTGGATACTCCTCAGTAGGCCAACTCACAACTATTTTACACTCAGTCCACAAGTCTGCTGGTACAATTATATCAAACAGACTATTCAGGTCGACCCACAGCACTTTTGACAATTTCACAAACCTGTCTACCTGCCTATACCACTCGACGGGCTTTTCTCTCAATCGAAGGAAATCATTCGTAAATGATAAAATATCCTGTCTGGTCCATGGAACATGTACATATCCTCCTCCAGGTATTTCTCTCATGGGATAATGCTCCACTGGTTTCTCCTTTTCTCTCACTGGAAATGCTGAATAAGTTGTTCTATCTTCAGATTCATCTCTTTTCTTATACCACCTATCCTTCCACTTTTCCACATCACCCCATCTTCGCAATAATGCTATCATTTCCTTGATCTGTCCTGTTCTACCAGTAGCATTCAAGTTTTCTATGTCTTTCTCTGTGAAATCCATCCTGTAGGTTTTCTGTAAAGCCTTCACTTTATCAATGTCAATTCCCTGCTCATTTGCTATTGCTCTTAGTCTATCATGTGTATTTCTTGCTCTCCATGTTATGCTCTTACACATAAACATTAATTCACCATCATGATGACTCTTCAGGATTTCTGTTGGAACTGTTCCTGTCACAAGCTCTTCTAATTCTATACGTAACTTAGCCACATCAATAACTCGTGAATCTTTATCCTTTTTCTGAAGAACTTTCATCCAATCATTCAAATCATCAACTGTTATTTCAGCAGTTTTTCTCACCGGAACCACTTTTTTCTGCGGTTCTAAAATTGGCATCCCTGAACAACTAGGTTCACTAGCATCCAATAGTTCACTACATGTGTCATGTCTGGTTTGTCCCAGGTCACTTTTCCCTGTTCTTTTATCTGAATCTCCTGAAGGACCAACTGAATTTGTCAAATCATTCCAAACATATGGAATCACCAGTCCATTCTCACCTGTCCTCTGCTTGTCAAATACAGGCATAACCGGACCTATAGTTACAGGCACCGTAACAGCTTCCAGATTCTTTGTTAACTCCCTAATTTTCTCAGTCAGTTCTGTTGTCGTCTTTGCTAATTGTCTGGCATTTTCCTCACTACCTCGATTCTCTCTCTCCCTGAAAAAACTACTACCTCTTGATTCAGGTGTCACTTTTTCTTTCTCAATGATACAGACTGTATCTCTTATCGGAGAAACAACTGGTGTACTCTCGTCTGGTTCTGGTCTATACGGAGGTGGTCTCTTGTAAATCATGTCATTTAAGACCTCATCCTCATACTCTCCATATCTTCTCATATCTGACTCTGGAACCCTTTCTACAGAAGGAGCAGAAACTTCAACTGTTCTCATTGGATATAATCCCTCTGACATATTAGCATCTCGCCATCTCTTCATTCGATCATGATGTGTTTCACGATCATGTCTCCTCCCAAACATATATCTGTACTGACCTCCAGATCTTTGTCTTTCTCGATTATATACTTCCTCTTCCCATTCCACTAAAGCCTCGAACTGTGTAGGTCTTGGCTTCGGGTCCAGATGTGCCATCTTTGCCCGTAAATTTCTCAACACGGCCAGATTAAATGAACCATGTTCTGGAAATGCTAGAACACCATCTTCTTTAGTATACCTAACCCAATTCTGCAACCATATACAGGTATGTAATCCATATTTCGCAGCCATGAAGGATGCAGGTGTTTTCGCTGGAGGTAGCAACTCACCCTCTCTCGTTTTAACCTCTTTATCCTTGCTAAACCACTTCTTAACCTTTCCAAAGAATGTCTTTTTCTTTTTCTCTTCTTGGTAATACATTTTAGCGCTTACCAAAACTCTCTACTCTTTCCGTATACGAGGTTGAAAGCTCGATTTCACACTAACGCACCAATCCTGGAGCGTCTACGTCACTAAACAGCTCTACCAATCCTTGCGCGGCTTACACCAACACACCAATCCTAGCGCGAGCACTACTCTGATCCACTATCCAATCAGAGCGCGGTCTCTATGACGTCAGCAGCCGCTGCAGTCTCTGTCTCCTGTCTCTGTCACTCGTCTACCCCTCCTTTACAAAAATCTCTCAGTAGACTTCGTGTCAAGATTTCTACAAAATCTATTAGTTACAACATAAAAACATCTCCATTGTCTGCTTCGCTAACCACAGAATAGTAAAAGAGAGTCTATTTCTCAAGGGTCAACAAACTTACATACATTTTTAACCTGTGTGTTTTGCACTGTGAATACTGCTATTTTGCACAGTACCTACCCTCTGCCTAAAACGCTCTGTTCTGCAGTGTCCTGAGGCGGAAAGCCGGGTCCTGCTTTTCAAAATCTATCTGCTTTCCTATCCTAAGCTATCCCTGCTCTCTGGTCACTGACCTCGAGGCAGGACTATTAGCGGCGGCCATATTAGATGAGGAGAAGGCTGGGGGACTAAGAAGCAAGCACTTAGCCACGCCCACCCTCCCGCCCTCGTGGGCATAAAAGAATCGATTCCTTCATTCTCCTCACTGATTGAGAGTGAGTGAGTACTACGATTTGTGCGCGAAAGCGTTTGGCTATTTTTAACAAATTTTAAAAATTTTAAAAATACTTGTTGCTTTTTTTTAACCTGTGTGTTTTGCACTGTGAATACTGCTATTTTGCACAGTACCTACCCTCTGCCTAAAACGCTCTGTTCTGCAGTGTCCTGAGGCGGAAAGCCGGGTCCTGCTTTTCAAAATCTATCTGCTTTCCTATCCTAAGCTATCCCTGCTCTCTGGTCACTGACCTCGAGGCAGGACTATTAGCGGTGGCCATATTAGATGAGGAGAAGGCTGGGGGACTAAGAAGCAAGCACTTAGCCACGCCCACCCTCCCGCCCTCGTGGGCATAAAAGAATCGATTCCTTCATTCTCCTCACTGATTGAGAGTGAGTGAGTACTACGATTTGTGCGCGAAAGCGTTTGGTTATTTTTAACAAATTTTAAAAATACTTGTTGCTTTTTTTTTAACCTGTGTGTTTTGCACTGTGAATACTGCTATTTTGCACAGTACCTACCCTCTGCCTAAAACGCTCTGTTCTGCAGTGTCCTGAGGCGGAAAGCCGGGTCCTGCTTTTCAAAATCTATCTGCTTTCCTATCCTAAGCTATCCCTGCTCTCTGGTCACTGACCTCGAGGCAGGACTATTAGCGGCGGCCATATTAGATGAGGAGAAGGCTGGGGGACTAAGAAGCAAGCACTTAGCCACGCCCACCCTCCCGCCCTCGTGGGCATAAAATGGAACCCTCATACAGGCAGCGCAGCGGACGGGCGCAGCGGGGGCGCCGGCGGGGCGCCGAAGGCGCACCAAAGGCAAGCCCGTCTGCGCCCGTCCGGGACCAGGGGCCAGGACCCTTGGCTCAGCGCCGTGGTATTCCAAGGAAAACCTAATTGCGCTTAATAGTACTACCTATTCCATCAGCCAACTTACACAGCAGATTCTGAGGCGGGAGAACATACTGAAACCCGCAGCTGAAACAGCCAAAAAAAAAAAACCAATCAGAGAAGGAGAGCAACGGTAACGTCATTGAGTGTCAGCTTGCTGAACACTCGTTCGCTCCAAAAACACCATTTAGAGGTATTCTCCCTGCTCCAGGAGGGGAATATAGATATTCTCGGAGTCACGGAGACATGGTTGGATGACTCTTCCGCACCCGACCTAGTGGCCGCCCTCCCACCCAACTTTGGGGCTATCTCCCATAACAGAAAAGATGGCAGGAAAGGGGGAGGAGTCGCGCTGCTATATAATAATGCCTTTAAAGCAGAAACTATCTGTGCTGAATGCATTGAGGGAGCTGACATCCTAGGCGTCAAGTTCTGCTCTCCTACAAACTGCCTCACGATAATCATCGTATATCGCCCGCCCAAAACCCCCCCAACATTTTTAGAACCTTTCTTGGGTCTGGTCCACGACCTCCGTACAAGATATGAGGGTCTTGTGGTAATGGGCGATTTTAACCTCCACTGGGAGGAGCCCATTAGAGACATTACGTCTAAGCAGCTTGAAGACGCAATGACCGCACTAGAATTAACCCAGATTGTGACAGGCCCAACACACATGAAGGGCCATACCTTGGACCTGATATGGACCTCTGTTCCTGCCCTGCGCCCAGTCACTTCATTGCCCTGCATTTGGTCAGACCATTACCTCTTACAGGGTAGCTTAGCTTTCCCGAAACAAGAAAGCATCTCAGCCGACAAATGGCGGGTAGTGAGAAGATGGAATTCCATTAATCCGGATACTTTGCTATCTACTTTACTGCAACCCTCCCACCTAAACAGACTACCTGAAGATGACCTAGAGAAGGCCAGTCAAAAGCTATCGCAAAAACTAGAATCTGCTATTGAGGTGGTAGCCCCAGCTCGTAAGATAAAAATCAGGGAAAAAGGCAAAGGCGCTCCTTGGTTCAATGACGATTTGAGACTCCTAAAACGGGCCCTGCGTCAGTGCGAGAGAGCCTGGCGGAAGGGGTATGATCTCAACTGCCAGACTCTATACAAGGAAAAGCTCGCCTTGTATAAACAAGCCATCAGAACTAGAAAAAGTGAGTTCTACGAGAGCAGAATTGCCACAGCACCTAACCCTCAGAAGGAAATCTTCCAAGTACTTACTGAACTGAGGAAAAAGAAGGAACAACCGCCTTCTTTTACGCAGGAGGACTGCCATAAATTTCAATCCTTCTTTACCTCAAAGATATCTGACCTCCTGATAGAGATCGAAAGCACCCCTAGTTTCGACTGCCCGGAAACTCCGCTTACTCTCCCGCCCGCAATCACAGAGCCTTTAACCTCCCTACCCCTATTTACCAAGGACTCCCTGACAAAAGTGATGAACCAAGTTAAATCAGGCTCCCCAGCGGATCCTTGCCCCCCGCAGATATTTAAACAAGCATGGCCAGGCCTTGAGGAGGACATTTTATCGCTCCTAAATAGTTCCCTTACCTCGGGACTAGTCCCATCTACTCTTAAAGAAGCGAGACTGATCCCCCTGCTAAAAAAGGCTGGTGCCGATTCCAAGATTTTAAAGAATTACAGGCCCATATCTCAATTGCCTTTTTTAGCAAAAATACTAGAACATCATGTGCTGTCTGCCCTCTCGCACCACCTGGAGAGTAACGCACTACTCGAACCCAACCAAGCAGGGTTTAGAGCCCACAACAGCACGGAACTAGTCATGTTATCAGTACTAGATGACCTACGTCTTAAAACAGATAATAAAGATCCCTGTGCCCTGGTGCTACTCGACCTCTCCGCGGCATTCGATACGGTCAATCATGACCTTCTTTTGTCGCGGTTGGGGGAGTTTGGCATCAAGGGCACGGCCCATGCCTGGCTGACCTCGTTCCTTGGTGGACGGGTTCAGAAAGTACAACTGGATGACATGGTGTCAGAGGCTGCTAAAATCACATGCGGCGTCCCGCAGGGCTCTGCCTTGTCCCCCTTGATGTTTAACACATATCTGCAGCCCCTCATTTCATCTCTGAATCAGATGGACTGCAACATATATAATTATGCCGACGACACCCAGATCATCATTCAAATAGGCGATTCCCCTATGGCTGATCAAAAATTGAAGAATATTCTAAAATTTACAGTCAACTGGATGACGGCAAATTTTTTGAAGATCAACCCGGACAAGACGGAGGTTCTACCTATCACAACGTCATCTAGCCCTTGGTGCGACCTCCTTTGGCCATCCGAATTAGGTAACGCCCCAATACCGGCAACAGCAGTAAAAAGCCTGGGCATAATCATCGACACAAATCTCACTATGTCAGCCCAGGTCTCGGCGGTGGTGGGCACTTGTGTAGGCCTCCTGAGACAACTGCGCAAGCTAGCTCCCATCCTAAAGGCAGACACTCTCAGACGAGCAGTGTCAGCCTTAATTCTGGCCCGACTGGATTATGGTAATGCCATGTACTTCGGCATTCCGAAAAAACTCACCAAGAGACTCCAGATCGTCATGAATGACGCGGCCAGACTTATATATAATAAACCAAGAAGGACACCGGCCACCCCCCTCCTCCGGGAGCTACACTGGTTGCCAGTGAATCAACGAGCCAAGTTCAAGGGCCTATGCATTACGCAGAAAGCCTTATATGGGCAAGCTCCGAAATACATCAAAAAACGCCTTGTCCCATATGCTCCTAACAGGAACCTACGCTCAGCCAACGCCGCCCTATTGATCTGCCCTAGGATCAAACGATCCACCATCGGTGGTCGGACATTTTCCCACATAATGCCCAAAGCTTGGAACCAACTGCCTGAAAATCTGCGCAAAGAAACCAGACTCCTGCCTTTTAGGAAAGAGCTAAAAACTGTGCTCTTTCAAGAGGCATGGGGTAACATCTAGCCGGTTTTTCTTCCTGCCAGTACTCACTCGTCTGCTAAGCGCTTAGAGACCCCGGGGTGATAAGGCGCTCTACAAGTTAAAAATACAAATACAAATACAAATAACTGTTTCCTCTAGGACTTATCCAAAGAGTCTTACAATCAATAAATGTATATGCATTCACGCACATTCATACAAGGAAATATAGTACATGCACACAGAATCCTGCTTCCCGAGAACAGCGTACAATCTGTTTCTGTATTAGGACATACATTAACTAAGCAACTTTGCCCAGTTCTTCAAACAAGCTCAGAGAATACCTATTACTCCTCCCGCAATAAGCTTTAACGGCAATCCTTACGGATCCCTGGGACCTAAGACCAGAGTTTCACAGATAACCTTCACTACGATACACACTCCTTATATACTAGAAATATATTCTAATAGTAACATACAACAATGTCACTGATTCCGAACCCAGACAATGTGAACGCGCAACTTCAATTGTCACACGTTATTCCTTACAATCCCGTCTTTCCCGAGAGCAGCATATACACCTTCCTCTGCTCTACTACGGAACTGCCACCAGCTTCCAAATTCCAGAAGCACTACATATAACTCAACAAGTCGACTTCAACATATAGTATTAGTACATATACCAACATTAACCAAAATAAATCAATAATCAATAAGCCAATGTACAAGCAATTTTATCTTATCAGATCAAGACAACCATCTATAACCATCCTCTGCTACCAGAGAAATTGATAGAGATCAGGGTATCTAAAATATGCCCACTACCACGGATAGAGTAATTGCACAGTTGCACGCACATACATTCATCATACGCTAGGGCCCATTTCACTAACACACGCTCAATACTCTACTGGTAATAAACCTAATTATAGTGATTGTCCTTAAACATACTCTATACAATCTATACAATAATGATCAAAAATGTACACAATAATTGACAAGAAAGAATATTCAACACCATGTTTAAAAGTTATATTGCTTTATCTAAATTAGTCAAAGTAAATCAATCAGAATAAATCGGTTCTCATAGTTACCTATTCTAACTAAGTGTCAGAACGGGTCAGGACCAGTCTCTCCGTAAAGTCTCTCAAGACGGAGTCCCTCAGCATCGATCCTCAGCAACGCAAGTTCACGCAGCAAAGGTAAAATGGCAAGTGGCAAAACCCTCCCTAAGCTAACAAATCTTATAGTAAAAATGACAATGGAAACACACATAAAATTTGCAGGATAAACTGTATCACTGAGCAGAGCGAGAAGGAAGGGATGTAACATTGCAACATCTGAAAATCTTCGCTCAGGAAAAGTCACAAGACGTGAACTACGGAACAGGAACCAAGAAACAGAAACTATTAAAGTATCCAACTTGTTCAACTTCCCTCGGCAGCCGAGCCACGGTACATTGTTCATTTCTGAAGCTCCTTTGTTTGCCAAGGACGTTCCATTTCCTTTGGAGATTCTCCAAACTGCTGATGTCCTCATGGAAATTTACAACAAGGACCACGGTCAGTTGTCTTCGACCTTTTTCCAGCAGGGGTCTCCCTTGCCACATCACAGAATATGCCACAGCCAGGCCTCGAAATACAGTCAGCTTGGTTAAGGCCTTCATAGGCCACAATAGACCATCTTAATTAAAGAGACAAAATAAACGTTACTACAGCATAATGATTAAACAGTGTTAACCCCACTGATACCCTTATGTGTATGTATTTATCTAGCTTTGCAACATAAAAAAGCATTAATTCAGACAGCGTTTTGTGCTCAAATAAATAGCACACAGCAACGTTTAAACATGAAAACTTGCACGTTATTATTAAACAGAAACAGCACAAATAAGCTAACCCTTATGTAACCTTCTCTTATGTTAGGACAAACGGGTTGATTAATAAAAACACACTTGCACAAGACAAATAATTAGTTGTTAATTATTAATTGTTAATAAAACGCATAGACATGCCAGAGCTTCAAAAGCCCTTGAATTTTCTAAAAGAAAACTCTGCTCCAGCACAGCTAACCATCTCGAGCCTACCCGGGAGTTCCATTACAGGGTGGGGCATCTAAAATAAGAGCCAAATTTCGGGCCGGTGTATGGCATATAGGCCACATAAAGAAGCGAATAGGACACAGTGTAATCAACAACATTTAACAAGCCCAACCCCTCACCCACCGTCCCCACCCAATACCTCAAAACAGCTGAAGCATCTGTCTCGGCAAGTATCGCGCCTCTGATCCAACGGGAGCAGGGCCCAACCCCATACCAAGAGTACCCAAATAAACTGTCCCCAAACATAGATATAGTTCTCAGATACTGAGAGAAAAGTTATGGGGGGTAGGTCTCGCGTAGGCCCGTGACACGGCAACTGTCATCAGCACAGCAACCATTATTGCTAAAGATCTCCAACCTTGAGTCATGGTGGTGACAGGGTTTGCCGGGCAAGTGATTCAGAGGCACTCCGCGATTTGGAACGGCGTCCCGATCTTGATCTGCGAGTGGTTTTCGCCTTAGGCTCGGCTGCCTGCCGTGTGGTCTCTCCGGACGAGGACTCGGAATCAAATCATGGTGGAGTATACAGCTTGTGGCTCTGTTTCTCATCCGCCCATCCGCAAAGACCTCCTCCGTGTATCGAAAAAATGAGTAGGTGACTTGTAAATGACTCTTAGCCTTGCCCGAAAAAGCAGAGCATATTGGATCTTTAGATCCCGCAACTGGGCTTTAGCAGCAGTAAAGGACTGGTGTTGTTGTTGCACCAGGCACGTATAGTCGGGAAAAATTAAGCTATGATGAGAGTCAAAGTGAACTTTAAACGGCTAGCCAAGCCTGTGCAAGGACGGCATCACGATCATGAAAATTCGAAAGTCTCGCAATGACGGGCTGCGGTCTGGCCCCTGGTGGAGGTTTTTGCATTAGGGCACGGTGCGCACGCTCGATAATAAAGCACTGCGACAATGACGTCTGAGGGATCCAGCTCGCGATCCACTCCGCGAGGAACCGCTCCATGTTGTTGCCCTCACATCCCTCCGGAAAACATACAACTCAAAGATTGTTCCTATGTGCCCTGCCCTCGGCATCTTCAGCCCTGATCTCCAGCCCCTACGTAATGGATTGGAGCGAAGTCACCCATGCCTGGAGGAACGCAGTTGTATCTTACACGGTGGAAATGCGTGTTTCGGCAACCCTGTCCACCGCTTTACGCAAGTCCTGATGGATCAGGGCAACATCAGAGCCCACCTCTCCGATCTTGGCCACAAGTGCTTTGCGAGACTGGATTATCGCCTCCATCAAGGCTGCGTTGTCCGGCCCAGCAGGGGTCTGGTTCGACGTCTCTGATGCATGTGCCCCAGGTCCCGCATAACGATCCAGGGTGCTCTGTTTCGATACTTTATCCCTGGTTATTGTATTGCTGGTGAGTGGATGATGACCCAGCAATGAGGAGAATGGCGCCACTGGGTATTTTGGGTCAAAGAAATGTGGCCCCCTATCAGGCACTCGACAGGGCATCCGATCCTTCGTCCCGTGTCTACATGGCGGGAAGACAGGCCCAGAGGCACACCGCACACAGGCCGCACCAGGCCTAGCCCGGCCGCTGCCACGCTCAGGAGCCTCCACGCCCCCTAACGGGTGTCACCCATCTGCCCAATCATCGTGCAAGCCCCTCACGGAGTGACTGCCGCCGCGTCCCAGGGAAAGCCCCACTGATCCTCTCAAACAGGGGTCACTCGGCAGCACCAGCGGGGATCTTCAGCCAGGCTGGTGGGCACTCTCCTCGGCGCAATCCCGGAGCACCTGAAGGAGAGGTGGGGACCACCCACACAGGGAGCCTCACCACAATTTCAGGCAGCTATTCCCCTACAGCCCCCCACTGCACACATAAATCAGTGGCCTGCTGGTGGTATGAGGTGAGGGGATTTCACAAAGCAGTAGTAGGCCCCAGGGTAAGCTAATGGAGGGAAGGAAGAGCTTCTGATCCAGCGGCGTCCCAACAACAGCAGATACTCCACTACCGTATACTCACCTGGGCCCATAAACACACAACAATTGAGTAAACCGCTGGAGTCAAAGTTTAAAATTTCCCACAATATTTATGATTAGTTATTTCATATTCCTAACTAACCTTTCACTGATCAAAAAGTTATTTCCTCTGGTCGATGGACCATTAGTTGAACTAGTTGATGGTGAGAATATCAGAAACTAACTTGTAAGGATTTGATGCTGACTTTAGAATGTATGTGGTCATTGATGACATAGGATGGAACCTAGAGTTTGAAGAGCAACAGCAAGTAAGCTGTGCTGAGCTGGAGATGCTGTTAAGTTTAATCTGTTAATTAATAAACCAATCTTGAAGTTCAAGTGTTCCTGAATCTTTACATTGGCGACGAGTTAATGACGTTAAAGAAGAAGAGGAATCTAAATCAAAGAAAAGAAGAAGAAATTTATGCTGTGCAAGGGACAGACATCAGCATCTCCACCCTTGAAAAACATTTGGACTGTAAATCAGGCAAGTAAAACTGATAGAAATTAACCAGCATTGATGCGACATTCATCCTTACATTATTAATTGATAAATTTCCAATCTCATCTATTTTACTGTTAATGATCGTCACCGCGACTCACAGCGTGAGCATAGCGCGAGCCTCGTCGATGAATCAAGCAGACAGAGTGTGTGAGAGTGCACGTGTACCTAAGCGCGTGCAGTGCAAGTTTAAATCAGCGCTAGTAGGGCGCGTGTGACTAACGCGAATCAACAGATGCGTGTGTGAACCACCGTGTATATAGAAATAAGGCTGAGCGGCGGTGCCACAAAGTTGATTCACCCAGCACTCAGCGTGAACAAATTTCAGTTGTCAACCAGCGTGTATATCAACAAAAATAGAGCTGAGCGGTGGTGTCACAAAACTGAATCAAGCGCGTGCAGTGAGCGTTTAAATATGTGTGATCCACGCGTATATCAAGTACTATAAGGTGTATAACCCAGCGCTAATACAATTGATTTAGCGGGAGCTGAACTCTAACTCTAACGCACGCTGAGTCGATGTCCTAATGCGCGCTCAGTCCATGTCAAAGCGTGAGGCGTGAGAAGCGCGAGGCGTGTGTGAAGTCTAGTGCACGTTTCAGAAGCACGAGGCGTGTGCGAAGTCTAGTGCACGTTTCAGAAGTATAAATTGTGTGCAATTTAGATTTCGATGGCATGCATATCGGCGCGCTTATCTCCTACCTTCAGTAATCAGCAGCAGCTTTAGTCATCGGCTCAACTCATCGTCAATAAAGGAAGTAGAGGGATTAGAGGAAAGGTCCTTTCAGGAAGCTGGAAAATTAGAGGAAAGAACCTTATCCTTGGGTCTGCAATTGAGGTTCACATGCTAAAAAAGAAAGAAGAAGGAAGAACATAAAATGTGAAATAAGAAATATAGGAAAGCAATTTTCTTGTTTTAAATTTTTATGTTAGTTTATTATATTTTATCATTATTTTAAGTATTTATTTCAGTTTGTTTTGTTGCCTCATCATGGGTGATCAGTCTATGTCTTCACCTCCACCTTTCCTGCCAACGCCTGGTGAACCACCCGTACCCTGGAAACAGTGGAAGAAACTCTTTGTAACTTATTTATTAGCTATTGGTGGTGATCGTTACGGACCTCTTAGGCGACAAGCAATATTACTTCACCATCTTCGGATTGAAGGAAAAAGGGTATATGAGGACCTGCCTGAAGTGTCTTTGGGCATGGGTGATGGACAACCAAACAATGTGTACGATATGTCTATGCAAATGCTTGAGATCCAGTTCACTCCTAAAACAAATTTAGTATTAGAGCGACATAAATTCTTCTCTTGGGTGCAAAAGCAAGATGAAGATATAGCGTCTTATGTCGCTACCTTAAGGGGTCTGTCTCTGTCATGTCATTTTGAGCAGTTGACTGATTCCTTGATTAGGGATCAAATAGTTAGATTTACGAATAACATAAGAATGAAAGAAAGGTTGTTATTGAAAGATCCTAATTTAGATGAAACTATGAAAATTGCAAAAGGAATGGAGCACACAGCAGTATGGCTGAAAGAGATTGATGGTTCAAGTGGTGATAAAAAAGAGACTCTTGTTGCTGAAGTAGCAACGGTACATAGTAAGGAAAAGGGTAATGTGAAAGGGGCAACAGAATCTAAATCAAAAAATGACATTCAGGTTAGACAATCTAGCGGTGATTGGAGAGAGATAAAATGTTTCCATTCTGGTGCTCCGGGGCATATTGCATCCAGTACCAAGTGTGCTGCGAGAAGTTCGATTTGCAGGAAATGTGGCAAAAGGGGTCATCTTGCAAAGATGTGTAAAACAAAAATGGAGTTTACGAATACCAAGCGAATTCAACAAGTGGAATCACAAATGAATGATTCATGTGATGATGTTCAAGAACTAATTTCTACTGTAGAAATTGTTTCTATGGTAGATGGTGAAGTACAAGGGGCAAAGAGTGTGTTAAGTCAGAGTCCTGAAGGGGTGAAAGTTGAGAGTACTGATAAATTGGAGAAACCCCATTGTCAAGTACTTCTTGAAGGTGTGGCCATACGAGTCCTAGTGGATTCTGAAAGCTTATTTACTTTGATATCAAAAGAAGTTTTTGAAGTTAGTTGGGATATCAATTCCTTACTCAAATCAGACATAAATGTTGTGGGGTACGCAGGAAGGAAATCTGAAATTTTGGGAATGAGATTGTTAACCATCGATTTCAAAGGTGTATGGTAGAGTGTACATTAGTGATTATGGCTCTAATCTGTTGGGTTGGCGTCATCAACGTGACTTAGGTATAATCATTAACCCAAATGCCCCTGAGCCTGTGATGCTAGCTGAGCGTGAAGAAATAAAAGAAGTTGATGTTGCAGAGAGTGAGGATCTCATTGAAAAATATCCAGATGTAGTCTCTGATAAATTGGAATTGTTAAAGGGGTTCTCACATAAAATTATATTGAAGGAAGGAGCAAAACCTGTAGTAAATAAAGTGAGGAATGGCCCTAATGCCATGAAAGATCTCTTGAAGGTAGAATTAGACAAGTTGTTAGAACAAGAAATTATCGAACCTAGCAAAGCCTATGAGTGGTTGGCGCCGATCGTCGTAGCGCCCAAGGCTGAAGGAAAAATTTGTTTATGCATTGACCTCCGCGATTTAAACAAATCAATTTGGGTGGATAGGCATCCGCTTCCTAATATATCTGAAATGTTGACAATGAATGGTGGTGAGGTCATTTTCAGTGTTCTGGATATGTCGTCCGCTTACCATCAGGTGGATTTGCAAGCCCAATCAAGGCATTTAACATCTTTTGTGACGCCTTTAGGTGCCTTTCGTTATAAGAGGATGCCGTTTGGCCTAGCCTCGGCGTCTGCAGTGTTTCAGAGAATAATGAAATCTTTTTGGGAGATCTCAATCATGTATTATGTTTTCATGATTATATATTAATTAGAGGAAAGAATCTTTCTGAAGATGATACATTGTTTGATGAGGTGATGTTGAGGTTACGCAAACATGGTATGACAATAAAAAAATAAAAGTGCCAAATTAGAAAGAATGAGGTGACTTATCTTGGACATACTATAAATGCTAAGGGAATAACTCCAAAGAAGAGCATTGTGACGGCAGTTGAAAAAGCGAATAGACCACATACCAAGGATGAATTAAAATCATTCTTGGGTTTAGCAGAATATTGTGCTAAATTTGTAAAAGGATTTACTGAAATTGTGGAACCATTAAAGAAATTGTTGAAAAAGGGAGCCGAGTATGTCTGGTGTACTGAGTGTGAAAATGCATCCTTATGTATAAAAAAAGCATAAGTCATGCTCCAATACTAGGGCATTTTGATGTTACAGCAAGAACATATGTAACGACGGATGCTAGTAAAGTGGGAATTGGTGCGGTCCTCACGCAGGTTAAAGATGGTGTTGAAAGTATAATTGGCTTTGCATCTAGGAGACTGCAAGGAGCGGAATCTACATATTCTGTAATTGAAAGAGAAGCCTTAGCTTGTTGGGGAATCAACAGATTCAGGTTCTATGTGTGGGGAATTCCCTTCAAATTAAGAACGGATCACAAACCATTGACATTCATCTTCAAGGGTGGTAGAGGACTGGAGGGAAATGTTACTCAATGCATTTCGAGGTGGTTGCTTTCAGTAATGGACTATAATTTTTAGATTGAGTTTGTGAGAGGGATAAAAAATGTTATTGCAGATTTTTTATCAAGAGTACCAGAAGACGGTGATGATGAAATTGGAGAAGTTTCTAGTAGTAAGGTATTTGTCAATGGAGAAATGGCTATAATGCCTGAAGAATGGATGGCTGCGAGAGGAGAAGATCTTTGGATGAATGTAGTTGAGGAAAAGGTTGTACATGGATGGGACGAAAATTGGGAAATGAATAGTGAATTACGCGAATATTTTAAAGTCAAGGAAGAGTTAAGTATAATGAATGGGAAGTTGATGAGGAGAAATCAACTAATACCTCCAGTAGGTATTAGATCTAGGATCCTCAATATTGTCCATGAGGGCCATCTTGGACGTGGTATTGTAAAAAGGAAAATCAGACAGTCATACTGGTGGCCAGGTATAGATCAGGATGTTGAGGAAAAAGTGAATAACTGCTTAATATGTGCTAATAGTGATAAAACAAAAATGGTTAGGGAACCTCTGTTGGATATTGTGAGCTTTCCAGAGAAACCTTGGGATAAATTAGCCATCGATATTTTGGGACCTATATCAAGGTTAGGATCGAACAGCAGATTTATTTTAATTTTAGTAGATTATCATACCAAATGGTTTGTGTTCAAAGATGTGGGCGAAGTGAAGACTTCAAACATTATTGACTTCTTGGAGGAAGTTTTTATGGAGGAAGGTGTGCCCAAGAAGATTGTTTCTGATAATGGGGTACAATTTGTATCTAGAGAGATGAAGGATTATTTATCTGGTATGGGAATACAGCATGATAAAGTGGCTCTTTTTCGACCCCAAGCCAATGGCTTGGTAGAAAGAGTAAATCGATTGGTGATGGACAACATACAATTGTCCCTTGCTAATCATCTTCCATGGAAGAGAGAGTTGAGAAGGATGTTGTGGACGCACAGGACTAGTCCTCATTCAATGACAGGGGTTTCTCCTTTTGTCTCCTTAAAAGGGAGAAATCCTGGAGTAAAAGAATGTCCTATGTGGCTGAATGGAGTGGTAACTAATGTCAAAGTGGATCGGGCAGAGATTCAAAGGAATGTTTTAAGGTCACAAATCAAAAACATGGAGTATTATAATAAGATGAACAGGGTGAAACGATGTTATGTTAAACCTGGAGATTGGGTGGTTATCAAGTTAAGAGGGTTTGCTTGTAAGGGTCACCCACTAAAGTTTCAATATCGTAAAAATCCGAGATCTAATTGGTCAGGCAAAGGGGGAAGATCATCACACTATGCTTACATGTCATCTAAATCAGTTTGACCATTGTTCACTAACCGATCCCCTTAATTTGTATTCAAAATTTTAGTTCACACACGCATTCAAATTTTATTTTCAACATAATTATAACAGTCTGAATGTGAGTCCACGTCGTTGAACTTTTCACCATCTGTTCCCAGGGTATAATACTTTGCGACCTTGGCTCCCGTTCAACATCTGAGTCATCATTCCGGGTTAACTTGTAGTGGACATGCGCAGTCTTCCCTTTACTCAGCTTACTTCAGTTACACAAGAGAGGCCCAAATGTGCATTAGTAATAAAGTCAGAAAGAAAGATTAATTTCACGAATAAATGGTTTCACTGTATACCACCCATCTCTACTCTTTTCCCCTATACTTATTAAAACTTTCCCCTCATTAGCATTAGTAAGATAACTCGTTTTTGTTTCAGCTAAGCAGATGCCATGCACACAAGTCTCCAAGACTCCATTTTAGTGTATTTTGCTCATGCGCAAGAATTTCCCTCCAAGCGATAGCTCGTCATACTGGGTAAATGCAGTTGATGCATGCACAGTAAAGATTTCCCGTTTAAAGCAAATTTAGTCCTTCATTCATGTTATCCACATTAGTAAACACATAAGCAAGCTTCACTAACCCGCGTATTCTTGTGGTGCGCATTAGTTTTATACGAAACAATTTTAGTGACTTGTTAGTGAGTTAAAGGAGCGGATTGCTTCCAAGCAAGTCTCTTTTCCACCAGTCCTTGCTCCATCACACTCACCACCTTGCTGTCCAGAGCCCGCACCGGCAGCCACTGCCAGCCGGCCGCCGCCACAGGCATTCGGCTCTCACTGCAGGGAATCCAGGCAGCCTCCAGAGCCCCGCGAGGCAGCCGTCAGGGTGTGCGAGCAAGTTTCTACAGAGGTACCAAGAGCCGGCCCGAACAGGTCCCCGCAGTGCCACCTCACTGCCGTGGGCCGCAGGCTCTAGCACGCTCACAGCGCCCTCAAAATGGCCACCAGGCTGGAGAGTCTAAGAGGGCACGGGCCGGGCTCGACAGATTCCCCGGTCGCGGGGCACTGCAGACACCAAGACAGCCGGAAACCGCAGCAGAGAGGCAGCCACGGGGCGTCCTGGGCGCCAGGGACTACCACGTCTCTCACTTCAATCTTCAGTAGCTGCAGCCGGACCCCAGTGCGAACGAGCCCCAGAGTGGTCGCAGCACAGCAGCAGGCGATGGAAGGAAGCCGAGCCTCGGGTCTCCGGCTGCAATCGTTGCAGTGCGGGCGCTTTGCTAACCACGGTGCGTCCGTTGTGTGGTGGGTGGGTCGGAGATGACAAAGCGAAACGCTGATGACCAGGATTTAGGCAGGATAGTGCACGAGCCACAGAGCTCGTCTAAAAGGCGGTCGCCATTTCAGACCTCTTGGCCACCCTCGGGGACCAAATTTACAGTGTGGTTTGTGGCCGAGGACTGCACCAGTGGGGGCGACGTCAGTGGGGTGGGGGGCAGTGCTAGAGCGAAAAAAAAACTGAGACCGTGAGTTTGAACACAGGCCCCTACAGCGGACGGATTATTCCACTGAGCCACCAGACCCGGCACACACTTCTATCTATCTATCTATCTATCTATCTATCTATCTATCTATCTATCTATCTATCTATCTATCTATCTATCTATCTATCTATCTATCTATCTATCTATCTATCTATCTATCTATCTATCTATCTATCTATCTATCTATCTATCTATCTATCTATCTATCGCTCTCTCTCTCGGTACCATGGTGCAAGGATGCCTGCATTGGAGCATGGCAGCCCATTGTGCACCAGTGCAGGGGCAAAGGACTGGACGCACTGTATCTCATAAATGCAAAGCATTCCTGCCCTTTTGTTTTGGCGAAGGGCAGCGCAGCAAGAATCCTTGCAACGCTCAGGGCCGGACTGGGAACAAAAAACAGCCCTGACAAAGTGCTTGGCTGCCCTCCCCCCTCCCCCTCCCTTTCCCCCCCCCCCCCCGGGTTTGGGGTGCGGCCGAGCTCTTTGCCAGGGCCGGTTTTCGGCTGATTTTGTTACAGGGCCGATTTTGCAGCTATGCTAGTCCGGCCCTGGCAGCGCTGCCCTACATCAAAACCTCATAAATGAGGCCTGTTTTTAAGGAATGGTAGTATCCATCCGCACTTCAAACTTTGTGGTACTCTGACAACATCATAGAGGCCACAATCAGAGCGTCTTACTTATGAGGGGCCCACAGAATTCAAAGATACTTGAACTGTTTTGAGGAGTGAGCTTGACGATGAAGCATCCCACCTTAGTGAGTGAGGGAACAACGTTGTTTTAGTAGAAGAGTCATAGATCATAGTCCAGCCCTGCGAAATATAGCTGTGAAACCTTGAGGCATATTTACAATGGCATTGTACCACAGGATCATCCCTTTTAACAAAGTTCCTGTGGCACAATGTCGTGCTCCATATTTACAAAGTGGCGTTAAGCCTCTTTTTGTGGCTTAACGCCGCTTTGTAAATATGGCCCCTTTTCACTCGGGTATCTGTGTTAAATTGCTTGTTGATGCTGCCCCAGATTTACAAGGTTTTCTAAATCTGAGGCAGCGCCAAAGACTAAGGCCATGCAAGAGCAGGCGTTAAAATGGAGATACGTGGAGAAAGGCTTTTATTTCTCCTCGTTTTCTGTGTGCTGCATTCTGCAGCACACACAGGGGCTTAATATGAGTCTAGCAGACTCGCTGGGGGCACAGTGGTGGCAGTCTTCTGATCACCCCATTATGACCAGGGCAGTTGAGCCACTCTGGGACAACCAAAAATTACCAGGGATCATGGATCCCTGGTGGTGGCGCTGTAGTCTTGAGGCTGCAATATGATTGGCGGGCCGCTGCCACCCCTCCAAGCATAGTATGAGTTCTCTCAACGCCACGCTGTGCTACTGCCATGAAAAGTGTGGCAGTGAGGAAACACAGGGGGGCACAACACGTGCCCCCCGTGTTTCCTGCAACACAGGTGCCTGCATTGGCTAGCTAATTTTAGTACCAGCACTAGGGAAAACACAGGGATGCACCATATTGTTGCAAATACGACGCATCCGTGGTTTTTGGACATGTCGGAGTGCGGAGCTGCCAAATTTTGCGCAGCTCCGTTCTCTACCATTTCCTTGTGCATATGCTCCCTTATATCACGACCCTCAGTGCTTCCGTTCTGAGCCTTCCGTATCTAATTCCTATTAGTCCTGCTAAGCCAAAAGCACTAAAAGTGCCTTTTAGTCCTTGTGTGTACACAAAAACTGTGTGTGACTAGGAGAATGATGCAGTCTTTGCCCAAAAATCTGGTTTGAACAGTAATGTATTTATTTGGCTTCGCTGGAATATTGTCTAACATTGCTGAACATTTTGCTATAACAGCTTGTTAGTTCCAAAAAGTGTTTGAGTTTACAAGCATCTCATAAAATATTAATAGAAGTGTCCATTCTTGGTCTGTTCCAGGAGGCAAAATGTGGCTATATCATCATCCTCATGGCTGTGTACTGGTGCTCCGAAGTTATACCTCTGGCGGTGACAGCTCTCATCCCGGTCCTGCTACTGCCCATGTTTGGGATCATGGAGTCTAAAAAGGTAAAAAAAAAAAGCTGGTCCAAGGTATTGTCAGATGGTATTCGGACAAAATATTGAATCCAAAATATTGAGTTACAGAAATTTTAAATTTTTAATATTAAGACAGAAATATTGATGTCAAAAATATTGTTGACAAGGATATCGATTTTTTTTAAGGTAAGAAATATCCGGGCTTATTTACAAGCCCATTGTGCTGCCGGTGCGACAACTGTTTTGATGCACCAGCAGAGCAATGGGCTTGCCCATAAACATTTTGTAAGACTGGGAATGCATCTATCCATCTACCCTTTCACTTATTCATCCAACACTCTTTCTCTCATCATCCTTTCATCCACCCTTTCACTCATCCATCCTTTCCTTCATCCAGCCACCCACCCTCCCTTTCACTCATCCATCTATTGTTGCACCCATCGATCCTTACAGCCATCATTTCACTCATTCATCCATCCACACTTTCTCTCACCCCATCCATCCACTCTTTCACTCACAAATCCATCCACCTATCCATCAAGCCATCCATCCTTTCACTCACCCACCCACCCACCCACCCACCCTTTTACGTTAATGATGAGCCTTTGTCTGCTAATTTTTGGACAAAAGAGGCCCATCAAAAACTCCACCCCCTCTGTAGCTGCTAAAGTGCGGTGGGGAGGGGGTTCATAACGCCTCTGTGCAGGACCAATGCACCAGAGGCCTAACCACGCCTCTTAAGCCAATCCATACGCTGCACACTTGCTGTTTTGTTGCCAATACAGCTTGAGAGCAGCGCTAGGATTGGCTTGGGCAGGCCAACTCAGCGCTCATTAGGAGACCAGGGGGCTGTGGCTGTAAGTTCCTCTGGCTCATTAATAGCATAGTTGGAGAAAGACCTCTAGTGAGCATGTTGGTCTGGCCACAGAAAGGCAGCCGTCCAACCCAACATTCACTCTTTCAGTGTGGACCCAGGTGAGCCTGAGCAGAGGAGTGTCAGCAGGCCCGCACGCACCGCCCTCAGGAGCGGTAAGCGAATGGCCCATGCCTGAAAAAAGCTGACTGCTGTGGCCTGAATTTATTTTTGTTATTTGTTCATATAATAATGTATGTTTAATACAGGGGTTGGGTTGCAAAATATGGCGGGGCAATGCCCCCACACCCTGATAGAGGAATGGTCCCTGGTGTTATGTTCATGCTATTTGTATATCGCACATCTGCTACTGGTATGGCCTTGCAGTGCTGGGGACTGCCTGGAATGTGTTTTGTTTTTTCTGGGCCAAAGGCATTAGAGCGCATGAGGTTGCATTACACAAATACAGATTTTTTTTTTTAGGCACAGAGAGATTAAGTAATATCCCCATAATCACAGAATGTTGAACTGGTGCTAGGACGGAAACCTGGGCCCATATATGCTAAACTTAGAGATAGAGCAGAAATGCACCATATGTACTAACATATACCACACATCTGCACTGTCCTTGCACTGGCACACTTGTGGTAGCCACACACCAATGCAGGCACGCTTGTGTGATGGCGCAAGGTTGCCTGCATTGTGATCAGAATAGTTTTTGTGCAGGAAGGAACACCTTGCTCAGGAGTATGAGGTCTTTACTTGGGGGGGTTGGTGCTTAAATGTGCTAGTAGTTTTCTCTCCGCATTAGTCGTCCTCCTTTCCGTATTGGCTCCATTGTGAGAATCTTGTTGGCATGATGTTTGCTGGGGATGAGTCTTGGTCACTGAGTAAAGCAGAAGGGGGTGATTTTATGTTCTTTGGTTACCCATTGTAGCAGCACATCTGATAAATGTGTATGATGCCTGGAATGGAGCGGTGTTTTGTCAGCTTACACAATAGGATGTCCGGCTCATTACAGTGGACGAGCTAGGGGCCCGATTCACAGAACTAACTTAAGACAAAATCCTAAACTTACTACTTTTGGTATTCACAGAAGGCCTTTAGTAGTAGTAAAGTTAGGATTTTGTCTTAAGTCTGTCTTAAGTTTGTCTTAAGTTTGTCTTAAGTTTGTCTTAAGACTGTTTTAAGACTGTCTTAAGTCTGTCTGAAGTCTGTCTTACTCAAACTTAAGACAAAATCCTAACTTTACTACTACTAAATGCCTTCTGTGAATACCAAAAGTAGTAGGACAGACTTAAGACAGACTTAAGACAAACTTAGGACATACTTAAGACAAACTTAGGACAGACTTAAGACAGACTTAAGACAAAATCCTAACTTTACTACTACTAGATGCCTTCTGTGAATACCAAAAGTAGTACGTTTAGAATTTTGACTGTCTTAAGTCTGTCCTAACTTTATCTTAAGTTTGTCTTAAGACTGTCTTAAGACGGTCTTAAGTCTGTCTTAAATCTGTCTTAAGTCTGTCTTAAGTCAAACTAAAGACAAAATCCTAACTTTACTACTACTAAATGCCTTCTGTGAATACCAAAAGTAGTAGGACAGACTTAAGACAGACTTAAGACAGACTTAAGACAGACTTAGGACAGACTTAGGACAGACTTAGGACAGACTTAAGACAGACCTAAGACAGACTTAAGTCAAACTTAAGACAAACGTAAGACAAACTAAAGACAAACTTCTGACAAAATTAAGACAAACTTAGGACAGACTAAAGACAGACTTAAGACAAAATCCTAACTTTATTACTTCTAAATGCCTTATGTGAATACCAAAAGTAGTACGTTTAGGATTTTGTCTTAAGTTAGTTCTGGGAATCGGGCCCAGTGGGAGTGTGAAATAAAGTGACAACATGATTTGATACCACCAGGTGCACCATGTCACAGTTCTGAGTTTTCCTTTTTGAAATCAATGCTTTCAGGAGTGTCATGCCAATTGGCTCAGTTAAAATGAGCAAATGTTAAATGTCCACGAACGTATTAGTTTGTTAAAACTAAGCGAAGGACTGGACAGTGGTGTCCATGATGACATGGATTCATCTGGTAACTTTACCATGAACATTTAGAAAAGACCATTCAAGTTATGGTGTCTATGTGTGGTCATTTTCATCATGCCCTACACTGCCAGAATATTGACACAGTCAGCAACCCAGCAAGAGGCTGAAATGTGCAGTGGTGTCTCACTCTCTAGACAATATTTGTTTTGGGGCAAACAAGAGGCCACTGATATATCTGGCAGGGCCACTACAACAGGCGAGCATGAGTACTGTGCGCATGTATGTAATACATATGGTTTGAGGAAGGGAAAGTGGTCTTCAAAGTGTCGCAACCACTTCCATTCTCCTCCTCACACCACTATTCTGCAGGGACTCAGTTAGACACTTGTGCTCATTGTTCTGAAACACTCATTCAGCATACTCACACCTCATCTCTTTTTTCATCAGCACCCTCTTTTTACTCTCTCCTGCAGGTACTTCGCTGCATCCCCTTCTTTTCACCATCACACATTTAGAGATGGCCTCTAGCTCAGTCACCATATCTGTAACTTGAAAGGAGCTGCCTTCATGGCGGTTCCTTTTATGGTACAAAACGTTTGATGGAAGACCACTGTCACATTTGATGGCCGTTCACCAAAATTTTAAACTTTTTTTGATTTTAATAAAAAACTCCCAAAAGCGGGCATTTGTTTCTGAAAAATTAAAAACTAATTGCATCCTCCAACCCGGACGTTTTCTCCCAGGATATGCGGGAAATTGTGTTGCCTCCCTGAACAGGGCAGTTGATGTATTACCTTTCCTCTCATTGCCCCCTAATCTGTCGGGACATCGGAAGAAGCTTTCTATCGATGTAGCCAACAGGGGCTCCTCAATTAGGTAGAAGAAGACGAGCATGTTAGTAATAGCAACATTGTGGTCAGTAATGCTGGCTGAGTGTTCACGTGTGCTGTAATGAATGAGAGGCTGAGAGGTTGAAAGTCAGAGACTGGATGTGAGGGAATGCTGGCACAAGTGTTCATCATGCCATTAACATATGGGGAGAACCTACACAGTAGCTTCGTATTAATTCCCGCCTGTATAGTCCTCCCCAGCCCAGGTACATGCAAATGATCACACCACACGCGGTGCTCGGTATTACATGTCTTTGTACTTCAGAGTGTAACCATTAACTTATCGTACTGTCATGAATTTTTTTAACCTCACCCACTACATCACTATTCTACGGAGTCCGTCAGGGATCAGAGAGGTCTCGCTATCTCTACACACACAACACTACATTCCCTCCCTTGTTAAATAAAAAGTACAAAAAAATACAATACATATATACATCATAGATTCTCAATGAGTCATCAAGGTGCTCGAATCAATCTACCAGATCTCGATGCATGAGAATGAGGAGACATAGGAGACGCATCCGCGGAAGGCACCGGTGACATAGACACAGGTGCAGTCTTGGGGCTCGCCTGACTCCCAGGTGGAAGGGTCTCACTCTGAAGGTCTAGAGTCAAAGAACCTCGGGGCAGGTATTTGAAATAAGAAGAATCTCCCTTAATGGACTTTCGAGGACAATGCGCAGTCACCCTGAGTCCCAAACTAGGCACAACCCTCACTGAGTCAGCATCACAAGGTGTATTAGACCTGTTTATCCATTTCTGCTTCACAATTACTTGGTCTCCTCTTTTGAACATAGTGCTCCGAGCGCAGCGGCGTCTATCCGCATAGGTCTTCATTTTGCGTTTGCGAGACGAATCAGTAGTGCAAAGCTTATCAATGTCAATAGATATTTCAGTGGAACATTGAGACAACTTGGTTCCCGTGGCTCTCCCAAACATGAAGGAGGCAGGGCTTTCAGCTGTAGTGGAATGGGGAGTCACTGATTTGAGTTTGTGCCTCATAAATCGCTCAACAACACCATTCGCCTGTGGCCAGAGAGGTGTGCTTTTCTGATGCGTGACATTTAGGTGAGTGAGAAAGACCTTACATTCTCGACCATTGAAAGGCAGGCCATAGTCAGATTTCAAAATCAAATGATCAACCCATGTTGCAAAAATACTTTATTAATCTCTATATGACTCTGTTAGGAGTGGTTGACAACAGATCTTCCACAAAGGGAAAACAGGAGTATGCATAGACAATTAATAGTACATGATGTCCATTGTCAAGTGGTCCAAAGAAATCAATTGCAAACTTCTCCCTTGCATGCTTTGGAAGATCGGACATGTTTTACGGATGAAGGTTGTTTTAGATGATAAGCAGTTGCACAAATGACATGCCCTTAATTTCTTCTCAATTCTTTCATCAAGACGAGAGAGCCACACTTAGTCCCGTAGGGCTCGTTTAGTTGCAACAACTCTACGCTGTCCCTCAAATGCCAGTTCAATGACGTGTTGTCTCAGGCTCTCAGGCATGACAATTCTCGACCCTCATAAGATCATGCCTTCTGGGTTAACTGAAAGTTCCTCTGCACATTTTTGGATTTCTGGTATTCAAAGTCAGTATGAAAAGGTTGAGTATGTTTTCTCCAAGATTGATTTGTAGTAATGTCTTTGAGTATTAGCAAATCTCTGCCAGTATTTGTGGCAGCAATGATTTGTTCCACAGATATGGCAGCAGGGATACTGGATTTTACGGTGAAGTTAACATAAGCATCAGCCGCTTTAGAAGTGGTGCCATTGCACGGTGTTGGTACACGTGAGAGGCAGTCAGAAGAGTTTATTTTTTTTAAACCGTTTTTATTTTGAAGCAATACACCAGTAAGACAGCAACAACCATCTCAATGGACATAAACTTACAAGTGACATGATGTATACATTGCAGGACATTCATCCTACACCTTATGATTTGTAAACAAATGCAGGTCCCTACTTTAACAACAATCCCCCTTCTCCCGTCACAGGGATTTTCCCCGGCCCCAGTGTGTTCAACCTGCAGTGTCCTCGGGTGGGTCGGTAGTTCGAACTGGTTGACAGAGCATCCCCCTACTTTCGCTCCATTTCCCCCAGATATTTGTCCATTTGTGTGGGCACCCCTGCTCTCATAGACCACCCTTTCTGCTTGCATACACCAGTCCATGTCATTTGCCCAGTCTTTAAACATCGGAGTGGACTCTGGCATTCATTTGCGCCCTACGTTGCGCTTAGCTATCATAAAGCCCAGTGTGGCCCAAAGTTTCTCCCCCCTTGTTAGGTCCGTTTTGCCCCAGACATTTAATAGGCACTCTTGGGGTGATATCGCTAGGTCCTTGTCACATAGTTGTTGCATGTGCGTGGTGATCTTATTTCAGTATTCTCCTATTTTGGGGCAATTCCACCATAGATGTAGAAAGGTGCCTTATTGGACGCAGTTTTTGTGACAAAGTACAGAGTCAAGTCTGTTCATTTTAACTATAGTAGCACGTGTATAATATGTCCTATGGAGTAGTTTCAATTGAATCAGTCTGAATCGGGACTGTATCGCCAATTCTCTGGGCGACGCCAGTGCCTCTAGCCAATCCTCGTCGTCCAGCCTGCCCACGTTCTCCTCCCATTTCAATCTCAATTTCTCCAGTGTGTCTGGGGAATTATTTAATATCTTTCGATAGGTTAGTGATATTGCTTTCTTACTTAGATAATCGTCTAAGGGGAAAGAGACTGAAAGATCCACACTTTTGGGAATAGCTTGGTTTAATGCGTGTCTGACTTGGAGGTATCCATACGTATCAGCATACAGGCGGAGGGATTTCCTTTTTGATTATTTTGGATTTTCCCCCTGTCTTCTCTGCCTGTTATCAGTCTCAGGGGTCCTATCCTTGCAAGTGGTTGACTTGGAGGTATCGAAAGGTCTCTGTGGGAGCCAAATTGTAGTCTTTTTGAAGGTCGGCAAAGAGTCTAACCTTCCCCCCACCCAAAGGTCACCCACCTTCGAGAGACCGATCCAATCACATCTATCAAAGCCCGGCTGGTTCCCCAGTAATCCCAGTTCTCTAGACTCCCACAGTGGTGTAACTAAGGTTATCTTGTCTTTCCAGCCCAGTGCCTTTGATGCTGTGTGCCATATCTTATTTGTCGGTGATGTTGGGGAGTGGAGTGGTGTTACCTGTTTCCCCCCATAAATGGCTCATGTTGTACCTGTCCATATTGTAGGCAGGATCATTGTGAGCTATGTGTAGCCATCTATTAACTACTACAAGTTGTGTTGCCCAGTAGTAAGCTTGCAGCGCTGGGAGCGCAATCCCCCCATCATACTAGGACTCTTGGTCAGTCTGTGCAATGCGATCCGTGGAGTCCCTCCATCCCAGAGGAGTGTTCTTAGTTCAGTCCCTACCATCTAGATGTATCCCAGGGACACCACATATAGCGTATTTTGTAAACCATATATAGAGCCGGAAGCACCATCATTTTGTAGAGGGCTGCCCAACAGTGACAAGGGTAATGACCTCCATTGTCGCACGTCTTCCCGCAAAAGTTGTAACGGGGGGTCTTAAATTCCGGCTTCTTGCAGGGATTCTGTTTTTGCACAGAACTATGCGCAGGAGACCAGGACCTCAGAGAATTGTGGTGTACCAGAAAACTCCCCTCAGAACCCAGAACCCCTTATCCGACTAGCTTAGTATCCCATTCGTTAGCCTAGATCTAGCTAGGCGGTCCCAATGTATAGACAAACCAGAACAAGCGACTTAGATATTTCTCAGGAGTGGTGGGAATCCGAAATACCTGTTCGTATCTATTTGTTAGTCCACAACATAATAATACAGACACGGTAAAGTTTAAAGAGTTTATTTTATAAACCTCGCGTCCTAAGATGCAGTACTTTTGCTAACACTAGCAGACTAACAGTACAGATCAGAACCATAAGCATTATTACAATACCATACAAAATGAAAGGAGCAATCATACTAATAATGACAGTGGTATACAGCCCCACTCCTTTCTCTAGAATCTAATACATTATTATTATTAGACTATTAGAAGGTCTCTTAGGTTAACAGGGGGGACCCCATACCGTATAGATCAGCTTAGTAGAATCACATCAAAGGATCAGCTAGCTCTCTCATGCATCAGCTCTTCTGTTCGAATGTGTGCAAACCCAAACTGTTCTGCAATATTAAAGACGCTTGTCCTTCAGATATTGGCAGCTGCATGTATGATATGTCTAAGAAGTGGTACGATTAATCTAATCACAACACTCTGTACATTCTAGTGACCCAGACTCGTTCTTTGCATGATGTACAGACCAAGGGCACATTTCACGGTTAAGAATGTGAAACAACAGTTTGTTATCCTGTAAGGCAAAGTCGAGTCAGCATTTCTAAAATGAATAACACATAACAACAGTGTCGTGTGCAGCGTAGCAGAAACGACAAGCTTGCTTGCTAACAATTATCTCGTTTATGCTAACTTAGTGTTGTAAATAGGGCGTGGCTTAATCCATCCTACAGGCTATGGAACACTGATGGATCCTTGGTTACATAGATTCCTAAGTACTTAAATCCTTCTGTCACCACTCGGGCCTCACAATCCCTAGGAAGTCTCGAATTCACACCCCACGGGATATTTATATAAGCTATTTATCCCAATTTATGGGATACCCCGAGTGCTTTTGGTATAGGGTGAAAATATGTAGCACTCTATGTAGGTATGAGTAAGACTTGGCCAAATAAAGGAGAATATCTACTGCTTAGAGGGAGATTCTATCCTCCCAATCTTCTGTCCATCTAAGTCCTCTGATAGGTGGATCTCCCTGTATCCACACAGCTAGGGGCTCCATCACCAGGGTAAATATTAGTGGGACAGGCGGCAGCCCTGACTCGTACCTCTGTGGAGTCTGAATATTGACGACCGACCCCCCTTCAGCGTCACCTGCGCCAGAGGCTCAGAGTATAGAAGCCTGATCCATGCTACAAAACTGCCTCCGAAGCCCATCCTATCTAGGACGGCAAACACTCTATCATATCAAACACTTTCCGGGCGTCTATTGATATTACCACCGCCTCTTCTCTAATGTTCCCGGCCCTTCCCAACACCACATGTAATCACCTAAGGTTGAGCGCCGTGTTTCTGTCCAGCATGAACACTGATTGGTCAGAGTAAATCAATTTATGCATCAACGGGGCCAGGAGAGTCGCCAGGATCTTGGAGAGAACCTTTACCTCTGCGTTAAGCAGAGAGATCGACCTGTATGACGTGCAATCATCTGGAGGCTTCCCCTCTTTATGGATCATGACAACATTCGCAAGTCTCTGGTTCTTGGGCAGTTTCCCCACTAGGACACTTTCCTGAAACATTTTCAATAAATATGGTGCAGTTGTGGAGGCTCTCACCTTGTATAGCTCGATCGGCAGTGTTAGACCTGGCACCTTGGCGTGAGTTTCCCTTCCACTTTTTTGAGGGTGTGCCTCAATGTTTTGCTGGTGTTGTCCGCTCAGGGCACTGCGCCACGGCTAATCCGTGCCGCAGTGCAAGTGCTCCCTAGGTAAAGTGTACCTGTAATTGATGCTCATGATTGGTTTATTGGATTTACTGTCAGTCCCCAGTAAAGTGCACCAGGGGTGCCAGGGCTTGTGAATGCCAATGCTGCTGGTGGGCTTGCAGCGCTGGTTGCGCCACCCACAGAAAGCGGCCTTGTAAAATGCGTCTAGGGTCTGCCACCGCCGACCCTGCGTGCAGTCCCGGACTGTCGCGCTGACTGCGCAAGTGCCCCCACTTGCCAGTCCCTACACCTTCCCTTACCTACATATTAGCCACCCCTCTGGTAGGCCCAAGGGCAGGGTGCATTGTAGGCATAAGGTAGGACATGCCCTGATGTGTGTGGCATGTCTTAGTAGTGAATTACAGCCATTTTCGTTTTTCACTATTGAAGGCTACCTGCTCTCCATAGGCCAGAATGGGCTGCTGGAGTCACTACACGCTGTGACCCCAGTGGACTCAGAGAGCATGGTAGAATGTCAAGTTTAGTATGCCTGAACTCAGAATAATAAAATACTTCTTGTAGTCAAGTTTATTTTAATATCCTGGGTTTGTAAATACTACTTTTAGAAAGTTAGTATTTACTGACCTGACCATTTCAGTCCGCCTCTGCTGTGTGTGTGTGTTCTGCCTAGCAACAGTAAGGAGCAGGGTTGGGGAATCCCCAGAGACAGGTTGGCTGCCAGGTGGTGGGTAGAGAGATGACACCAGGATGGGTGGGAGGAGTACACCTTGACTCTTGAATAGACCTGTGCTCTGCCACCACAAAGCCGGCGCCGCCCCCTGCGGAGCGGCTGATGTCTCTGCCCTGCTGCTGAAAGGATAGAGCAGAGTCACCATAACAAAGTGCTCCAGAACTGGACTGGGCCAGGCCCAGGCCCCCTGGCGCTAAAGAACAAAAGAATCACTGTATAAAAGTAGGAGCCTGGCTCCTAAGAAATCAGAATCCTGTTTGACCACAAAGAACCTCTGCCCGACTAGAAGGAGAAGAAGACGCTGGAGGAGCTGGCCTGCTGCTTGCCTTGCTGAGAAAGGAGAGGAAGAGACTTACTGAAAAGACTTTGCTGCTTTGTGCTTTAAACATTCTCCAAGGGCTTGATCTGAGCTTGCCCCCTGAACAGAACCCCAGGACCAGTGGGTTCTTTGTGCCTTTGCTCGTCCTGAAACTCGAGCCGTGTGTGTACCCCGCTTGAGGAAGACTGCGCCCCTCATCGCCCCTCCTAGGGCTGTGACACTCGGGAGCCTGCCTGCCTTTGCCCCCCTTGAGAGCCCCGCTCCGACCGGAGTCGCCCTCTACCCCGGGCTAGGCCGCCGGCACCTCTGCCACCGCCTGCTATTGGAGCGCGCGGAAGCGCTATCACCCCTCCCGCCGGAATTCTTGTCCGACGATCGTGATCCCCGCCGGGCCCCCAGCTGCACGGACCGTGCCCTGTGACCCCGCTTCGAGATCTCGCCCTGAGATCAGGCCGCGCCGCCCCCGCTGAGGAGACCCCCGCACCGCCGTGCTGAGGGTCGTGGGCCGCGCCTGCCTGCCTACACGCACCTGCTCAAGAGGATCCAAAGGTGCCCCCATCACTGCTGAGTCGCACCCTCCCGTGCCGACTCCCAAAAGCAACTACACGTTCTTAAGAATTCCAGTATCGGGCTCGGGGCCCGCAACGCCTTATTTCCCTGTTCGCAGGAGCCGATTTCTGTAAGTACTGGAACCACAAGTAACATTTGCGAGACAAAGTATCTATTTGAAACTACGAACAAAGAACATTTGCCTGCTTTACAACCTGGTGGCATAGCGAAAACGTTATTGGTCTTGTGATAAGTCTGCTGAGATATATATACCTATTTTTACATAAAGAAGCGTATTTTTCTACATATCCAAGTCTGGTGTCCGTTTCTGGGGGGATTGATGTATTACTGTGTGTGCGATTGTAAGTGCTTAACCAACAACGCCTGAGGAATCGCCTTGGCTGCTCACGCCACGCACCTAGAGGGTGAGCAAGGGTCATTCACGAGGGGTTATCCTGCGCCCTGACATAGAGGAGAGGGTTCCTGCTTGACACAAGGACAACCTTGCGCCAACCAGAGACCCCCAAGTCTAACATTGTTGGCAGCGGCTGGGATTTCGGATTTGCATTTATAGTTTGCATACAGTGAATTATTAATCACCAGATAGTGAGAGCAGACCAAGTAACGCAGCCACAGGTTTTCATTTTTGAACTGTTGAGACATCGACCATTACTGCAACCATGCCTGGCTCACTCCCTGCTGGAAGAGCACTCTCTGTGATTTCTGGAATGGATGAGGTGGATTGGGAGAGACTGGAAGGTTACACAGCGGAGCAATTGAAAGGCTACAGTGTAAAATTCAGAGTTCCCCATGCTGGATTCAAGAAGAAGGTCCAGTACACCAAGGTGTTGAGAGCCTGGAAGGAGTCAAGAGACCCACAGAATGCGGGGGACATCGTTCCACCCGACAACCTTGGGGAGCCCAGCAGAGTCCTGTCGCCAGAGGAGCTGGCAGACAGGGCAGCAGACAGGGCGCATGCAATGGAGATGGCAAAGTTGGCAGGACAAATGGAAATGGAAAAGCAGAAGTTGGCCTTGGAGGCACAACAACGCCAAATGGATCATGATATAAGATTGAAGGAGTTGGAGCTGAAGGCGAAAAGTTTGGGCACCGCTCCTTCTGGTGGCAGCACTCCACCGGTGCAGGTAGAGTCCAAGGTGTACATCCCCAAAGATGTAGTAAAGGAGTATTTTAGAAAGGATGACATAGGGCAGTGGTTTAGAGCCTATGAGGTGGCCATGTCTTCACACCGGGTCCCTGAGAAAGACTGGGGAGCGGGGTTGTGGGGAAGGTTCCTTGCTGAAGGACGTGACACACTGTTAGATTTACCCTTAGATCTCCAAGCCTCATACCCCCATATGAAGGAAGCTTTAATGACCAGGTATGGGTTAACTCCTGAGCTATATAGACAGAGGTTCAGGGAGACTAAGAAGATCCCTGAGAGTACGTATGTGGAGTATGTAACTTTTTTCTGCAGAGCACTGGATGGTTGGGTGAAGGGTAGCAAGGTGAATGATTATCAAGGGCTGCTTGATTTAATTGCATGGGAGCACTTGTCCAGTCAATGTTTTCCTGAGCTACGCCAGCACCTGATTGATAGCAAGCTGTCCAACCCGAGGAAGCTTGCAGAGGAAGCGGACCGCTGGCTCAGCACCAGGGTCCACAAGGGTCAAGTGGGAGACTCCGCCAAAGGTGGGCAGGGTCCCCAGCAGAAGAGTGGGGGGGACAAGGGTAAACAGAAAGGGTTCCAAAAAGGCCCCCAAAGTAATCCCCAAGGGAACCAGCAGAAGGGTTCTCAGCCTCCCCCACCCCCACAGCAGAACGGGGCCCCGACAGGAAGGGGCCCTTCAATTGTTACAGGTGTGGTGCCCGGGTCACATTGCCTCTGATCCTAAGTGTCGCCTGTTTGGTAAGACAGCACCCACTGGTGCTCCACCTCGGCAAGTAGCTAATGTTAATTTTGGGGAGGAGGTAGCAGTCCAGGGGGGTGGGGGTCCTGCGCATATGACCCTAGTCTCGCTAGGAGACAGTGAGATGGTCCCTGAAACATACTTACCCTCTAACACTAAGAAATATGGGCAAGTAGTGACCATCAATGGAAAGAAGGTGGAGGCTCTTAGAGATACAGGAGCCAGCGTGACCTCGGTGAGGCAACACCTGGTGTCTCAAGAGCAGATTGTACCCAATGCCTACTGTAGGGTTGTCAATGCTGACAACATAGAGAGTCGTTGTCCAATGGCTCAAGTTCCCTTTGAGTGGGGGGAGGTCTCTGGTACTCTACAAGTCGCTGTGAGAACTGACATGCCTGTAGACTGTCTGCTAGGGAACGACCTGGAGAGCTCCCCTTGGGAAAAGGTGGAGAAGACCACGCATCTGAGGATGGTGGGTCTACCCGACTGGGCGTGCGTGACCACCCGGTCCATGGCAGCCAGTAGGGGTGTTGAGAGGGTCCTGGAGCCTGAGGGAGAGGTCCAGGAACCGGCCTTAGGGAGAAGGCGCAGGAGGCGCGGGAAACCGGCCCCCGAAGTTCCCACGGCCCAGGAGGAAGCAGACCCTGAGGGGGATGCTCTGGAGCCTACCGGGGAACAGATTGCCGAACTGGGAGACCTGCCTGAGCTGACCCATTGGCAGCAAGAAGGAGGTCCCTCCAGGGAGGAATTCTGCAGGGAGCAGAAAGAATGCCCTTCTCTCGTGGGTATGCGGCAGCAGGCCGCAGACCAGGCCAATGGCGTTCAGGCCAAGACACACTACGTGTACTGGGAGAGTGACCTCCTGTATTCCGAGCCTAAGGCTGCTGAACCTGGGTCAGCCCGTGTGCTGGTGGTACCCCAGAAGTTCAGAACCTTCCTACTGGGGCTGGCTCATGATGTGCCGTTAGCAGGACATTTGGGGATGGACAAGACCTATGACAGGCTTGTCACCCACTTTTACTGGCCCCAAATGCACAAGAATTCAGATTCCTACTGCAGAACCTGTCAGACTTGCCAGGCAAGTGGTAAGAGCGGAGGGAAGCACAAGGCTCCTCTGCAACCTTTCCCTGTGGTCGGTACGCCATTCCAACGAGTGGGTATTGATATTGTGGGGCCTCTGGACCCCAAGACAGCCCTGGGCAACAGGTTCATCCTGGTCTTGGTGGACCATACCACCCGGTACCCTGAAGCCATCCCTCTGAGGACAGTGACGGCCCCCGTGGTGGGACGAGCACTGATGGGAATTTTCTCCCGAGTGGGATTCCCTCTAGAGGTGGTGAGCGACAGGGGGACTAATTTCATATCCACATATATGAAATCCCTGTGGAAGGAGTGTGGGGTAACTTACAAGTTCACCACTCCTTACCACCCCCAAGGAAATGGGTTGGTTGAGAGATTCAACCGAACCCTCAAAGGCATGATCATGGGCCTAGACGGTCCAATGAGGCGTAAGTGGGACGTCCTCTTGCCATGCCTGCTCTTTGCTTACCGAGAGGTGCCACAGAAGTCTCTAGGGTTCAGCCCCTTTGAGCTTCTGTATGGTCACCCGGTAAGAGGACCTCTGAGTTTGGTAAAAGAAGGCTGGGAGCAATCTCCCAGGAAACCTCCCCAGAATGTATACAGTTACATGCTGGCCTTCAGAAACCAGACTAGGCGTTTCAGGCAACTTGCTGAGGCAAATCTGGAAGCCAGCCAGGAGGAGATGAAGCGGTGGTACGACCGGAATGCCACTCTGGTAGAGCTTCAACCTGGACAAAAGGTGTGGGTCTTGGCCCCAGTGGAGCCTTGTGCACTTCAGGATAAGTGGACAGGTCCGTTTGAGGTTGTGGAGCGCAAAAGTCCTATCACCTACTTGGTGGACATGCAGTCTCCCAGGAACCCTTTGAGGGTCCTACATGTTAACCGCCTTAAGCCCCACTTAGAGAGGACCGAAGTGGGCATGCTGCTGGCCACTGATGATGGAGTGGAAGAGGAGACCGAGCCTCTTCCGGACCTCTTAGTAGCCTCTGAGAAAGATGGGTCAGTGGATGGAGTTAACCTCTCACCCACCCTGACGCCCGAACAACAGGAAGATTGCCGCCACTTGCTGGGGCAGTTTCCAGATAGGTTCTCCCTGGTTCCTGGTGTCACAGATTGGTGCGTCCATGATGTGGACACAGGAGACAGCTTACCTGTGAAGCACAAGGCTTACAGGGTAACTGACAGGGTCAGAGCTTGCATCAAGGAGGAGGTCTCCAAAATGCTTGCGCTAGGGGTGGTTGAGTCCTCCAGCAGTCCTTGGTCCAGCCCCGTGGTCTTGGTCCCCAAAGCTGCTGCGCCGGGAGCCACACCCGAACTCCGGTTCTGTGTGGACTACAGAGGACTCAATTCAGTAACTAAGACTGACGCGCACCCCATCCCCAGAGCTGATGAGCTCATTGATCGGCTGGGAGCTGCCCGGTTCCTCAGCACGTTTGATTTAACGTCTGGGTACTGGCAGATCGCCTTGCCCGATGGGGCCAAAGAGAGGTCAGCATTCTCTACACCAGATGGGCACTTCCAGTTCCGAGTAATGCCATTTGGGCTGAAGAATGCCCCTGCCACCTTTCAGAGGTTGGTCAACCAGGTGTTGGTTGGACTGGACGCGTTCAGTGCCGCCTACCTGGATGACATCGCAGTGTTCAGTGCCACCTGGCCCGACCACCTGCGCCACCTCTGGGAAGTGTTGATGGCGCTGCGCCGAGCAGGCCTCACGATCAAGGCGAGCAAGTGCCAGATCGGGCAGGGTTCCGTGGTGTACTTGGGACACCAAGTGGGGAGTGGCAAGGTGGCACCCTTGCAACCCAAAATTGAGACCATCCTGGCTTGGGAGCCCCCCAAGACGCAGACCGCAGTGAGGGCCTTCCTGGGGCTCACTGGGTACTACAGGAGGTTTGTCAAGGGCTATGGAACGATTGTTGCCCCCTTGACAGAGCTGACTTCCAAGAAGCAGCCCAGGAACGTGATCTGGACTGACACCTGTCAGAAAGCTTTCGACACCCTGAAGACTGCCATGTGCACGGCGCCCGTGCTCTTGGCCCCTGACTTCTCCAAGGAATTCCTAGTGCAGACAGACGCTTCAGAGCATGGTGTAGGGGCTGTTCTCTCACAGATGACTGAGGAGGGCTGGGACCAACCCGTAGCCTTCATCAGTAGGAGGTTACTTCCACGGGAAAGTAGGTGGAGTGCAATTGAGCGGGAAGCATTTGCTGTGGTCTGGGCGCTGAAGAAGCTAAGACCCTACTTGTTTGGGTCTCACTTCCGGGTTCAGACGGACCACAGGCCCCTCAGATGGTTGATGCAAATGAGGGGTGAGAACCCAAAGCTGTTGCGGTGGTCCATCTCCCTACAGGGTATGGACTTTACGGTGGAACACCGTCCTGGCACAGATCACGCCAACGCTGACGGTCTGTCCAGGTATTTCCGCCTTAGTGACGAGGAACCCCCTGGGCAAGGGTAGTTCTCCCCACATTTCAGCTGGAGGGGACACGTGTTAGACCTGGCACCTTGGCGTGAGTTTCCCTTCCACTTTTTTGAGGGTGTGCCTCGATGTTTTGCTGGTGTTGTCCGCTCAGGGCACTGCGCCACGGCTAATCCGTGCCGCAGTGCAAGTGCTCCCTAGGTAAAGTGTACCTGTAATTGATGCTCATGATTGGTTTATTGGATTTACTGTCAGTCCCCAGTAAAGTGCACCAGGGGTGCCAGGGCTTGTGAATGCCAATGCTGCTGGTGGGCTTGCAGCGCTGGTTGCACCACCCACAGAAAGCGGCCTTGTAAAATGCGTCTAGGGTCTGCCACCGCCGACCCTGCATGCAGTCCCGGACTGTCGCGCTGACTGCGCAAGTGCCCCCACTTGCCAGTCCCTACACCTTCCCTTACCTACATATTAGCCACCCCTCTGGTAGGCCCAAGGGCAGGGTGCATTGTAGGCATAAGGTAGGACATGCCCTGATGTGTGTGGCATGTCTTAGTAGTGAATTACAGCCATTTTCGTTTTTCACTATTGAAGGCTACCTGCTCTCCATAGGCCAGAATGGGCTGCTGGAGTCACTACACGCTGTGACCCCAGTGGACTCAGAGAGCATGGTAGAATGTCAAGTTTAGTATGCCTGAACTCAGAATAATAAAATACTTCTTGTAGTCAAGTTTATTTTAATATCCTGGGTTTGTAAATACTACTTTTAGAAAGTATTTACTGACCTGACCATTTCAGTCCGCCTCTGCTGTGTGTGTTCTGCCTAGCAACAGTAAGGAGCAGGGTTGGGGAATCCCCAGAGACAGGTTGGCTGCCAGGTGGTGGGTAGAGAGATGACACCAGGATGGGTGGGAGGAGTACACCTTAACTCTTGAATAGACCTGTGCTCTGCCACCACAAAGCCGGCGCCGCCCCCTGCGGAGCGGCTGATGTCTCTGCCCTGCTGCTGAAAGGAAAGAGCAGAGTCACCATAACAAAGTGCTCCAGAACTGGACTGGGCCAGGCCCAGGCCCCCTGGCGCTAAAGAACAAAAGAATCACTGTATAAAAGTAGGAGCCTGGCTCCTAAGAAATCAGAATCCTGTTTGACCACAAAGAACCTCTGCCCGACTAGAAGGAGAAGAAGACGCTGGAGGAGCTGGCCTGCTGCTTGCCTTGCTGAGAAAGGAGAGGAAGAGACTTACTGAAAAGACTTTGCTGCTTTGTGCTTTAAACATTCTCCAAGGGCTTGATCTGAGCTTGCCCCCTGAACAGAACCCCAGGACCAGTGGGTTCTTTGTGCCTTTGCTCGTCCTGAAACTCGAGCCGTGTGTGTACCCCGCTTGAGGAAGACTGCGCCCCTCATCGCCCCTCCTAGGGCTGTGACACTCGGGAGCCTGCCTGCCTGCCTTTGCCCCCCTTGAGAGCCCCGCTCCGACCGGAGTCGCTCTCTACCCCGGGCTAGGCCGCCGGCACCTCTGCCACCGCCTGCTATTGGAGCGCGCTGAAGCGCTATCACCCCTCCCGCCGGAATTCTTGTCCGACGATCGTGATCCCCGCCGGGCCCCCAGCTGCACGGACCGTGCCCTGTGACCCCGCTTCGCGATCTCGCCCTGAGATCAGGCCGCGCCGCCCCCGCTGAGGAGACCCCCGCACCGCCGTGCTGAGGGTCGTGGGCCGCGCCTGCCTGCCTACACGCACCTGCTCAAGAGGATCCAAAGGTGCCCCATCACTGCTGAGTCGCACCCTCCCGTGCCGACTCCCAAAAGCAACTACACGTTCTTAAGAATTCCAGTATCGGGCTCGGGGCCCGCCACGCCTTATTTCCCCGTTCGCAGGAGCCGATTTCTGTAAGTACTGGAACCACAAGTAACATTTGCGAGACAAAGTATCCATTTGAAACTACGAACAAAGAACATTTGCCTGCTTTACAACCTGGTGGCATAGCGAAAACGTTATTGGTCTTGTGATAAGTCTGCTGAGATATATATACCTATTTTTACATAAAGAAGCGTATTTTTCTACATATCCAAGTCTGGTGTCCGTTTCTGGGGGGATTGATGTATTTACTGTGTGTGCGATTGTAAGTGCTTAACCAACAACGCCTGAGGAATCGCCTTGGCTGCTCACGCCACGCACCTAGAGGGTGAGCAAGGGTCATTCACGAGGGGTTATCCTGCGCCCTGACATAGAGGAGAGGGTTCCTGCTTGACACAAGGACAACCTTGCGCCAACCAGAGACCCCCAAGTCTAACAGGCAGGCCATTGGGGTCCATTGCTTTCCCTGTTTTTAGTGCCTGAATTGCCTGTATTACTTAGTTTTCTGTCAGCTCCAGTTCTAGACTGTCTCTATCTGGCTTATCGAGGGTGGGTATATTGAGTGTGGTTAGAAGTTCCTTCACCTCAACTTGGGTGCGAAGGTATCTGCAATTCCCTGCCTTTCTCTGATCCGCTCCACCACTTCGGCGGTGACCTCAAAGACCCACCGCGAGGCCTGCTCCCACCTGTCTAGCCACGCCAGTAATTTACCTGCACTATCACCTATTTTGTATAGTCTGTGTGAGGCTGCCCGAAAATGCGCTTTGGCTTGATCCTCAGCTATGTCCATGTATTCCTTCTGCTTAATTTGTACCTTGTGTTGCGCTTCTTGGGTATCCGAACACACCAGACCTAATTATAGCCTTAAAGGCCTCCCGTAGGATTTGATGTGAGTCCACCGACCCCTTGTTTTCTTCAAAATAGTTAATTGATGTTTTCAATAAATCTTCTCTAATACTTGGAATTTTGAGATGCCATGGATTAAATGACATGTGAGATTTTTGAGTTGGGAGTGTGGCTCCTTAGGTCAAGGTGATTGGAGAGTCATCGGAAATACCCCTTGGGAGGATTGTCTCACGAAATTGTGAAAACTGGTCTGCCAACCCAAATACATAATCTATTCTGGAGATACTTCCATGTACTCCCAAATGGGAAGTATATTGCCAGGCGGAGGGATTGCTTACACGCCACACATCTATAAGGCCGATTGATGATAAGAACTCGGCTAGCGCTTTGCCTGCACTGTCTTTTTGCCTGGCCGGCCAACAATCTACTTCTCCATTTAGGGCTGCGTTGCAGTCTCCCCCAATCAATAATTCACCCTGTGGCAACTTCACTAGGTGGGCACCCAAATCAGCCAGCGCAGAGGAGTGGAGCGGCGTGGGGACATATAGCGAAATAATATGTAATAATCTACCATCCCAGCTTTCCAACAATGTCACAAAACATCTGAGTGGGTCATGCGTCACCGCTCAAACCATAAATGGAAGGGACTTATGTAATAAGATGCCCACCCCTGTTGAATCTACTGGTATATCCCACGTGTGCTGCTAATTTATAGCCACATCTGTTGAATGCACAATAGGACGTACCCTGTATATGAGTTTCTTGCAGCAGGACGATATCAGGTGCTCGTCGCTTAATATATTTCAATACCACTTCCCGCTCAATTTTGTCCCTAATCCATTTACATTCCAAGAGAGGATCACCAGTCGACTAGGGGATACTCCTCTATTGACGTTATCTTGCATCTGGATTATGTGGAGATATGGTCAGGGTCCTGTCCGCCCCATAGGATTCGATAATCTGCCCCGTAGTGACTTGAGGGGAACGGTCGGTGGAAGATTTGCAATCTATTCCCAAGTCAGTCAGAGTAGTTTGCTGCCTGTTCCAATGTCTTGACTATCTGTGTAGTATAACTACTGAACTGAAACTTCCCAAGAACAAAACTGTCCCCCACCGCCCTCTCCCTGCTTCCCTGCAATGTGGACCAGAAACTGCCCACCCCCGCAACGTTGTAGATTGCCTGTAGCCCCTGTACCCCTGTACCCCATTCCTCAGTAACGGGGAGCGCGGCCAATCACCCGCCCATGCATCAGAGCCCCCCCAACAAGTAATAAGTGTCCCCACAGCATATTCATATAGTTACGATTAGTTTGATCTCAAGTCGCCTCCAGCGCAGTTCTCTCAACGGTTCCGGGTTCTCTCTTCGCTTCAATGCGAAATAGCATTTCCCATTCGGTAAGGTCACGTACACTGTTAGGTGTCAAATGAGACTATTCCTGATCTTTCTGTGATGGTGGCGCATACAAGCATTTCAGTGTCGATCTTTATCGCCGCCCGTCTGTGGCAACTGCACATTGGGCGGGTGTTGGCCTTGGGTAGTTCTCTTGTCAACTATCTATGTTTTTTCATTTCGGTGTCATCCTGGCTGGCGCCATTCCTTCTCCTCCCGTCATCGGTGGGAGTGGTTCCTGTTGTCCCCCGGTTTTCTCCAGCCATCAAGCCAGTCCCACACCTCCACGGAAGAGTTGAAGAACCACGTTTTACCCTCCGCCACCACTCGGAGCTTGGCAGGAAAGAGCAACGCATATTTCAGGTCTTTCTCACGCAGCCGTTTCTTAACTTCCAGAAATGAGCATCTAAGGTTGACTGTAAAATCCAGGAAGAAGGTTATTGTAGCATTTTCATAGCGCAATGGAGGTGCAGAGCGGGCGGCCTGTAATACAGTATCTCGGTCTCTAAAATTGAAAATCCTTGCCAGTATTAGTCTGGGAAGGGCGCCCGGTCGCAGAGGACCCCCCAGTACTCGATGGGCACGCTCCACGGAAAAATAGTTGGAGAGCTGTCGGGGTTGCAAATGTTGTGTTATGAGTTCCTCAACAAACAGATCAGTTGATGGGCCCTCTGCTTTCTCCGGAACTCCCAAAATGCAGACATACGTGCGCGCCCCTCATAATCCTCCAATCGCGCTTCAAGGGCAGTCGCTGAGGCCTTAAGCTGTTTCACCTGCGTCTCGAGCTCTTTAGTAGTCTTATTGAGTGTGATTATAGAGTCTTCCGTGGCTTTTACTCAGGGTCCCAGATTCCAAAGGTCAGCGTGCATCAGCGAAACTTCCGAGGCCACCATATCAATCTTGGTTTCGAACGTTGAGCGGATTCCCTGAATGGCAACCATCAAGTCTTGCAGTGAGGGGCTGCCTTCTCCCAGTCCGGACTTTGGGCATGCTCCTCCCCTTCTACTACTTTGAGGTGAGTAAACTTATCTAGTTTTGTTTGATGAGACATCTTTGCACCTTTATAGGCTGCCATTGGTTATCTCCCCTTCAGGTGGGTTGGGGACGTCCCCCAGGTCTCTTTCTGGCCAGTTGTCCTGCTTCCGTTATGCCACTGTTTTAAGCGCAGCAGTCAACCACCTTGGAGGTCTCTCCGCCACTGTATCGCCGCCACCGGAGCCTGTCTCTTGTGCTTCTGCCTCTGCAACAATCTGACCCACTATTCTTGGGCAACTGCAGAAATGCTGGTCTTTTAGCACTGAGTAGGTTACTGTCTCTGATTTCTCGGGCCCGGGTAGAAACTGTGCTTCCAATTTTCTGTCTCCCACCTTAATATCAGTCGTGCTCTATTGTCCTCTTCGTGGGAGTTTCACTTTGTTTATATGCAGGGTCATCCAGCCGGGCAGCTCCTAGGCTTAAGGTTTGTGTCAGCAGCAACCAGGCCAATTATGGTCTCGCAGCTTGCCCACACCTCACCGGTGTTTTCACAGCCGCCCCCCTGCCAGCTCAGTATGAAAACAGCGGTGGCGGCTGCAGCGGGCCGCGGCCAGCACACCACAATGCCCCTCGTCGATGCCTCTCCAACACTGAGGCAGAGCAGGTAGCTTTGGTCAGCACTCACCAGCGGGGCCTCGCTGCTCGAATGTCCTCCATGCGGGACCAGTCAGTAGGCATGGCGGCCGCCGGCAGCCCCCAGTGTTCAACACTATCTAGTTGCACTGCTCCGTTCACCAGTCCTCTCAGTCATGGCAGCCGTGTCTCCTCTATGCTTTAGGGTTCTTCAGCCGGCGGGCCTCCGCTCCTCTTCTGTCTGACGGCGCCAGGGATCACATCACTCTTATGCAGTCACCGCGGTTCTACCCCGCTGCAGGCTGCATTCATCGATCATGAGTTGCACCTGACTGTCGCCGCTCACTGCACTTTGTGTACCTGGTTGTCACTGCTCTTAACGTTTCTTTGTGTCAGAAAGGTTTATGCTCTTAGCACTTCCATGCAGTCGGCAATCACAGGCTTTGGCACTTCTCTGTACCTGGTTATTACTGCCTTTAGCATTGTCGTATTGTATGAATAACGGCTCTTTGTTAGGCTGTAGCATAGAATCTCTTGTCTTGACTTCACCAACAAATTTCTGGCCGATGACAAACAAACTTTCTCTAAAGTCCTCACTTTGTTCACAGGCCTTGCACTGGCAGGAGTGGCGCTCTGATTCCACATATGCCAACCATCAATTTTTCACTTCGACTGAGGCACACGCACAAGCAGTTTGCTGGACCATGGCAAAATCTCCGGGAGAGCACTCTTGATTATTCATGTCGCAGGGTTTACATAATCCCCTACCTTGTCACCAGTTGTAGTGTCCTCCCCAGCCCAGGTACATGCAAATGATCATGCCACATGTGGAGCTCGATATTGCACGTCTTTCTTTTTCACAATGTAACCATTAACTGAACTTTCTACATCTTGAATTTTCTTAACCACACCCAATCACTTATGTCACTATACTATGAAGTCCGTCAGAGACCAGAGATGTCCTGCTATCTTTACATACACAACACTACACCACCTACCTAATGGCTTCTGCCATACAGAAGACTGATTTTTGCTCTTTTACAAAGCCATATTGACCATTCCTTTAGAGCAAAGACTCGTAGTTATTATTCTTAGGGAGGCTACTCTACATGGAAGTGCCCTCAGCTTTGATAGACATTCTGGACATAACGATCCATGTTGTTTAGGTCATCCAAGCATTGTTACTTTTGAAGCCCTGAATTGGCTGACCTCTCCATGAAACACCTTTCAGAGAGTTTGTAAATAATACATAGGATTTCCAGAGGTTACTTCTGTAAATTGTCTAAATGTGTTTGTTGTGTATCATCGCGTGTGTATCAGCAAGTACCTGACATGTACCGCTCTCTGTTTCTTGCAGGTGTGTATGCAGTACTTGAAGGACACCAACATGCTCTTTGTTGGGGGTCTTATGATTGCAGTTGCAGTCGAACACTGGAATTTACACAAGCGTATTGCACTGAGAGTCCTGCTCATAGTTGGAGTCAAACCTGCACTGTAAGAAATGCCACCCCCTGCTTTCTTTTTTCATCAGGTTACCTATTTGTCACAATGCCCAGTTTCAGAAGGGACATACCTTCAATTATTTCTGTAACGCTAGTTTTGTTTCAAAATATTATTCAAATGAAAATGTCGTAGAAAAATGTAACACCACCCAGAACATCAAATTTCAAAGATACACACATAGGAATAGAAGATTCCAAAGGTCAGTGACTGACAAGACTAATTTATATAAAATTTAAACAAATGCTGAAATATTGAACTTACAAAATTCAATTGGTGGTACAGTGACAAAAATAAAGCATATAAAATGCTAAGTGCTAAGCTACATATTAATGAACATTGAGAGTAACTTGTGGTTCCCGTACTTCGAGTATAAATGACTGGTAATACTCATACTACATACAAGGAATAGACAATTGCTGGACAGTATTTCATTCAATGTAAGGTTACCAAGGGAATTGGATGGCATGATAATCCAAAAATATTTAGCAAATGCAATATGAACCCCAAATTGGTATTCCAGTAGTATAACACACAGTTGCCCATTAGTCATTTCATATATTACCTGAATAATTAAGGAATTATACATCCCTGTACTGCATGGAGACAACTTAGAGGCCCAGATTTACTAAGGTTTTGAATTGGGGTTGCCTCACTTTTTTGGAACAGTCCAAATACAAAATGTATTGTGGGATTTACAAAGTCATGCAAAACCCGATGTTTTGTGGCTTTAAAAAAAACAAAGTAAAGTAACGCATGGAAGTGCATAGCGCATCCTTGCGTTAACTTGCCTTAGGGAGGTGTTACTTGGGTGAGGCATGAGTGTACCTGTGCATCCGCTGCTGTATTTTGACTCAATCCCATATTTACTCAACTCAGTAAACATGGGTTTGCATCTAAGGCTGGCATAACCAAGAAATATATATTTATTTCTCCTTCTTACTTCCTCTGTGCATGTGTGCTGCCTTATACAAGTCTCCAAAAATAGCCTCTACAAATTATTTTTGTTAAGAAAGATATCCCTTCCTGTACAAAAACTCTTCTGATCCCAACAAAGGCGCCCTTGCGGCGTGGTGCAAAGCAGCCTTTGTTGGCGCTAGGCCGCCACAAGTTTGCCAACTATAGTAGAGAGCAGAACAGTACTATATCTTTGTAAATATGGCACAGTTTTACATGTTCCCTTTCTCTCACTGCGTTGCATGAAATATTAATAAATATGCCTCAGAATTCATGGAAATTGCATCTTTAGATTTAGGCATGGATCATAATTTCTGGGTGTGGCATAATGATCTAGAATACATCTTATCAATAATACTTAAAGTAAAGAAGATTCTGTGGAAAAGCCACTTTGGCCATGAGCTATTCAGGAGAGTTTTCTCTGAGGGTCACCTTGGAACTATAGTCAGATCTATGGTTGCATCTGTGGTCGAATAGCAATATTTTTTTCTGTCTCAACATAAAGATCTTCAATAGGCTACAGAACATTCAGTACTATAGAACATCTGCCAAGTAGGTAGCAAATACTAAAAACGTATTAATAAAAAAAGCCTAGCGCCCATAGCTATGCAGACTAAGGCACGAGTTCTTTTATTTTTAATTTAAATTTACTAGTCTTAAATTTAGCATTTTGACCATATGCCAAGGGTAATACCAGTTTTTAAAATCCCTAAACTCTACTTATGGGACAGACTTTAAAATCAGAGAAGGTATTTTTGCCCATGATCCACACTGCCCTCACTTAAAGACGTGCTACAAACCTCACCTTGCCTCGAAATGGGACTGAATAAATACAATTACATCTTCCTCAATCCAATGAAACCTCAATAGCTCCCCTTACTGCCCTGCACCATCTTTCAAACCAGCTGCATCATCTGCAAAGCCATCACGACAAGATTTTCCACCTATTTGCCCCTATTTGGCTAATCAATTCAATATCACTGGGCATTACAGCAAACCAGCATCTAGGACACCGTAACATTTAAGACAAAAAAGTGCAAAGAATTAAAAACAAGGTAAGAGGCCTTCTCCAGTTCTGCATCTAAGATCTGCAACAATATCTGGGTATCTATCTGGAACATCCCACTCCTGCCACAGATGAGGAAAGAGTTCAAGACACATTTATTTAAATGGAATAACAGTCCACTTCTGCTCCTAGAAGCCTGCTGCCTCTCCGATAACTCATGGGCTGAAACTTTGTCTATGGCCCGGGACAGTGCTTTGCTGCCATTCTGCTAGGTTTGCAAGTTTTAAATTCTACATGCATGCATACATATTGAATAAAATGGTCAGCAGAAATGTTCTTATCATCAATGTATACATGTGCTTTTTGTGAAGGAGCCATATTAGAAATCGAAAAAACAATAAGCAATTGTTTCAAAATACAAAGTAAACTTTGAGAATCACTCCCTGCATGGAAAGAGGAAAAAAGGAGGCGAAAAAAAGTTGTTCTCCTCGTTGCATGTCCTTACGCCTCTTCTGGGGCGGCGTAGGTTTCTGACGCCTTCCCAGGTTTACAAAACGTGGTAAATCTGAGAATGCAGTAGAATCCATGGGTGTTGCATGGGAGCACCCACAGCAACACCCATGGCACGCCCCTTTCACACAAAGTGTTGCGTGAAAAGGGGTTGTATTTACAAGGCCATGAAAAGCCACGCAGAGGGGGCTTTGTTTGGCCTTGTAAATGCGGCCAAGCACACTGTGCCGCCCACTGTGCACACTGTGCCGCCAGCGCATCAAAAAAAGCTTTGCACTGGCGGCGCAAGGTGCTTTTATATAAGCTCCTTGCTTTATAAGTGTCTTAGGAGGCATGGAAGACTGCATGGATTTGTGCTTGCTTCGAGCAATGTTTGTTTTAATATCAGTGAAATACATAGTAAAAACCAGCCCAGCAGACCATAAAATACACCCACCAACAGCCAAAAAGCTGCCCACACGCTCACCTGTCAGACCAGCCCGTCGGGCACTGCCAGACAGCCCTAAAGGCCAGTCCGCCCTGCACATTTGCGTGTTTGAGGGGACACTGCCGTTCTGCTCAGAATCGTGGCACAAAGAATGCATGCGGCGTCTTCTCTGCGCTTTCTTCATTTTGCAAATTGAAGCCCCTGACAGACCGCACCATCATCCACATTCATGCGCTATATTTGTCCCGCTCTAAATTGCAGGTCTCAGCGGCTCATTCACTGCTCAGAAGCAATGTTGACAACTCCTGACAAACACAAACACCTCCTTTCTAACATAGCAATTTTGGTCACCACCTGAAGTACAATGTTCTTCTCTTGAAGCTAAGACATTGCAATTATTTTTGTGTCGACTTCATGAGACTAACACTGAATCTCACCATTCTCTGTTTCACAAAAACAACTTCACATAGCAAGGGGCAGCAATACCTTTAGCAGCTCATAAGCAAGGCACATTTTATAAGTGGGGTTTGCTCTGAGCATTCCCTACAATGAACCTCCTAAAACAAAATGGCCCCCAAAGACGCAGGGCTGGTCATGCTTTCTTGCTTCTGAGTGCTCACACCGAGCAAAAGGCATGGCTTTAAAAGGAACAGCATGTCAAAGCGTCCACTCTAATGCTCGTGGGCTCTCACAGCGTTCTGCAACGGAAATGCAAAAGAGAAATGCTTTCATACCCAGAACGAATGCGTCCATCATAATGTGAATAATTAACTTTGGTATCATTGGAGATGCCAATGATTATATGTCATTAATGTCAACAGACATGTGAGAAATTGTCTAACCTAGAGAGGGCTTCAGCTGTTTTGCCTCATGCAATTAAAAAAAATCCTAAATGAAAAATACACGCATATCTATATATATACGTTTCTCTTCTTATTTGGCGCCCAATCAATGGAACTCTGTCCCACACAATATCTGTTTAACATCCTGCTTTTCCATTTTCAAGCAGATTTTGGAAACTTGGATGTTTTCACTTTGTTTGCATGGGGTTTCTATCTTGGAATAAAGTTTAACTAAAACTGACAAATTTAGCTGACTGCACTTTATTCCACGTGTTCACACTTGGCTCATCTCACCCACACACTCTACTCGTATAGGGCAGGACATAAAACATCCAACTGCTCCTCCCATTTTAAGAGTTGTAGCCCCTTGGCGTGAGGAGGAACCCTATGATGAAGCATGCCTCCTTATGGTGGGTGAGGGTTCTCATCCATAAAAAAAGGAACATTTTACAAGAAGATTGGGGGGATACCTGGGATGCAGGAGACATAGAGGTATAGTAGGGTGAATAAGGGATAGTATGCTAGAACTGACACATGGGATGAGGGAGGAAGGACCGAAGATGGGTTGGCGCACATCGTCTCTAGCAGGTGATGGGACTTTACAATTAGACCACATGTAGATGGGTTACTTTACCATGAACAGGGAGCAGGGAGCGGGTAGGGAGGGTGAAATATACCAGAACTGTACTGTTTGAATAATGATCTGCTGATGTGTTAATGTGGTGCTCTCACACTCATTGTTCGTTATACATGAAAAACAATAAAAACATTTTTTTTTATTTTCAAAAGTAACTTTTCCTCTTGTGGATTTGTCAGAAACGTTTACTGTCTGCTAAACCTTTGTAGTTTAACCTACATTTTGTAGACCCGGGGATGCTGTTTTGTGTTCAGTTAATCACAAATGACAGGTGTAATTCCCAAATGACAATGGGGAGGAGGAGGACCCAAATTTCCAAAGCGTGATTTAAGCCAGCAGCCTTGGGTACCACCTCCTGATTTACACCAGTGTCCAGGGAGTGGTCAAGGAGGTGTACTTGTCTTGGAGCTTTGAAGATTCTCACACTGTTTATGGATAAGAGCGCACTAACGTTTACAACAAGCCGGTTCCGGGGGGGGGGGGGGGACCTCGAAGGAGACATAACAGTCTAAGCATATAATATGGCCAGCATTGGATAAATGCCAGTATGTTTAATAGCTGTGTCTGGTATTCCTTGGAAATTCGGACTTCGTTATAATTCTTTTTTAATAGCTAGATACTTACTAAGAAGTGTTTTCTGCTATTTTACCCCAATGAGTTTCTTATTTACATTTTCCAAATGGATCCAGTTAAAGGTGCTTTTCATTTGAACCTCACTATTCCCTGCCCAGCGATATTTTCATGCCCGTAACTCACACTTTTGTGTACAGGCTCAATGCACACACCTCATCTTGACATACAAAGCTCCCTCTGCATTTATTGCACCACGTGGGAGAGAATGTAAGCTCTGATCCTGGTCTCCTGTTACCTTTGGTGCCTGCATCTTTAAACACCGAGAGGCAAGTATGTGACTGTGATAATGCCGGATTCTTGCCTACCTGATTATCTCCAAGAATCCTCTCTGGTCGCCAGGATCTTTTTATTTGCCAGATAGCGTGGAGGGGATGAACACAATTATCAAAATATATCTACCACAATTGGACTTAATTTGGAAAGGATCACTGACTCAGGATCTAAAATGTATAAGATTTTATTACAACCAAAAATAACTGAACATACAAACACCTCAAAACAAGGTGTAAAAGGTAAATGGGCACTAATACAAATGCAAGCCTACGTAAGATTCTCATCCGACTAGAACGAAAAGAATTACAGATTCTAAAATCATCAAAAAGGCGATTGTAAGGCCAATATCTAAATTGGGAATCATTAGTCAAAAAGAAGAAAACATTAATCTGTCCCTACTCTACCTCTATGGTGACATCCCTACTTAGCATTCCCATCCCAGGCAAGAGAATCAAGAAAAAGGTGTCAGAAGTGAAGACTCCTTTAAGAAGTACCTTCACTTAGTCAGAGCTCGTTCTAAGATGCTCCTTCTAGCTTCCCATCTAAACCTCATCTGCTCAACCCACGGGACACTGTCCCTAATACAAAACCCCAAAATCATAGAACACGCCCTTCGGCACACCTCTTCAGCCAGGTCTTCTCTCGGTAGTTTTCCACAAAGTTGTCTTGCATCCAACGACGGTTAGCTTGACCTTGGGTCCCAGGCACCATGCGCAGCAAATGTATCTATCTTGCGTTCCAATGCACTCCCCTGTTGGCTTCTCACAGCATCCTAACTCCTAAAACAAAGATCTATTCTCTTTAACGAGCTAAATGTCCTTGCACCTGCAACAGAACCATGAGAACGAGAGAAACCATTTCACATCTTTAGGATTTTACATTTCTCTGCAACCCAAAGCCTTTACCTAGGGAATCATTTTCGGCCTACAACATTAGCTAACATAAGGAACGAACAGGCCTTCTCTTTAGCATATATGTGATCAGGCCTTTACACATTAAACACTCTATTAAACCACACTCTAAGCATTAGTTCACTATTCATGTATGTGGATAAGCAACCTACGCATAACACTTTAACATGGCACACGTTTAGCCTAATACATTGCATTGTACGGAAACTAATGATTATTCATTTGTTGAATACATTCGCAATAACTTGCAACGTTAATCCTCACAAAGCATTATTACATTTCTAATCACCTCTAGGATAAACAATTACATCAATACATTTCTATGACACTTCTAAACATACATTGATTAATATGCGGGTGCTGGCTAACAGTGAATATGATGTACCCCTACAAATTTCAGTTTCTTGTGACGCTCTATCAGTTCCCCCCTTTGATGACAACTGTCATCACACCTTCACAACCACATTCCCTTGGAGAAAGAACTGACCTAAACAGTGCTTGTTGCCATTTTATTTTGTCGGAACCTCTCCATTCTCTTAAGATTCTGGTATTGACTGTCCTGCAGTCTAGCCATTCGCCTCTCACTCGATCTAAGAGCTCTTTCAACTCTGTTTCCTCTGTACCACTTACAGGCTCTGATGAGACCCCACAAGCAGATCACACTAACCACAACATTAAATAGAGGCTTCAACACAAATCCAAGAAAACCTTTTCCCAAGATCGCAAACCAACTTCCCACACGACCGAATCCTTTACCAATCTTCTCCCACACACCCTCTTCAGCCAAATCCGTAATCTCTTGGTGAATCGTGGTAATGTTGTCAATATATTTCTCCAGATCTTTGCTGTTATCTGGAATATACGTGCAACATTCTTGAACTTTCAACAATTTACAGACTCCACCCTCTTTTGCCAATAACACGTATAAAGCAAGACGATTTTGCAAAACCATAGTTCTTATCGACAACATCTCTCCATCTACCAACAACAAAGACCTTGCCGTATTCATTGACAACTCATCAACCACAGTCGCCAACTTTCTTATCTTCACATCATTCAAAACCACACCCAAACTTGGTATCATCGCTCCAAAAATATCACCAATCACTGCTCCTGCACTTGCAGCTCTCCGCACTTTAGAATGATGTCCAGTCTCCAAAAGATTTAAGTCTTCTGTATGATAAATCTTCGGAAAAATAATAGCCAAGTAACATGTACCATACCAATTTGCAGGCAACCTCACGTAGGCATTCCTTCCACACACAAAATACATAGTTGGAATCACTTGCACCGGACCTTGCAAAAAGTTCTTAGCAGAGTCCTCCATGGTAAAGGTATGATCGCACGTACTCTGTCCTACTGAGACTTTTTCATAATAAATCTGAGGACGTCTCACACACAACTTCCCCTTCTGCGTCTGATCTAGCGCTATAGGTCCATAACTTCCCTTAGATCGGTGTAATCTCTCCTCATAAGTCCAGACTACCGAACTCTCTCCTGTATTCCGTGTCTGGGTTAGTTTTCTATATCTATCCTCTATCTGGCCAATACATTTCTTTTCCGTTTCCGACAATAAACACGTTAGATTATGTCGGTGAGCTTAAACCGTATCCAAACTCAAGGTCGGTATGAAATACTTCCGAAGTCTGTCCTCTGACTTATAATAATCGTACTTATTCAAATGCTTATATGCCGGTACTTCAGGAAGTATTGCATCATAATTGAAAAAGAAATACTCAAATTGTCTTCTCTCATAAAGGATGCTAAGCAATAAGCTGCAAGAAATCCCATAGTTAATGGAAGATGATGGTATCTAATACCCTCATCCACGGAAGAAGGTAGCTGCATGCACACATAGCAATCTTTAGCATCCATTGCATCAACATACTCATACAACAGCTTCGCATAAGCATTAAGCTTAAAGTCACTTCTAGACAGATCCATATGAAACCTACGACTCTCTTCGAGTCTTTGAGCTTGTATAGTAACCTCTGTCTGGCTAGAGGTGGTAGGTGTAGGTGTCCCCTGTACCTCCCCCTCCTGCCCATGGGAAACGATATACGAGGCTACCACTATCACAACTATAGCAGCTATCACTACCCCTAAAAGTGTACCTATCACTAATTTAGCTCTACGGTGGGTTTTTCCAGCATCCGCCATCTTTGCAACGTTCTCAGAATTTCAGTTTAACAGCAACAAGAAAAAGTCTCTTTTCTCATCCGAGTATTGCTTGTCAAACCAGTTCACACAATGCCTTGAAGATGGAAGTCCCCTAGCAATTTTCAGTTCCTTATTTACACAGTCCACAAAAAGACTTCCTTAGCCCTCTTTCAGTGTCCTGACGGAAAGTCCCTAACTTTATTCTTCTTCCACTCTGGCCTAGGTTATCTTCTTCTTTTGGACCTTTATGTACAAGAAAGGGTTTTACTTTTAATCCAGAATGATATTCGCTCCCAACAGCTCTAAGACTCCTTGCAAGATCTCAAGACGAAGGATCACCAACTCCTGATGTGGTGGTACAATAGCAAAAGTCGGAAAAACCAGTGTCTCCAGATTCAACTCACGAACTTTACTCAGAAGCGGTGGATTCGGAATATTGAGGGTCAGTATTTCTTCGGTTTCCAATCCTGGAACTCTCAGCAACACTTCTATTTTCAAGTTCGGAGAATTGCTGATCAATGTCAGGGATCTCAGCCTCACTGTGCTCGGTATGCCTGGCATCAGTCACAGCGTATATCCAATCTGGTGAGGCGTACCTTTGACACGGCACTCTTGCTCTCCTTAACCTTCTCAGATTAACTCGAGCTTGCTCTTCGTCACTTTGCTCAGATTCAGACGTTTCAGAAACTGGGGCAAGATCTCTTCCAGGTGCCAATCTCAAGTTTACCCGTCTCTGGTTCACGGGCCAAACTCTCTCTGCTTCAGTGGCACTTCTGCTCTCCCTTCGAGTACCCTGTGCACTACTTCCTTCTTCAGCAGAATTTGACTCTACTCCACCCACAACAACACTTTCTCTGTCTGAGTCAAATTCGGGGCTTCGATTTGCACAACCCCTTTCAGCTCGGTCTAGTGCACAACCAACTGCATCAGCAACCCTCACAGCTTGGCTTGCCCTCTCAGATGGCTCTGCCACCTCAGGTGGATTTTCATTCACGAGAGGGGCTGTATCTTCCAAGGGTGCTGGAACTCTGTGGGTATGGGAGGCATGCACCCAGTTTGGCAGTCCCCCACACTTCACTGCCGTGTTCGTAACCAGTATTACCTGGTACGGACCACGCCAACGAGCATCCAGGCAACTCTTCCTCACGTGTTTACACACAACTACCCAATCCCCTGGGCATAGGTCGTGGCACAGGTCACTTGCGGCTGGAACGACTGCTGCTTGCACCTGCTGAGACACAGAACGGACTACGTCAGCCAGGCCCTTACAGTAGTCGAGAATCAAGTCATCAGTGATGTTAATCAAAGCAGTAGCAGGTATTGCTGGTAATCGCATTGCTCTCCCCATGAGTATCTCATGAGGTGACAACCCAGTCCTCCTATCGGGAACACTACGGAGGCTCATGAGAACTAAGGGTAGTGCGTCAGGCCATTTCAGTGATGTCGAAGAACACACTTTAGCCATCCGTGCTTTCAGAGTCCCATTAACTTGTTCCACAATCCCAGAAGCCTCTGGACGATAACTGCAATGCAATCTCTGATCCACATTTAAGGCAGCACAAAGCAATTTCATGATCTCACTATGGAAATGTGTCCCTCTGTCTGACTCCAAAGAGGTCGGAAAACCGAACCTCGGGATAAGCTCTCTCAGTAACAGTTTAGCTACAGTGAGTGTGTCACACCTACGTGTTGGGTAAGCCTCCACCCACCTTGAAAAGACACATACCACAACTAAGATGTACCTCAACCCATTGCACTCTGGCATCTAAATGAAATCCAACTGCACCCTATTGAAAGGTTCTCCTGACCTCCCACTGTGGCCCAAAGTCACAGCAGTTCTCTTTCCTGCATTCATCTGCTGACATGTAACACACCTCTGACACACAGCTTCAGCTAATGCACGAAACTTCGGATTCTACCAGGTCTGTCGAAACACTCGCATCATCGCGTCTCTACCAAGATGTACAGCACCATGTATCAGTCGTGCCATTGGGTTCAACAAACATTCTGGCAACACAGCTCGTCCATCATTCGGAATCCATACATCCACATCTCCCTTTTCACATCCAGCTCGTATCCAACTGCTGGATACATCTCTATGCACACACGCTGATTCGCAACCTTGAAGGTCGCATCATCATCCCTCGTCTGTACTTCTACTCCCTTTGGGGTACAATAAATGGTGCAATTCAGCTTGCACAACAGGTCTCTACCTAACAGACAAACTGGACTGGAGTCGCACACCACGAACTGGTGCCGATCTCTGAAATTTCCTATCCTCACTGGAATTGGCTCGGTCAATGGGCTAGTCATTTTCTTATTTGCTACACCAGCGACTTGGATTGATTGTCTAGAGAGGGGTAGGTCAGGGACTACTGCAGATCGTACAGTAGACCGAGTAGCACCGGTGTCAACCAAAAAGGTTGTAGGGTGACCATCAATGTCTGCTTCCACAAATGGTCCCCTCTGATCTACTTCCAAGACTGCTCCAAGCGCGCAGTCCTCTTCCCCTCTCAAGCACGGTTGTGCCAACGGATCTGGGCTGTATTCCTCACTCCCTTCAAACATGGGCATCTGTAGGTAAGTTCGGACTCCCTGTTGCATATTCGGTATCCTAGGTGGTTGAGGAACCTGCATCTGCGGAACACCAGACTCCCCTTTGACCGTCTTCGGTCGAGTCACTGTAGGGACCATGTCCGCCACAGGAACCTGAACTACCTCTCCTTCTTGCTCTATCTGATTTAACGGGTTGAAAGGACACTCGCGTTTCCAGTGTCCAATCTGGTGACAAAGATGACACGCAGTGGTCTTTTTCAATGTCGCCACTACCATTCCTGTCTTAGGATCAATTGACTTTGGTCTTCCTTGACCCTGGGCGTTCTGGTTTCCTCCTTGATTATTTCCCTGTTTTCTTCCTAGAGTCCCTCCATTAGACTGTCCCTGAGCTGTTTGCATCTGGACGAGCATCAATTTGTCTTTTAACTTCCTGTGCTTTGATTCTATCTCATCACAACAGTACCTAGCATACCGTAAAATCTCATCCACTGGTTATTCTGCCAACAAATCAAATGCGCTGTATCATGAGACTAACTTCTGCCCTCAATCCCAACACAAATTGTGAAACAAACTGTCCCATGTCCTTCGTGTCTAACACGTCTAATCCACTGTACTGTTTAAACCCCTGCAAAAGTCTCTCATAAAAGTCATGCACCGTCTCTTTTGGCTCTTGCACTGTCCGATCTATCTTCACCCAATCAATGTCCGGAGGTGAGATTTTTGACTTCAACCATGTGATCACCTGCTCGAACCTTTTCATTACTATGGGCGACGGACCATTCGAGATTGGGTCCCTGTCAGGCTCTGATGTTGGCCACTCAACAGCAATTTTACATGCTGACCACAAATCACTCGGAACCACAATGTCAAATAATGTGTTCAAATCAACCCACAACACCTTCGAGATTTTGACAAACCGATCAACTTGCTTGTACCACTCCACGGGCTTTTCCCTTAACCGAGGAAAATCATTTGTGAATGCAGCCAAATCACCCCTACTCCACAGTACATGCACATATCCTCCATTCTGTACCTCTCGTAACGGGAAATTCCCTATCTCCGTCATCCCTCCACCTGAGGGTGGCGTCTCTCCTATCGCTCTCCTCGAACTTTTCTTCTTGGACCATCTTTCTTCCCACTTTTCAAGCATGATCCATACACGCATTGCTATGATCAAATCCTTGATATGGGTTCTCAAACCCATGATTCTCTTTTCTTCCAATTCGTGGTCACTATACTGCAATCTATGACTTCCATGCAATGATTTTGTTTTGGATAAGTCCACATCATACCTTTTGGCCAATTCTGACAACTTCTCATGGGCAGTTCGTGCCTTGCGAGTCACATCCTTCGCTACAAAGAGTAACTTATCTTGTTCGTACATGCATGTTCTCTCAAGAGGCAAGTTCCCACTTATGATCTCATCTACCTCTGCCTTTAGCCTCACAACATCTAACATTTTCCCCTTCAGGGCTCCCTTCAGTACTTCCCTACAAGGTACACCATCCCTTTCATCATAATCACATTCCCGTTCCTGAGATCTACTCTCTTCTGACATACTCATAGGAACTGAACAATTCACTATTGTGCCTCGTTCACTTTCTACTGTTCTCACACTCTGATTCTGATTCCTCACTGGTGGTGCCCACATCGTAAATCTGATCTTGACTCGGCCAAAGACCTCGGCCTCACTGGTCTCACATCTGTCTGTCCCCTAGAGGAGTCTGCTGTAGCTGGCAATGGCGTACTCCATTCTATAGGCTTCGGAGTTTGCTCCATTCCGCTCACGGATCCATTTCCTTCAGTCACACTCCTCGTTCCTACAGCTGGCTGCACTGAGCTTCCAACTTTCTCTTGATCTGGGTCATAAACAGAAACGATAGGTCCAATGGTGACCGGTACCTTTAGAGCATCCGGTAACCGTGCACCTCTCCCAACCTCTGTGCTGGCTGCAGGCTGGTTTCTAGTACTGTCCGTCCACAGTCTCTCGAAGTTGTCGACCTCGGTTGGTAACTGTCTGTCCGCGTCCGGTCAGACAATCACCTCTGATAGGTTACAAATACTCAAATTCCACGTAAAACAACCCACGACCAGCGTCGGTTACTCACGCACTCACACATTCGCTCCCCCTATCTCGGTCCGGGCAATCGATGACGTCTCACGATCCCCTTCTGGTGGTCAACAAAATCTACCTTGGGTGTCTTCTACACCACAATCGCTTAAGCTACTAGTCGGGCCTAAGACTTTCCCGGGCTGCGCGTGCTCACAGCCTGATCTCACACTCACTCAACACTCACTCCAACTCCGCAAGACATCACACAACAAAACAACACCGCAATCTACAAACATCTCACCCTATTCATACTCACTCCTCCACAAACTGCTGCTTTCCGCCGCACTGCTACTCTCCGTCAATCTCCATCAACCGCCGTCGTCCGCTGCTCGCCATCCGATGAGTCACCATCACTTGACTTCTATGGGCCTCAAGGATCTCTTATCCTAATCTAGATCTCCCCTCACTATCGGAAATAACCATCCTACTCTGCTACCAACTGATAAGGACGGATTCTTGCCTACCTGATTATCTCCAAGAATCCTCTCTGGTCGCCAGGATCTTTTTATTTGCCAGATAGCGTGGAGGGGATGAACACAATTATCAAAATATATCTACCACAATTGGACTTAATTTGGAAAGGATCACTGACTCCGGATCTAAAATTCATAAGATTTTATTACAACCAAAAATAACTGAACATACAAACACCTCAAAACAAGGTGTAAAAGGTAAATGGGCACTAATACAAATGCAAGCCTACGTAAGATTCTCATCCGACTAGAACGAAAAGAATTCAAGATTCTAAAATCATCAAAAAGGCGATTGTAAGGCCAATATCTAAATTGGGAATCATTAGTCAAAAAGAAGAAAACATTAATCTGTCCCTACTCTACCTCTAAGGTGACATCCCTACTTAGCATTCCCATCCCAGGCAAGAGAATCAAGAAAAACGTGTCAGAAGTGAAGACTCCTTTAAGAAGTACCTTCACTTAGTCAGAGCTCGTTCTAAGATGCTCCTTCTAGCTTCCCATCTAAACCTCATCTGCTCAACCCACGGGACACTGTCCCTAAAACAAAACCCCAAAATCATAGAACACGCCCTTCGGCACACCTCTTCGACTAGGTCTTCTCTCAGTAGTTTTCCACAAAGTTGTCTTGCATCCAACGACAGTTAGCTTGACCTTGGGTCCCAGGCACCTTGCGCAGCAAATGTATCTATCTTGCGTTCCAATGCACTCCCCTGTTGGCTTCTCACAGCATCCTAACTGCTAAAACAAAGATCTATTCTCTCTAAGGAGCTAAATGTCCTTGCACCTGCAACAGAAACATGGGAACGAGAGAAACCATTTCACATCTTTAGGATTTTACATTTCTCTGCAACCCAAAGCCTTTACCAAGGGAATAATTTTCGGCCTACAACATTAGCTAACATAAGGAACGAACAGGCCTTCTCTTTAGCATATATGTGATCAGGCCTTTACACATTAAACACTCTATTAAACCACACTCTAAGCATTAGTTCACTATTCATGTACGTGGATAAGCAACCTACGCGTAAAACTTTAACATGGCACACGTTTAGCCTAATACATTGCATTGTACGGAAACTAATGATTATTCATTTGTTGAATACATTCGCAATAACTTGCAACGTTAATCCTCACAAAGCATTATTACATTTCTAATCATCTCTAGGTTAAACGATTACATCAATACATTTCTATGACACTTCTAAACATACATTGATTAATATGCGGGTGCTGGCTAACAGTGAATATGATGCACCCCTACAAATTTCAGAATCTTGTGACGCTCTATCAACTGTATACTTATGTATTTGATATTCATAGAACTCAAACCTAGGCAAAAGGAAGTGGAGCATTGCACAGAGCCAGAGGCAACCATAGAGTCAATGAGTGATCAAAGAGGTAGCTTGCCTCTGGATGCAGAAGCATGCTGTTTCTGCTTTGGGATGTAGTGCACTTTAATTAGGTGCATCTTCAGCTCCTTCCTAAGTGTGAGCAGCCCTGGACTGGTCCTGATGGGTACGGGGATGTTACTCCAGATCCTAGGTACATAGATGAAAAAGACTTGCTACCTTGTTTTTACTTCTTTACATTTCTTACTCTCTAGTCTGATGTTGTCCTGGCTGCTGAGGGTTGCAACAGAAGGAGAGCTGATCTGCATGACAAGGGCAGTGATGGTCATAATGGCTTTGTAAATGATACAGCTGGCTTTACAGATGATGCAGGCCATCAAGGGTAGCCAAATGAGTGCTATTGAGATGGGACTGTTGTAATCATATTTGTACAAGCCCTGGATAAGAAGTGCTGAGTAGCATGCCCTGAAGTGGGCCTATGTGTGGACCTGGAGGCTATGGATCAGGACGTAACCTCCATCCAGATGTACCAGAGTCAAGGACCCAAGCAGCAGTTCTAAAGTTGCTATTTTGAAGAAATGGTTTCACTTTCTTTAGAACAGATAGCTGGCCCGACCAACTTTGATCTCTTCCAAATGAGTTCCTTGAGGATGATGCTGGTGTCCAGAGTGAATCTATGTGACTTGACATTTAGTGAAAGTTGGGGTTCAAAGCCATCAAGTTTCATGTCATTATGCCAGGTTTGTACTATTTCTTGCTTGCTTATTCTTGATGTAAAGCAGGAATGCTGTCTTGGTTAGATTAACTAGAAGCTGAACATTCAGGTCTGGATGAGGGGTAGACAGTGTTTGAGGTGCTGGATGTCTGGTATAAAAGAGACTCTTAAGTAGACTCTATATTGTCAGGATACTGATAACAAAGGTCACATGTGGCCCAAGGAAATGGGCACTGTGGTGTGAACAAGCAACTCGCAGCCAATACCCAGCTACTTAAATCCAGGGTCTGAAATCTGTTCTTTACCTGCTACAATCAATGTCACCCACAAATTAAGGGCAGCAAGGTTATGGATCTTCCAGTCTCCATGCCTTCTGTACCAAAAAGAGTCCGATCGGGGTAGAGGCTGTCACTTGGGCGGGCCGCGTTCAGGGTACCGGAAACCCTGTAATATATTAATCAAATAGCTTCTCATTCCCAGTATTATCATGGACACATCGGTTAGTTGCAGCAACAAGTTTATTCAGGCTGCACAGCGACGCCTTTCAGCTTGATCAAGGCGTAAGCTGAAACGTGTTGCTGTGCAGCCTCGTTATATATATATTTATAAAGATGACAGAAAGAAGCAGGAATAGAGCCTAACGAGTAAGCAAATTACTAAACGACGACGACACAGCACCTTCAATCAGCTTTAATACAAAGGAAACCCACGGAGAAGGAAAAAAGAGGACAATCATGTGTGATCGGGGAATTACAACAAAACCGCATTTTGGAAGTAAATAAATGGTGAGAGAAGGCCACTCTGGAGAAATACATTGAGTTCAAAAGAGTACAGAGAGGACTGAGAATCTTAATAATGCCTACTCCGAATGATCTGGACATGGACCTGATAAAACAATGGCACTCTGACACAAATGATTTTTCCTTTAAACTAATCAGAACTTTGATCATACACGCAGAAAGGAGACTGGAGAAAATGACTGCCAAAATCAAAGAAATGGAGGAAGAATTAGATAAATATCCCACAAATGATGAAAACAAAGAACTAATTGAAACAATGGAGAAGAAAATAAACAAACATGAAACAGATGTCGAAAAAAGTAGGACGGAATGTACAGGAACAGAGCAGTGATGGACAAATGCGCTGGCAGCGAAACAATAGGAACTGTTGATAGTTCAGACATAAGCTTGGCAGATGAGGTATCAAACACATCAAGTCTGGATCTTTTCAGGAAGATGCGACTAGTCCAGATTATAACAGAGCAAAGAGGAAGAGGAACAACATAGGGGAGAGGAGAAAGCAAAGTACAACCATAAGAAGCAGAAAACGAAGTAAAGACCAAAATAAGGAAGAGGAAAGAAAAAGCAAAGCTAAAGAAAAATCTAATCAAGAAGGACTTAGTGATTAACATCTCCAATAAAACCTTAAGTCCAGATCAGATACAACTGCTAAATAAAGGGCTAACCTTCTGCCCCAACAAGGACTTCAACATATCAAACTTCCGCATTGACCTGTACAAATTCTGCCGAAAAATTAAACTCAACAAATATTTTGAAAATAAACCATAGAACCCAACGTAAACAACGATGGCCAGCACGGACATATCACCTCTAAGTCAGAAGGACATACCCACCCTAAGGACACTAACCTCATTAGGGGAGGGCCAGGGGAGGGCCAGGAACCCAGACCTGTAGAATTGGAACAACCTCTGGAATTGGACAAAGAATATTGCCAGAATATGGGCATTGTCACATGGAGAGGAGGAAATGGTGGGCTAAGAACACAATAAACCTTCTGCTCACAACTCTCACCGGGTAACAAAATTGACTAATTCCATGAAATTATGGTAGAGGACATCATTCAAATAATACTGAATAACTCTCAAACCAAAAATAATAAAAACAAAAAATCATGGAATTTAACACCGGAAGAGCACAGAGCCCGAAAAGAACTAAAAGATGATCCTCAGATTATCATTAAAGCCTCAGACAAAAGGCGGAAATATCGTGGTTCAAAATCTCAACCACTATATAGATGAAGCTAACAGACAACTGGGGAATGAGGATCACTATGAAAAACTAAAAGAGAACCCAATGGAGGCCTGGACTCGAGAGTACCATCTTATGTTACAGGAATGGAAAGATCATGGACTAATTGACTTTGAAGAATACATGTATCTGAAAGTTGACCATCCTATTATCGCAACAATTTGCGAAACAACTACCAAAGGTGCATAAGTCAATCCCCAACCTACCGGGAAGACCAATAGTAAGCTCCTTCTGCTCTCTTCTCGAAACAACATCTTGCTTCATTGATATCTTTCTAATGAATTATGTCACATCTTTACCATCTTACCTGAGAGATACGATGGACTTCCTCAATAAGATTCAGAAAATCCCATGGAAAAAAGGTCTCATCATGGCAACAATAGATGTAACGTCTTTATACACCTCAATCCTCCACACTGATGGAATAACAGCTGTCAAACACTTTTTACAAACAAGATCTATACATTACCTGGAACACTCAGAGATGCTATTAGAGATGTCACATACTGTTTACATCACAACATATTTCTTTTCAAGGGTGACCTCTTCAGACAAAGACAGGGAACCGCAATGGGGACATCTTTTGCGCCCACTTATGCTAGCCTGCTTACGGCAGTATGGGAGGCTGAAGTTCTGAGGACTCAAGATAATTCTAATAACAAACTCTGGACAAGATTTATCGATGACCTCTTCGTAATATGGGAGGGAAATCACATAGACCACGGGAGCTTCATTGAATCACTGAACAATAACGACTACAACTTATCATTCATATCCACAATCAGTGAAACAAATGTCATCTTGGATGTGGAAGTTTTCATCAAAAATCAAAGGCTATACACCAAGATACACAGTAAACCATCCTTGTGCAACAGCATCTTGCACGCTAATAGCAGACATCCACAAAATTTAAAATGGAGCATACCTTACGGAGAGATGCTCAGAGCAAAAAGAAACTGCTCTGAAGTCTCTGCTATGGAAATCCAACTAGATTAAACGAGCAATCGCTTCCTTGAAAGAGGTTATCTTATAGAAGTCATTGAAACTGTAAGAACAAAAGTGAAATTGAAAACGAGAAGAGATCTTTTAACACCACACAGAGAACGTCCACAGGAAAATAATAAAGAAGATGCAACAACACGGCTTATCATCGATTTCAACATCCAAAACAAAGAGCTAAGAGAAATCATACAGAGGAACTGGAAGGTACTAATGCTAGATGTAACCTTAAAGAGAACGCTGTCTTCACATCCAAGCATCACCTATAGGAAAACAGCCTCCTTGGTAGATATCCTAACACAAAGTCATTTGGAAATAAAACAACCAAATACACTTTCTTGGCTAAATACTACGGGCTTCTGGAAATGCTCAAAATGTAGAGCCTGCGAACATGGCCAAAACTCAAGTACATACAGACTCCAAAATGGGAAAATTGAACGTATACAAGATCACATCACATGCGAATCAAAGTATAAGGTGTATATAATAGAATGTCCCTGAAAGAAAAAATATGTGGGAAGCACAATCAATAAATTGAAATTGAGAATTTTACAACACCTGCGGGCAATCAAGAATAAAGATTTCACCTATCCGATGGGCAAACATTTTCATGACTTCCACTTAAGTGATAACCAACAGTTAAAATATTTTGGCATAGAAATTGTGAAGCAAAAAGAACCTAAGACGAACACAATCTCAACTCATCTTGGCAATCAGCACTGAAAACCCATATGGGCACATTCAACCTAAGAAAAAAACCTCAGGGATGGCAATTCACATTACCTTGATGAAAAGTATGTCTCTGGCAACCTCAGCTGTACACCAAAAATAAAAGAATTTTTTAAAAGGGACAAACTACAAATCGAATAATGCTATGCTGTTCTATCTGCCCTTTATTAATTTGACAAAGTTTAAAAATGTACTGGAAACTGATATGAAATATCTTACAATGCAATGGGTTAGGAAAGTTCCAACATGACTTGATAAAATTGGAGTAAAGGCCCCCATCCTTTTTTTAAAAGATGTATTTGTTGAAATTCTAACTATCGCATGGTATAGGATTTGATGAATATACGTTTTAATGAATTGAACTACAAGAGAAGAGCGTTCACTTATTTTTATCAGGATTAAATACACTGTTACATAGATCACCTTTATCATGGGAAATGTTAAAATTACACACATTAATTGGAGTTTATTGGACGAGTACTTGACTGTAATTGAAAGGACCTGAGAACACTCTATCTCATTGATTACCTTTAAAAACTCAAATGCATATGACACTTTAGGATAGGAAACCCCCTTATCGGCTGACATACAAATATGAATTAAGTCCTAATCAAACTGTAATTGAATTGTAATCAAAACTAAATGAGAATAGTTTCTCTATCTTCTACACATAGCATATAAACGCACCCGTCACCTTAAATAAAACTTCCCATGAATTAACAGATGGAATCGAGCCCATTAGTTCTTAAATTAATTAGAGCTTATACTGATTGATGCACCTCTCTTCTTTGCACATAGATAAAATGGTAAGTATCACCTATACCTCATGTTTGTATGCACATTCTTCATTGGGTACAAGGTTCATCAGCACCAGCCTCAGCAAGCTTTTTCTTTGGAGGAGGTGTTTTGTGGGTGGGGGCTAATGTGCCTCTTAGGTACGTCTCGGCATCAGGCCCTGCCCCCTCCAAGGCACCTCCTCCTCCTCAGATTTAAATTTTTGTTTTAGTTGACTGAACAAGGGCCATTTTGAGATCTGATTGGATGCCACAACATGGAAAATGTTGTGGCAGCCATTACAGGACTGGTGTGCCCCAGTCCTGGAATAAAAGCTTAAAGGACACAAAAGTAATCAGGGTGAGCATACCCTGATTCCTAGCCACATTAAGGGGGGGTCTTAAAAGACATTTCCAAATGTATAAAACCAGTCGCGGCCGGCATTAATCGTGGGTTGGGGGTGGGGGGAGGGTCGTGCGGGGAAGAGGAGGGGGGTAATTTAATAATTAACAAAAAAGCTTACCTGTCCGCAGGCCGGGTCCCGTGTTTTCTCGGCAGAACAGGAACAGGAACAGGAAGCAGGCAGCTCCCCTCCCCTCCCCTAAGCCAATCACAATGCTGCAATGTCAGCGTTGTGATTGCGGGGATGCCATTTTCTCTATGTATGCTACATTGCAGCCTGCATGGAGAAAGGGCCGAGTGCGCATGACTGGTTTGGGCGGCCCCAAAGGGCCAACCAAATAGTCATTGCGCCCTCAGGAGTGGGCACACCACTCATCCCTACTCGCAGAGCAGCACCGCCCACCCACAACCAAACCCTTCTGGTTTCTCAAAGTGCGAAAAGCGGAAACATAAAAGGATAGTTATTACCGCGAGAAAGCATTGGGTGACGCTTCTAGTGGAGGAGCCACCTCCGTATAAAACTCCTAATTTTTATTGTGGGATATGTGGATCAAGTGCCTAGATTCACAGATCTCCGCAAGATGCAGTATGGATTTGAGGAACCCATTTGGGATGCATGAACTCCTCCACCTCCGACCCCAAAAATTCATTGCACAGGCTATAGGCGGTGTGGTTGGCTGTGGAGGAGCTAGTAACTCCTGCCCATTTCACCACACTACCAGGTGCAAGCTTCACGGACTCAATAAGCCCATCTGAGGAGGGGATACTACCTCCTGCCCTGTACACCTCCACCTGATGTAAGCTTCACTGATTCAAGGGGTCTGGTGTGTGGAGGCGCTACTTCCTCTCACAAGTGGGTGCAACCTTCATGGACTCAAAGGGCTCTAGTATGAAGGGGCTAGTACTGCAAAATGAATACATTATCGCAGGAGTAAGCTTAACTAACTCAAGGGGCCCAGATGTACAGGGGCTAGTACTGCCACCCTGTTCAAAAACATTGGGTACAAGGCTCACAGACTCAAGGGGCCCAGCTGTGGAGGGTCTAGTACTGCCCACACAGTACACTACTACTGGGTGCAAACTTCACAAGCTCAAAGGGCCTGGCTGCACAGGCGCTAGTACTGCGCACCCGGTACAGAACCACTTGGCGCAAGGTCCATGAATTCAAGGGCCCAGCCGTGGAGCATCTAATTCCACCCACCCAGTACACCACCGCTGGGTGCAAGCTTCACAAACTCAAGAAGCCCTGCTGTGGAGGGGTTAGTATCATCTACCTGGTAGGTGAAAGCATTACGCACTCAAGGGTCCAATCTGGGAAGGGGCTAATACTGCGGACCAGGCACTGTGGCATTGAGGAAAGTTTCATGGACTCAAGGGGCCCTGATACAGTGGGGTAGTATTGCCTGGCCAGTACTGCAGTGCCAGGGGAAGCTTCAAGGATTGAAGAGCCCGGCGTGATACCGCCAAAAGGTGGAACTGCCAAGCACTCACCTAGTCCGGAACACTGGGGCTAGAGCTAGCTTCACAAACTGAAGGCCCTGACAGCAAAGTTGTCCTAAGATGGAACCACAATGCGCTCAGCTGCCAAGCTGCCAAGCTCCAACCCTCTACTCTGGAACACCAAGACCAGAGCAAGCTTGACAGGCTGATGGGTCTGGCTGTAAAGCCATCAAAAGGGCAGAACCGCAAGCTCCAGCCACACCACCCTGAAACAACAATGCCAGAGTGAGCTTCTCAGACTGAAAGGCTGGGCTGGAAAGCTGCCAAAAGGCAGAACCTCCAGGCCCCCAAACCCTGCAACAGCAAGGACACAGCAAGTTTTACAGACGGTTTGCCCGGCTGAGAAGCTGCCAAAACATAGAACTGCTAAGCTACCCCCTACCCAGGAACACCAATCCGGAGAAAGCTTCACAGACTGATAGATCCACCTGTGAAGACGCCAAAAGGCAGCACTGTCGAGCTCCTACTTCTACTACCCAGAAACACCAACATCAGGGAAAACTTCACAGACTGGAGTACCTGGCAGCAAAGCCACCAAAGACGGAACCATTAAGATCCACCGTACTTTAGGTACACCATTCCCAGGACAAGCTGAATGGACTGAATGGCCCGGTTGCAAAATTGCAAAGGCAGTACCATCAAGCCCCTACACCAACATATGGACGAGCTTCACTGGTTGAAGAGAACTTTAACTACTTATGGACAAAGGCGGTTAACGCCCGGAAACTGTCCCCCTAGCAGAACCTCATCAGTGCAAGCTTCCCAGACTAGAGGACCCCAGCTCTTCATACCACCAAACTAAGGCCTACACAGGAGACTCCCACTAAGGAAAGGTTCCCAGACTGTTTGGGGATGGCTGCACACGGGCAAAAGCAATCACCTCCACCCTACCATCCACCTGTTAGACCCCGTCCAGGTTAAGCTTCCCTGACTGACCATGATACCACCAATCATCTGTTAGGAGAAGGCCTGAGCAAGCTTCCTAGATAGGAGGGAACCATTACACACAGGCAAAGGTAATTGCCACCACCAGTGGCGTAACACAGGCCTCCGCAATCCCTGCAGTGCAGGGGGGACCCCGAGATGCAGGGGTCCCCTAAGCACGGAATTTTGGTCCGAGAGCTTATGATAAAATGCGGAGCAGGGGAGTCCTCTGTGCACCTTGCAGGGGGGCCCCCTAAAATTTTGTTACGCCACTGATCACCACGCTAACTTATACACAATAAACCCAGGCCCTTCTCGGACCAGAGATGGCCCTGCTGCACATGGCCGAAGGCCATGAGCAATAGCTGTCAAACGATCATGGAGGGTGGGGCACAGGGCCTGGCCAGCACCCCGTCCATTTATTGTACAGCTTAGAGACCACTGGTCTTATCGCCACTGCTGACAACCGAAGACCATCCACTGTGCATGCTCATGAAGGATTAATTTGGAAAGAACTAGCCAGAGATCACACCACACATCTCACCCTCCATTGACAGCCTGTTGATATTGATGCTGAGGGCTTGGCCTGCAAAGTCCTACAGGCTACCTCTACTGGGAACAGTCGTAGGAAGCACACAGTGCAGATTATCTGTTGATGTATGATTGAGAACAGTGTCTGCTTCACAGTCCCTGTTATTGTTAGGATATAGGGACTTTTCATAAAACAGGATGTGACTACATGCCACAACCTGTAATGGTTAAATTGTCTACAAAAGGTTTCTACAGAGAATGCTTCTATTCCCTATCAGTAACAGGGGAAATGTGTACATTTAAACATAGGTTCAAGTGCAAAGAACTCTTCAGTTAAAAATTTTGTTTTTTTTTTAAACAGAAAATCAGTGACAAAGCCAGAGGTTAAAGTGAAGTTATTGTTATGTTTGTCCATAACAACATAATACCTGTTTAAAAACCTCTGAAAAATCACAGTCAAAGTGCAGGTCTTGACATAAAACAAAATCTAAACACCTCAGAAATTTGTCAATTGTGATTTAGTACACTAACTATAACTTGAACCCAGTCATTCATTCTTTATGACCTTAACATATTACGTAATTCACATCATGCGAAAATTACATCATTGATGAAATCTCTGATGACATCATTGATGACATCATAATAAATACTGTGAACCTGTATTGCAACAAATCACACATGCAGAATAAGTAGGCTCTTTATTCACGAATGTGTCTTAATCATCTCGAAAAAGAAGGAAGTAAAATATAAGATTATCTTCCTTATATCAACACCTGGTCTTTTCTTTGCTAGACTGATGCTGGGGTTCATGGGAGTCACTGCCTTCCTCTCTATGTGGATAAGCAACACGGCCACCACCGCCATGATGATCCCCATCGTCCAGGCGGTCATGGAGCAACTCAGCAACACAGAGCAGAATCTGGGCCACCCCGAGCAGCTGGAGGGCCAGGTGAATCCAGGGATAGAGCTGGAGGAGAAGAATGCCATGGACCTAGCATCTGTGCAAGGTAAGAGGTGGCGCTTGAAACCTTCATAGATCCTTTGTAGAGTTTGACACAAGTGGGAAGTAGGGGACTAGAATATGAGAAACTGTGTTAATCTGAAGAGATCACCAACTCGTTATACGATGTGACCAGTAGATGACACCAGGGCCATTGCCTCCACCTGGAAAGTACACTGGGGAATCCATGCTCTTGGATCTGGCTCTAAAGCCGGGAACGGCTTCCCTCAACACATCAGAGCCTCCTCCTCTCTTCTTGTCTTTTGCAAGAAGCTGAAGGTCTGGCTTTTTAAGTCAGCCCCCAGGGCTGTCCCTACAGAGGCTACAGGGCACATGGATACCCTCACAGCTATAGAACCACTGATCATCAAGAACAATCTTAATGGTTTCCAATTCTGACCACATACATGTTCATTGGTTACAGGGATTACAGTGACAAAGAGTGAGTATCTACCTATTACAGGACAAAATATCAAAGTATCAAAAATATCAAAGTACTTTGAAATATTCTCAGAGATCCTAATATTGTTTTTCACCATGATTATAGAGAGGTCACAAAATAAAGTTAACTTGGCCTTTCAATATTCTTTATTAATGCTGATAGTTTTTTTTATAGAGACCACGTCAAATTAAAACAACTCTATTGCAAGGAAATATATTTAGAATATATTTTAATTTTAATATTTTAATATTAATTTTAATATATTTTAAGCAAAATTGTGCCAACTTGTGTTTCTCACATTATTTTACATTAAATATAGGTACAGTATCAAACAAGTAAACAGAGGGGAACTGTTCCTTTCCCACTTTGATGGGCTAAATAGTCCTATGTACTGAATTATTTCTGAAATAAATAGATTTTGAGAGGAAACATTAGTTTTGCTTTTGCAAGACATTAATCCTTACCTTCTTACATTTGCTTTAGAGGACAAACAAGAAAATTACCTTGATATAACTCTATTAAATATTTCAGGACACATGCTCTCAATAAGAACACATGTATACGTCTTTAATTTATTATCCTTCCCACCGCTATCATTATATATCATACTGCACTTTCCTTAAATTCATAATACAAGGGTGGCAAACCATAAAACAGCTTATGATGGCATGGAGAGCATTAAGATAATTTAGACGGGGCAGTAAATCCTGTTACTTGTCCCAACACAGTTACAAGGTCCAGGATTAATCATGCACCCAGTAATTTCCAGCCTAGGATTCCTGTTTGGGATTTAGCTTGCTTTCCCTGTTAACTCCTCTCCCCCACTTCTGTAGTTACTGGTACACTCATTATCATTATTTACAAGGGGTCAATTTAACAGGGTAAAATTAGGGAACTTGCACTCGGATCCTCAGGCCCAGATTGACGCAGCGCAGCAAGTAAGATATGTCCCTGTCTACCTCTGTTTCTGCTTCCATGCCTCAACATCCACTCACGGTTGTGCCACAGTGCAATGGTGTGTGCATTCTGTAAATATTAGTTTTTGCACTTGAAGTGGACCCTTCCAGTATAAAAAAGATCCTTTAACATGTTTCCTTCTTTGCATGCACGCCAATTAAAGTTTGTTTTTTCCAAGTAATGAATTTAATAATCTATCATTCACATAAGATGTTTTTGCATATTTTATTTTTTGTAATCGTTTTCCGGTCATCATTGTTTCCAAAATTAAATAATTTTAGATTGTGTTTTCAGACAATGACCCAATAGATTTCGAGCAGTCTGCTCTTCTTCAAGAGGCCATAAGCCAAAGGGAATTGAACCACGCATGTATCAGAAATATAACTCATTACTCAGACAGTATTCACATAAGATATACATAGCCAGGTTACTCTTGGGATATATGATCCCAGCAAAATACAACCATCAATTTATTTCTCAAAAGTGCCAACAGTGCCAGTCTGATAATGTGTGCAGAGTACGGTTTGCCAGTCTCTCGTTAGCCTAGTAATGCGTACAGACTACAGTTTTACAGTCTGTCCTTAGCCTAGTAACATGTGCAGAATACGGTTTTCCAGTCTCTCATTAGCCTAGTAACGTGTTTAGAGTACGGTTTACCAGGCTCTCGTTAGCCTAGTAATATGTACAGAGTACGGTTTGCCAGTCTCTCCTTAGCCCAGTAATGTATACCAGTCTCTCATTAGCCTAGTAACGTGTTTAGAGTACGGTTTACCAGCCTCTTCTTAGTCTAGTAATTTATAAAGAGTACGGTTTGCCAGCCTCTCCTTAGCCCAGTAATGTCTACCAGTCTCCCTTTAGCCAAGTAATGTATACAGAGTACGGTTTCCCAGTCTCTCCTTAGCTGAGTAAAGTGTAAAGAGTACAGCTTACCAGTCTCTCCTTAGCCCAGTAATGTTTATAGAGTATGGTTTACCAGTCTCTCCTTAGCCCAGTAAAGTGTACAGAGTACGGTTTATCAGACTCTCGTTACCCTAGTAATGTATACAGAGTACAGTTTCCCAGTCTCTCCTCAGCCCAGTTATGTGTACAGAGTACGGTTTGCCAGTCTCTCGTTAGCCTAATAATGTGTGCAGAGTACGGTTTACCAGTCTTTCCTTAGCCCAGTAAAGTGTACAGAGTACAGGTTACCAGTCTCTCCTTAGCCCAGTAATGTGTACAGAGTACTGTTTACCAGTCTCTCCTTAACCCACTAATGTCTACAGAGTACGGTATGCCAGTCTCTCCTTAGCCTAGTAAAATGTACAGAGTACGGTTTGGCAGTCTTTCGTTAGCCAAGTAATGTGTACAGAGTATGGCTTGCCATCTCTTATTAGCCTAGTAGCATGTACAGAGTACAGTTTACCAGTCTCTCCTTAGCCCAGTAATGTTTACAGAGTACGGTTTGCCAGTCTCTCGTTAGCCCAGTAATGTGTGCAGAGTACGGTTTACCAGTCTCTCCTTAGCCCAGTAAAGTGTACAGAGTACGGTTTCCCAGCCTCTCCTTAGCCTAGTAATATGTACAGAGTACGGTTTGCCAGTCTCTCGTTAGCCATCTCTTATTAGCCTAGTAGCATGTACAGAGTATGGTTTATCAGGCTCTCGTTACCCTAGTAATGTATAAAGAGTATGGTTTCCCAGTCTCTCCTCAGCCCAGTAATGTGTTCAGAGTACGGTTTACCAGTCTCTCCTTAACTCAGTAATGTGTACAGAGTATGGTTTACCAGTCTCTCCTTAGCCTAGAGCCTATTAAGGTATACAGAGTAAGGTTTCCCAGCCTCTCGTTGCATACAGACTCCGGTGTACCAGTCTCTTGTTTGCCTAGTAATGTGCACATAGTACCGTTTATCAGTCTCTCGTTAGACTAGTAATGTGTACAGAGTACGGTTTACCAGTTTCTTCTTAGGCTAGTAATGTGTACAGATTGCCAGTCTCTTGTTAGCCTAGTAATGTGTAGAGAGTATGGCTTACCAGTCTCTCGTTAGCCGAGTAATGTGTACAGAGTACGGTTTACCAGTCTCTTGTTCGCCTAGTAATGTGTACAGAATATGGTTTACCAGTCTCTCGTTAGCCTAGTAATGTGTACAGAGTACGGTTTACCAGTCTCTTGTTCGCCTAGTAATGTGTACAGAATATGGTTTACCCGTCTCTCGTTAGCCTAGTAATGTGTACAGAGTACGGTTTACCAGTCTCTTGTTCGCCTAGTAATGTGTACAGAGTACGGTTTACCAGTCTCTTGTTCGCCTAGTAATGTGTACAGAATATGGTTTACCAGTCTCTCGTTAGCCGAGTAATGTGTACAGAGTACGGTTTGCCAGTCTCTCCTTACCCTAGTAATGTGTGCCGGAGAGTACTGCCTGTGACATGAAGCAAGCATTCCATTGAATGGACCGCTTGAAATGGCCGCTATCTTACCAACAGTCATGCAGCTTTACTGTTAAACCTATGTAATGCACAAACAACAATAAGCTGAAATCAAGTATCAGTGCATTTTTATTGTTTCTGCATTACTTTAGTAAAGTGTCTTGGGCTGTTTTGACCGTATTAAATACAATATTTGCTTCCATCACACCTCAGAATTTCCCCAAAATCTGTACTTTAGTTAAAGATTTCTTGCTGCTGATACGTTTTGAAATATTTGTAATGATAATTTGCAAGTATTTAAATTTTCTTGTATGTTAGAAAGCATTTGGGTCCCTGCTTTCTGACCCCCCTAGTCCCCGGTCCCACTATGCCTGCACCCCCACCCTCGGAAGTTTGCTAGTTGTTGGGGCACATTATAAAGTTCCCTCACTTTGCTTACAAGGGAAGGAAAGGTAAACACCATTAGTGGTTTTCAATAAGCAGCAGTTTCGTAAATGACATTGCATGAGACTAGCCCTGTCTTTGTACTCAAAACAAAATAATGGCTCCTTACAAGCAGGGGGAAGATATCTGTTCACATGAAAAGTGGCCACATGCCTTCTCAGGTCATTGCTCCTGATTCATCGATTAGGCCGCTTTTGTTCATGAATAATCAATACGGCGATGTCTAAGGTTTCATTTCTTTGCAGTCATAGGGAATGGACATGTTCCGGAGAGCCCTAAAGTGATGGACGATAGTGCCCAGAAGAAGCGTATCCGCAAAGGCATGGCACTGTGCGTGTGCTACGCGGCGAGCATTGGCGGCACGGCCACGCTGACCGGAACTGGGCCCAACCTCGTGCTGAAAGGCCAGATGAACTCGTAAGTCATTCCGCTGTCATTTCATAATGTAATTCATATTGTGTTCATGGTCAAAAACCATCTGTGACCACGTTCTTCATCAGCAACGCCACAGCCCGGCCTTTGAGCCCATTTTATGTCCATTAAACTGTGGTGGATGGAAATGCTTCTTAATTCCCGGTAGTTACTAGGTTTTGCCTACACAGAGCATGCGCTGTGCTTCAAGATTGTTTTGTTTACAATTCAGTAGGCTCACAATCATCCCACAGCATAAAAATAGATGTTTTCATTGTCATTCTCATTTGCAATCTCTCGACTGCTTAGCACCCCTAGGCCTCCCTTCTTTCTTGTTTTAGCTTTTTCCTGGAGTATTTTGCAACTCACTATCTTTTTAGGTCTCGCGTGGCGTTGCAGAGCAAAGCGCAGCTCGCCTCGTTAGGTCTCGCATGGCTTTGCAGTGCAAAGCGCTGCACGCCTCAACGAGATTTATTGTGACTGAGGAGTTGAAACCCTGCCCCTCATTTCCATTGGCTGGCTTCACCGTTTATGCTAAACGGTGGCCTGCCATTGGAAATGAGGGTTTTTGGTTGATGCCCTTTCGCCTCCGAGCCGACTGGGTCGCCTGCTTTGCTGCTGTCGCAAAGCACTTTCTTATCTTTATGGGGCCATGTGCTTCTAATTAGAAACACATGGCCCCATAAACACAAGAGATACCCATGCTCCGGCGGCAGCGCAGTCCTCTTTCACTTTCGGGACCGTGCTTGTTGTTTGTTCGCTTAGTGAAGTATCCGACTAACATAGACGTAGCTGGCAGGTATGAAAGGAACAAGTACTCATAAGTAACCGAATACTGTGTGATGTCAGTGCGAGCAGACTTTTATGGAAGGGCTGGTTAAACAGGAAAAGTGAGTCTCGGCAGCTCTCTGCTGCAGACTAGAGAGCGATCAGAGCAGCGTCCAAACAATTTGTGTCAGTGGAGCTGGAGGAGCGACGGGGGTGAATTATTCCACAGCATCTGGAACTCCAGTCCAATATGCCGGCCGTGGACAGACTGCTTCTGGAAGAGGCTTTGCAGGACAGCCCACAGGTACCCGAACCCCCCTTTCCCACCCCTATACGTGTGTAACAGGTTCTGTAGTATGCAGGACTGCCCAAAGGGCCCTACCAGGAGGGTCACTGGCAGCCCTCCACCCATACTAGAGCCTCGGCTGGACATTTCAAAGTTACAGACGACCCACAAGAGCCCCCTTCTATTAATAAACGTGCATATTAACTAGTCTTTCTGACTGCGGATAAACAAGCAAGCGATTCTCCCGGCAGCTAGGGTGGTTGCTGTCTGTCTGTGCAGAGTCCCCAACACCTCCCCCTCCTCTCTCTGACCCCGCAGAACTCCCGATATGTAAATATGCAAGTCTGTCTCTGCTGTCTCGGCGTCTCCACAGGACGGTACAGTTGGGAGGAACACAAAGCGAGACCTTGTTCCATTCATGTTTTGGGAGCGATCCTAACACCCCTCACCCGCCATTTCTCACAGTCCGCGCAGACTGCACTCTTCTCAATAAATACATTCCAGACGGAGGCAGGGTGAGAGATTGTCCAAGCGTGAGAGGACTGCCACCGCAAGCATGGCCTGTTGCTGGCAGCACCCAGCAAGCATGGCTTCCCTATTGTTATACCATGTGCTTTATTAGCCCCCAACCAGGTTTGTGCAGCAATACGTATATACAGACACTACACATCTGCAATGGGCAGAGATGGATTTATTGAGTGTTCGTAGCCGCGTTTGGTTTGAGCAGGGTGTCCAATACAGTTGCCCTTCTAATTCTGTTATTTGCACTACAGCATTTTTCACGGAAAAAATAAACTACAAACGCAATAATTCAATGAATAAATAAAATGCGTGGGTTGTTCATTTACCTACTAAAGCTACATTTAACAGTTTCCGTTTGTTTTTGCTGGTGTTCTAAATCTTAATGTGACCCATGCTAGTAAGAGATGAGCTTAGGCGCTTCACCACACTGGTGGTTCGAGCAGAGGGACTCTGAAAGAAAATCACCACCCTGGCCCAAATCAGTCAACGGTAGGCCAGCCAGTGGGCCTTTCTGCTTGAGGTTGTAGGGGACTATGTGCTACTAGTTTTACTCACTGTGGTTGCAATGCCTTTGTTTAAAACGTCACAAATTTTACATCTGTAGTACTGCCTCAGCAGCAGTGGGTGGTTAATGCAAAACTAAAACTCGTCTGGCAAATTCACAGACAGTGCAGCCATGAATGCAGCACCTCAATTAAGTACCGGTCCACAAATTCCGTTGCCAGCCTGGGAACACGTGCTTAAGTTCAAATTAAGTCCTTTAAACCACTTCCCTGCATTCTAAGCAGAGTGTCAAAGTCACATACGGTGTGACAAGGTTTTAATGGTACGAGTAGTGCACCAGACTTCCCAAACAAAGGCCTCCCTCATCCACAATTGGATTTGAGTAGGGGATGGGTTATTGTTGCTATTACTTAGTAGGGGGTTTCAAACAGGAAATAGACACTCCAGTAAGATACTACTTTAATCTAGGAGTTGACATTTTGAAATAATTTCAAAGCAACATTTTGCTTTCGATACAAGCTTCCTACAACACTTCTGCTTACGAGAGCGCTAAATAACCGCCTTTACTGTTACCTTATTTAATGGTAAGAGTGCAATATTCATGTTCTATTAGGAGAGAATGTGTCTGTGGTGTGTGTGAGTGTTCTATCTGGAGAGGGATAGACAGAATACTTGTGTGGTGCGTGTGGGCGTTTGTTCATGTCATCAGGCATCACAAGAGCACATCAGAGCCTAGCAGGCAGTGTCGGCCATCTTAGGGGAATAATAAAAACAAAGTAGGTGCAAAAAGAGGTATTCCCTTTCATTAAAGTACTGGTGCTGGTAGAGGCTCCAAATACACCATCTATTTTCACTCACAAAACGTTTTATTTTTATTTTGTGGTATTATTTTTAAAGACGTAAAGTTCATACTTAAAATACTTCAGGAAGGTTTTTCATTTTTAGGTCATCACTAAATGGGTTGAACAGTCCATGTTGTACATACAAGAGTTATGTGAAGACAAAGAACCTTTCTCTTCCATACATTATCTCATCTATACAATCTGTTTCTTCAAGACAAAAGAAAAGTGCACAATGTGTAAACAGTGAGCTTGTTTTAAATGTGGTAATCCCAATCATTTGGCTGAATTCCAAGGATTGCCCGCCATTAAGGTATTATGCAACATTTGTGGGGAAAGGGGCATTTTGCTAAATGCTGCAAGTCCCAAGTAAATAAAGAAAACATATTTGAGGTGAGTTTTGATGAGACAGATGTTGTACTTCAAATTGTCAATGATGTTAATTGTGTATCAAAGACTAAGTGTGATCATCCCTCTGATATTGTTGCTCTTAACAGTATCTCAGTTTCAATGATGATGGATTCTGGTGCAAGGCTTTCTCTGGTTTCAGATAAAGACTATGTTCAGTACTAAGTTGATCTGCACGAGCCAGATGTTAATCCGTACAGTTGTGGTGGGAAGCCGATTGATCTGGTGGAGTATTTTGACTCAGAAATATAATTTTGCGGTAATGTGACTTATGGCAAAATATATGTTCCAGTTAAAAGGGACACTGTTTTTAGGTGGCACCAACAGAAACATTTGGATATCTACCTTGATCCTAATGCGGATCTTCAGGTGCAGATCAGAAAAATAGATACCATTCCAGAAATGTTTCTACCAGAATTTCCTAACTTATTTTCAGAGAAGGTTATGTGTGTAAAGGGTTATGCTCTTTGCATTAAACTAAAGGAGGGTGCAGTAAGCAGTGTTTCTAAAGTCAGAAACACACCGTTTAGTCTACGGGATGCTATCTAAAAAGAGTTGGATTGGCTATGTAAAGACGGCATACTTGAAATGGTGGAGGCTTCCCAGTGGGTGGCACCTATCGTGGTTGCCACCAAGAGTTCTGGTGAGATCATACTTTGTGTAGATCATAGAAATTTTATTACTGAAGTTGTTGAGTATAAGTTTCCTTTACTTAATATATCTGAAATAGTCTGTCTATTAAGAGATGCAAAGTTTTTCACCATCTTGGATTTAACTCCAACTTATCATCAGGTCCAATTGTGTGAGAACTACAAGGACCTAACTGCTTTCATAACACCTTTCAGTGTATTTCACTTTAACAAGATTCTGTTTGGTTTTTGTACTGCGTGTCAATTTTCCAATGACTCATGACAGCTATTTTGGGTGAGGTTTCCGGAATGAAGTTTTTTCAAGATGAAGTGTTGATTTTCTCCAAATCCTTTGCGTCTCTTCTTGAGCAAGTGAGCGAGGTGCTACGGATTTTTGATCTTAAAGCAATTACATTAAGATTCAACAAATGCAGGTTTTGCCAACCAAAAATCACTTACTTGGGTCGTGTCATCACAAAAGATGGTATCAGACCCAAAACAGATCTTGTTAGGATCATCACAGATTTACCTCATCTTACCAGAACAAAGGAAGTACAAGTTATTTTGGGCATGACTGGATTTTATTGCCCAATCCGTTTTATACTTAAGTTTGTGTTTAATTTAATCGAGAGAAGGAATGCCAACAAGAGTTCTCTAATATTAAAGCTAGTCTAACTTCTGCACAGTCTTTAAAAATAGTAAAAATTGCTACATTTGTGGCATATGATTGGATCAAGATGGTGAACTGTAGGGTGGTGGAATACAGGTTTACTTCAAACACAACTATGGGGATCACTCCATTTTAATTGTTTAAAAAACGCAAGCTGTGCGCTAAGGTGTACCTCTTTCAGTAATTACTTACAATGCAAGTAATTCAGATGAAGATAATTATGTCAGAAAAGGAGAAATAAAAGAGCTTAGTATATAGGAAGAAAGGAAAAAAATGTATGAACTCCGCAAAGCTGTAAAGTCTAGTGATATTACAGTTGGGGACATGGTAAAAGTGAAACCACCTAAGAAGATGTGCAAATCTTCTTGTTTTCCCAAACTTTATTATGTTACCAACGTTTTGAAGGGGGCTGTGAAGTTGGAGGACATCAGGATATGGAATTTCAACAGGATTGAAATTAATAATAGCAACTGAATTATTATTATGGTATATTTTGTATTTTTCTTTGTTATTTATGTTATCAGGTTTTGCTTTGTGTGAGGGGAATATGTGGTTTGTTAGGATGTTTCATATCTCTTGTATGGTTTTTTTCCACATTTCTCCCCATTCTATGTGGTTGTTAGGTTCTATTGGAATGTGGAGTTGTTTATGTTGGATTGGTGAGCCGGGTTGTCAGTGACTGTTTGGAATTGCCGAAGCTAACAGACTGTGGCTGGAGTTTGTCTTCTTTACCCCTAAAGAAGTGGATTTATTTGAATTCTGCCTGCTTTCTAACAGTCAGAATTCTGCCATCTTTGGAGTGGGTAGAATATTGTGTTTAGGGATAGCTAGATGCCACACTTTGCAGGAGATGGAGAGGTCCTAGTAGACATTGGCTAGTAGTCACTGCACCTATTGACGTTAAGTTCTTGCATAAAAGTGGCATCCCAGGCACCAGAGACCTCAGTTAACGTCTGCACTGGAGAAAGGACCGAGGAAGGACTGCCCTGCTGTTGCCTGGACCTGACAAAGAGAGGCTCCACTAAAGACTGGACTTACTCTGCTGCTCCTGGCCTGTCAAAGAGAGGACTGTGCCTGTGGTGTCATGCTTAAGGAAAAGCCATCTCTGAGCTCGAGACAGAAAAAGTGACTTCAAGAGAGAGGTTGACTTCCTGTTACAGCTATAGGGCCACAAAAGCTGAAGAAGTCTTTCTTGGCAGTTGGTAGCGACAATTGCTTGCTTGAAAGCCACTGACCACCGAAGTACAGCCTAATCACGAAACTCAAAGCTGTACCCAAGACTCCTGTCCCCAGGAGAAACTTCAGACTGCAGTTTGGTCACCCAAGATGGACACTAGACTCAGTTAAAGGGAACTGCTGTTTTTTCTGTAACTGGAGGTCAGTAGACCAGTGGCAACTGGGTTTTGGCTGGACTTCAACTGGAATTTGAGGGACAGCTACCCCTGTGGCCAAAGTTCCCCCACTATGACCGTGAACTGGGAAGTAGACCAAGAAAGATCCCCGTCACCCAATAAGTATTCTCACTATCCTTCAGCATATTCAGTGTCCTGTATCCCTTGCATCTGGGCCACTCTATTGATGTGCATGGAGGTTCACCCACAGAACCTGGAACAGCACTGGAGACTACTTTAACTGCCTGGTAACTGTCCTGCCAAGACCCATTACACCCTGTGGCTCACTCCCTGCAGGAGTTGGTCACACAAAGTGAGACCGAGTAGCCGAACACAGCTTTATAAAAGTTTTCAAACGTTTTCGGAGTAACCCCTAACCACAGTAGTTGCCAATGCATGTTTGCAGTTTGAGTTAAAAGCAATGTGCTTAATAATTTACATAACTGTAACCCTCCAGTGGGTTTTGTTTGTTTAAGTGTCTAAACATTCATTCTTTCTTATTTAACTGTTATGGTACTTCTAAATTGCTTTGCATTTGTTATTTTCTTAAAGCCTGACTCCTAAAAGCCATTGCTATCCAGGGTTGAGCTAAGGTTTTACAAAGAGCATAACTGGGCCTAAGATGGATTTGTGAGTTTATTACACTTTGAGGTCGCACAACCACAATCTTATAATAAACTGCTTTCCTTACAAATGGTCTACCTTAATATACATTAAGGCACTTATGGGACCTCTGACTTGGATTATAGTAGCGCCTGTGAGTACTGCACTTAGAATTAAACTTTCCATGACCATAACGTGTTATGTCAGAACAAGTAATCTTAAAAAACCTTGATTTCACTTTCTCACCTCCACACTATTTTTGCTTAGTATAGAGTCCACAGGCTTTCAGCTTCAAAGCACTATAAACACCAGGTGTCACGAATTCCAAACTGAACAGTACTCATTCCTATTGGCTTGTGCATGGTAAAAGATGGGTATCCTTCTGGGAATTGTACTTGTTACCTAGAGCTCACACCCAGATGTGTTCAAGTGGAGAAGGAACACTGTTGCACAGGTCGTGGCACCAGTACATGCAGTAGCACAGCAAGGATACCATAAGCCCTGGTGCAAGTAATGAAAAATGCTCCTTTGAATGCTATTGGCTCAGTGGGCCCCTCAGCGATCTGGGCCCCAAGGCACAGCACATGCTGCACCAATGGTACCTACACCCTTGAGTGAGCACTCTCATTTATGGGGCTTACTGCACACAATATTCTAAGAATCATGTTAGAAGTGATTAGTGTAACAGAACCAGAGGATTTAGGGGAATATTTACAATGGAATGGCACAGCGCAGTGCCGCAAGCAATTTTCCTGCGCTGAGCTGCATCATTTAGAAAATGCAGGGATGCGCCATATTTACAGGAATACTCTGCACCCCTGTACTTTCTCCTGCGCCGGTGCTAAAACAACAGCTGTTCGACAATGTAGGCACCCTTGCACCACGGTGCAAGGGTGCCTGTGTTGCAGGGATGATTGTGTTTGTGCAGGAAGGGACACTGTTAGAACTGGCACCATTGGCGTGGGTCTCCCTTCCATTTATTGCTGTTGCCTCATGTGTTTTTGCTGGTTATAGATGCTTTGGGCACTGTGCCACTGCTGTTCAGTGCCACAGTGAAACTAGATTCCCAGACCTGAGGCGGAAGCCGGGTTCTGGAGGTACGCTATTTTGTTTTAAAATTGTGCAAACTGCTTTTAAATTGTTGAATAATTAACCTCTAAAAGCTTACTTGATCACTCTATTCCGCCCTCACACCACGCAGCCGATTGAGCGCTGCTGCGGTGATTGATTGTTTGTTGCCATTCAGCGGCCGCCATCGCAGGCGTGCTAGCTAGCCACGCCCCCTTGAGGCCACGCCCCCAACCCTGTTATAAGGCGCCGCATTCAAAGCCTCAACAGAAACTAGATTCCCAGACCTGAGGCGGAAGCCGGGTTCTGGAGGTACGCTATTTTGTTTTAAAATTGTGCAAACTGCTTTTAAATTGTTGAATAATTAACCTCTGAAAGCTTACTTGATCACTCTATTCCGCCCTTACACCACGCAGCCGATTGAGCGCTGCTGCGGTGATTGATTGTTTGTTGCCATTCAGCGGCCGCTATCGCAGGCGTGCTCGCTAGCCATGCCCCCTTGAGGCCACGCCCCCTCCTTCCCCTTCATCATGTGCCTAGGCAGGAAGCGCAGCGGACGAGCGCAGCGGGAGCGCCGTTTGCGCGCCGAAGGCGCGCCTAAGGCAAGCCCGTCTGCGCCCGTCCGCGCCTGCACGGGCCCAGGGACCAGGCAGAATGAAGAACTCATCAGGTATTCCTCCCTCGATTTGCATTCTTTTCATAATCCCGCTCTTCAATCCCTCGACCCGACCACACACGCTCGCCTAAAGGCAAGCAATATTCTTTCTCACCATTACATACAAGAACCGACCCCTATCTTACCTCAAAGATCTAAAACCAATAAACCCCCCCCTAAACCCAATCTCCGGACCCTCCGATGTCTCTATCTTAACACCAGATCTCTGGTTAAACACCAACTAGATATATTTCTGCTCCTGAAGTCGGATAGTCCTGACATACTATTTGTCACGGAGACATGGCTCACTACAGACTCCGTGCCAGATATACTCACGGCCTTACCATCAGATTATTACATCCTGTCAGCAAATAGAAAACCAGGAAAAGCTGGGGGAGGGGTTGCCGCCATTATTCATAAAGACCATACGTTTACCATCTTACCTCCCCTAGACTTACCAGATACGGAAAACTTAGTCTTTAAATCTGACACCGATACAGGCACCATGGCGCTAGCATTGATCTACCGACCACCTACATCTTCCTTCCCAGCTTCCTTGTCTGAGCAAATAGCAGGTCTAGTCGTCGACTATGACAAGGTCATGGTTATAGGGGATTTCAATTACTGGTACAATAACTCGGAAGCTGGACCTCATGCCACAGAACTTTTCGAGCTCCTTTCTAATTTAAACTTTCTCCAACACGTCTCGATCCCCACCCATGAAAAGGGACATATCCTAGACCACATCTGGTCTCACAACATCTCTACCTCCTGTCCCACGGCCTTACCATGCATATGGTCTGACCACTACTTATTGCAATTCTCTATCACCACTCAGGGTCACCCAAAAAATCAAGCGCCCCTGGGGGGGTCAGCCAGGAAATGGAGTTCCCTAAACCTCCAAGATTTCCTCTCTACCCTGACCAATTCCATCCCTACCCAGGGACCAGACATCAATCTGATGGACAAAGCACACACCGAGTGGCTCCGCTCTGCATGCAATGAACACGCTCCCCTTACCATGTTCTCTCGCGCCCGTCGTATGGACGCCCATAGATGGTTTTCCTCTGACTTAAAAAAGCAGAAACTAGAACTCCGCCAACTAGAGAGGAAGTGGAGACATGGCTACCACGCCATAGACAGAGCATCATACAAGACAGCCCGTAAAAATTATAAAGACTCCATCCTATCTGCCAAAGCAACTTTTTTCTCAGACAAAATCTCCAACGCTAAAAACAAATCACGGGAAATCTTCAGAGTCGTAAACGATTTATGCAATGACTCCAGAACCTCTCCCTCTCAACCTGCATCACAAATGATGTGCAACCGACTCAACGATTTCTTCAAGGAGAAGATAGACATCATAAAAAACAGCATCCAAACCAACCATGCTGTGGCAGACTACCCGGACATCAGTAGAAATCCTAATACCCTTCAGGATATCCCCCCCATTGATCCACCCAAATTACTGGAACTAATGAACCGAGTAAAATCGGGCTCACCTAATGATCCCTGCCCCCCGCATATACTGAAAGAAGTCTATGCCGCACTCCCTCAGGGCATACTCCCCATTTTGAACACCTCCCTATCACAAGGAATAGTACCCGATTCTTTTAAAAATGCCACCCTGGTCCCTCTAATCAAGAAACCTGGTGCCGATCCCTCTAACCTCTCAAACTACCGCCCCATATCCCTTCTCCCTTACGGCGCAAAGCTGCTGGAAGCCTATGTAACCAGCTGCTTATCCAATTTTATCGAAACATCAGATTACCTGGAATCCAACCAAGCGGGATTCCGCCAGGCTCACTCCACCGAAGCGGTGATCCTCGCCGTGCAGAACACTCTAAGGACCAACGCAGACAATGGAATTCACCAAGCCCTCGTACTTCTCGATCTGTCGGCCGCGTTCGACACGGTGGACCATACTATTCTATTACACCGTGTCGAACAAGCCGGCCTCAGTGGCGCGGCTCTCGCTTGGATTAAGTCCTTTTTGACGGACAGATCCCAGGCTGTAAAGCTGGAGAACTTCACAGCCCCCACACTCCCAACCACCTGCGGTGTCCCACAGGGCTCCTCACTGTCTCCCCTCCTTTTTAATTTATATCTTAAACCCCTTCTGTACTCCCTGAAAAATAGAAAAGTCATTATTTACAACTACGCAGATGATCTGCAGCTGGTATTCCCCCTCAACTCCCCAGATTCCGTCGAGGAATTTCAAAAGACCATGCTGCACATTCAGAGCTGGATGGATCGGAACCATCTTAAGCTGAACCCAGGAAAGACTGAGTTGGTACTCCCTAGCAATAGTACACTCAGCTGGGGCCCCCATTTCTGGCCATCCTCAATGGGCACTCCCCCATCCCCCTCCCAGTCAGCTAAAAGCCTTGGGCTCACTCTCAGTGCCGACCTCTCACTGAAAACTCAGGCCGGAACAGTGATCTCCTCCTGCTTCTTCCAGCTAAGAAAGATTAAAAAAATCGCCCATCTGCTGACCCATTCTGCTCTCATCCAGGTAGTACTCGCACTGGTTCTCTCGCGATTAGATTTCTCCAACTCTATCTTCCTGGGCCTTCCCCTCACCATCGTTAAACGCCTGCAGATTGTTCAAAATCAAGCGGCCAGATTAATATTCAAGAGCAATCGCAGGAAGTCAGCCAAACCTTTGTTGGCCTCCCTCCATTGGCTCCCCATAACCCATCGGATCACCTTCAAGACAGGCTGCATAATTTTCAAGGCTCTCCACGGTAAAAGCCCTAGGTTCATCAATCAACTCATAAACAAACATGAACCGACCCGCGACCTCCGTTCTGCCCATCTGTACCTCCTCACGGTGCCGACATTTTAAAAGAAACGACTTGGTGGATCCTGCTTCGCACACCTTGCCCCAAAAACTTGGAACTCTCTGCCCTTGTCTATCCGGAATTGTACCAAGCTGACAGAGTTCAGGAGAGCGTTGAAGACCTGGTTATTCAAACAAGCGCATGGTTAGAGCATTATTCCATCTGCCTTTTTACTCACCATCTACTATCTGTTTCCTCAGCGCCATGAAACCTCTGGGTGACCGTGCGCTTAACAAATTCCGTATAAGATAAGATAAGTGCAAGTGCTCCCTATGGTAAATTGATGTATGGATTAGTGACTCCATGATTGACTTGATTGGTTTACCTGTCAGACCCTAGTACAGTGCACTGCATGTGCCCAGGGCTTGTAACCAATGCTGCTGGTGGGCTTGCAGCACTGATTGTGCCACCCACCAGATCAGCTTTGTTTCTCAGGTCTGCCACTGCAGAGCCTGTGTGCAGTCTGGTACTGCCATGCTGACTGGGCAAGTGCACCCACTTGCCAGTCCCTAAACCTTCCCTTTTATACATATTAGTCACCCCTATGGTAGGCCCAAGGGCAGGGTGCATTGTAGGTAAAAGGTAGGACATGCCCTGATGTGTGTGGCATGTCCTGATAGTGAATTACAACCATTTTCGTTTTTCACTATTGCATGGCTACCTATTTCCCATAGGCCCCAGAATGGGCAGTTTGATTATTTATTTATTTATTTAACTTGTATGGCGCGACAGCTACCCAAAAAGGGTTTCCCGGCGCCTGGACGAAACTACTGAAAGGAAAGAGTTTATTGGTTGAAAAGCCAAGTTTTAAGGGCACAGCGAAAATAGGAATAGGACGGCTCTCTGCGCAAGGCGAGAGGAATCGAGTTCCAAAGAGAGGGACCCAAGACAGAGAAGGATTTACCACCCATTCTTGAGAGTTTGAACCAAGGCACATCGAATTTTTCAAGTGAGGAGGAGCGGAGAGAGCGAGTTGGAACATACTGACGTACAAGAGTCTGGAGGTAGTCAGGTGCAAGGCCCCACTTGATTTTGTGCATAAAAGAAAGGGCTTTGAATTCAACACGCTTGTCAATACGGAGCCAGTGCAGAGCATGAAGATGGGGGGAGATAGAGGTGCGTCTGGGAACTCCGCATAAGAGTCGAGCAGCGGAGTTTTGCACAAGTTGCAGCCTACGGGATACTGCCTTATTTGCACCTAGAAACAGAACGTTACCATAGTCCAGGCGGGACGTAATAAGGGCATGGACTACGGTTTTTTGGGTATCTTTAGGCAACATCCAGATGATTTTACGCAACCACTTCAGAATAGTAAAGCAGTTACATTTTATAATCCTAACTGACTCAGGGAACATGGTAGAAATTCGAGTTTAGTATACCTGAACTTAGAATGATAAAATACATCTTTTAGTGAAGTTGGTTTTAACATTCTGTGTTTGAAAATTACACTTTTAGAAAGTAGGTATTTTCTTGTCTAACCATCCAAACCTGCCTCTGCTAGGCTGTGTATTCCTTGTCTGGAGTTTGAGTGACAGGGGCTGGGTGAGTCAGCACAAGGCTGAATAGAGAGATCTGCATCTAGATGGGTGGGAGGGGTTGCACCTGGGACCTGAAAAAGGCTGGGCCTACCCTCCACAATGCTGGCTCCATCTCCTGTGGTGTGTCTGATGTCCCTGCCCTGCACTGTGAAAGGAATTAGGAGGCATGTCAACAAAGTGCTCCGGGACTGACCAGAACTGGTTTGGACTAGGCAAAGGCCTCTCTGCCTTCAGAGAACAAAGAGAAAAGTAGTATAAATATTGGGACCCAGACCCAAGAACTTTAGATCACTTCTGGGAATCAAGACAAACCTTTGCTAAGGAGAAGAACCAGGAAGTTGAAGGAGGAGACTACCCCTGTACTGTGTGTTTGGGGGTTGGCCTGCAGTGGTTGCTTCATTACCAAAGAGAGGAGAAAAGGACTGAGTGTGCTTTCTATCAACTTGAAGAAGAATCTCCAAGGCCTTGAACTAGAGCTTGCCTCCTGCCTGAAGTCTCAGGGATACAAGACTTCACCAACCAGCTCCCCCCTGAATTCCCTTGCTGGGAATTGAAGTGCCTGCTGTTGTGCTGGGCCTCCTGAGAGACTGCGTGTCGCTGGGAGCTGGAAGCGTGACGCAACAACGAGAAGCATGTCGCCGCCGCAGTCGCTGTCATTGCATCGCCGAGGAAGCGAGCCGCTGCTGCTGCCATCATCGCATCGCCAAAGCACAGCGCACGGCCGTTGGGCGTGCACGCATCACACCAACGTTGTTGCATCGCAACCAAGACGCCATTTTGTCGCATCGCACCGGAGAAGAGTATCGCATCGAGGTGCCAGCGTGTCACATCGCACCGGAGAGCAGTAAGAAACCGACGCATCAACTCCCCACACAGTAAGGAAGCGAGCATCAACTCCCCTGCGCAGCAGTAAGGAACTGACGCATCCACTCCCCTGCATATAAGGAACCAACGCATCACCTTCCCTGTGACCCCTTTTGTTTTCTTTGCGTTACGCATCTAAGGTACATTGAGAGTAAAGTGTCGCATTTACAACTTGAGAGAACTGAGTTATTTTATAACATTTGAGAGACTATTTTTGAGTACAGTATTGTGGATTTTTGTCGTTTGGTCTTGTGTTAAGTCTATATAAAAATACTTATTTTTATAATACAACCTGTGTGGTGTACATTTGTAAAGTTGTCACTGTATTACTGTATGTGTTCACTAATGCTTTACACACTGCCACTGAGATAAGCCTGCCTGCTCGTGCCAAGCTACCAAGGGGGTGAGCAGGAGTTATTTTAGGAGTGTAGCTCCTTACCTTGGAGGGTAAGGAGCTACACTCCAAGGGTCCCTATTTGTCACAGGTACCTACCTATGCCAACTAGAGACCCCCAAATCTAACAGACACCAATTAATCATTAATGGTGTTTTGCTCCTTATGTATGTGCTGCACAATGCAACACTCATACAAAGAGCAAAAATCGAGGAGAAATAAAAGTATTTCTCCTTGTTGCACCACTTTAATGCCTCCCCTTGACAGGTGTTAGTTTTTGGTGCAGCCTCAGATTTACCAATCCTTGTAAATCTGCACAGTATCAATAAGCCATGGATGTTGCGTGGGAACACCTGCAGCAACATCCATCACATGCACCTTTAAAGCAGAATACTGCGTGAAAGAAGACCATATTTTCAAGGCCGTGTAAAGCCACGCAAAGTGGCTTTGCGTGGCCTTGTAAATATGGACCAGCACACAGCAGCATCGGTGCGTTAAAAATAATTACGCTACATTGTCGCTAAGGGCTTGTAAAATGCCCCTTAGTTCACATACACAAGCTATTACTTAAACTAAATTGGGACACAGCATGCAGCTCAGCAAGATCTCAGCTCCAGGATGTCTGTTGCCAAGCCAAAATCAGCACGTAACAAAGAACATGCGGGAACTGTTATGATTGACAGCCTTTACGTTTTCTCTTCCAGGCTAGGTACACAAGCTTCTGTTAATTAGAAACCAGGATAGGGCAGAGGGAGATACTTTTTCGGTACCTTGATTTCTGATAGGACATAAGGGCTTATGATTGACAAATGTGAGAGAAGGGAAGGAGTGTGTAAGAGCCTCAGGGTAGTGTATTGTGTCACTAAATTCACTGTGAATGTGTGATAAAGGTCTTTAGAGCCACCGGCTGACATATACGCAATAGCAAAGTGGTAGATAGCCTCCTTTGCTGCTGAGTTGAAGTAAATGAAAACATGTGTAAACAAACAATGGTTCAGGGCAGTCTTGCATGGAAAGTCAGACAAAACAGGCTGATGCCCTAGAAAGAACCTCCCATCAAGTAACCATCATATTTTAGAAACATATTGCAGGGTTATATTTTCTGTACCTTCTCATGTCACATCAGTTGCACATTGCACCCAGTGAATTGTTCTCAATGCTGTCACCTAGATTTTACGCTGGGAAATACTGGTGTAGCACAGGGAGTTTTCTCTGTCACACTGTCATGTTGACAGTGCAGCTTCCAAATCATAAATCCGCCTCAAAGTTATTTTTTGCCATCATGTTATTTTGGTGTTATTTTTAAATGTTGCCTAATTGGAACTGCTTAGCGGTGACTTGAGGTGAAATCTATTGTCAGTTGAAGAGAACACGTATGTCAGCCTGATGTTAAACATCTTTCATGGGACAATACTTCCCAGATGCCTTAGAGGCAACAGGAGGCATTCTCTTCTTCCACTCAGTGGCCTCAGAAACAACTGAGCAGGCCTAGAATGAAGAGCCAGCACAAATTAAAGTTTCTGTGGCCTCTCTGCGTCAATTTTGAACATCTTGGGCTTTTTCTCTATCCTGGGGATTGGCCACCAGGAAGACTGGGACTGTAAAACATTGTAATTTCTTCAAGTTTTTTTCTGTGCTACTCTCTTTTCAGTGTGGGATGCTAGACCTGCCATGTTTGTCGTGGTTGCCCCCAAATGCTTTGCTTTCAGTTCTCCTGTTTTTGCTAACTTCATTTTTGCTGGCATTGGCACTCTGCACACTTTACCACTTCTGACCAGTGCTGAAATGCTTCTGATCTTTCCGTCAAACATGGTAACATTGGCATATACCCAAGTGGCATATTTAATTCATTTATAAGTCCCTAGTAAAGTGCACTACATCTGCCCAGGTCTTGTAAATTAAATGATACTGGTCTTTGCTGCGAAGTCTGCCATCCTGAGCATAACGCTCCACCTACCTGCTATCCTGTGCACCCGTGAGGAGTCTGCAGCCCTAATTCCTTCGTGGTTGTTTGTTTCCCCTGCCGCCTTCTGTCATCTGAGGCCGCAGTAGGGGGAAACTACAGGCCCCAGCATCCTCCCTTGCTCCGCCCATTGCCGCAGGAAAACGCGCCCGGAGGCGCTATATCTACTGAGGCTCCCTCCGCGTCGCGGGACGCGCGGGGGCGCCGCCGGGCTGAGCCCGGGCAGAGGACGGGCCGTCTGTGGCCGTCAGGGGCTGCAGGAGGCTGGGCCGGGCCACCCTATTGACCATTCGTTGTGGACCTCTAAATGTGAGTAACGCCAGTTGAGACATTGTGGAAATTGAGGCTATAGCCTAATTTTCATTCCTGTGACTCTTTTTTTGGACTTGATGTGGATGCTGGGTTTATCAACTCTATGTGAGGCATAGTGATAGCGTTGTAGAAGGTGGGTGATTAAAACAATCCACGGTAGTTGTATAGATACTGACCTGCAGCTGGGGGAAATATGGCTGGTAAAACACAGACACGCTCGTTAAGAGCCAAGCGAGGTATTGCCGAGGTTTCCCAGGCACAGAAAGAGGATATCAGCCCGGTATTCCCAGTTATAATGCAGCCCACAGCCATTGACCTCATGCTAAAAAGAGCGCTAGGAGCTGTATCTAGTGAAATTGAGCGCACTGAGAGGCGCCTCTCCTTAACCCCTGCCCATGACCCTGTCGCAAGTACACAGGTCCAGGAGCAGGAGATTCTGCTCATCTCACCCCCTAGCCCCCCGGAAATTAGTGAGAGTGACATTCCATGTGCCCAACCCATGTTTATTAGTCACGAGAAGGATCTAGGCCCTACCAAACGTGCCACTACACGCATAAAGAAGAAACTTGCTCCAAAAAAGCGAAAGATTACTAATAGCTTAGCCACCTTTACTAACCCAACTAATAGAAACCCCAGTGGGATTCAGCGAGCCACACAGACAAATTCCCAAACAGAGGCCCCAAGCTGGTTAAATAAGATCATGTTAGACCTTCAGGCCCAGGTAGAGTTACTAATCATAAATCAATTAAAGCCGGTGACAAGTAGACTGGATACAATTTTAAGTGAGTTAAAGAATAGAGCGTCAAAAGACAGCCCATTAGGCGCCTCAAGTACCCTTATTAGTCCCTTAGAGACCCATCCAGTAACTCAAAGGGCGAATAATTTTAATGATAGTAGGAATACACACAAAATTCCAGCACAAATACATGACCCACCGATCCCTCATGGACAAGTGGCGAGTAAAGATACCTCTAGTGAGAGCAAACGGCGCCCGGATAATGGACAAGGCAAACAGAAGTTAGATGCACAGTCTCGACCCCCGGCTGGCCCCTTAAACGAGGAAGTTGCCCACGAAGAGAGGCCCTTCCCCACACATAAGAGACTCCCCACGATAAACCTTCCCCCTGAGGCGTGCCCATTGGTTGTTGTGTTTGCAGGGGTTCCAGAACTAAAAGAGGCACAGAAAGAATCCCATGAGGAGTTAAAAAATAAACTCATCTTCTGGCTTAACAAGAATAGACCAATTTCCAACAACCAGGATGGGGAAATACTTTTGGTTAGACGAGTGAACTGGATAGGGAGGAGCCCGAAAAATATCGAGGGAAACTGCATCATTGCAAATTTTAGGGACAGTAGGGTGGTCGAGCATATTCTGAGCCCGGCACCTCTTGGATGCATGACAAGTATAAGGCCCCTGTCACTCAGTTATTTTTACTCAAGGCAACAGGTATTAAAAGAGGGACAGCATAGCGCTTGGAGACGTGTGGAGGGACGACACTCTGGCTCAAATAGAGGCCCAAATTTCTCCCTACAAGCAACCGGGTTATGGGATGGGGGACACCCGTGTTGGGTAAACAGGCTCACCCCATTAAGGTCACTAGAGGAGATCGATTGACTATTTGACTCTCCCTCTTCCTTAGCACAGGCTGATATGGATCTTACAATAATTGACCAGGTAGGCCTGTTAGAGGAAGTCTCTCGGGGACACGGTTTGCCCACTGAAGATGGATATCCAGCATCAGGGGGGGACAGGCCCAGGACCTTAGTAAAAACCCGAGGAGCCCTAGATACTCTTAGTGTGGGTTGCGCACAAACACCCCCTGAGTTGGTCACTGTAGCCATTAAACGAAGAAAACAGGATAGTGACACACAGATACAATCCCTCAAAAAGGAAAATGGGGGGCGAATTAACACCAGTCAAGAAATGGTAGCGGTAGGGCCCGTTACCATTGAGAAAGAGGGCTTGAGAATTATCTCGTGGAATATAGCAGGTATTGCAGGGAAATTTAACAACAAGGAATGGCGACAGTTTATGGCCTCTTTCGATATAATCTGTCTGCAAGAAACTTGGGCTATAGATAATACTCACTTCCAAATAGCCGGCTACAAATGTTTCTTCGCACCTGCACAGAAAACCTCCTCGGGCAGGGCTAAGGGTGGCCTGTTAACATACATTGATTTAAACATAGAAGGCAAATGGTCTAAGGTGGATTGGTTCACATGGAACATACAGGCCCTGAGGTTTAGAAATAAAGGGTTTGGTCTTGTCTTGTTCAATGTGTACAATGCCATTGCCTCGGAAAATGACTCCACTATTCTGAAGGAACTGGATGCCAGGCTGAAACAAGAACTTGCCCCAGTTCAGGGCGCTTTGGCCCCTTTGTTATTAGTTATGGGTGATTTAAACTGTCACTTATGCCCGGGGCTGTTCCCAATTAGTGCTAATTGGTCCAAATGCCCCATAGAAAAGGGTCCCCATTTTAGCCACTCTTTTAGTGGCACGGAATGGGGTAAGTTGATTCACTCCTACGACCTTGAGCACACAGTTGATATGATTACTCTGGGACCGGACGGCACTCTCCCCCCCACTTTTAAGGGGAGAGGGTGCTCGTCATATATAGATTACATACTTGTCTCGAGAGGTTTAAAAAATCGCATTTCCAAGGCAGATATAGAGTGGAGCCCATTTAGTGATCATAACCCTTTGGTTATGAAGCTCCTGTATCAAGGAAAGCAAAAAATTAAGCCAGTGGATGGCACTATCATGGAATGTGTGACGGCCCAGGGTAGAAGGCTAAAGTGGGCAAAAATAGACGGGCCCAGATTTTACAAAGCCCTGATGGAAAAAGGCAAGTCTCTCATTGATGAGTGCTTAGACCCGGCGGTGGAAGGGGCTCGCCTTATAAAAGTGTTTGACCAAATAACGTGTTTGGTGGATGAACTATTGTTGGCCAAGGCCCCTAAGAAAACTCACTCAAACTCACCAAAATGGTTTGATAGGGGATGTACACGAGCACTGAAGAATCTAAAATTGGCCCTGAGTGGCAACCCGAGGGACCAGGTTGTAGTTAAAATATGTAGGTCTGCATACAGGAAGGAGTTAAAAAGACGGAAAGTCACGCTGCAGGTAGAAGCATGGGCGGCCCTGAGGGAGGCATCCGAAAACAGGGATATCACTGAATTTTGGAGATTAATAAACTCCCCTTGTTTTCAAGACAATAATGCCCCAGAGATCGCCTCAAATATCCTCCCCGAACAGTGGATTGCTCACTTTGAGTGTCTATATAATCATGGGAAGGAGATTTTATTAAAGGAGAAGGGGAAGAACCCGGTGAGTTATCAAGTGGTATTCTCCTTGGAAGAGATCAGATTGGGCATTGAGGGACTCACTAAGAACAAAGCCCCGGGCCCAGATGGGATCCCCCCAGACCTATTTCTGAGCCAAGTGGATCTTTGGGCTCCTATTGTAACCAGAGTGCTAAACGCAGCTATAATGGCCGGTTTGCCACGATCATGGTCAACGGCCATTATAGTCCCTATCTTCAAAAAAGGCAATAAAGATGACCCTCAATGTTATCGGCCTATCTCTTTGATAGATGTCACTGCCAAAATTTTGGGCAGGGTAATCTTGAACCGTTTGACTGAGTGGGCCGAGGACAACAATATCATCTCAGATGTCCAGTATGGTTTCCGGACTAGCAGGTCGACCAGCGATCAATGCCTGAACCTATACATGCTGGTAGCAAAGTACACTAAAACCAGCAACGAAGCTATGTATTTGGGGTTCATGGACTTGGCCGCTGCATTCGATCATGTCAACAGGAACAAGTTATGGGCAATGATGAATCAGCTCGGAATTGATCCCGGGTCCCAATGACCGCAACACCACCACCCTGCTGGATAACCTCGCCAACCTCGGACTTCAGCAACTGGTCAACACCCCCACCCACTACGCCGGCCACACGCTCGACCCACTCTTCTCGTCCAGCAAGCACGTCACCTTCAGCCACTCCACCGGACTTCACTGGACCGACCACAGCTGCATCCACTTCAGCTTCAGAAAGAACACGGTCCACCATCACCCGAAGCAGGCTCCCCACAGAAACTGGAGCAAGATCACCGCCGACCAGCTAGCCACCTCCCTCAGCCAGAGCCCACCTGTCAGGACTACGGACCCTAACACAGCTGCCCTCGACCTCACGCAGTGGCTGACCTCCTGTGCCGACAACATGACCGCACTCAAACTCGCCACTCGCAGACATCACCAGCTCATCCGCACCACCAAGAAGAAATCTCTGCGGGAACGACTGGACAAGAACGCCCATGACAGCAAGGAGCTCTTCAACATCGTTAAGGAGTTCTCCAACCCCAGCACCGGCAACAACGACATCACTCCCTCACAGTACCTCTGCGACTCCCTCGCCTCGTACTTCCACCGCAAGATCGCCGACATCCACAACAGCTTCGACATTTCACCCCCGCACCCATCGGTTGAACCTTCGCACCCCGCCGCCACCCTCCAGACATGGACCGAGGTGACCCCCGAAGACACGTCACGCATGATGAACACCATCCACTCCGGATCTCCGACCGACCCGTGCCCCCATCATGTCTTCAACAAGGCAGCCTCTACCATCGCACCCCACCTCCGAGACATCATCAACACCTCCTTCAACACAGCAACCTTCCCGGAGAGCTGGAAGCACGCCGAACTCAGCGCTCTGCTGAAGAAACCAACAGCGGACCCGACCAACCTCAAGAACTTCCGCCCCATCTCGCTCCTTCCTTTCCCCGCCAAAGTCATCGAGAAGGTCGTCAACAAGCAACTGGCAGCCTTCCTCGAGGTGAACGGATCCCTCGACCCATCACAGTCCGGATTCAGAGCCAACCACAGCACCGAGACCGCCCTCATCGCAGCCACCGACGACATCCGAGCCCTGCTTGACAACGGCGAAACAGCGGCACTCATCCTCCTAGACCTCTCCGCAGCATTTGACACTGTCTGCCACCGCACACTAGTACAACGCCTCAACGACACCGGCATCCAAGGGAAGGCTCTGGAATGGATCATCTCATACCTCTCCGGCAGAACACAGAGAGTACGCCTCCCTCCGTTCCGCTCCGAGGCCACCGAAGTCATCTGCGGCGTCCCGCAAGGATCGTCGCTCAGCCCCACTCTCTTCAACATCTACATGAAACCCCTCGCTGCCATCGCACGCCAACACAACCTCAACATCATCTCCTACGCCGATGACACCCAGCTGATTCTCTCCCTCTCCAGAGACCCCGACACCGCCAAAGCCACCCTGCACGAAGGGATGACAGACGTCGCTGAATGGATGAACACCAGCCGCCTGAAACTGAACACGGACAAGACAGAAGTCCTCATCCTGGGACCATCACCCTCCGCATAGGACAACTCCTGGTGGCCCCCGGCACTAGGCACCGCACCTGAACCGACGGACCACGCACGCAACTTGGGCGTCATACTGGACTCCTCCCTATCGATGACCAGACAAGTCAACGCCGTCTCCTCAGCTTGCTTCCACAACCTCCGCATGCTCCGAAAGATCTTCCGATGGATCCCGACCGAGACCAGGAAGACGGTCACCCAGGCTCTCATCCCCAGCAGACTAGACTACGGAAACACCCTCTACGCCGGTACTACAGCCAAGCTTCAGAAAAGACTTCAGCGTATCCAGAACGCCTCCGCCCGACTCATCCTGGACGTCCCCCGACGCAGCCACATCTCGTGCCACCTGAGAGACCTGCACTGGCTCCCTGTCAACAAGAGGATCACGTTCAGACTCCTCACCCACGCACACAAGTCCCTCCACGACCTAGGCCCAGGGTACCTCAACAGCCGCCTCACCTTCTACACGCCCACCCGCCAGCTACGTTCCGCTAACCTCGCCCTCGCCGTTGTCCCTCGCATCCAGAGAGCCACCGCTGGAGGAAGGTCATTCTCCTACCTGGCAGCTAAGACTTGGAACTCCCTACCCGTCCACCTGCGGATGACACAGGACCACCTGGCCTTCAGGAAACAGCTCAAGACCTGGCTGTTCGAGCAGTAGCAGACCCCCTTCCCCAAGCGCCTTGAGACCCTTACGGGTGAGTAGTGCGCGATATAAGTTCCGTGATTGATTTGATTGATTGATTATATTGAGGGAATTACATAGCGAAACCTCGGCCAGGGTACGGTATAACAAAGATGGGGGACTGACAGAACCTTTTAGATGCACAAGTGGAGTGAGGCAGAGATGTATCTTAGCCCCTTTCTTGTTCTCGTTGTATATTAATAATTTGGAACAATGCCTCATTAATTTAAAAGCAGATTGCCCAAGGGTTGGGACCCACAACATTCCAGTGCTGCTGTACGCAGACGATGCGGTCCTGTTGGCACGGACCCCTAATAGTCTGCAGATTCTTATTGATGGGTTCGTTAAATTTATGGAGACAATTGACCTGTCTGTCAACTTAAAAAAATCATATGTAATGACAGCAGGCCACAGGCCATTGACCAGTTTCACCTATAGAATTGGCACCCACGTTCTTGAAAGGGTGCTAACATTTTCATATTTAGGGGTGTTATTTGACGAATCTCTAAAATTTACACCCCTTGTGCAAGAAAGAGGTGGAAAACTGGTGGCATCATTTGGTGCAATCTCCGGCTATGGGAGGAAAGTTGGCCGCTGGTGCCCAGAACAAACAATAAATTTGTATGGCTCGATGTGTTGTCCAAAAACTATGTATGGATCAGAAGTATGGGGATTCATAAATTTGGATGGTCTGCAAAGGGAAGAAAACTAAATATTTCGCTCAATACTGAACGTTCCCAATTGCACGCCAGCTATTATTGCCCACAAGGAACTTGGAAGACCCTACATAGAGGAATTGATTAAGTTTAGACCAATCTTGGCCTGGCTTAATTTATGGACGAACCCTTTTTTAAGTTCAATAAGATTTTATTAAGGAATGAAAAGAGAAGAATCAATACATAATGTCAGCTATAGAGGGGGGGAGGGGAGGGAGAGGAAGAGAGAGGGGGAGGGAGGGAAGGATAACAAATGCAAAATGTAAAAGGTAAGAAAATTGCAATAGAACAATAATCATGGGCAATAGAGAAGGAATCATAAAAGGCATAACCGTTATAAGTTAAACAGCAAGTCGTTAAAAGAATAAAAACAGAACAATATGCTAGTAAATCTTGAATGTGTAAAGGGTATCATGGAGGTTTAGGAACTTCTTGTTGAACAGGCATTGGACGGAAAGAAGGGGCAGCACAGTTATTTAAATACAACGTAATGGGAATCCATAGATCTGCACGTTTAGCTGCTAATTGAACAGGAAAAACAAAGGCAGTATCAAGTCTATGGTTATGGCAAACATTATACCACCATGCTTTGAGGGAAACATTAGAAGTATTTTTCCAATTAACAGTAATTTGTTGAAAAGCTACAGCCAATAATAAATCAACAATGCGAACATTCATGTCTACATTATCCCAGCTGGAAGATAAGCTTCCTAAGAAGAGGTTAGAGAGAGAAAAAGGAATACAAGTATGGAAAATAACATTAATTTGAGCCCACACCTGTAACCAAAAGTCATGCACATGTTTACAAAGGAATAGCATGTGGAGTAAGGTAGCATTAGGGGTATCACACGACCAACATAAATCTGGGGTATTTGGGAAGCGCTTATTTAGTGTAGAAGGCGTGAGAAGTAATCTGTTATAAATAAAAAATAAGGATTGTGTCAGGGAAGCCGCTCTGGAGGTTTTGCGGAGTTTTGCCCAAATCTTATCCCATATAGATATCGGCCAGTTTATTCCGAGATCCAATTCCCATTGATGTTCTATCTTGGATTTGGATCTAGGCAGCTCATGCGTGTGGAGGTATTTATAAATAAGAGATGCCTTGGGGGTGTTGCGTAGGAGAGAGTGGAGCTGAGAGCTAGGAGCGCGTGGGACAAGGGGAGGCGAAGAGTTCGATATCTGCTCGTAAGTCTCGAGAATAGCAGCTTTAAGTAAAAGATACTTGGGGAAACATGATGAGGGTAAACCAAAAGAAGAACAAATATCGGAAAAAGGGAGAAAGGTGGGACCAGAAAAAAGTTGCGAGATCCAAATCAAACCCCGGGCTCTCCAAGATTTCCAGTAAAAGGGCTTATTACGAATTAAAAGATATTTATTATGCCAAATGGTGGAGGAGAGGAAATCGTCTATGGTCAGAGGTGGATTAGGGGTAGCAGACATTAAGAGCTTGAGAGTGTACTTGTGAATAAGAGTGGGAAGCGAAGAGGGTTTGCGGGAGAAAGCAAGATATTCTGCAAAAGAAAACGGAGACAGGAGGTTACGCTCAACCTTAACCCACAGAGGACAGGGGGAGGTGGGGTCTTGCAGCCAGAGGGAAGCTTGACGTAGCAAAAAGGCCTTCTGATAAGCAGGAAAATCAGGAAAGTTGACACCCCCTTCAGAAGCAGGGCGAATTAGTCTGGCAAGAGACATTCTGGATTTTTTTGAGCTCCATAAAAATGAGGATAATACTGAGTTAAACTTTTTAAAGAATCTCAATGGGATTGATACTGGAATGTTGGACAGTGTATAAAGAATAATAGGGGAAATCATCATTTTAATAGTCTCCAGGCGACCCCACCAGGACAAGTATAAAGGATGCCACCTTGCAGTGAGGTCTGCAATCTTTTGTGCGCATTTGGACATGCATAAAGAGACAGTGTCTGGGATGGAGGAAGTGATATACAACCCCAAATATTTGATGTGAGAGGGACACCAAGTAAATTGGGAGGCAGTAAAATCTTGTTTGAAAGTAAATTTAGTCAATGGTAAGATCTCACACTTATCATGATTAAGCTTATATCCAGAAATGGAGGAATAATTTCGAACTTCATCTAGGAAAGCGGGGATAGATTCTGCAGGGTTAGAAAGAAAAAGTAAAATATCATCTGCATAAGCAGCGAGTTTAATTTGAGAGTCTGCAATCTGGAAGCCATGTATAGCGGGGTTCTGACGTAGTTTGGACAAAAAAGGTTCTAAAGCAAGGTTAAAAAGAAAGGGGGAAAGGGAGCAACCCTGACGGACGCCCCTGCCTAAATCAAAATAAGAAGAGATTTGACCGTTTGCAAATACTGCAGCTCTAGGGTGTGAGTACAGCAGGGAGACCAAAGAAATGAATCTAGGTCCAAAACCAAACCAAGTGAGGGTGTGAAAAAGATAGCGCCACTCAACACGATCAAACACTTTTTCAGCGTCAAGGGCAACTGCTGCAAGGGAATGTTGACAGCGGGAAGATTTTGACAATATATTAAAAAGGAGTCTCGTGTTGTCAGTAATATGTCGACCTTTGACAAATCCGGACTGCTCTTCACCCAGAAGATCAGGGAGAAGGTGATCTAGTCGAATCGCCAATGCCTTAGCAAAAAGCTTGTAGTCAATATTGACTAAGGATATAGGCCTGTAGTTTTTGCAATACTTAGCATCCTTCCCAGGTTTGGGTATCAAACAAATATGAGCGTCTGAAAACGTCCCTGAGGAAGCACCTTGGGCAATGAAAGTAAGAAGAAGGGAATGCAATCGTGGAATCAATAGCTTAGAAAAATGAAGGTAAAATTCAACGGTAAAACCGTCAGGACCAGGAGCCTTGTTGAGTTTGAGGAGTTGCAAAGCAGCAAGCAATTCTTTTTGTGTGACGTCCGATTCTAAAGAGGAAAGGTCGAGAGGGAAATTGGCGGGTGTTCGGATAGTAGAAAAAAAGTGGGCGAGGGAGCTGGTAAAAGGTTGAGTCCCCGGTGTGTACAAAGTCTCATAGAAACGTGAAAACTCAGCAAGAATGTCAGCATCTACATGTTTCAAATTATCATCAGAGTCATAAATAGATTCAATATTTAACTTGTTGTGCTTAATCTTCAGATAGTTAGCTAGGAGTTTCCCTGCTTTGTTCCTACCCCCATAAAATTTAGCAGTCGACTTCAGCAAATACAGGGAGGCATCTTCTGTAGATTTCTCATTAAATTTCATTTTTGCTGCAACAAGGGCCGTCAAGCTATCAGCAGAGTGGGATGTGAAATATGTATGTTCCAATCTCTTGATATCTGAAAGGAGGTTTTTGGTGTGCCATCGAGCAGTTTTACGTTTGTTTGCGACATAATTAATGATAAAGTCACGTGCTGCTGCTTTAAAGGCATCCCAAATAGTATGCTCTGGAAGGGTGGCGCCGTCATTAGTCAAAAAAAAATCAACAGAAAAAGAGGCGAAGGCAGCTGTAAACTTGGAATCGGCAAGGAGGGAGTTATTGAAGCGCCATCTTCTGGGACCTGCAATCTTAGGGAATACATCAATTTATGGACGAACCCTGAAGCCGCACTGAGTAGGTTGATCATACAAGACTGCTTGGGAAGAGACAAACACTTGAAAATCCCATGGATCAACTATACTAAGAACACTCTGGAAAATATGGGTCACCTAGAGATGTTTCTCAACCCTCTATCGATCACAGCACAGGATAAGCTAAAATTAAAGAGAAGCTTCCTGGAATTAAGAGTAGCGGCTAGGAGCACACTAGAAGGGAGTAAACCCTCAGTGAGCACCCACAGTAGGCTTGAAACGACTGGTGGGATGGAACCGTACCTCTGTGTTCTTTATAATGCCCAAGAGAGGTTTTTAATGGCACGTTTTAGGCTCAATTTTTTACCTTATTTATTAGCTGACCCAGCTGGTTTTAGTATGTCAATTGAGCAGAAGGGTGCCTGCGGCTGCGACAATAGGTCTCCGCAGGACACCCTTCATTTTGTACTATTATGCCCTATTTACAGCCTCCCCAGACGCAGATTTTTAAAAGGCATTCTAAAAAAGGAAAGATTTACTCGAGCTAAGGAGGCATTGACTTTTTTACAAAGGGCCAGTGATCCGTTAACTTTATGTGCAGTGACAAGTTTTTTAAAATTCGCATTTAGACTTAGAGTCTCTAGAGGGCAGCACTAATCTTGAAGATTGTAAAAGTGTCAATTTGTCAGTTTTAGGAAACCCATCCATGAGGATTGTACGTGAGCAATGAATTATTTGTATATATATAGAGTCATTCAATGTTCTGTATATTGATTTAATACTGTTTTAATTGTATAAATGTGTACTCTTTTATGATGATTTTTAACCATCGAATAAAGAACTATTGAACTGAACTGAAATGATACTGGTTGTGCCACCCACTTAAGTAGCCCTTTAAACGTGTAGAACCTGCCAATCCAGAGTCTGTGTGTGCAGTTAACCTGCCATGTTGACCTGGCAAAGTATACCTTTTGCCAGGCCCTAAAGACATATAAGTCACCCCTAGGGTAGGCCCTGTACAGCCCAGAAGGCAGGGTGCAATATATATTTAAAGAGTAGGAGATGTTCTTTTAAGTTTTACATGTCCTGGTGGTGAAAAACTCTTACATACATTTTTCACTACGGCAAAGCCTATCTCTCCATAAAGGACAACAGTGAAGTTGGCTTGTTACATTTTATAAGTGTAATTTCTAAATGGGAAGCGATAACCAGTTCATGTTTAGAGTCTCTAGAATCACAATTTAAAACCCTACGGCCTTGTCAATGCATCCGGACTCCGCATCTCAGTCTTTCAGCTCTTCGAAACTCACGCATTGTCTCACTGTGCACCGAATCCCCGATGCTGGAGCTTGCATCGCAAGCCCCGTCGACGGGATACTCAAGGACGATGCAGGCTCTCGCATCGCAAACTTGCCTCATTTTGGAACTGACACATCACTTTGGCTGCGTGATGCATCTTGACACGGATCCATGCAACACTCTGCTGACCAAGATTTAAGGTACTATGTTCAGTTGGCCTAACTGGGTCCCTATGGCTAGGCCATGCTCCATCGTAGTTTGCCTGAACTTGTAACTTTGTCCCGGGCCGGAACCACCAGATATTCACAGTTGTTGCTTTGTGCTTTTTGGTGCTATGTTGACCTGAATCCTTAAAACTGAATGTGAGAGGCTGGCTGAATATGTGATGTACACTTATGTAAGTGGACACCCTGCACTGATCCAGATAACCCTTATGATGATTTGAGTGGTCTTAGACAACCTTAGAACGCTCTCTAAGTGGTAGCTGTGGAGAGCAGCCTTCAGGCTTTGTCCAGAAGGAGTGTAAAGCAGCTTGTTTTACCAGAACATAATCTTACAGGTATTGATTAAGTGAAATAGAGCCACACATTGTATTTATAAAAATATTCATTTATTATAAGACACTCACTAACACATACAGGTATCTCCTAGCCAGAGATGTACACAATGCACACAATACTTTTCAATAGAAACAGGTAAGTAGCACAGAATACACAGTGGTCCCCAGGTGGAGACCAAACCATATACTAAAATAGTGGTATGCAAACCACAACTCGAATCCAGATGGTATTCAGACGTAGAAGTGCCAGGGACCAAAGGAACCACCCAAGGTGAGGAGAAGGAACACGACCGTGTTCTTCGTACAAATCAACGTGTAAGTCACAGTTGCAATTTTGAAGAAAGAAGACCATTCCCAGTGGACCCTGAAGAAACCCCGTGGAAGACAAGAGGTTGGAGACCCACCCCACCCGTGGATACCTTAGGAACCAGGTTACTTGCACCAGGGAAGCCGAGTGCATAGGTGTGAAGTGGCGTCGGAAACTGCAGTTGAACGTAATGGAGCACTTTAAAAGATCAACAAAAACTCAAAAGGAAGAAGGGATCTAAGGGAACGTTTCAAGACCGTGCGTGGATAAATTCCCCAAACAAGTTACGTAACACAACCAAAGTATCCACGGGTCTGATAAATCTTAGAGCAACACTTGGCCTAAAAATATTATAACCCTTTCAGGAGGATGGATTCCCATCACTCACCAAGGTGACATGCTTCATCATCTGGGTCTCCTCCTATCGACACACTAGTGGCGCCGAGGGCTACAACCCTTTCAGTGAAAAAGGGGAGCTCACTGATGTTTTCACAATTACCTATAGCGCGGTAACGCGCTTTGTCAGATCCACTAGACGTGAAGAGATGTTCTATGTTAGAGTGATGGACGTAGTGCATGGAACATCCATATGCAGCCTCCAGAACAAAGCATCTGGGAATCTACAGCACAAATCGGCCTGTTGATCTGAAGGTCTGAATATCACCCTGTACTCCTATTAATGCGCATCACCATGTGTCCTCCAGCACAGGATTCTTTCTTTACCCGTGGGGGTCTGCTTATGTGTTGCTCTTCTTGCATGGGCAGCATGGTTGTCTGTATATCCATAGACCTGTGTCCATGGCGACTCATTGATCTGAGTGTAGGGTATGCATATGTGTATTTGTCTGTTTGCATGGTGCTTCTACAGTTCTTGGTTAGTGTGAACAGGTAACTGTGAGTGCATTGTTCTGGATACTTAGGATGTACAAGTGCAAATGTGAATAGAGTACTGTGTGCTCGGATTCATGTTCTATACATACTTACAGTCTTTTCACAGTGAGTTTAAAAATGTTTTCTTATTGCAGACTCTTTCCCGAAAACGGTGATGTTATAAACTTTGCTTCCTGGTTTATGTTTGCCTTCCCCAACATGATATTGATGCTGACACTAGCCTGGCTGTGGCTCCAATTTTCATTCTTGGGATTTAAGTAAGTATATCCTCTAGTAATTGCAAAATCTGACCCCAGCCTTGTCTGACTCGTGTCTTCTTTCCTATGATGCTTGTCAGGCGTACATGTTTACAGATATTTTATTTTGAATGGAGTGGGATTGTGCAAGCCTGACATTTTCTGCCCACATATCTCTTTGGTCTCCTCTATACCTCTCACAAAATCAACATTTAGTGCTGCAGGGAAGTAAGTATGGAGTTATTGTAGTCGTGTGCATACATTTATAATCCAGATTCATTAGTACCAATTAATACTTCGGATACCTGGGACCCAAATTGGAGACCCAGCTGTAGGCCCCCCTCTGCACCTGCTCCTCATGTATTGCACTCTATAACAACGCTGCTGCAGAACCTACCATGGGCACCCTTTTGTTGTTGTAACACCAATGCTAATGGTGTTGGAGAGACTGCTTATGTTAGGGCAATTCTTCTAATGCCATTTATGCCAGAAAATGTTGTATGGAACCACTATTGAAACTTTGGCATATATTCAGATAGAAAAACATGTGACTGTACCCCCTGCCCCGCACCGCACTGGGACACCACAACAGGCACTTGGAGAACCTTCGTTTTCTGAGTCCTTGAGATGCATCTCTGCTTTGGGGGTTTATCGCCAAGAACTACCTGGTGGCACACGCGATTCATGCATGCATTCAGTGGGGCTGGAGACTAGAGAAGGAGTCACCTTTGTGGCAGATGTCTGTCAATCTGGCAGCCTGGTAGTTTGAGAAATAAAATTTATGATCAGCATGTAACAATCAGCATTACTCTGAAATTGGTCTGCAGTGGAGAGGTAACAGTATGTTATAAGAGTGTCTAATCCCATTTATTAGAGTTGTATGTGTATCCTGACTGTGAGAAATCCCGACTGAAGGGTCTTAGGACAATCAGAAGTTACTGCACCTCAACTGTAACATACTGGGGGCCATATGTATGAAACTCAGGTTTTGCGATTCTCAAATAGCGATTTTTAGAGAATCGCTATTTGAGAATAGCAAAATGCTATGTATGTAAGATTTGCAAATAATTTTGCGAATCCTACATATTTCTTAATTGCGAATAGCAAATTGCAATTCGCAATTAAGGAATACCTCCCCATTCATTCCTATGGGCCTATAGGCCCATAGGAATGAATAGGAAGACAATACTGAGTATGCAATTTCAAGGGTGCCAGGGTGTCAAAAGGACACCCTGTTGCACCCCTGAAATGTGCATGTGTGCACATGTAACACACATGCATGCCCTAAGGGCATGTATGGCACATGGCACTTTGAAAAATGCAAAAAAGTGAATTTTTCAAAGAAATCGTAATTACAACTAAGTTGAAGTTGGTGGTAATTTGCAATTCCTTCAGGCCAAATTGCATTTTTTCTGTGCGTCTTACATTGCATTTAAGGAATAGCAATTTACGATTCCTTAAATGCAATCGCAAAATAAGGAATCGCAAATTTTGCGATTCCTTATTTTGCGAGGCAGTTTTGCTTTCATACATACCACTGAGCCAAATTGCAATCGCCAAAATTCTGCGAATTTAGGCGTTTGCGATCGCAATTTGGAATGATACATATGGCCCGGGTCTTTTGCTTATGGCTCCCAGGCCCCCATACTGCAGAACACCAAAGTGGGGACAAAGCGCCCCTATTAGCACTTGAGTCTCAGTGTACTGAGGCATAGATGCCCAAAACTTGTTAGAGAGTTGTTATGAGCTAGAAACTCAAAACTCAACAAATAACACTCAATAAATCAATGCCCAGTCAGTGAGTAATCTTTAAAAACAAAAAGTACTTCTATACAAGCAAAACTTAATATTAAGAGCACAAAAGTACAAAAATTGTGACAACACAAATGGGAAAACTTTCTAAGGGCCTCACAAAATACAGGAGGTGCACAGTAAACAAAGGTCATATTAATAAATCTCTATGTGTAGTCTAGACTCCCTGGCCCTGAGGCACCTTCAATGACTTGCACGGCAGCAGATCCTAGTCCTAAAAACTACTATATTCCCATATATTCACACACTACGAAAGATAAAAGTAAAAGATGCACTGGTTTATACAGGGTGGCACCACACATTTATCAGTAAAAAATATAAATTTCAATAAAAAACATTTCTGGATGCTCCACAAATATATATCTAGTCTGACTTTTCCCTATTCACAGGCTATTTCTATGGGCATTGTCATACTTCTAACAGTAGACAGTACAAAACTGTAATCATTTCACTAAAACTCAAATTTCTATTATTAAACCGGACTGTGTAGTAATCACAGAGAACACAGAAATCTAAAGGGTCCATGTAGCCATGTCAACACATGAGTGCTTGAACCACTGAGACACTTCTCCGGGGTCATGAACCTTTTGAATGGTGGGGAGACTTTGGGCGGCACAATTTTCAAAATGAAGTGAACTCTTATACAGGTCAAGGGGTGTTTGTGCTGCTCCTGGCAGTCCCAAGAGGATTCAGAACATGCTTTTGGTGGACTCTTGTCCTTTTGGGGCACCACAAATCACTATATGAATACTTTGAAAACAGACATTTGGGTTTATGGGACACTCCTTAGGGCCCTCTGTTATTTTTGATGCTCCATGTGCCTTAAGGTATTTTGCTGGTTAATAGCCTTGAAACTGAGCACACACTGGTACAGACAGTGTGGCAATCTCCGGGAGAAAACAGGTGTTATGACTCATTGTCCTTACTTTCTCCTCTGGTGATGGGCAGGAGAGCCAAGTGCATTGCTGCTTCCTCTCTGCCACTGAAGTTCCCATCACCCACTAGAAGTGACATCACTGAATTCCAAACATTCATCTGTGATAGTGATATTACTTGATCTCCCATCATCCATCTGCACCGGAAGTGACATCACTGGATCTCCCATCATTCATCTAAACAGAAAGTGATAGCACTTTATTTCCCATCATCCCTCTGTGCAGGAAGGTACATCACTGCGTTCCATCCAAAAATAATCTTTCAAGGAAGATGCCAGTCAAGGAGACTTCGTTTCCATCATCCATCTGCACAGGAAGTGACATCACTAGATTTAACCTTGTCCATCTGCACAAGAAGTAATATTATTGAATTTCCCATCATCCATCAGCACAGGAAATTACATAACTGGTTCCCTGCCAAAAATCATGTTTAAAAGACAAAGCCAGGATAGCAGGCTTAATTTCCTATCATCCATCTGCATAGGAAATCACACCAATGGTTTCTCACCAGAACCATATTTAAAAGAAGAGCCCAGTCAAGAGAACGCCATTTCTCATCCTCCTTCTGCATAAGAAGTGATATCACTGGATTTCCCACCATCCATCTGCACAGCAAGAGACATCACCTCCCGACTACTCCCTGCTTCAGTCAACTATTCAGGTCTTACCATTGCCCGGTTTTCCCAGCAAAGTGCAGACACGCAAGAGCACTGCCTGTGTGACCATGTTGCAACCCGGCCTTGGGCCAGAACCCCTGTTCCACTGAACCTCACAAGGTAAGATATAATCATGTGTCTCACCCAGGACCCTAATCTGCTAATCTCCACAATCACATCCACACCTAAGCACCCAAGACACTCACATAGCAATGGCACAACACACAGATCTATACTCCTAAACATCTCACTAACTACCACACATCCTCAAACTGCCGAACACACATTCCAACTCATGCACATTAGCGTTTGCTCTGCAGTATATCACACACCCTACATTTCAAGCCTCATTATCTTTCTCGAACTTAATGCCGACTTTATCGCAGAAATGTGCTTCACACTCACATCCTCGCACATCTTAGACATCCTGGTCCCATAGGCTACAGCATCCATCGTGTGGGCCATACACATTAGAAAGGAGGAGGCCATTCACAAGTCCTCCTGGTCCTATACCCGAGGCAAGCAAGTAACACTTAACTACGTGGAGCTGCTACCATGACATTTCCCACTCTTAGCAACTTAGATCACCACCTTTGTAATCAATATGAATATTCACACCACAATTAAAACACACGAGTGCAAGCCAAAGCCTTAAGCAACTTGGTACTCTAGAGACCTGCTGACAATAAATGATCAATCTGCAGACTGGAAAGAAAATAGAAGAAAAACACAGCTCCCAACAACTTCCTGATACTGAAATCCCCCCGTGCAACAAGCAGACAGCTCATCATATCAGTCAAAGCAAAATCCTATACCAGCATCACCACTGAAGCCACTAATAGAAGCAGAACTTAGTCTTTGTCTTTTTTGTAATTTTATGATCGTTGTATTGGGTACCCAAGGTTTTCAGCAGGATCTGGGGCACAAAGAAAATAACCATTATATTAAACTACTGTTTCTCTTCTCTATGTTGTATCAACTATAGTCGGGTATGGAATTAAAGACAAAAAAAGAGCGGTAAGTGAAACAACAGCAAGAAGGGGGAGGCAGAATACTGTCTCTATTTGAACCTTTAAAGAAATTACTCTAACTATGAACGAGCGATATCGTTGGTGCACGTACATTGGGCTGTAGACCCAACACAATCGTTCGGCTTTGTTCCCTGGTCAGCATGTGGTTATTTGAAGGTCCTCTACTCTGGAGACTGGGGTTTAACATTCTGCTGTACCGATGCCCTTTGTTTTCAGCCGTGTTCTATAATCAATGGTTCACTTGGGGACATAAGGGATTCTGTGGCAGAACGAATTGACCTCATATTCTATTGTTTCAGTGCCTGAATTTATCAAGTCTAGCCTTCCTTAGGAATTTCTCTATATTGCTCAATCCTAGAGTCCCTAACTACACACCTACCTTCCTTTTATTCTCACCATGAAAGTATCTCTGATTTTATGTTAATAAGTATGTAGTGATACTAAAAAATAAAAAAGGAAGGAAGAGACACAGGATGATGGGGCAAATGGAATGATACTTTATAGCCCTCATCTTAATCAAGCATCATTTATACATTACACCTTCTAATTTCCCTCCGACAAGCCAAGGAAACTACTTGTAGCACTGTCAGTTTTTAAGGGGTGATATTGATTCGTCTCTTGGCTTAGAATGTCTTTGATTCACATTTATCTCACCATTTAACTATATTTATGTCTGACCACTGAAGAACCTTGATCGGCATTACCCATTCCTGGTGATTCTATTGCTACCAGAAATGTCTCCAAGTCCTCAGAGCCCCGTATTCTTTAATTTTTCTGTGCATGATGATCAAAATTATTGGTGGTTCTAGTATGCTGTAGCGGGTACCCCATTAATGTTGGCATTGTCTAAGTGCAGAAATCCTTTTCTTTTAATATCAGTATCATTGGAGAAGTTCACCAAGATGTTTGTTGACTGATTCTCATATTGTTATGGGCAATGCTTCTTTGCTGCTGTGATAACTTGACGTCAAATGCAAAAAAAAGGTGATGGATGGAATGCTTGAATTAATCTCTGCCACTGACAATCGCCAGGTCCTCCCTGTACCGGAACACAAGCACCCTAGGATGCGGCCTTAGAAATTGCCATCGACTGAGATTAATTCAAGCATTCTATCCATCACCTTGTTGTTTTGGCATTTGATGCCCTAAGTGCACCAGGCATGCCCAAATGTAGACCCCAGACTCACTGTGCCACTGGAAGCAAGTTATACTTGGCTGAAAATCCCTAACTAGGGTGAAACTGGTCCTAGGTTGCTTGTGTGCCAGTTCAGGGAGAACTTGGCCTGGCAGTTCGGGCTGGACTGTTCCCAAGTATTTGGTCAATACTGATTTGCATATGGCTGGGTCCAAATTGAGGTGTCATGCTAGGTGAATTATGTTGGATTGGGATGCTGCCCCAAGCGATTGCCTGTGGCTGAGATTAATTCAAGTATTCCACCCATTACCTTGTTGTTTTTGCATGTGATAACTTGACGGGCTTTCTGATGATCCAACAAACACGCCAGTAACTACAAAGGGTTGAACGAGTTATTGTTATTCTGTGTTCTCCTCATGTGTCCTCTTTGAAATTCCAGTGGAGGATCAAAGGATATTCAATAGATTTGGAAGAACATTTTTGAGAAATTACATCATATCCCTCTTGAATTCCTCTGGAATGCCTCAAATACTTAAATAATCTTGTTCGCTCCTGTCCTCTTGGTCAGTGGCTTTCTTATTCAGTTTCCATAGTTTTGACCACATTCTGAATGGTTGTTGATTCTGTTCTCCACTTACTTTAGATATATGTAATTTATAGTCTCTGTTGGAAAGAGGTAATGTCCCTTTTTTAGTGATTGGATTTCTGGCACAGTTTTAGGCGCTGCCAAATCGACAGACCCTATTCTTTGATATCTCCGAGTCCCTTCAGTAGTGTTTCCAATGCTGAAATGGATTTTGGGACTGATTCAACCATGTGTTTGTTTTGGTATTTAATTTCAGAGTTATTAACTATGACTTCTAAGAAGAGCAGCTGTCTGACAGGTTTTGCCTTTGACATCAACCGTTGCAGGCTTCTTAATGACACTAATCAATAATGTATACCAGGCCCCAATTCATATATTTCTCAAATACATATGTTTCACTATGCCATGTGACCCATGTTCCAGCTATTCTTTAATTCAACTCATGGATTAACCCAGTATGAGCTAGGGTTTGGGCTAATGATATTTATAACGATAATAATTAGGAAGGACAAAGCGAGCGGCAGACTGTATAGACTGCACTTCAATCGCCAATGACAACAAGTATAGTGTCCTGTGCACAATTCTTCCCGCAGATCAAAAGCTTACAAAATATGAGGAGGTGCACCAGAAAAAAGTCCAAGACCAGTATGAATTTCAAAGTATCTCCTTTATTATTTTTCTTCAATATAAACATTAAAATCCAGCCAACGCGTTTCGTTCCTTACACTCCTGGAGCTTCATTTATTTTATTTTTTTTAATATCTTTATTGGTTTTTTCTTATTTTTTCATTGTCTTACATTACATGACAACACAGAATTATCTAGTACATAGATCGAATTTGCACACAGCAATACGACAATAATACAATCTAAAGCTACTGTTCGTGTTACAACTGAGTGTTTCCATTGCGTGATAACGCACATATTTATTACCAATAGACAGTTTCTCTTGCATCACTGTAATTGCTTGCCCGCCGTACATCCCCAGAGTTTCCAATCTGCAAAGAAAATCGCCAACGCCATATACTAGCATTCCTTGTTGCATTCAATCGATTCGTGACTAACGTTCATAACACTAGCAGATGTTGGAGGCAATAGTGTTTGATCACTTCAACATTTCAATGAGGGGATTCCTCCAAAGCAAAAGAAATAAGGATAAAAGAAAATGCGCCAATAAAAGATATATTATCTAAATAACAACATTTAAGAACATATTTAAATAGCTGCCATTGAGATGCAAATAAGATAACCATTACATGACTGAGTGTGGGATCGTGTATCTTATATGTTACAACATGGTGACTCGACAGGGTGGAACTTGGACTCATGTGGGTGTTGGGAGTCAGTGTTATGGCGGTAAGTGACTGGATAGTAAGGGGGAGGGGCTCTCCACATCAGTCCTCTTCTATGGGGTGGCGGCTAATAGATTGTGACTGCTATCCACCAATGCCCCGCCCTCCACCGCCCGGGACCTTCAGCTTGTATATTATGTAGCAGTTAGTTGGGTGTCATCGCCTTCCCCGCTTTCTTCGCTGCTGAAGGATGTGAGTACGTTGTCCCAGTGCTGCGCTATAGGGTACTTGCGAAGTCCTGCCGTTTCCTCCCTGTGCAATGCCGTACTCTCGGCTTGTGCCCATATCTTAAGTGATCTTTTCCAGCTGATCGTCTCTGGGGGGTCTCCCTGCTTCCATCGTTTTGTAATTAAGCATTTGGCGACTATCAAACCTAGGTCACTAAATCGTGATGTGACTTTGTTCTTCTTGGACCTAACATAGCCCCCAGAATGCAGATTTCCCATGTGGGTGGCAAAGACGTGTCAGTGCAGAGCACTAAAGTTGTAGCAACTTCTCTCCAGTAGGTTTGGAGGGAGGTGCATGACCATATCATGTGGAGCAGATCCGCGTCGAACTGTCGACAGCGTGGGCATTCAGAAGTGGCAATGTTAAAATATCTGTTTATCTTGTCAGGGAAAAGATACGCCCTTTGCATGATGTATGTTTGTATTAACTTGAACTTAGAGTTTCTTGGTACATACGTAGCACCAGCTAAGATGTTATCCCACTCCTTGTTTGTCCAGGGTTGGCCTCTGTCCCTTTCCCAGCGGGTGTGGAGAGTCAGCATAGGTTTCAGCGTATGCGTGAGTAAGGTTGTCACCAGCCAGTGTACTATGTGCGAACCCGCCCCCATCACATACAAATACTACAACAACAGATGTGTCGGTGGTTCGCACGTTAAATCTCCCAAAAGGGCCAATAGAGCTCTTATGAGAGAGGCATGGAGAAGGAACTGCCCTGTAGGCAAGCCAGTGTCTTCCGCCAATGCCTGAAATGTTAAGAGTGTGCCATCCCTGTAGAGGTCGCCGAGAGTATCTACTCCTGCTGTATGCCAATGTGTGAGAATGGCTTCGGAGGTGCCTGTATTCCCTATAGGCGTCCCCAAGAGCGGCAGTATCGGTGCATATGGGAGAGTCACCGAGTCAGATATAAGCTTCTCTTGTAACATCTATATGCTAATCCCAGATGCAATTGGGATGGACGTGGGGGCCTAGCAGCTGGATGGAATAAGTGATATATTTGAGCGTGAGTCCACGGCTGCTGCAGGGTCGCCGTTTCTTCCAGGTTATTGCCATTTAGCCACTTTGTTACCCACTGCAGCTGAGATGCTATGTAATACAGTTCCATATTGGGAACAGCCAACCCCCCTTGAGTGGTAGGAGCATGCAATTTCCACAGCGCAGCTCTGGGTCTGCCTTTGTTCCATATGAGGTCACGGGACAAACGCTCCAGCTCACTGAAGATTTTGGTCGGAACATAAACTGGGAGATTTGAGAAATAATATAATAACTTAGGAAGGATGATTATCTTCAGCAGGGTAACGCGGCTCACAACATTCAACGGTAGCGACTTCCAAAATTGTACTTGGGCCCTTACCGCCAAAATCGCTCTCATTAAATTGCCCTCCAACAAATCACTGGTTGTTCGATATATGAGGACTCCAAGATAGCGAAAGGTGGTGGGATACCATGGGAGAAGCGAGCCATTGATGAGCACATCTGTTTCTACCGTGTCCACGCTAAAGGGGTAAACTCCGGACTTGGCCCAATTTACTCGGAGGCCCAACATTTCTTCAAAGGCCCTCAGCACATCTGCTATGGATGCGGGAATATCAGTGATGTCACGTACATATAACAATAAGTCGTCGGCATACAGAGACACGGCGTGCATCCCAGCGCCAGCTGTATGCTCCACTCCTCACCACTTCTGCAGAGTATCATCGCCAATGGCTCCATGGCTAGAGAAAAAAGCAGCGGGGACAGCGGCATCCCTGACGTGTCCCTCACCTCACTCTAATGGGTTCAGACACAAGCCTACCAGTGCGGACCCGAACAGTAGGGTGCTGATACAGCAGTTGGACCATACTTAAATAATGGTCACCTAGCTCGTATTTGTTCAGCACTGCCGCCAGATAAGGCCATTCCAAAGAATCGAAGGCCTTCTCCAGGTCCAACACCAGGCAGCCAGAGCCAGGCCATCTGTGTGTCGCGTATTGCTGTAGCCTAAAAAACCTACGGAGATTGAGTGAGGTGTTCCTAGTTGGCACAAACCCGTTCTGGTCTGGGTGTACCAGTGTTTTCACTAAAGGTGAAAGACGTTTAGCAAGTAGTGATGCTAAAATGTTGTAATCGGTGTTGAGGAGTGCTAGTGGGCGATAAGAGCCCAGCGAATCAGGGTGCTTGTCAGGCTTGAGGAGGGATACCTGCAAGGCTTCATTTTGCGTATCAGTGAGCGTGGATTCATCCAACGCAGCCGCATACACCTTCAGCAGCTGTGGTACTAATACAAGCCTTATAGAATTCAGTCGGCAGTCCATCCGGACCTGGCGACTTTCCGTTGGCTAACGAGAATATGCTGTCTCGTATTTCCTCCGCAAGCAGAGGATCATTTAATTCCTGTTTCTGTGTGCGTGTGGGTTTCAGTAGATCTATCCCCTCTAAGTAGTTCTGTAGCTCCAGGGACGTACTCCGTGCACGAGGTACGTAAAGGCCCCGGTAATGAGTCACAAACGCATCATCTATGTCCCACTGCGTGCATGCTACGTCCCCGGCTGCCGTGCGTACAGATGTGACCGGTGACGATGGCTCATCTTGGCGTATGAGCCAAGTGAGCAGTCGCCAAGCTTTATCCCCCATTTGATGTGTTCGCTCGAGTGTGCAGCATAATTAATACACCATAGCCGTTCTAGCAGCTGTGCATGTTCCTCCCTGTAGCTATCAAGCAGGCCGTGAGATCGTTCTATCGGCTCTCCTTCCCCAGCTGCTAGCTTTCTCTCTAAAGTGGTAAGTTCTTTTTCCAACTGAACTCTAATGCCTGCTTGTGCTCCCAAACAGTGACCCCGCACTACTACCTTAAGTGCATCCCACTCAAACAGGGGCGATGAAGCTATGCCCGCGTTCTCGTCAAAATATTGAGCCACATTTGTGGACAGTAGGTCTTGGAAGGGTGCGTCAAGTAGACCATCCGGTTGGAGTCGCCACATAGGAATCGGCGGCACTGTGTCTTCCCATTGAAGTTCTACCATGTGTGGGTTATGATCCGAGTGTGTCCGTCCCAGATAATAGGACCTAGATATGCTCGAGAGAAGATCATTTGATACCATAAAGCGGTCCAAACGTACATGGAGCCCGTGCGCTCCCGAGTAGTAAGAATATACCCTTTCTTGTAGATTGTGGTGGCGCCAGACGTCGGATAAGCGCCCATGCATGGCCCACTGGTTTAATGCTTTCGCGGAAGTGTGTGTGGCTGTGCCAGGTAAGGGAGGAAAGGAGCGGTCCAGCGACACATCCATTACACTATTATAGTCTCCACCCAGAATCATGGGAACATCGTACCATTCAGCTAGTTTAAGGGAGATCAATTCCAAAAAGGCTGTATGTTCCGTGTTGGGCGCACATAGTGATGCAAGCACGATCTGCCGCCCATCTAAGACTCCCTTAACTACGACATATCTACCTTCTGCATTAATGTTGGAATCTACCACCCGAAAGGGAGTCCCTGGTCTAACCCACACCAACACCCCACTTGCATATGCCGAATAGCCTGTTGCATACAATTGACCTCTCCAGTGCCTATGCAGCCGCGCTACTTCAGCCTTTGGCAGGTGCGTCTCCTGCAAGAGTGCTATTTGGACGTGATGGTATTTCAGATAGGAATAAATAAGATATCGGCGTGATGGGCTAAGAATGCCTCTGACATTCCAGGTCCCGATCTTGACAGCTGCCATAACTTTTGAAAGCTAGCAATGCCTGTGGCCCAGTCAGGCCAAAAGATGGGGTGAGCTGGTGTTGCACGCGTGTGTACAAGTCCGGTGTGCTTCTCCCTGTGCAGAGCAGTGTCCCAAGTGTCCCACATCAGTATGCAAAATATGGCAGATTGAACAATACAATAATCAACAGCTATAATGAATAAGAAAACCATAGTACCACACAGGCTGTTGTGCAACATGCAGCCTCTCAAACTTAAAATGAATACCAAAAGGGCGAGTGTGCAACAGGCAATCATCCAAACTACATATGTAAACATTGTTCAATCTATGTCTGGAGGGGTGAGCTGCGCGCTACAATCTATGAGTGTCAAGGGGAAAGAAAAGTCTCCCGGGGCTCCCTGATGGTTAACCAATTATGAACCCTGCAGTGCTGCGCCCACTAGAAGTACCCCATGGCCCCTTCCAATGGAAAGAAAAAAAAAAAAAAGGGAAACAACCATGGGGCATTATGTGTTTTGTTATAAGTGGTGCCCCACTGAGTCACGGGGAAAGGGTGGACCTGATTGGCAGCATTATAGTGGAGCATAAAAAATATACAGTTTTCTGCGCGTCGGGCACTACACAATAATACACAATTTCCAACCATATACTTGCGTGTACAGTCACTGTCACTAGATACAGAATAGTGCGGGCAAAGGTAGACAGCGACAGTCATCAAGCAATGTCATCAGCTGTCTGAGGAGTGACAACTAGCAGTTCATAAGAGTCTTGCATGGTAAGAGGGTCATCTGAAAGGTCGTCGGCATCGCTGGCCTGATCTTGCTGACTAGTGACAGACTCACATTCCACCATCTGCTGATACTCACCACAGCTTGGAGAGCACCTCGTTGGCGTCGTAATACTTGTTCTGGGTCCGGGCCCGCCACTTGCGAGGATTGTAATTGCTTTGGCTTTTTCCCTCTGGGGCGTCGACAGCGGGAAGTCTCGCTGGCTGGTTTAGTTTTTGTGTGGTCAGGTAGAGGTGCAGCCCCTGAGGGAGAATATGTATCAAGCCAGTCCTCAGCCTCCTGAGAGGTGGTGAAGAAGTGTGTTTTACCATTTGCCACTACTCTCAGACGTATAATAGAGAATATTTTAAATCGTGCTGTCTAAGGCACCTCTACACCACCATGTAAGAGTGTCTCTGTTTTTGTACTTGGATCGTGTAATCAGGAAAAAACATTACTTTGTGATTGTCCACTTGAATTTCGTGCAGTTTCCTGGTTTCCTGCAAGATCATGTCTCTGTCCCTATAATTCAGTAGTCTGATCATGAGCGGTCAGGGATTAGACCCTGATGGCAGGGGTCTGGCCGGCACCCGGTGCGCTCTTTCCACTACAAAATGCAGGGATAGAGCCTCTTCTGGTAAGAGGGTCCGCAGCCACGATTCTACATAGGCAACAGGATTTCTCCCCTCCTTACCCTCCGGCAGCCCCACCATTCGTACATTGTTGCATTGGGCCTTGCCTTCCGCGTCGTCTGCCCTGTCTTCGAGAAAGTCCACTCTGTTAAGGAGTTGTTGTATATGTTTATCCGCTCCCAGCACTCGAGGTGTCATCTCCACCGTCGCGGTATCAAGTGCATCTGTGCGGTATCTAGAACGTATATGCAATGTATTTTACAGACTTAATATCTAGGGATCTAGAACGTATATGCAATGTATTTTACAGACTTAATAACTTGATATTTCATCCATAATAGTGACTAGTTAACAGTATGGCTTAATTCAGAGTCTGAAATCAGTAAGCCTCCACTTTAAAAGTTACATGGACCTTCTCTTACTTCCTCCAGCCTCCCTTTAACGAAATTTCTAAAAGCTTCCCGCCAAAGAATCTGCATCAGGGGCCACCTAACAAATAACCCTTAACTCAAATCAGATCTCAGCGTGGACTGCTGACAAAGGAAAAGGAGTTTAAAGTTACTTGTGAGTTCTCCATCATGTGTCAAGTACACTAGTACCTCTTGGTGGCTGGTCGATTGCAATTGCTTGGTTTCTTCTGATGCCTCTGGAGCTAATCAAATGAGATGCAGATGCAAACATTGAGCGCGGTGCCATTACTGGGGATGGTGTGGTCCCTGCAGGAGTGAAAAAGCTCTTCCCTTGCTGCCGGAATCTCACGTTCCTGTTTTGTTTAAGAGCAGCAGAACAGGATCCTCTAAGTTAACTCCACTTATTGCCTGCCCTACCCAAGCAACCAGCCCTTCAGCCATTTGCAGGGATCCTGTGCATCCATCAGGCATCTGTAATACCCAATCCTAGGGCACCCACAGCCAGGACCAGTACACAGAACTAGAAGGGGAAGCCTTTCCCTCAGGGTCCCCACCCTCTACTGGCCCCACGAAGGAGGTGGAAAGCTGATTCCACTAATAAACAGAAGAAGTGCCAGTCCAGACAGCAGTTTCTTTATGTTCAAGGTCCATACTTATTCTTATCTTTCCCTTGTGCATCTCTAATGTTTTATCCTGAAGAGTTGTGTAAACATGGAGATAGAGAGCTTGCTGGGTAGTTTGATTATGGCAGCTTGAATGGACGTTTGGAAAGACCTCTCCTATTTCCTGAGCCTGGCTTCTCTCTTCTAGGTCTGATCTCTTACCTCCCTGACTTCAGAGAAACCACTTTCTGGTGACTGGTGCCAGGGTTGTTTTGGGAAATACATCCGGTTTAAAAATACATAATAGATGTGTGAGGAATTAGGTTGTTGGGTGAGTGGGTTGAAACTCTACTTTACAACTGCCACAATCCTTGTCAGGGTGAACCACAAAACGTCACTTAATTACCCTGTGCTTAACCCTCTTATAGCTTGGCACAAAAGCAGTCAGGCTTAACGAAGAGCAAAGTGTAAAGTATTATGCAACACACAAACAGCAATAAATTGAGAACAGTAAAATACCACACCAATTTAAAAATAATCAGATTATGATTTAATAAACAATTTTGGACCAAAATTACAAAAATCCAATCAGTAGAACTTGAGTCATTGAATTTTAAAGGTTTAGATAAAAGTAAAGCCAAAAGGCGATACGCTCCACCTGAGGGCATCTGGTTGCGCTGTACCGGGACAAAGTCATAAGTTGAGGCCGACAGCAAGGAAGTGCAGGTTAGGCCTAGGACCAAGTTTGGGCCATTGAGAATTGTACCCTATGTCCTTGCTCCACACTCTGCGTGGCATTGCTTTCCTACAGGGCTTTGCGTCACTCTGCGTCAGTTCTGATGAAGCTTGTAGCTGTGCTACAATGCTTAGCGGTGCTTTGTGCCACTCTGCGTTGGTTCGTAAAAAGCTTGTAGCTGTGGGGCGAGGCTTTGTGGGGCATTGCGTTGCTCGGTGTCAGTTTCCATGCAGCTTCTAACTGTGTGGTGAGGCTTTGTGGTGCTTTACGTTAATCATCATTGGTTCGGATGAAGCTTGCAGCTGCGTGAGGCTTTGCATTGCTTCTCGATGGATTTGAATTGAATTTGAATTTGAATTTAAAAATATTTATTGAGCGCTCGGACACCAAGCGGTTTCATGGCGCTATAGAGGAAATGATACCAGAGTGAGAGGGTGATGCGGCTTAGATTTTAAAAACCTGTGCAAACAGATTGGTTTTCAGGGTGCTCCGGAACTCCAGGTACGAGAGGGATGATCTCATTTGGAAAGGTAGAGAATTCCAAAATTGTGGAGCTAGGAAGGAGAACATTGAGCCTCCCATTCTGCTCTTCTTGAATCTGGGCACCACCAATAGGGACAGAGAGGAAGAACGAAGTTGTCTACTGGGGATATAAGGAACGATTTTTGACGTAATAAAAGATGGGGATGTTCCCGCAAGGGCATGGAACGTGATGCAACCCATCTTAAAGAGGGCCCTTTCTCTAATTGGGAGCCAATGGAGGGATCTAAGAAGGGGAGTGGTATGGTGAGACTTGGATAAACCATAGGCCAAGCGAGCAGCTTGGTTTTGTACCAATTGGAGCCTCCGGATGGCATAAGCGGGGGCGCCGTTGTATAGGGCATTCCCGTAATCCAGCTGAGAAAGGACCATAGCCATCAAGATCAATTTGAGGGCTGAAAAGGAGAAAAACCGTGAGATCTTACGAATGGTGCGCAAAGTAAAAAAACAGGAGGAGACCACTGTGCTGATCTGGGAGTGTAGGGTCAGTTGTTGGTTGAGGGTGATTCCCAATGTCTTAACGGTGGGAGAGGGAGAAGGAGGGGGACCAAATGAGGGGGGCCAGAATAAGGGGGACCAAGGGTTGAGTTTGCCGCCGGTGAGAAGAAGCTCGGTCTTATCAGGGTTGAGCTTGAGATGGTTGAAGCACATCCAATCCCTGATAAAGACCATCACCGACTGGAAATTGGAGATAGAATCGGGAGAGTTAGAGAGGTTAAAGATGAGTTGGTGGTCATCAGCGTAGTTAAACACAGTGACCTCCATCCTCTGCAGAGCACAAATGAGCGGGCAGATGTACAAATTAAAAAGAAGGGGGGAGAGAGAGGAGCCCTGAGGGACGCCACATAGTACTTTGCGGGCCTTGGAGGAAAAATTTGCCAGATGAACTGCCTGTGAGTGGTCGCTCAGGAACGAGCTGATCCAGGCCAGGGCAGAACCTCCAATGCCTGCCGCCTCGACACGGGAAAGAAGGATGGTGTGATCAACCATGTCGAAGGCGGCCGACAAATTGAGGAGAACCAATGCCTGAGGGAGATTAACATCTTGCCCCGCTCTGAGTGTGTCAATGACAGAGAGCACCACTTTTTCGGTGGAATGGAGAGGGCGGAACCCTACTTGGCATGGTGAGAGATAGCCGGTGTCCTCTATAAAAGAGCTAAGGACTTTGGTTACGTGGCGTTCGAGGACTTTAGCCAGATAGGGAAGGAGAGAAATGGGCCGATAGTTTACTAGCGCTGTGGGGTCTGCGCCTGTTTTTTTCAAGATAGGAATGATGGTGGCTGATTTATGACATGACGGGACAGTGCCTGATTTCAGGGTCTCATTAAGAAAGGTGAGGGAGGGAGATGGACAAGTAAGGAAGATGTTGCGCAAGATGTAGGCCGGGCAGATGTCAGCGGGCGATCCCGACTTGACGCATGGGAGCAAGGAGAGGAAGGTTTCTTTAGACAGTGGGACTATGAAATTGAGGTGGCGGGCATTGGGTTGTGGGTCGGGGTTTAGGAAAGCTTGGGAGGGTGAAGGTATATTGGCCTTGATGTCTGCAATTTTTTTGATAAAGAAGTTGTTCAGTGAGTCACACAGGTGCTGGGAAGGTGTCGGCTTGGATGAAGTCCTATCCGAGGAGGCTAGTTCGAAAACTGTAGCGAAGATTTCTCTAGGTTGGTTCTCTGCCCGGAGGATCTTGTTAGAAAAGTAGCAGGTTTTGGCATCAAGGATGGCTTTCTTGTACTCTGCCTGGGTAGAGGATTATAGTGACTTAGAGGCTGTGCAGTAAGTGCGTCTCCACGCACGTTCTGCACGGCGGGCGGGCAGTTTTTTCTCCTTAAGTTCTGGGGTGAACCATTTGTTGACGTCATGGGCGCGTCTTACCCTAATGCGTCTTAAGGGTGCCACCTGATCACAGGCATTGGACAGCTAATTATTTAGTGTTGCTGCCTGAAGGGGGGGGGATTGTTCCTCTATAGCTGAACTGGAGGAAAGTAAAGAAGAACACAGCAATGGGATGTCAACTTTGCTCCAGTTACGAGCCCAGATGTTTTTGGGCAAGTGGGGTTTTTTGGTCAAACTTGAGTCTAGGGAGAAGAAGATCAAGTGGTGGTCTGACCACAAGCAAGGGGTAACAGTAGGCTCAAGGATAGGGATGAATGGAACCTTTGTTCGGGCCAGGAGGAGCTCTCTATAATGCCAGCCAAGGGCCTCTAAGGGATCAGGAACACACTCCAGCAGAGGTCAGCAGGGCTCATGCAAGTCCAGTTGTAGGTTCAGTGCAGCAGGTCTGCTTGGCAGTGCAGGGAAGCCTCCTAGAGCTTGTTAGGTCCATGTAGCTCAGACAGAAGTTCAGCCAACTAACCCTTGGAATCACTCAGTCTGGGATGAAGGGAGCAGGTCCAGTCTTCCTTCTCAGAGAGCTGGGCAGGCCTCAAGCAGCAGGGCTGTCCTCTGGTAGCAGGGCAGTCCTTCTTCTGTAGTTTCCACAGGTCCACGAGTGTAGGGAAGAGTTGGTCTGAGGGTCCAATATTGATACCTGGTGCCAGCTTTGAAATGGGAGAAACTGCTAGACTTTCTCCACTTCTGATGTTGGAATTTGCTTCCTCCCTTCCCTGGTCCCAGGATGTCTGGAGTCACTAGAGGATAGTGTGAAGTTCTTTGTGTGTGCTGAAGCAGCTCCTTTGAAGTGCAAATGTGGTAGATAAGAGCTGTGCCCCTCCCATCTGGTTAGGATGGCTCATCTTGCAAACACCCAGTCCACCTTTGCGATGCTATCTGGGAGGAGTACACAGAGGTTAACTGCACCTTGTCATGTGACTGAGGATACAGAATGTAGGCAGAAAAAGGCTCGGACAAGAAAATGCCAACTTTCTAAAAGAGGCATTTTCCAAATTGTGACTTAAAATTTGACTTTACAATTTAAAAGGATTTTAAATTCCAATTCTTTAGAGACCAAACTTGACCTTCCTACCTGCTATCACATATTTAATGTAATAAGGCATGTTATCCTGTGGGATAGCTAGGCGTTGCAGTAGTGAACAACACATGTAAGATTTTTGACAACAGGATGTGTGACACTTAAAAGTACATGTCCAACTTTTATAATCTCTGCACCCTGCCCTAAAGGTTGTTTAGTGCCTACCTTGCAAGTGACTAATATGTATTAAAAAGGAAAGCCGAGGCCTGGAAAAAGGATTATTTTGCCAAGTCAATATGGCAGTTGAAAACTGAACATACAGGCTGCTATTGCAGGCCTGATACATGTTTTAAAAGACTACTTAAGTTGGTGGCACAATAAGTGGTGCACGCGCACTAGTAGCATTTAATTTACAGGCCCAGGTACATGTAGTACCGCTTTATTAGAGACTTATAAGTAAATTAAATGGTCCGATTGGGTGTAAGCCTATGTTACCTTGTTTAAATGAGGTTGACACTGGTTGACAGTGGTAAAGTGTACAGAGTGCCAGCCCGTGCAGGTAAGAGCGGTGGGGCCGGATTGGGGAGGAATTCGACAGACAACCACTAGGGAAAATTAAATAAATAAAACATTTTCCATTATGGTCATATGTCAAAATACCGGTGGGGCCGGGTTGGGGAGGAATTCGACAGACAACCACTAGGGAAAATTAAATAAATAAAACATTTTCCATTATGGTCATATGTCAAAATACCAGTGGGGCCGGGTTGGGGAGGAATTCGACAGACAACCACTAGGGAAAATTAAATAAATAATCAATTTTCCAATATGGTTGTATTTCAAAATACCTCCCCCTCCACCCGGCCCCACTGCTCTTACCTGCATGGGCCGCAGCTGCAGAGTCCTAAAGCCAACATAAACGAATTCAGCAAAAAAGGAGGGGCATTGGCAAAAAGCATGGTGTGATCCTGCAGAGAAGGCCATGTCATACAAGATGCATATAGAAAAAAGTAGCTGTGAATTTGCATCTGGGAATCATATTTTGGAAGGAAAGACACATCAATTGTTTTCCTACCTCATGACAATGAAAAGGTGTATGCGTAGTTTATCCAAAGTGTAGAAATCGGTCTAAACAGTTTACAGTTCAGCAAAAAAAGTGAGGGGGCATTGATTTTTAGATTTCACTTGGATTATAAGGATGGAGCAGTCCATAACAAATTTTCACCGGACAGATAACAAAAGATGTATAGATGCCAAGATTAATAGACAATAGTATTCCTCTTTCAATCTACACACCTGGACACACGTGTGTGTGTGATCATGCGTACCCTGTGCAGAGCCTATCTCAGCTGTCCAACAGCAGACCTTATTTTAAAAGGTGTGCACTGATTGGTAAAGCTCAAAACCATTTCAAACAATAGCCTAGAGTGAGTAAATCTCCCAAAGGGAGACCAACACACTGCAGAGGTCCAAAAACCAGAGAATCAAAAGCAAAGAGAATGTGGGATTTAATGACTCAGAGCCCAATTTCCCAAACTGATCGTATTTATTTATTTATTTGAACAGTTTTATAAAGCGCGAACAAGACCCACAGGGGTATCAGAGTGCTGTACAGAGTTGGCGCAATAAGGGGTACAAACACAATGTGAAAGTAGGTGAAGTCACAACATAGGGGAAATCATTTAGGTTAAGAGTAGGGGGTATCAACGGTGCCCTAGAACATGAAGAGTAAAACATCTTAAAATAAAACGCACCAAAGAAGTGCTGTACGAATCAGGGAATTTTAACAAGAACAAGAGCGAGATCACCAGTTAATGCAATTAAGGAGCCATCGAGGACTAGATCAGAATAATGTAAAAGCATACAATAACGCATCAGTGTAGTACAACAAGAATCAGGGTATTAATAAAAACAAGAGCATGATCATAAGATGAGGCTGTTAACGTTCGTTCAGGAGTAGTTGTTCAACCAGTTTTTTAAAGGAAGTAGTGGAAGGATTATGATCTCGGATGGGAAGGAGTTCCAGTTTCTCGGAGCAAGACCAGTGAAAGCATGGTTGTAAGATCTTTTCTTTTTGAATCTTGGAGGTTTCAAGAGAAGGGTGGACGTACTTCTGAGGTTCTGTATCAACTAATCTTGTATCAACTTATATGGTAATTGATTGAAGTATCTATTTTTGAAAGCTTGAGACCAATCTTTGCCTCCAACTTTGTTTTTTCTTTACTACGCTTGTATGTTTTGTCTATATGCTTTGTCTGGAATATAAATAACAATAAAATACAGGCACAAAATTAGATCAAATATATAACCACCTGAATTCTCAATGAGAATTTATTATGACATTTTATCAGCAATTAAGTAATTTATGAAAGATTTGTGGCCAATGTTAGGTTCAAATACAGTGCTCGGCATCAGGCGACTCTATTGTGGACTCAGAAAGCATGGGGGTCCATGGCACTTGGGAAACATTCAATCCATTGGGGTGTAAATACAGCTGTCAAATTGCACAACGTAGGAAAACGGACCCAACCCCCATAAAGGGGCATCTGTTTTTATTCCCCAGATATTTTTAAAACAAGTCCAATTTAGGCATTTTGCGGTCCTTATTAATAACTAAATTGGTTAAAAACCCTTAGATTTTCCATGCAGTTCAGAAAGACATTAATTAAGTATTCCAGCTGAAGGAAAGTGGTTTGAGATGCTTCTCTGCAGACAGAAAATTTGAAAGAATGCGCACAGACCATAAACATCACAAAAATAGCAAGATGCCAACGTCATGTAGTCAGTGATGCTTGATATATTTGCTAATACTTTTTTATGGTCTGGCTTGAGAGTGCAACTGTCGCCAGACAATTATGCGAGTACCACTAGAGATGGGCTTTGACTCCGCCCACATGTTGGGAGCCAGGGGTACATGTTTTGATTGATCAGAAGTTGTGTGCGACCACAAAAAAAGTGCTTGACCTCCACCAGCTGTGACATTTTGTTTATTTATCCAACTGGCTGAGCTACATGGATTTGGCTTGAAAGTGCTAGTGCTTGATAGTGCAACTCTCACTTGACCTTTTACACTACACCAATATTATTCTACAGTTCTTTGCTTCCACACAAATATGTATGCTATTTACTTGAGAAGCTTCACATTACAATACAGCATTCCGTTAAAGCCAGACCTATTGATGTTGCTGATGGTTGTTCAAAATTAGGATGTATCTCCCTTTACCTTGTACTTCCTTTTATATGTCATACAGTATGATGAAGTACTAGTTAAACCCGAGGTCTCAGACTTTAGACGGCAGATCCCAGCATACTAGACAGACTTTACAGGCTCAGGAATCAGTCGAGCATCTTAGCAAGGGCTGGCTTGTATGGAAAAACCACTCCATCATGGCACGTGGTGGAAATTGGGGCACTTCTCTAATGCCAATGTTGTTGTTATGACTAGTAAATATTTGAGCAGAAGGGACGCGTGATGGCTTTTGATTAAAATGTCTTTCAGCAGCGGCTCCTCTGCTATGGTGGAGGGGCGTCGCCCCACCTGCCAGCAGCCAAAAAATGAACAATAAAATGATAATAAATCCTTGTTTATGATCATTTTATTTTTGCTCTTGGAGCTGAGGCATGGGGGCAGGGCCAGGGGGATGACAGGTTGGTGGAGGAGTGTTTGCACTGCTATTCAGTGCTCTTGACGGTCTGACAGGCCGGCTTAGGACGGCCAAACCGTCCTGCGCACTGAAGCTGTCTCCAACCGAAGCTGCGTTGCAAGGTTGGAGAGCGCAGGCTCAGGCTCCCAGTCTAACTCGGAGCGCAAATCATCGGCGCTCAGGCCAATCGCGACGCTGCTTTCAGCGGCATGAAAGCAACATCAGGATCGGCCGCAGTGGACTCTGGGATCCTGTGTCTGCAGTGGAGGAGAGCATGATACGGTAATGCAGCAGGTTAGTGTTTTTTTGTATTTGCCTCGTCATCCCCACGCCCATCCCCCTTCACCATCCCGCCCCGCCACTCTATCGACACACCAGCCGCTACTGATGTCTTGAAAGACTGAACATTTTTGAGGTGCCTGTCCTTATTTCATCCTGTTTTCTTATTCACAAAGCTTTCGACAAACGTGGGGCTGTAGGGCCCAGAGAAGCACCAAGGATAGAGCTGCGTATAATGTAATCAAGGAGGAGCACCGCAAGCTGGGACCGATCTCCTGGGCAGAGTTCAACGTCCTCATCCTCTTCGTCCTGCTGGTCGTGCTGTGGTTCACAAGGGACCCTGGCTTCATCCCTGGCTGGGCCACGCTTCTCTTCAATAGCTCACAAGAGGAGTAAGTGTCATCCAACATACTGGTTCATGTACAGAGGCCTCAAAAGGGCGTGGAGAAGAACGTCTAAGGGCTAAAGGGGGGCTTAAACATGACAAAAAAGTTTTGAAATGTTAGCGCTAGGTAGAAGTCATGTATGCATGGCAGGATAAAGTGCTGAATTAACAAATTTGCTGTCATGAGAGATGATGTTGACTAAAATTTGGGTAGATCCAGAAAGTAGATTATGACCCTATATCCCTGTGGGAATCTTGTGCAAAAATAAAGGGACCTTTGAGCAGTCGTTAAGTGAAAAGATTTGTTTAAATTAAATAGAGATTGGTCTGACTATATCCAAACTAATGTGACATATCCCCGGAAAGGAAAAGAAGCGGGGGAACTGGGGAAAAGGTGGATTAAAGTAAAAATGTGGCAGATGTTCATCGGTAATGTTATTGAGGACTAAAAGTAGTTCACCTGGAATAGTTGTTCTCATATATCAAAATTAATACATGCTATGCAGAGTAAGGATGGCAAAGAAAATAGTTCTAAAATTTTGATTGTCAAAAAATAATCCTATAATATAATCTTGAATGTTAAATATATCAAAAATAGCCCAACAAACCAACTGTGTATTTACTTTAATATTTCAGAAAAACATCTGTGATCTAATACAATTTCTAATGTGTTATTTTTCTAAAACAATACATGGCCAAGATACACTATAACGTGTTGATGATACACTCAAATTTTCTATCATAATCTGTTTGTTAGAGTAAGATATGACATATGTCATCACTTTTTCACCGTTTAGGCGTACAAAAAAATATTTCAGATCTTACCTTTGAGCAGTGCTTAATTTGAGCTGGTGCTTTCCGGTGCTCAGCACCGGCACTTAATCGGTTTCTGGTGCTCGGCATCGGAACCTAATTGTCAACACCATAATTAGAACAGTCTGCCACATGGTGGCGCTGCTCATCTAATTTAGAGATGAGCAGAACAACATTGTTTAGGAATACATTATACATTTAAAAAATGCTTACACCTACCTCCCCGACCATTTCCTTAGCTTTGGGGACTTGGAATAATCTGAACTGTTGCATTTACATGCGAGAGAGATGGTTATTAGTTGTTTTGGCTGTGATGACAAGGATGATGGGTGGTGCAAGCCTCAGTGGCCTCCTGGTCAGAGCCCTGGCACTTAATATTTTACAAATTAAACACTGCGTTTGAGGCCAGAGGTTGCAAAGGCTGTGCCATGCATCGCAACTGTTAAAAATGCCTTTTCATTGTATTTATAAGGATATAGGGCCTCATTATGTGTTCGGCGGTCGAATCTGTAGTGGCTGTCCAGCCACTGCTGCAGCACCGTGTGCCGCATCATGATGCAGCGGTCGGACAGCCACTGGACCTCTGGTGCTGCCCAGGATCAGTGATCCTGTGGTGTCAGTGCAGTGGGCAGAGGCTGCAATATGCTGGCAGTGCCGCTGCAGCCCCGCCAGACATATTATGAGTTGCCTCCCCACAATCATTTCTATGGCAGTGAGCACCCCATGGAAAGGATGGCATAGAGGCAACTCAGGGGACCCTTACAAGGCCCCCTGCTGCCTCTGTGCAAAGGGGTTCATGCAGGAAGCCACATGTTGTGCCCCCCTCGTACTGCACCCTCTGTTCCTGAATAGCATGGACTACACGACATATTGCAGTCTAAACCATGGAGGAACGTGCTGCGGCGGTCCTACAGCGGTGCCTTTCTAAGGCTCTTCTATGAGCCTTAGAAAGGCCCTGCTATAGGACTGCCGCAGCACCATCCGCCTGACTTAAATTCCAGTTGGAATCCAGCGGGTGGTCTTACTACGGGTTTGGCAGTTGAAGATACCGGAATCTTATTTACCTTACCATCACCAAGAATCATATCAGGTTGCCAGGATCTTTTTATCTGCTAAATAGTGTGGAGGGGAAATTTTAACACATGATCAATAATTGAATGTATTCTCTGAAAGGACCACTGACTCCAAATCTAACATTTTAGGAATTTATTACAACCAAGAATAACGTCACATACAAACACCTCAATACAAGGTGAAGAAAATAAAAGGGCACTAATACAAATGAGATTCTACGCGGGAGTCTCATCCGACTCAGAATAAGAAGAATAATCAATTCCAATAACATCCGAAAAGCAATAATTACTCCAGTCTCTATATTAGAAGTCATTAGCCTAAAAGGAAAATCAGTTGGTCAGTCCCTACTCTATCTCTAAGGTGGCATCCCTACTTAGCATTTTCCCTCCCAGGCAAGAGAGTAAAAGGTGTCAGAAGTGAAGACTTCCTTAGAAGTGCAATCACTTAATCAGAGCTTGCTCTAAGATGCTCCTTCTAGCTTCCCATCTAAGCCTCAACTGCTCAACCCCCGGGGCACTGTCCCGAATACAAAATCTCAAAAACATAGAACACGCACTCCGGCACACCTCTTCAGTCATTTGCAGTGAACTACGACATTGTTCTTCATGAAAGGCATTGTTACATGTCTGATCATACTATTATAAGCAGATTTGAGTAATGCATTTCTAAGTCACACCATAATACAATTTCGATTAATATGTGGGTGCGGGCTAACAGTGAATATGATGCACCCCTACAATTTCTGAATAACGTGGCGCTCTATCACGGTCCTCCCACAGCGCGCTAGACGGGAGGACTGCCAAACTCGTAACAATGCCCAGATTGTTAATATTCATACCTATGTACAGGACAGAATAGAAAATGAAGAAAGAGTGAATTGTTACATAAATGCATGCTCATGAAGGCCTCTGAGAAAAACTTGACTGTCAATCGAGGGGACTAGCAGCACAGGCTGTATTTACAGAATACAATACTGGTTAGTGAGAGCGCGCTCTAGCTTTCCTTTATTGTATTGTTACCACAGTCTACTACTCAGCACATTCACTTAGACAAAATTGGACAACTTTTGTAACAAATATCTAACCATTCTCTTTCAGGTGCAACTGGTTTTCTAAATGACGTCTGTCTCAGCATTATGTAATTCCTAATAAGGCGTTAGCGCATATCATCAGTTTTTTGTTAGCGGGTCACAAAAGGGAACAGCTAACAGAAAACCTGGCACTTTCTAAAGTGGCAACTCACCTTCCAAAAACATCTAAAATAGTTGATACTAGTGACAGTGACTACCAATGGTTTCTTCCTCGGGATCAGCAATGGTAGACCCCTAAATGTTGCTCAAAAAGAGTCAAACAAATCATGAACCACAGTTGTCATGCTGCCTTTAGCATCCAAGATGAGAGAACGAGTCATGCACCTCCATTAATCTAGGCTGTTAGGCTCTGCTCCTTGCCGCGTCGAGGGTCCACAGCACTGTTGGGATGCTATTGGCAGTTTCAAAACTGTATATATTTGAATATGGCTTTCTGAACTACACATATGGTGCTAACATTACTGGTCCTGTGGAAGACCCCATTGGAGGTCACTATAATGGGGTGGGGGGGACGAGCCGTCAATGATTTAAGTGTTTTTTGTTGGAAAGACTTTCAGTCGTAAGTGCCATTGTTCTTTTTTATCCTACAGTAAAACTACTAGCACATCACATGGTACCAAACAATTTAGCTCATAAACACGTAGGTGGTCTGATTCCACAAACGGGTACAATGCTGCACGTAATAAAACTCTAAAACATATAAATATTAACTTTTATATGCCACCCTATTGAATGGGAATGATGATATAAGGGGTGTCTGTGTCTTGACTGTGTAGTGCACATTATTAAATGAATAAGTTGAATCAGGCTTTACCAAGAAGATATTGTTTCACAAAAATTCACTTCAAATCCTGTGCATGTAAATGCCAGTCTGACAGTAAGTATTTTGATGGGCTTGAGTGCACCAACTCTCTTCCTTTTCTTTACTTACAGGTATGTGACCGATGCCACTGTTGCTGTGTTCGTAGCATTTTTGTTCTTCATCATTCCAGCAACCAAACCCAAGTTCTGCCTGCATGATGCAAATGAAGAAGGTACTCAGCAACTTCCATATCTGCCATTATTAAAGGAGGTGACACAAAGGGAGATTTCTGTATTGAAGAAGTAACATAGGTCTTTTTTCTGTGTACACAATATTGCCAAGAATGGTTCTAAAATAGGGACTTTTCTAGCCAATTCTGTGACTTAGAATAGCATTTTTGGTGGTTACTTTATCAACAGTACGCTACAGGACACCCATATGTTGCCCAGGACCACTCCATGAGGTAAACATTTCCACACAAATTTCTGAACTACCCCTTAAAAACGATTTGGAAAATTTGTCATGATCTATTTTGAACTTATCTTTGGGTATGATTTTCTGTTTCCCCCTGAACTGGTCCACCTACAGTGCTACCTATGGAACCATTCTAAGACAATTTAGATATTCATGCCTTTTTGACGACATACTTTCCCTACTTACTCCAGGGGGCATGTGTCTGGCTGGTTCTATAGTGAAATCTCAACAGTCTTGGTTGATAAAGCTCAATTAAGTAGAGTCCCTGTCCACTAGTGAATACAATCTGGAAATAAATCTTGTTTAAAAACCTTCACCAGCAGCTTTCCAGTTTTATTGAGCTTTTTGGGAGTAATTGGCCAGTGGCCACAGTTTTAAAGGGAAACAAAACTTTATTGAAGAATGCTTGAATTAATCTCAGCCAGTGTAATACTTTCTTTTGGGGGTGAGGCACAGCGTCCTATTCCTTAAATGGATCCTTGGTCCATGGTGTGAAATGTCATTCTCATGAATCGCCCTTGGCGCCTTGGGTTAAGTAAACTAATAAAATGAACCCTGTGGGAGTTATTTCATGGTTTACAGATTAGAACCAAATATTTTAGTGGATACAATAAGGTCTTAATCTGTAAAAACAAGGAAAATGGGGCATTTCTTGAATTAGAAATTGGAGCTACCACAAAGCATCAACAGAGTTGCACCCTTGGAAAGATCCATGCATGTCAAGTTTAATTGTATTGTGTTTATAGTTTTGCACAATTCAAGCTTCTACCTTTACTTTAGTAATGATGTACTGCTGTGTAAAAAGAGACCATGTTCTGATCCCTGTCTCCTTTTGTCTGTGATGTTTCTAAGGAAAGCCAGAGCCATTTTTACCAGTCCCTCTTCTCACCTGGAAAATAGTTCACAAACAGATGCCCTGGAGCATTGTGCTGCTGCTGGGAGGAGGATTTGCCTTGGCCAAAGGAAGTGAGGTAAGCCTACAAGGTCTAAATGTAGAGGAAGAATGATGTGTGCTTGAATGATAGGGAGACGGTAAGCATAGATAGTAGCACTGCAATAAGGTGGGACCACATGAGGTTATATCTTGTATATTGTGGGACAGACAGGATTACCACCAACATCAGGGCAGGATGCACTGCATCTTAGTTGCAAAACTTATGCTAAGGTCCACTCCTCATGTCCCACTCTGTGAATGCCACTGTGTGGCTTTCAGTCTGATTGTTAACATACATCAGTGGCACAAGTGATGCAGCCCAGGAGTTGCTCAACATTGCTCCTATTTAATATCACTAAGTCTATGTCTACTAAAGTTTACCATCAATACTTTGATGCAACCAGCTGATTGGGCATTTCATTGATGAGGTTAATGACAAATCTAAACCTAAATGTAAGTAATAAATGACACACTGCTCTTGAATTTCAAGTATTAGATTTAATGGTGCTAAAGAATATCACAGTTTAGTATCTCGCCCTGCATAAACAATACAGTTGCTTTTGGCAGTGTGAGTTTTTTCAGAGCTACAAATTTAGCTTATAGGAAGCACCTATTTACACCTATTTCAGCAGCGGTGGCTCCTCTGTTATGGCGGAGGAGCGTTGCCCCGCCTGCTGCGAGTGCAGCAGGCACACATTAATTAAATGAAAATAAACACAATTTTATTAATGTGTCCCAGGCTCGCGCTGTTACAGCACGATGGCAGGGGTCGGGCTGATTGGTGAAATTGTCCCATTAATGCAGCCCCCTGACAGTGCGCAGGTCAGATTAGCCGGGTGCCTACAGCCGACCAATCTGACTTGAGCACTTCATAGCCTGCAATCCCAAGGCTGAGAAACAGCCAGGGTATTGCAGCCGCAGGCCCCCATCTCAAAATGAGCGCTGGTTAGCCTGCTTCAAACAATCCTGGAGCTGCGGTGCAGCTCCAGGATTGGTTGGTTTTACATTGTAGGGCGGAAGTCCTTCCCTTTCCGCCCGAGTCAGCACCGAGAGGAAGAAAGAGACTGCATCCGGAGGACACAGAAAAGAGCATCGGGCGGCAGGTAAGTTATTTGTATTCGTTTTTTAATACTTATTTGTTTTCCCTCCCTCCTCCCCACCTAATCACTCATCTGCCCCCACCTCACCACTCTGCACCCACACCAGCTGCTACTGTATTTAAGTAACCATTAGGAGGACATATGGGGTGAGTTGTATGTCATAATATGGACCACAACAATATCGAAATACATAAAGAAAATCCCCAAGAAATGTATCCTAAAAATATTAGCATCCTATACTTAAACAAGAAAAACACGAAACTACAAAAAATATCACTGTTAAAAATACCAAAATATAGATAACAAAAATAAAGAAATACACAATATCATGATCACGTTAAACATATAGAACACCACTCACATATTGAAAATAACACTATCGACAACAACATTATTGTTAAAAATAAATAAAGCAACTATATTTTAAATTCCATTAAACTATACATGTAAAATGCCTTAAATTACTAAATAACCTTAAAATATGGGCATTCATGTATTTAAAAATATTTCCTAATATCATATAAAATATATCAAACTATAATTATCTAAAGAAAGCAAAAATAACTACTAGAAAAAAGGTCACAAAAACGTGCATTAATTTGCAGCAAAAACTAGGTGTGTGTGCAATTATGCATAATTATGCAAAAATATAGTGTGTCACTTCACACTATATTTTTTAGCATGAGATTTGTGGCATGATGATGAATTTTAACAAAGCACAGCAAACAACAGTCACTTGTGTTCTGTTGTTCCCGTTTGTTTGCAGCAAATGTTGACTGAGAATAGCCATGTTCTCGATAAATCTGTACTGCAAATAGCTCCTAATGACACAAAGGGGCCGATTCCGATCCGTTAAAACAAATTACCGTACGCCTCGGATCCGTATTTTTTTACGTACGAATCGTACAAGTCCCGTACAAACGGCGAAGTACGATCCGTACGTGAAAAATACATACGAATCGCTTCGGGAAAAGACTACGAGACGTCCCCGGACAGTTTTACATACAAATCGTAAAACTGAAGTCCGAGCGCGCAAGTACGATCCGTACCGCCCGTCCGAAAACACAAGCGCATGGGAAAGGCCCCGTACGGAGCAAAGTTTGTACAACCCCTACCCTGAGTACTCTTGTGCCCGGGGTACGAGTCGTACGGCCCCCCCAGCCTCCCATCCCTCCCGCGTACATCCGCACAGTACCCCCCACCCCCTCCGTACGTCCGCACCATACCCCCCCACCCGCGTATGTCTGCATCGTACCCCAGGCGTACCCCCCCACCCGCGTATGTCCGCACCGTACCCCAGGCGTACCCCACTCCTCACGTATGTACTGTCTGTACATACGCGAGGATTGGGGTACGCCTGGGGTACGGTGCGGACATACGTGGGTGAGGGGGTATGCCTGGGGTACGGTGCAGACATACGCAGGTGGGGGGGTACGGTGTGGATGTACGGGGTGGGGTGTACGGTCCGTACATACGGGGGTGGGGGGTACGGTGTGGACGTACGGGGAGTGGGGGGTACGGTCCGTACATACGGGGGGATGGAGGGTACGGTCCGTACATATGCAATGTTGGGGTACGCACCATACATGATGACACGTACGATGTGGGTGATGGCGTGTACGTCACGTACCGGGTCCCCTTTTTGTCATGCATGGCAGCGTACTTAGCTTTTCCGGCACTTCTTGGCTCCCGTAAAAATATGGCCGTGCGGATTGCTGTAGGTACGAATCGTACTTGCTGGTCCGTAAAACGCTGCCTGACTCCATGCGGACGTCGCGTACGCACTGTCCAGGATCAGAATTGTATGCATTTTTTACCGTACGGTGTTTTTTACGATTCGTACGGAAATGGTTTTTCTGTACGAATCGTACTTGCTGGTTTGTAAGGTGGAATTCCCGGGTACGAGTCGTACGGAGAAAACGCTCTGTACGACCATTCGTACCCGGGTTTTACAGGATCGGAATCGGCACCAAAGTGGCATAATGGTATAATCTCAGGAATTTGTTTACCAAGTGCAATGTAAAATTCCTAAATTCACACGAGTTATATTGGAATCATTTTATTTTTGCCCAGGGCTAACAAAAATGCCAAGACTTGAAGAAAGCAACCGTCTGTCAGTTTCTGCTCAGAAAACACAAAGAATGAAAGAGAGAAACTCATAATTCTGATGAGGATGACAATTGCTCTTAGACAATTGAGAGGCCACTCGTAATGAGGGCCTTAGAACACATTTGAGTATTTCCAAACATTATGAAATACATACATATCTCTTTTCATCTACGCCAGCCTTAGGACCGAAAGAATGTGCTTAAAGACACCTTCTTAAACTTACTACTATCATTACGCCCACACACATTCAGATGCATATTTTTGTTCAGTTGTCATTAATTTTATAATCAAAACTCCTGGGCCCGGATTTCCAGAGAACTAACACACTGCAATGCAGCACGTGAAAGGGAGAGCAGAACAGCAATATATCTTCTAAAATGTGACACTATTCAGGTCTCTTCCAGCGGTGTTCAGCTGCCATGGGCCAATGCAAACACCTCTGTGCCATGGTGTCCTTCTGCTAGCAAGGGTCCCTTCGAGCACGGAAACCAGGCTTTTGCTTTCATGCGTTTCCCATGATGTATGTGTGCTGTATAATACAGCATACATGCAAAGTGGGAAACACAAGAAGAACTGAAATCATTTCACCTTGTTAAGCCTGCCACGAGGAGACACAGGATTTTAATGCAAGTCATTGTCTGCAATTCTTTGTAGATATAAATTTGCATCAAAACCCGTATGAGGTTGCATGAGAATGCCGATGTACCATCCATGGCACGCCCCCTTGGCACAAAGTAACGAAAGGCAGTACATTGCGCAGCTTTGCATTACTTTGGGTTTCAATCCAACGCAAATTGTGATTTAAATTGGATTTTAAGTCCCACCAAAACACCTTCTCACAGGTTTGCATTAAAGAAGTAATGCATATCCAACACAAAACGTATGTAAATCTGGGCCTACTTGTGTGATATCTGCATAACCATTATAAGTACCTGAGACTGTAACACCCGAAGACTTGAGGCCATCACCACCAGCCTAAGCCTTCTGTCAAGATAGCTGGATAGCTGACTGTATAGTTGTAAATGGCTGGATAACTGACTATATGGTTGAAATCTGTCAATACCACTAAAACAATTTACAATAGCACGTTGGAACACCTTTGTGAGCCTGCAACAATCACTATCACAGAAAATGTCAACATACCCCAAGATTTTGTTTTGTTCTGTCTGGACCTCTTAGCTCCCATTAGTATGAGGGGCCACACTCAGAGTCTGGGTATTTGATGTGAGCTGCAAAGGGGCCCGTGTTCAAGCCGTGCTCTCTCTTGCTTGTGAACAGTAATGTTGATGTGGTCAGGTTTGCTTCTCTGTGAGCCAGCCAGGCTCTTCCTCCTGACAGTCACATGCCTTTTGGCTCTTTTCACTCTTTACAGGTGTCTGGCTTTTCCAGATGGCTGGGCGACCAGATGATGCCCTTGCACAGCATCCCGCCATGGGCCATCGCCATGGTTCTTTCACTTATGATTGCTGCCTTCACCGAATGTGCCAGCAACGTGGCGACAGCAACCCTCTTCCTGCCTGTTCTGGCCTCTTTGGTAAGGAGTGATAATATAAATATGTAGTTGTAATTTGTTTGTTAACAGAGACTTAGCTATGGGAATCAAAGGTTGATGTGGGTGGGCTCATTCTGGTCAGATTTAGTGATTCAGGTATCCAACTCGTCCAGTCTTTGAGCGGGTACCACCACAGGCGACAATGGCAACAGAGTAACAGAAATGCTGATGTGTTATGATCTGGCACTCTTATGTCTTCTCTATGATAATGTCTTCTGTGGATATGAATCTATACAGGACTTACATAACCCTCTATCTAGTGCACACATGGATGTGCAAACAAGGTAAATCGAAACGATTCCCATCATAGACATTCCTAGATAAATCACATCCTCCCTTCTACTATCTCTAGGTTTCTGATAGAAATTAGATGAAATCGTAATAAAGTGCTGGGATAACATTGCAATATGTCCTTTGAAAATCTGACTTCTGGTGCAAAGTACCACAGCCCGTTCCACATAGGGAAACAGATCTACAGTGGAAACCATTGGCTCAATTTTGTTAGTTGATGTGTTGGACCGGTTGCTGGAAACCAACCCAAGCAAGATCAATCAGGAACAACTCCATAAGGACACTCAGCAAGGAGCAACACACAGGTAGCTGATACAATATGACATTAATAAAATAATAGCACAAGCACGTATATTGACAATGATGGCTAAACAGTAGCAGAAGGGTTACATGTAAATGTAGTGCAATGCAAGCACATCTATAGCAAACACAACAGTCTTGAATCAATCGCAATGCAGGAAATCAGAAGCGCAAGATTAATTCCGCAAATCAAGAAAAACGCAGAAGAATCTGGCCCTTCGCCCCTGGACAACTTACCTTTAGGAACGAGCACTGGGAAGCCCACTCCGAGCCCTCGCCCGCTCTCTGGGAGCAGCGCATCGGGAGCAGCAGCTGTGGGCGATGAGAAATCTGCAAGATGCCTTCTGAGGGCTTCCCCAGGGCTTCTACACCCCTCCTTCTATACACTAGAAGCTGGCTTACACAATATCAAGTTCCTTGCCTGCACCAGTGCTTCTCCTGATGTTATCAGTGTTTTCCCAGGATGCTCCCGAATCCTACTCGCCTTTTGCTCTCACTGGTATCAATGAACCATCCACTCAGGGGCTTCAGACTACTCCCAGACTCATTAGGGGTTGGTACAGCCTCAACGGTATGTCTCCCCTGATCCACATCCCTCGACCTGGTGCAGGAGACACAGTACCTTGGATGTTGTGTCTATTACAAATGGCAAAAACAAGCATCGCAAGATGATCTGCTATCTCAGCGTGTTACATGGGTTTTCTGAATGCATTTTCACTCATCAACACTGCCTAAGCTAATTAACCTTGTTGCGTCACAATGTCTTCCGCACACTATCGCCCGGATACTGAACAGCTATCCAGAGCTGCAAAACAATCCACAGAGAAAATAAATAGCAATGAAACCCCAAAATACTTAATTTCAACAGCACAACCAAATCAATACATTCATAAAATGAAGAATGTAAAGCCCAGAAGAAAAGATTTAGTGAAAATGGGAAGTCTTACAAGAATAAAAATACTTAAAAAGTGCTAAGAAGAAGATCGGCCACAAAATGAACATCATCACAATTACATAGCGCACCCTGCCCTAAAGTTTCATAGTGCTGATCAAGGCAACAATAAGCTTGAAGCGCTGGCGGCAAAGCAGTTTCATTGATCTGATTGATGGACACTCTATCTCTAATGGTGACGATGTAAAATGCATAAAAAAGTTTTAAAAACTGTAGAGATCCATAGATAAACCTCAGGTTGAGTTCTATGTTTCAACCCTCTTGGTAAAACAGTTTAGGCGCACTCCACAGCCGCACAAATCTGCTGTCCTTGTGGATGCCTGTAGCCAGCCTCCCACCTGAAGAAAGCTCTTCAAAATGTTCATGTGTGCAGTGATTTGGGGCCAATGTTCAGGCAGGATGCATCAAACTATGCAAACTACTATACACCCATTTTCTTATAAGCAAAGTATTGACATGTTTGATGTTATCACAAATTGGCTCAGTGCCTTCAAAACTCAGGACCAGCCCGCAGCATCAAATCCTGAGCAGCTCGCGGCTCATGACAATCCCGGACAGTTGCCCAATGGGTGCTAAGGCTATAAAGAAAGTCATTCGATGAGTGTCAAAATATAGGGTTTGTTAAAGTTCGTATACATAATCTAAACAAAAAAGCTCTGTTCAAGTTCTGGTCGTGTATATTACGATGAGGAACCATATCCTTCCCTGGAACAATATTGTCAATGAAATTATCAATGGTACTTTTCAACTTTTGGATAAATCACTCATACACGAATACCTATTGTTTTTATCGGTAGAAGACACTTGGACTCACTTCACTTTTCCATAGTCATTGAGTGAAAGCAAATATAGAAAAATCAAGTCCATCACCCTCAGCCCATAAATAAACCAAAACAGAACAAACCCCAAGCTCATCTGGGGTTTCATGGAGCAATTATAGTGGCCTCAATGTCACAGCTGGGAAAATGTATTAAATCTTGAATAAACACAGGTAAAATTATTAATCAGCCAACTTTTAAAAGTTTTTTTAATTGGTATGTTGAGTGACAATTGTCTTGTTCAGTGTCAGCTAGGGTAAGGAGGAGGTTTTGGCCCTAAGTGATGTAAACATCTGATTTAGCATCAAAATTAGTGCAAAGGTTTTGGAGAAAAACTTTTTGGGAAGATGACGATAATCTGACAAGGCCCCATTTCGAGTTTAGCAAAATAAAATGTCTCTTTTTCTCACTTCAGAATGTATATAGATAGTTGGTTCCTGTTAGGTAAATTTCCTTTAAACCTTGGCACTTGTGCGGGAACTGGGCACTTGCATTGAATGGTATGTTGACCTGCCTATGGGTATGTAATGCTGTTGGTACATGGCAAACAATTGAAAAAAAGATGGTAAGCCTTGGCACGCTGTTTGACATTGAGCTCTTATTCACTTCAAATGTTCAATCAGTCTTTAATTCTCTAAAACATGTTTTATCTTGTCACGATTTGCTGCTTTAAGGAACGATCCTTCCTTTCACCCACTCCTCCCCTAAAATTGTTTTAGTCCTTTCTGTGGCAAGCCCAGGATTTTTCTTTGCATGCTGATATATGTAATTATTTTATCCCACTAGACCACTAGACAATAAGGACCATAAGTACTATACTGTAATAAAATTGGATTTGATGAGCTATTAACAAGTGCAGCAGAACAATTCACAAACTCCACTACCCGTCGAATAAAGAATCCACAGTTTGTAATGATTTGAGAGAATGTTGCTGATTATAGAGGTAGTACATATTTTCAATAAATTGTAATGGGGTGCAGTGGCACCAGGAGGTGCATAGTTCCAGCTATTGTGTAGCAGTGCACACTGAACTCGGGCTCAGCTCTTCGGCCTCATGTATGCCCCGCACTAGGCTCCCCTCTTTATCTGCTGCTGCACACTCTCTGCACACCCATAGGTTTCTCCCGGGAATGGCTATGTGTGATTCATAATTTCATAATTTATGAAACAAGAGTCTGAGGTTAGATTAAAAACATGTAAGGTTTTTGGAAACCAGCAGACCTGTTTTTTCTTACGCTCTTTTGATCAAACTCTGTGAATGGCTATCGTCTGGATGTGACAAGAAATTCGGTTAACGTGGAAGGTGGACTCTAAGGGTCTTAATATGACTACCGTGGTCCATTGGACCACCGTAGCGATGGTGGCGGTGTGGGCACCGCCACACTGGCAATCCAACCACCAACCACCATACTACGACTTGGGCAGTCGGACTGCATTGGCACCACCGCAGCCGCCTGGGATCAGAGATCCCTGTCGGTGTTGCGGCAGCCTTGAGGCTGCACTATGCTTGGCAGGCCGCTTCAGCTCTGCCTATCAAATTATGAGGTGTATGGCGGTGAGCCTGCCATGACAAGTGTGGCGGAGAGGAAACAAAAGGGGCCCTACAGAACACCCTGTTGCCTCTGCACCAGGCGATGCATGCAGGAGTGGCACATGGTGTGCTCCCATATCTGATTGCCCCCCCCTTGTAATGGCATTCCCATTTCTTTGCCTGTTACGGCTCTCCTACGAACCATTAAACAGGCACCGCTGTGCGCCAGCTACCTCAGGGCTGCCCGACCTGGATTCCAGTCGGAATTGGGTGGGCAATCTAATTATGGCTTTGTCAGTGCGGGAGCAAGGCGCTGGTGTGGCGGCCTGCTCCTGCACCGCTAAAGTCAGAATAAGGTCCTAAATGTTGACAGTCACTGTGAATCTTCTATCACCTTTGTGCATCCTGATGGACAAGTTGTGCACAGTAACCTTCCATCCTTGCATCCAATGTTCAGCCATAAAAACAAAGAAAATATTTACCTGAATTAAATCAGACATGTTATGCTGTTCAGCATCTGCAACAAGCATTGGCAAGCTAAAAATCCGTAGTCGAGACCTATTAACTTTGCCAATACTTGTTAAAAAGCTGCATCAGTGGGAGAATCCTCTCTTGTAAAACATTCCAAAAAAGCAGTTTAAAATAACAACATATACCTTTTGCTAAGTACTGCATAATTGTTTTAATATCTGTGGGAGATTTGGCATTAAAATGTAGATTTGTCTACATACATGCTAGGGGCGGTGTGTGTCTTTAACTCTGGCGTTTATCTCAGTGGAACTTTTCTCTCTTCCTGCAGTCGCAGTCCATTAAGATCAACCCTCTGTACATCATGGTCCCCTGCACACTGAGCACATCCTTCGCCTTTATGCTGCCTGTGGCCTCGCCTCCAAATGCCATCGTATTTTCCTATGGCCACCTCCGCGTCTCTGACATGGTAGGTCCATGAAGTTACTGGAAAGAAACCAACTAAGAACATTTGGATTCATATTGTAACAGGGTGCTTTTTGTGATATCTGTGTTTTCTTACTTCATCTAAGGCAAAGAGAATTGATCTTATATAATAATACTTTATATTTCCCATGTACTTACAGAAAGACCTCTGGTTTTGCTGAAGGCCCCATTGTATTCAAGCTAGCATTCAAAATTTCCAAATTATTTAGGCCTTCATTGCCAGTGGCCCGGTAAAATGGCACAGTAATACTACACTAGGTACTCGTATTTGTGTTTATATGTGACATTAACTGGGTACACTATTACCAGGGGTCTTTAGGCACATAAGTGAGAGGTACTGTAAATTGATGATGCACTAGAGATGAGATGAAGCTTGACCAAGACGTAAGACTTGATTTGGATTGCAGATATAAAGGCAGAGAGTCCAAAGAGTTCTACTTTGCCCACCAGGTCTGACTTTAGTTATTTTGAGGAAGGTAGAAAGTGGACCACTGCAGACCTCCACTAGCCGCTCCTCGATGAAAAGTGGAATCTCATCAAATAAATACCTATGGACAATGCAAACATCTCAAACTAACTTCTGTGTTTGACGGGCAGCCAATGGAGATGATGCAAGCATGTCATAATATGCTCGAGCCTGTTGCAACCTGTAGTATAATGTGCTGCTGAGTATTACACTACCTTGAGTTTGTTAGCTAGAGAAGATGGTAAATCGAGGCACACCACATTAGAGGAATCTAATCATGAGCCAGTCACCACCCCCGCTACTAGATGCTTGATTTCCGAATTGAGGAAAGGGGAGATTTTTTTACAACTCTAAGTTGGTGACAGCAGACCAAAACGCTTGACATATCATGGTCGGCTATAATGAGCTTGGAATCAATCTTAACCCCCGCACTGGTCAAGGACTGGTTTTGGGAGAGACCCAGCTCTTAGCATCCAGGCCCAGATCACAGAAGCTATTTCCACCAAGAACCGTTTTCTTATTCAGCTTCATTTTACTAATCTTCATTCTGATCCACATGACATGTGGCATATTGTGCTGAAACTGATGGAGTGGAGATCCTTGAATCTCAGTCTCTTCAGTAATCAATAGTATCCCTCACTGGTTGTATGGATCTTTGATTGTTGACTTGAAGTGTGAAGAAGCAGCTAACGTCAGGAATACATTTCCGTTAAAGTGAAGAAATATGGTTCCACAGAAATGACAGGGAAGGTGCTCTCCCATCCTTACGGGTTTTATTAACAATTTAGTTCAGGCTACATGTTAAACAAATTAGCAAAATTGTAGCAAATATATTGTTAAAGCATACATATTAATATGATTATGCAATCTGAATTCGTATATTATGAGGAAGAAAATGCAAAATGGAACCACATAGAGCAGATGAAATATCAAGAAAGCAGGTTCCATAAGGGGCTACCTTATTCTAAATAGAGATTCAAAAGTGGCAATGGCAAACTCTAGGGGGAAGGTGTCAGCATCAATTGTACTAAGTTTAAGGTACAAGGGAAGGGTATAAGAGCTCAAGCATGAAGCATAACAGTAGCAGGAGAAGTCAACTGAGTGGAGAAGAGGTTTTCTCTCAGCGAAGTCTACTAACCATTTCTAAGGAACACATACTTAAAACCTGAAAGAGGATTCTGGAAGGCTTCTCCATATGAGTTCCACAAACAGACCAATCTAGAGTGACCATTTTCTGGGAGCAATCAAACTAATAGGTTCCCAGTGCTGTACAATATGGTGCACATCTGCGTGACCTTGGATGTAGCATCGGTCCAGTCTGCCTGGGACAAGAGGATCTCTCCCACTATCTGAGTCTCAATGTCCACAGCCAACTTCTAATTAAGGTTCAGCTACATCTGAGTCTAGTACAGTAAACAATTAGCCTATTCTTTCTAACGAGGCACTCCATAAGACACCTACAGAGAAGAGAAAAACAAGACACTGGCAAAGCATTTAATACAATTCATGTTACTTGTGCCTGGTTACCAGTTAGGCCATCATTGAATCAACTTTGCTTCCAAGCAAGTACACTTAGCATGAGTAAATACATTGATTACATTTCAAATATGTGTGTCGTTCTTACTGGAAATAAATGCAGCCACCCACTGTTGTTTACTTGATACAATGCACACAGATTAATATGCTGATTACGTGACAAATGATGCGCAAGTGCATAAAGCGCTAAATTCCGCTCCACCAAAAGTTTGCGTGATTAGAAGTGTCAGATTTGTTATCCAGCTACAGCAAACCCCTCATGCTATCTGCATACATGGAGGCTCTTACTTTTAACACTGTCAGTGCATTTGGCAGAGGTCTTGTAAATAGTGCATAGGTAGAGTGACAGTGAGGAGTTTTGTAGTACTCCATGTGACACATGAGCTCTTTGCAAAATAAATACTTTTGATACCTCTCACCTAGATATCGTCCAAGAAAATAACTGATTAACCTTAAAAAGAATGTTTGTTGAAAGATTCAATAAAATCAATGCGCTGACATACCCAGCAGGGAGATCCATCCTTAGGCCATCCAAAATTGAGCCCAGGAAGGACTCAACACTATGTGCTGGATGAAGGCCAGCTCCCATTACATGTAAGCAGCTATGAGACTACAAGTGTTTACAGAGTAACTGAGCCACATGTTTTTCGAGCTCTTTCACCATCTTCATAAATCTGGTGATTTCAGTGACTATAAAGGGGGGCAAGGAAGTAAGAGTAGATGCCACCTTTGCTTTAGTCATATAAAGTGGGCCAAGGGAACATGAGTCAATATCCCTTCTCCTAGTTATCACCTTAAAAAATCTTTAGTGGAACACTAGACATATCTGTCAACTCCTTGACAGCCTGTACCACACTTTGTTGAGTGTTCTGGGAGTGAACGATCTTATTAGCATAAAATACTTGCGGGCATATTATCAAGAAACGGCGTTGAAATTATCGCCGCTTTAGCGGCAGAAAACTGCAGCCAAAGCGGCGATGATGCGCCTGATAATATGCCCTTGAGAATTCCAATAGTAGCCCATGTTCACACCAGAACATGGGCATAATATGAAGCCCATTATTGCCGCTTTAGCGGCAGCTTTCTGCCGCTAAAGCGGCGATAATTTTAACGCCGTTTCTTGATACTATGCCCCCTAGTATTTAAGCCGATCATCGACAGAGAGCGACTTGCACCATTGACCCTCTAGGTGCCTCAGGTTAGATTGCAGCTCTATACACAGCCATGAAACGACAAGCCGAGCCTTTATACCTACTAGAAGTACATTTAGAAAGTGGAATGTACTTTTCTACCGCATATGGCATCCACATATGGAATGGCAACCCAGTATACCACAGACGTTTGATAACCGGATAAGTTTGTATGTTTTTCAAGTGTGTATTTATGAATTCCATCTAATTCTGCTGGCTGATTTACAATTGTGCACATCATCACATCTCTGTGGTAATCTCTGAAACGGTATAGCTATATCCATATAAGTCTGTAAAGTTCAGGTAATTGTTAGATTTTTGCATTGTGAGTAGATGGTTCTGTCTTGAGGTGCACTTTATCTTTTATTTTTTTACTGTAAGACACCATTAGATAAGGACAAATAAATGAAAGACCTTCCAACAAGAGAAATGTTGAAAACATTGGATGACCAATCTACCTCTAGAGCTGTTAAACCCAACCCAACCCTTTCCTGAGAAACTAAAACCACACTCGTATTCTTGAGTAGATATAAACACAGCTAATGGTCATGTCCAAGAGAGAATGCTGATGTACGTGGTTGGAAAGCGGTTGTCACAGGAAAAAAATGCTCCTCTGTATCAAAAACAGCATCAGTGTGGGGTGTCATCTTGAGGTCAGGCAATGAAAATTAAGGGAATTTGAGCTTCGATAGATACCACGTGAAGTGGACTAGTGACTTTAATAGAAAATAAATGGAAGTATTAAAATAAAATAATATCTTAGGGCCTGATTACGTTCTTGGTGGATGGGACACTCCTTCGCAAACGTGACCGATATCCCGTCCGCCGTATTACAAGTTCCATGAGATATAATGGAGCTTGGAATACGCCGGATGGGATACCCATTATGTTTGTGACAGAGTATCCCACCCGCCAAGAACGTAATCAGGTCCTAGAATGTTCCAAAAACACCCACTGGCCGGACTCTTTTCATTTTGTTAAAATGTTTCTCTTCAAATAGCACTTGCAAGGTTCATGTGGCTCCAGAGGTAGAATATATGTTTTGAAACATTTGCTACACAGACATACATCAGTTTGGACCAAAGAACTACACAAGCCCCTTTTAACCACTAATTACTGGAAGTAAAACACAAATATGTGTATATTCAAGTTCCATGTGTAACTGTATGTGAGCATATATGTACGAACTCAAATGGTTAAAACATTACAAAACTTTCCTATTTATCTTTACTCTGTGGTAAGAAGTGAGCCGGCACTTAATGTGTGTGCCACTGACACTGGAGGACCACTGCACATTGTCATTTACACTGGAGGCCACTGTGTGTTGTAATTTACGTTGGAAGCCAATGTGTGTGTGTCACTTTCACTGGAGGCCACTTTGTGTTGTCACTGAAACTGGAGGCCACTGTGTGTTGTCACTGACACTGGAGACTACTGCGTACTATCATTTACACCGAAGGCCACTGTCTGTGTCACTTACATTGTAGGCCACTGTCTATTGTCATTTACACTGTAGGTCACTGTCTATTAACACTGACACTGGAGGCCACTGTGTGTTGTCACTGAAACTGGAGGCCACTTTATTTTTAGTTGCTAACAGTAGAGGTCACTGTGTATTGTCACTCACACTGGAGGCCACTGTGTGTAATTACTGACACTAGAGGCCACTGTGTATTGTCACTGACACTGGAGGCCACTGTCTGTTATCACTGGCACTAGAGGCAACTGTGTGTTGTCACTGTCACCGGAGGCCACTGTGTATTGTCAGTGAAACTGGAGGTAACTGTATATTGTCATTTACACTGGAGGCCATTTTATGTTGTCACTGACACTAGAGGCCACTGTGTATTGTCACCGACACTGGAGGCCACTGTGTGTTATCACTGACACTAGTGGCAACTGTGTCTTGTCACTGACACTGGTGGCCACTGTGTATTGTCAGTGACACTGGAGGTCACTGTGTATTTTTATTTACACTAGAGGCCACTTTATGCTGTCGCTAAGACTGGAGACCACTGTGTGTTATACTGACACTGAAGACCTTAGGGGCATATCAGCAAGGTCCAGCGATAATTATCGCTCAGTGCGCTTAGCGAGAGGATAATTATCGCCGGCTAACGCTGAATTTTATCGCTGAGATAGCGTGCTATCAGCAACGCTTATCTCAAAAGCGATAAAATTCCAGGCTCAAGCTGCCAAATGTGCGATTTTTCGCTGGAAATCCAGCGATAATCGCACAATGTTTGGCGATAGCTTGCTGATAGGGCAGGGCAGACTCAGCCATGATATCCACCTTCCATTGGATATCATGGCTAAGTCAAACTAAAAGCAGGCGTAAGGAAAGTAGCGATAACCGCGGTTAGCGCTACTTTTCTTTTCACTATGCTTGTTAGCGTGCCCATTGATAACTGGAGAAATGTCGGTTAGTGACATTTCTCCAGTTATATTGGGAAGGAACGCCCACTTTGCATCTCATTAGAGATGTAAAGCTGGGCGTTGTTGTAACGGACGCTAAGTCAGCAAAACGCACGATAGCGTGCCTTTGCTGATAAGGCGATGAAATTATCGCCGCTTTTCGCCCGAAAACGGACGCAAAAGCAGCGATAATTTCATAGCGCCGCCTTGATGATATGCCCCTTAGTTCCCTTGTTCTAGCCCTTATGTAATAGAGAATTCAGCAGCTATGGCTACTTCTTTCTCCATTGAGTTGTATGTCTGCAGAGACCATGTCGTTCAGATTTGCTCTTTGTACTCGGTCTTTGAAGACTCACTATTTGTATTTTTCTTTCCCAGGTTAAAACTGGAATAATGATGAATGTAATCGGAGTGCTCTGCTCTACTCTGGCCATCAACACCTGGGGACATGCAATGTTCGCATTGGATACTTTCCCAACTTGGGCCAATGCAACCACTGGAAAATGAGCTGTGCGATGAAGGATAGGACATTATCTTCCACTTCTCCTTGTATGGATTCTCCAATGCCATCTACAAACATGGAGGTCAAAGATGTGCCTGGATTCCCCTACAGAAGTTCATTGTTGTCAGAGACAAATCTAAAAACTGAAAAGTTCTTCTCCGCATGAGGATGGCTCAATGTGACCTTGGGACTGTGCTCAGAGTCGGTCCACATTCACCCATGCACTTGGCCATCCAGTATTTGCACATCTAACAAGACACTAACCAAAGGCAAAGAAGCTTTAAGTTTGTCTGGTGACATCTTAATGGCCTTCTACTATATATTGTAATATGAGAGTTGTACATAGTCATGTGTACAGAAAAACTGAATTGTGTTCTTGCCTGAGCAAGCTACATTGTTTTGTTTAAATCTGTTTTCTTGTTGTACAGGGTTGGTGGGAGAGAACTTTGCCCCAATTGATGCTCCTACCATTCAGATTTCACAACACCGCTATTCATGCACCATGTGGAATCACTGAGCGAAGACATAACTTATACAGTGGGGATGAGAAAGCATGGCCAATCAAGATGGGACAGCGACTAACCCATGTTTGCCAGCTTCCTCTTCAATCAATTAAAAATGTTGTTAGTAAGGCTGCTATGGGGGTTGGAGGGTCAGTAGGGTATGATTCTGTGTTACAAATTAATTTGCATTTTAGAAATTGGTTTATGCCTAGGCGAAGTTGTGGGAAGAGAGTGGGTATGTTGTTCTCAACTGGTGGCTAGTTGGTGGTCTGTGTGCAAACAGTTTGGTGGATGCTGTTTGGCCCCTGGTGAATGACACCCAAACCCTAGACTTAGACACTAATTACAAGCTTGGTGGTCAGAAACTGCCAAAACCACTGGCGGTCCAACCGCTGTATTACGATCCTTGATCCCTTGTTGGTGTTGAGGCGGACTGAGGCAACACTATGTTGGCGATGCCACTGTGGCACCGGCAAGCATATTCAGAGGTTCCAGACCCCCACACCGGTGGTGGTCAGAAAACTATGGGGACCCAATAGGAACCCTTGTGCATGGGGGTGCATGCAGGGGGGCACATGGTGTGCCCCCTGTCTGTATGCACCCCTCTTCCTGCACGGTATGGCCTGCACCAGCCCATGCCATGCAGGAACTTGCTTCGGCGATCCCCCAGCGATGCCATGCTAAGGCTTACGTATGAGCCTTAGCACGGTACCGTAATGGGACCGCCAAAGCACCACCTGCCATACCAGGAGAAGATTACTAATCTGGCGGGCTGTTGGTGGTCGAGTTTGGCGGGTGTGTGAGCAGGGTGCTGGTGTGACGGCATGCTCCCACACTGCCTAACTCATAATCAGGCCCTGATTGTCATCACCATCACCTGACTATGAGATCCACTGTGGGGATCCTCAATGCAGATCCACAGTCTAATGTGAAGAGGGAGCCTTTGCTTCCAGTGTGCGGTTCAGCTAGTGCCCCTGAAAGGTGAAACTTCACGTGTATGGTGTATGTGTGCTAAACATGAATGTACACACAAGATATAAAATTCAAATACCACATTTTAGGAAAGTACTAAATATTCAAAATATTTTTGAAAAAGGAAAGTTTATAGTAGGAATACAATTATTTTATAGATATATTTTCCAAAATTTCACTCGTAGAAATATTAATTGTTTTAGAGACAGTGCTAGCCTGGAGAAAGGTTTTAACCAGCAAAAGACAATGATCTTTTTTATAATTTCTTTTCATGGTCCAGGAAAATGAGGTGTATCATTCGAATCCAGTGACCAAAGCATGTCTTTTGCTGCCTCTATGAGCAGAGTTAATGTGAATAAGAAAACACAGCAGTCACCATTGCGTCTTATCTTGTACCAGTATTTAATCAAAGCCATCGAGTATCACGTGATTGGACAGCAGTCATAACACACTAGGCATACGTATGTTGCATTGGCTGCTTCCAGTTCAATTTACATCCGGCAGTCAATGGATCCAAGGCCATGAATTTTACCTGTGCTGTTCCTTTTGGATCATCTCCAGGGAACATTCACCACTTCACAGTGAATCACAAATTGGTGCCTTTTCCAGTTCTAAGAGTGTGAACCTATTGGCTCAGGTACATCCTTCTCTGAGGCCAGTCTGCCTTGCATCATCCGCATTCCCCAGCCGCCCTTTTACTTCAGCCTACTTCAGCACCTGATGAGGACTTTTTCCAAGATCATGCATTAGGAAAGGTATTAATTTTTCTAACTGGCATTAACTTAGCATTTTCCTTCACTGACAAATTTATTTTTTAACCTACTCAAGTAGATGGATAGATAGATAGATAGATAGATAGATAGATAGATAGATAGATAGATAGATAGATAGATAGATAGATAGATAGATAGATAGATAGATAGATAGATAGATAGATAGATAGATAGATAGATAGATAGATAGAATAGATAGATAGATAGATAGATAGATAGATAGATAGATAGATAATTTTAGGGATTTTTGGGGCATATTATCAAGCCAGGCGATAAAATTATCGCCGCTTCAGCGGCAGAAAACTGCCGCTAAAACAGCAATAATGGGCTTGATAATATGCTCTATGGAATTCCAATTGAAGTCCATGTTAGACATCCTTCACATTTAACATGGGCTCCAATTGGAATTCCATAGAGCAGATTATCAAGCCCATTATCGCCGTTTTAGCGGCAGTTTTCTGTCGCTATAGCGGCGATAATTTTATCGTCTGGCTTGATACTACTCTCCTAACATCTGTGTATGACCTCAGTGCTCTGAGAAGAGGCATTGGTACTGGCCCGCTGACTTATGCAAACAGTGGGTTGCAGTGTCTGCTTGAGCAGGCTTTCAGTGATAGACTCTTAAAACTTCTACAACCCGCCGCCTTGGGTCATTGACACCAAGTCCGTTTTTGCTTTTGATATTGTCAAAAGCTGATACCAGCTTGAAGAACCCGCTCCAGTGAAATACAAATTTCTTAAACCATGGATCTAGTTTTGAAAGTTTCTGAGCTTCGTGAACAAGACTCAAGACAGCATCCAGACAGCATCCAATTCACAAAGATTGCAGCATCCGTCTCAATCAAAAGGCACCCATTAATATTTCGGTCCTTAGGCCTGTGGTTCAGTAGAATATATGTAGCCTATGCAGGGATGCAAGGTCATTCTGTTATCAGAGGTGCATGGAAAGGTATATTGACTTCAGATACAGTTCTATGGTCTCCAGATCTATGTTGGGTGGACAGAAGTAACACTACTTATACACATAAAATAACTGCATTTATGTTTCCTTAGGCAGCATAGGCTTCTGCTAAGACTTCATAGTTTACTCCTGAAGATATATTAAGATGGATCTTGTCCATTTCTCTTTTAAAGTTCCAGGTTTCTTGGACCAGCAGAAGCATAGATATAAGAGTACTTCTTGGAAAAAAACTTACCTTGACTTTTTGACCAAGGCACTTTTAGCGGCAAATGTCTACACTCCTCTATCGGTACCAAGGGGGTCCTCTGTATACATTAACCCTTCTGCCAGTTTGTTTCTTAACCAGCAGTCAGAAGGATGGGTGTCTGACTACACGCACTTTGATATCCTCAAATGGTGGACTATCTGACAGGCACTTGCTTGGAAAATTAAGCATCCACTGTGCTCAGTATCGACTATCCCAGTTCTACTCCAATATCCAGTACTCCATCCACTCACTCTCATGCATCCATCTTCTCGCCTTTAGGTTGATGTTGGTCTGCAGTGATTATGTGGTTACTCTGTATGTGTCTGCATGTGTGTTGTCTTTGAGTGTATGTTTGTGGTCCTGGGTAAGAGTGCAGGCACCTGTGTTGTGCTTTATTTAGGAATGCTTGTATTCATGTTGGCGTATTTGGGCATGGATTCCTTTAGGTAAGTGACGTGGGTATATATATGGGTGCAGCTGTTACGTGCCTTAGTGTGCATGCACTACGTAAAGAACAAACCTCTTGCCTATGTCAGTGCTTGCTTAAAGTTGCTAAGAAAGTCTGTAGTCCTATCAAAAGGCGTTACAAGGATTGAATATAAATTAGGAAGGGTATTTGGTGCCCTAGAACATATGGGTTAATACATTTGAGCAAATATTCCTCATTATATTATGAGCTCTCTGATTCTTCTAGTGATGACTTGAAACTTTTTGGGCTGTTATTTCGTATATGATGACTGTAAGTGTTGGATGAAAAATGATAGTCGGTTGTATTGTACGCAATGTCCTTCTGAACTGTCTGCATCCGGTATACCCTTCGTGGCACTGCAAAATGAACTGAGAAGGAGAGCCCTGAGAGGACAACCAGCTTCCAGGACAGCTTATAGCCATTGCATTTCATATAGTGTATCTGACCAGAGCACTGACCATTCCTCTGCAACATATGCACTTGACAACTTATCCTCAGGGATGAATCTGCTGTTTGTGATAAGGTTTCTCATTGGATCCAGTTGTAGATAATTGCTCAGGAATCTTAAAGACGATTTACTTTAAAATTCTTTTCAAATAAATATTTGCTCTCAATCTGTTGTCAAACCATATTTGGGTATGGAAAAATGAAGTGTGTTCCCTCAATTTTGCATCTTTTGCTATTTTTGTATACTGAACACTTTCAGGTAGAGCCTTGTGTCTCAAGTACGGTCAACCAATTATCAACAGTACTGAGCTGCCCCAACAACCAAGGACTAGCTTAAATAAAGCACTTGTAAGCCAGAACTGCTGCTGTTGGAATCATTGAGTTCCACACATTACCATCTAACTACATTGTAAGGCAAACATCTTCATGTGTACTAGAAAAATCCCCTAAAGGCCTGGTGGATTCAAAATGTCGCCATTAGTACAAGGAAAACATCTCTATAGTGTTGATGGTACAGTCATCAATTGATGGTCACCTGTTAATGCCTTCAGCATCTTTTGTTGAAAGACCCCAGGTCTTGGCTGTCGAAGTGGTACAGTGCCTCACCAGTGTACAAGAATGTGTCAGTATTGAGCTTCAGATTCAAACTGAACTCAGTGTCTGGCAGGTGATAAGATTTGCTAGGCCAGAGCCATGTGAAATATAAAAAATATTTACAACCCATGTTTGGGATTTTTCAAAGCAACTCAATAAACTTTAAAATCTAGAGTAAAAGGCAGAAAGAAACTGAAGCACTTCTTTTAACAGCACCTTTGCATGATCCTTTTGCCCATACTTAGCTTGGCGATGGTGTTTGTGCTCCATCTAAAATAAATTCTATCTGACCCCATCAAATGGCCCCTGTAAGAAATTGGAATATCATTAAATCACTAAATTAACCTGAACTCAACCCCTTGGTAATAAAGGCACAGAGCAGACAAACTTAACTTAGGACAATGTGTTAAGTATTTATGCAGTATTAAAACAGTAATCAAGTCAAAATGCAAAACAATAAAAACACCAAACCGAATTAGGAAAATAACAAAATGCCAAAAATCTAATAAGGGGAACCAGAGATATGAATTTTTAAAGTTGGTAGTAGAAATTGTGCCAAGAAGCATAAAATGGCAATCATAGTCAATGGGCGTAGTAGACTGGGTCCTAGGCAAAATGTGACGCCGACCACATTGGAACACGGATCGGATACACAAACCAGATTCATCCTAGTTATAGATTTTTCATTCTGTTTTTAGTGTTTTAAGTTCTAATCCACCGCTATTGTACACATCTAAAGCTTCTCAGAGAAGGCACTTAGAGACTCACAGGGTGTCAGGCAGAGGTTAACAGCAGTGTCCAGTGCCTCTCGGACTGCTGAGCCAGCCTGCTCCCGTCATTCCAGACACTTCATTACTGTTATAAGGAGCATGTTAGAAGCTCCTGCATTGGTTAGAATTTAAAATGTATGCATAATGCACCACAAGCAAATAATTACAGGAAAAAAACAATCACTTGCAAAGCAGTTAACAAAACAAAGAATTTAATTCTTAAACATGTGGATGAATATAATTTCTCTGCACATTATAGTTTGGGCTATAGAAGAGGAGCATAAATAGAGAATGGCAAAGCGTAAGAACAATGAGCAGTGCCAGGGCCGGTTCATGTATGTTGTTCATCACTTGAATCTCAAACCCTGTATCAGAGAATCTGTTGCATTTGTGCAGGGCCGGACTGGGAACAGAAACCGGCCCTGGCAAACTGCTCAGCTGGCCCCCCCTGGGGTGAGGTGGGGTGCAGCCGAGCAGTTTGCGAGAGACGGTTTTGGCCAATTTTGTTACTGGGGGCAGACATTGCCGACCCCCGGTAGCAAAAACAGCCCCCAGGGGCCCAAACCCAGCCCCCACCCTAGCGGCCTACCGGGGAAACGCCTCGTGCCCGCTATGGCCAGTCCGGCCCTGCATTTGTGACATTTTCAATGACCAGGTGCTGGCCGCAGTGTTTGTGCTGCAAGCGGAGGCCAGCGTACTGCTTGGTGTGAGTCTCTTTGTGTGTGCCGCCCCCACAGGAATCAATTCTAGCCTACAAGACAAATATTAATAATAAAACGGCTGAGCGTCGTGTTTCATACAGCGCTCTCACTCCAGGGCACGCACACCTGCCCACTGACAACACACCCAGCTCGCCATACTCTATGCTCTATTTATGTTGAGAAAGCAGTGGCTCACCCTGTGCCGTGGAGCATCCTGATGTAACAATCACTCGCATGCAACAATCATTCAAATGCATGTCCATTTTCAAACTGCACGTCGTTCTGTGCCAAAATACATGAATGACTGTATTTTTAACGAATCAAGGGGCATATTTACAAGGACCGGAGTGAAATATTTTGTGAGCCACTGGTGGTGCTGTACCCTGCTCGATATTTACAAGGCGGGGCTACCACTTTGCGTTGCTTATCGCCTCCTTGTCAATATTGTTCTCCACAATGAAGTTTTCTGAGGCAAAGGGTCATGCAATGGGTGTTGCTGTGGACATTTCCTGGATTCAAGCTAGCCTGGCTGATGAGGGGTAATACCCCAAAATCTGTCCCAGGAGGCTTGTTTACAGTCCAGGGAGGACCTGTCTTGGCAGTTCGGGCTGGACTGTTCCAATGTGGAGCAGGTTCAAGATTGATTTGCACATGGCTGGGTCTAAACTGGGGTGGCATGGTGAGCAAAAGAACAATGGATTTAACCCAGATCTCTTGACTGGAGTTGAATTTATGATTCATTCAGCATTCCGTCCATTATTTGTTTGCGTAGCACTTTACAACTGGTTTGCAGGTTTAAGTGAACAGAGTTCCACAACCAGAAAAAAAACAGCCAAGGAAAAAACCTGGAAGTACACCACGCAAAAGCTGGTTACTCCTACAGCCCCAAACAGTAAGCCCAAAACTGATAAATATATACGTGAAAAATAAATGTGGTTTCACAATCAATTAAGAAATACATCATGTGTGTTCTTAAAAAAACACAGAAGATCTGCAGGCAGCATCTCTGCTGGGGACTTGACATGCAAAGTAAAAGACATCATCATTATGAATGCATCACGTAAATACCAGAAAGAAAACAATAAGGGTTGTATTTCAGGTGCTTCTCTGGATTCAGAATACATTCACTCAAAGGAACCTCCTTCATGTGTTTTGTCAGGTTGCATTTCTGAAAGTACATTATCCTATCCATATCAGGCCCCTTCATCTCTACTGCTCTATTTGATTTCCTCAATTAATTCCAGAACAGATATCCTAGCTATTGTATCTTCACCCACTACAAAACTTTCCAAGGCTTTATAATATAGGTCTAGTCTTTTCCAACTTGGCATCACTATTCACTTGAGCATAAGTGCATATGTGCTACTACTGGCAGAAAATCAATACATACATCAACAGTTTGACAGCTTTCTGATATTTGTAGGGTACCAAAGCCAAATGTAAATCTGATTGCAAACCCTGTAATAGGATGTAACCTATCTTCCATAATGAATGAGTGCAATACTACTCTTTGATCATTTGTGCTGGGAAATGAAGTAATCACTTTGGATGTCTTTGTATTTTGGGCGGCATATTACCAGTATTTCTTTCGCAGCAGTTGATCAAACTCAAACAGACTTCTAATTGACACAGGAGAGAAGCTAGGAATGACCTAGGAGGAACAGGCCTATAAATATACAAATCTAGGGATGTATCAACTTGAATACGTTTGTGGAAATATTTCTCAGATCTCATCATCAACACAATTCCCCAGCGTTCTGGGGAAGTTTGCTCTTTATATGATTGAATGGTGGTCATGTCGACTTTCCCAGGAGTGTTCCAAAACATATAACCAGATAGTGAGTTCAGATTCATGGTGATTGTGGGTGGTGGTGGTGTTGTATTGAGGGTGTAACAACTGCAATGGAACACACCTAGACCACTTTTTTGTTTAGAATGTAACTGATAATGAGTACAGTTTACGTATTTTACAGATATTATAGGATTTGGCCTATATGTACATATTTAAGTTTATATATAAATTCATGTCTGAAAATTAAGGCCCTTATGAATCAAATCAGTTCCCCATAGCAATATAATGGGTACAACTCTCTAATAAAGCTGACCCTAAGTACTTTACATACACAAATGCAAGATACTGTAGGATATCAGAAATACATTTTGACTGTATTTGGATTTAATGTATTCTTTAATACACAAGCTGTGACAATGTAGAGGTATCTCCTTTGATTTTTGTTTTTAAATGACACCTTGTGTTGGACATGCCCGTTATTGTAGGGTCACCTCTAAACCTATTGCCTTCCTCCGCCTACTTTTTGCTGAATTTGTTTTGTTGGCCTTAGGACTCTGTGCACTTTACCACTGCTAACCAGTGCTAAAGTGCTTGTATCTCTCCTTTCAACCTGGTAGAATTGGCTTATACCCAATTGACATATTCAATGTACTTGTAAATCCCTAGTCAAGTGGCACCACCTGTGTCCAAAGCCTGTAAATTAAATGTAACTAGTGGGCCTGCAACTCAGATTGTGCCACCCACTTAAGTAGCCCCATAAACATGTCCCAGACCTGCCATTGCAGAGCCTGTGTGTGCAGTTCCAAACTGCTTTTTTCAACCGGGCAAAATAAACCACCCCTAGGGCAGGTCCTAGACAGCCCAGAGGGCAGGGTGTGATGTATTTAAAAAATGAGACTTGTACTTTTATGTTTTACATCTCATGGTAGTGAAAAACACTTGTTTTTCACTACTGCAAGGCCTATCTCTCCTATAGAATATCATTGGTGTTGCCTTATTACATCTTATAAGTGTACTCTCCAAATGGAAAAAAATAAAAAGTTCATGTTTGCTGTCTCTGAAATCACAATTTACAAATCTAACTGATAGTGAAGCAATATTTGAAATTGCAATTCTGAAAATGGCACTTTTAGAAATCTGGCATGTCCTTGCTTTAGCCATTTGGTGCCTGCAGCCTGTCTATGGTCGCATGACTGGGTGTAGTTGGCAGTTGGGCTTTGTGCGTTCCTCCTAGACAGCCACACGCAATCGGGAGCTTAGATGTGGCTGGATGGACCATCACTGGCAGGATGGGAGGGAGAAGCCGGGCCCAGCCCCACTTACACTTGAATAGGCTGTGCCCTGTCTCCATACAAAGGGCTGCATACCCCCTGTAGCTAGTCTGGGGCCAGGAAAACAGCGCATCTGTGCACGTTAAAGGCATACCTCGAGAAATGTTTCCCCACTTCAAAGAAACAACTGGGTATAAATTCAGGACCTCAGACACCACCGCTTCAGTACACTTCTGGACCTGGGGATACTCTGCCAGAAAGATGGAGTGCTGTTAAAAGAACTGCCACTCTGCTGGGCTGCTGCTCTGTAGGAGATGGTGACTGCTGCCCTCTTGCCTGAGTGAGAAGTACTGGACCTGCACCTCTTGAACCCAGAGTGACTTCAGGGGCTAGATGGCTGGCTTCCTGATCTAATGCCTTAGGGACATAAAAGACTTCCAACAACCTTGTATCTGCACCTGGCCTCTGTGGTTCCAGCAGAACCGACACATCTCCTCTGCTGCACGGCGCAACCCCCAGCACAACCGGCGTATCTCCACTGCCGTGTGGATTGGACTTGTTGCAAGTAACCGCATCACCACCGCAACCCACATCATCTTCTGAACTGCAGCTGTGTGACACATCCCCAGCACAGGCCCTCGCATCCATCATCAATGGCAGCCTCAACAACGATGCCGGGCTCCACATTGCAGCCTCGCAGCTCTTTGGTGCCAACGCAGCGCCCCAACTGCACAGCGCATTCCCGACTCTGAACTTCACATCACAAGCCCTCTTCATCTGGACCTTCGACAACGACATATCAGGACCTGGCACCACATCCTTGATGCTTCTCGGAACCGACGCACTGCGTCTGCTGTGCAATGCATCTTCAACACAGATTGACGCAGGGCTCAGCAAACCAGAAATTAAGGTACTCTGAGCAGCAGGCCTAACAGGGTCCCTGTAGCCGGCCCACTCTCCATCGCAGTTGGCCTCAATTTGTGACTATGTCCCGGTCCAGCGCAACCAGATGTCTACAGTTGCCACTTTGTGATTTGTAGTGTTATTTTGACCTAAATCTTCAAAATTAAATATCTCCGGTTATACTAATTGGACATTTTATGCTTTCGTCTTGTTTTATTGATTAAAAATAGCTTTATTTTACTAACTTGGGGGTCGATTATGATGGCTGGTGGAAAAGCATTCCAACCGCTGTGGTAGCGGAAAATTACCGTCCGCAGGTGCCGCAGAAAAACCGGCAGTCAGATTAGGATGCACTGCCTGAAACATCCTACTGCGGCAGTCGGATTCCAGGATACACCACCGGAAAAGCTGAAAATCCGTCTGCGGCCGTCGGAATTGCTGCGGAAAGACCCAAATCCGCTGTTTGCCCAGCTGTCAGGAATGTGTGGAGGTGTCCGGGATTCGATTTTCGCTATCCGCACTAGTGCTTCTGCTGTCCTCGAATGGCCGGATGGGCTGTTTGAGGCATCAAGATTTGTCTGACGGTTGTGACCGCATTCCGCACGGCGGGCCCTCTCTATTGACGGGAAATGGGCTATCTTTGCCCATCGTACAATGGCGGATGCGAGGACCGCCGATGGAGTGCGGAAAATGACTTTTTCTGCCACCACCAGCACCGCAGATGTGCCTACGACCACCATCGTAATCGACCCCTTTGTGTGGGATCCTTTATGTGTGGCGTTTTCACTGTTTTACTGTTTGAAGTGTTGCACAAATACTTTATACCTTGCCTCTATATTAAGCCTTACTGCTCTGTGTCAGGCTACCAGAGGACTGATCACAGGTTAATTTGTGGTTTGCCTGTGCCTTACCCTGACTAGAGTTGTGGTTGCTGCTTGGCCAGGGCTCACACCCGAGTCAATCAGTAACTCAATTTCGTAAATCTAGTTTTGTTAAAAGAACTCAGCAATTTATTCATGACATGTTTATAATAGAGTAAAAGAACTGGAGAATGAGGAACATCTGACTTTAGCAATTTAGTGAGCAATATCAATTGGAAAGTGGCCTAATAAAAAGATAGAACATGCTTTGGGCACACATGGAACAATAGAAGAAGGAGTAGCAGCACCAACAGAAGTGCTGCTACAGTCCCAATGAGCAACCATAGGTGAGTGGTAGGGTAATCTAGCTCTCAAGCAGCCCCTGACTGATGAGCCTCAACAAATTTGTAAACCATTTGGCTGCTTGTGTTTCTCGACAGTGGGGTTGTGGTGCACCAGTTTCCACTTCACTGTCTCATCTGACTGATTTACATGCTTTTGGGGCCTGTTTGTTGTGACACAGTGTAATTGTGGCTATGATTAACCAGGCATTTCAATTGTCGGTTCAGGGTTCTCTGGGGTATGCAATCACAGGGGCCACTGAGTTATCTTAAAGGGACAAAGTTGAGAGTATCCGGTAACCAGTCTTCAAGATAGAAGGGGCCCGGTGGAGCTGCTGCCCCACCATAATTTGGCGGAACTCCTGCCCTGCCAAACTCATAGTTCAACCATGAGTAAAGTGCAATGTTTCCTTTCCTTGGTGGTCTTTTCACCACTGGATGCCAGGGCAAAGGGGTGGTCACCCCAAACTATTTAGGCCTGGACAGCGGTCACTAGATTGTACTGCCAGGTAGCCATGGCGGTCAAAGATAGGTACATGTTTCAATGGTCCTCATGTGCCGAGGTACTCTTCCGATGTGTCAGGGCCATTGATTCTTTTCATTTTTTATTAAAATATTTCTGCTTTGGAAATGTAATTTTGAACAACAAAAAATAGTTTGCTGAGCAGGTTCAACAGAGAAGGCACTCTTTCTTCAAACTCTTTATGCTTCAGAGCAAATGCAACAGAGACTATTGCTCTTAAGGGGAAATGGGGCATATTTACAAGCCCCGATCACCACAGGCCACTTTCAAGAACGTTCCTGTGGCATAGGGGCTTCCCCTTATTTACAAGGATGCTGCAAGCCACTGAACGTGGCTAACACCACCTTGTAAATAAGGCACCCTTTCACGCAGCACTTAGTGTGAAAGGGGTGGGCAATGTTGCTGTGGCCGTTCTGCTGCAACACCCATTTATTTTGACGCTGTCCCCTATTTACAAGGGTGTCGTAAATAGGAGGCAGTCCGAAAATGAAGACCAGGAAAAACCTGGTCCTAACATGGCCAACCGAGGAGAAACACTTTATTTCTCGTCGTTTTTGCCTTTTCTTTGTGTGCAGCACACATAGAATCAGCAAAACGCCATGAATGATTGTTCATGTGCAGGAAGGTGCCCCTTCCTGCACATAAACAATCCCAAAGAAATTATGATTTTCAACTTCTATGTGTACTGCACAATGCAGCACACATAGTAGTTTCACATCACCATTTGTGATTGTTTATGTTCCTGCACATAAACAATCATACCCTCAATGCAGGCACTCTTGCACTAGGGTCCAAGGGTGCCTGCGTTGTTGCTAGGCAGCTTAGTTGAGAGCTAGCGCTAGGGAAAACGCAGGGATTTGCCGTATCTTTGTAAATACAGCTCATCCCTGCATTTTTGGAATGGCAGAGCATGGCATAAGCATTTTGTGCTTAACGCCGTGCTCCGCCATTCCCTTGTACATATGCCCAGAGTTCCATGCAATGGAGTGTGGAACTGTAAGTAGGGTGGGTGGTGTTCGGCCATCATAGAAGAACCTGAAGGTTCTGTTTGGTCCTACTATGACAACAACAAAAATGGCACCACCATTCTTCTTCTACTTGAATATTCAGGGGCATATGTACAAGGGCTTAGCGCCACAGGAACGTCACTTTTTGCGATGTTCCTTTAGCAATTAGCCCTTCGCCTTATTTTCAAGGAGGCGTTAAGCCACTTAACTTGGCTAAACGCCGCCTTGTAGATAAGGTCCCCTTTCACGCTACACTTAGCGTGAAAGGGGCGGGTAATCAGTGTTGTGGTGGGCGTTCAGCCGCAACACCCATTGATTTTGATACTGCCCCCAATTTACAAGGGTGGTGTAAATATGGGGCAGCGCCAAAATAAAGACCACGGAAAACCTGGTCTTAACATGGTGAAACGAGGAAAAATGTTTGATTTCTCCTCGTTTTTTCTGTTTCTATGTGTGCTGCATTGTGCAGCACACAGAAAGAGGATATTCGCCATGAATGATTGTTTATGTGCAGGAACGTGTCCCTTCCTGCACATAAACAATCATTAAAAAATGATGATTTGCACCTTCTATGTGTCTTGCACAATGCAGCACACATAAGAGTTACAAAACACCATTAGTAATTGTTTATGCGTGCCGGAAGGAGCACCTTCCTGCACATAAACAATCATTCCCTCAACCCAGGCACCCTTGCACTATGGTGCAAGTGAGCCTGCATTGGCGCTAGGCAGCTGAGTTTAGTGCCAGTACTAGGGAAAACACAGGGATGTGCTGTACCATTGTAAATACGACACATCCCTGCATTTTCAGAATGGTGGAGTGCGGCGTTAGGAATTTTTGCTGAATGCCATGCTTCGCCATTCCCTTGTAAACATGCCCCTCAGTATTTTGGCAGATGCAGATTGGACAGCTAGGAGACAAGAAGCAATACCGGTGTGACAGTCATTAATTAGGTCCTGATTTAGATTTTGGCAGGTGGCAGAAATCCTGTCCGCGAAATATAAATCTCATAGGATATCATGGGATTTATATTTCGGCAGATGGGATATCCGTCACCGTTGTGACAGAGTGACCTGTCTGCCTAGATCTAAATCAGATAGAAGATAAGCAAATAGCAAAGAAACTACACTCATACCCAGCTGCTGGCAAAACAGCGGAAGTATTTACAATGTGGGAAGCAGCCATGCAAGTAGCAAATAAACGTAATTATTTTCCTGACTGCTGGTTAAATAGCAGAAACTATACACCATTTCACCTTTAATCTTCCAAATAACATAAAAAAAATCTATATTTACCCAGTTGCTGGCTAAATAGCACAAACGATCTACTGTTTGGCTAGTGGCCTTGCAAATAGAAAAGACACTTCATTGTTCACATGGTAGATGGCTAGATAGCAGACAGTATGCACAACATGGCTAGCAGCCGTGCAAATAGTAGGGAAACCTCACTATTTACCCGGTTACTGTCTAAACAGATTCAATTATGTGCTATGATGCCTTATTGAGTATTCAACAGGTACTTGTCACCAGATAGAACATGAAACAATAAGTGAATCTAATTGGCATCCATCTCCTTATGAAAGTTGGGGTCCTGATGTATTATTATTTAATTCACAAAATGGAGTCGCAAATTGCACACATACCTTTTGCGAATGGAAAAGTATTTTACAAGGTAGCTTCACAAAATACTATATCACACGTAGTTGCAGAACGACCTGCCTAATCAATGTTCACTAGGCTGGTGTCAATTTGCGACTCTGATTAGCTGTAATCATAGGGATACTGGCCTGCAAGTAACAGCACACTGCCATCCCCATTACTGAAGTCCGAAATGGAAATTGTTTATTTAAAGCAGTCCGTGTATCCTAAAGGAAACATTGATGCTTCGAAAATAGTTTTCTCATTAAGAAAACTACTCCCACCAAGATGCTTCACAAAGGGAAGATCTGCATAACAAAACAATGGTTTGTGACATCAATTGCAGTCGTACACTATCAATAAATTCCTTTCCGAATTGTAAAAGGGGCTGGGAGAACCTCATTCATGTCTCCTCCTATTCACAATTCAGAAACAATCGCAAAAGTCCTACTCGTAAAAGTGGTTTTGCACATGATGATAAGCACTTTTGTGGTCCCTGGACCTGTGAAGTTGGGGCATGAGCGCTAAAACTGGCTTTTATGCAAGCAGTAACTTACAGGTAGGACTGGGCGAATTATGCCAGAGCCATCATAGCAATTTAGGTCATTCAGAATTACTCTTGTGATGCAAAATTACCAAACATTATGCAATTGCATCCACTTACGTAATTAACAGTAATTTGAGGCAAAAATCCTTCCACAGGAACAACAAACTGCTGGCTGCTGATGTTCATGTTCTGTTCCATATAGCTGTATGTAGGAAGGTGGATATCTGACTATGGTTACCCCCAAATTTTTGCCTAGTGTCTAGCTGGTTTTTCGACTTAGTTGGCCTGAGATCCTGCCATTCAGGACCTCAGCCCATCTGCTCTCTCTTTAAAATGGACTCCATGTACCCTAGGTACATACCCAATTGGTTGGATCACCCTGTCAGCCCCTGTACCAGTGTACACTAGGTACCCAGGGCATTGGTGTACCCAAGGCCTGCCAAGGGCTGAAGCATGTATTATGCCACCCCAGGCTTGGCCTAACAATTTGACACAACTGGCTGATCACTCAGCTGGGGTAAGTTGGTGTAATCACCTCTTACTTAGGTGTAGTATACCTATACCTAACCTTAAATGGGACACCTGGTAACCTATAAGTCACTCCTATGGCAGGCCTTAACAATCCTGAAGGCAGAGTGCTTGGTTCCATGTGAGATGGTGCTCTGGCATGAGCTGAGCCTGTCTGCAGTGGTCGGAACAACTTCCTTCTACTGTTTCCAGATATCGTCATACCATATACTCTTAAGTGCATTATGAACCTCGCGGTTAAATGCTATCTTTGGTTTGGCTTTATCAAAACATGTCGAGTAAGGTGTCATACGAATTGGAATACTAACCCCTCGCCAATTCTGGCGACGGGGTTAGCATTCCACCCTTCTAGAGGGACACGACATGTACAGTACCTGAAACCCGGGTAAAATCAGACATAGCCTCAGCTCCACAAAATGGATGCTGCCACCACAGACACAAGTCTGCCCTCCTGCTGCTGGGAGTCCTTCCAGCTTGGGAGGTGTGGACAAAGGGTTTCCTGCCAGGGGAGGTGCGTGCACCACCCCAGACAGGATTTTGTGTATTGGTCAGGTAGGGCTTGAAAGAAACCAGACATGCCTGTGGCTCACAAGGAGCCTCGGTGCATATGCCAGTTCAAACCGGTCCTGGGGCACACCAGTCCCGGGCCTGGGGCGAGCTGGACAAAGGATTGGGGGTGTAACCACCCCCCTTCCTGGTCCCACCCATAGGGAGGGACCTAGCAGGTAGTCCGGCCCCTAGAATCCGCTTAAAGGTAGGAGCTGTGTCCTAAGACTTCAGACATCCTGGAATCAACTTAAAACTAAGAAGAAGACGGGAACTTCGACGCTCTGCTGCACAGAGGACTGAAGCCAATCTCCCCTGTGGTCAGGGAGTGACCACCTTGCTAACGCAAGCACCATCCAGCGAATCAACGTCTGCTTTGCCGCCGCCTCCCGCCGGAGCCCGAGCCCAGAGACTGACAAGACCTGGACCTCCAGACCTCTCACCGCCCGATCCACAGTCACTGCAAAGAGGAGACCCGTGGAGGCACCGAGACACGTGGAGCCAGCCATCTTGAAACGACTACGACAAGCTGACCAGTGCAACAACCGAGGCTCCCTCCAAGTTGTGCTTTGGGTCCTGAGAAGCCCGACCCTCGAGCAGCATCTGCACCAAAGGTGAGCCCTCCAGCATCTCCACGATCTGCGTGGGGCCCTTCTGCATTTTGCCACTCGACGCGCCTAACCGGTTGCTGGCCCGCTGGCTAGTGGCCATCTTGGCGACGAAATCTACGACAAACACCGCTGGTCTGGTTGCTCCAGACTGGCCCTTGCTCCCCTCCAAAGGAGCAGTCCCTCTGACCTTGCTGGTCAGAACCATCAGCTTATCTCCTTGCCTACAACAATTGCTTTTGCCAAGGCTTGTTTGCTTCGATCAAGTCGCCGACACCGCCGACAGCGAGAGCCTGCGTGGGACAGCTCGTGACTCGACTCCTGGACGTCGTCGACCTTCAGGGACCACGTGGCTGCAGAGTCAAGCTACACCTTCCTTCCTGTTTGCACCCGACATCGCCTGGTACCCACCTGGTGCCACGCTGGTCACTGGCTAGTGACTGTGAACCCTGTCCCCTCTGCTTACAGGTCTTCAACATCTCCGATCCACTCTTGGATCCACTGCATCTCTTCCCGACCGACCGCCTGCAGCACTTTTGTCTACAGGCCCCACGGAACCGATAGAAGAAACCCGACGCACTTCGAGGCCTATGCACCCGCTTCCTGTGGGTGAGGTAAAGCTGGCACTCCTGTGCCCAAGTGTAGTATTACATCTCTAGTGCCTGTGTTCCAAATCTTAAGTTCCTAGGTCATCCGGAAGATTCCTTTTGCAGTAACTTTGTACTTTTTACGCACCCATTGAAACCTATGGGAGCACGCGTGTGACTATTTGCTCTGCACACGCCACCCGTGGACCTCCTGGTCACTAACTGACGTTAGCTCCTTGTAGGCCCAGCGATTCTAGAGGCCCTAGGCCTTTTCCCTTTCCTGTTCGTGGTACTTATACCACTATTTTAGTATATGGTTCGAGTGGCCACCAGGGCCTATCCATATAAAGTGCAACTTCTGTGTATTCTGTGATAATCTTGTTTGACGATTTGTGCTCCTGTGCTCATAAAGAGACTAGGGGTTACTTTGAGAAATAAATACATATATATTTTGAATATATATCTGTGTGGTGTCCTTTCATTGGTATAAAAGGGGGTTACTATTGGTAAAACAGCTTGCTTAACACGCATCACGAGTTTAGCCTCAAAGACTGCTTAGCCTACGCTACCACTAGGGCAGCTAGTCCAAAAAGGTTGACTTACAACCACACCATAAGGGTTGCTTGGCATGGTACAAGGTGGTCACTAGAACTAGTGAACAGCATATACCAGGCCAACTTCTCACATTGGTGAGCAGCGGTTGGATTTGAGCTTGCTGTGTTTTACCATTGTAATCTCTTGGTTACCAATTGAAAGATCACATAGGTACCTGTAGGTACATATAAAACAAGATTAGATATACTTAAGTTCTACTGAACTTAGTTGTTGTAGAGCAAAGGGAGTAGCACACCCTGACTACAACTACTAGATAGGTTTAGTAGGTAAACCCAAGTGTAGGTAGATTGCAACACATCCACCCACACTTAAGAGCAATGGCTGGGGCAGAGGGGTCCACTGTACCCATCTCTGTTGAGAGTGACCCCCCGAGGGCACCATCCATCTTTGCTACCCTTAATCAGAATGAGCTCAGGTAGTTGGCAACTCTTAGAGGCCTTAAACAGCCCAAGAACCCTACCTCTGCTGTGCTCAGAGCACTCTTGCAAGATGATGAGAATCAAAGAGAGCTCAAGAGAGCTTCCCAGTTAGCCCCCTTAGGGACAGGAACAGGAGGCCCCCCTTCTGAAGATGCCACTGAGGTACCCCTTTCCAATAGCCATCCCTTAGATGAAAACCATACTACAGAGGAGGAAAGTGAGGGGGATACAGACAGTGGTGAGGATGAAGGGAGAACTAGCCCAGTGCCAAGTGTTATACTTGGCCCAGCTAAACCAAGGCTATTGGGGACTGACAGTGGGTTCACCCCACTGGATCTCCCCAGTGGACTTAACACAGGGCTTGGAAGGCAAAGGAATCGCTCAGGTGACTCCAATGCTTCCCATGGCTCTAGAGGCTCTCAAGGTCACTCCAGGAGAAGGATGACCACCCCTCAGAGGAGGGAACATGAGGCCAAGATGCAAGAAGCCCAGCTGAGGATCAGGAAGCAGGAGCTAGAAGTAGCCCTGATGGAAGAGAAACTGAGCAAGGCTAGACAGCATAGAGAGAGTGGGTCTATACCCACTGGTGGCAGCAATGTCCCTAGGGACAAAGATAGGGTCTTTGACAATAGGAACCTGTCCAAGATTGTGCCCCCCTACAAAAGTGGGGATGACATCCACAAATGGATGACTGCTCTTGAGAGAGCCTGCAAAGTGCAGCAGGTTCCTGAAGACCAGTGGGCAGCAATCTTATGGCTCTCCTTTGAGGGGAGAGGCAGAGATAGACTCCTCACTGTTAGAGAAGAGGATGTCAGAAATTACAGAGTCCTGAAGAGTGTCCTAGTTGATGGGTTAGGCTTAACCACTGAACAGTACAGGTTAATGTTCAGAGACACCCAGAAGACACAGACTCAGGACTGGTCTGAATATGTGGAATGTGCCACTAAGGCTTTGGAGGGTTGGTTGCTGGGAAGTAAGGTGTCTGATTATACAGGATTGTACAATTTGATGATGAGAGAGCAGATTTTAAGTAATTGTCAAAACCAGCTTCTCCATCAACACCTGGTAGACTCAGATTTGACCTCTCCCCAAGAATTGGGAAAGAGGGCAGATAAATGGGTCAGGACCAGGATCAGGCCTAAAAACCAGGGTGGTGACCAAAAGAAAGATACCACCAAGCCTCAAGAGAAGGGTGGGGATAAAGAAAAAGAGAAACCTTCCTCAGGGCCCCAAAACTCCACACAGGGTGGCGGGTCCCAAGCTCCCTCCTCTACCACAGCTAAAAAGCCCTACTGCCATGAGTGTAAAACTCCTGGGCATTGGAAAACTGACAGCGGTTGCCCAAGGGCTAAAAACAAAACTGTTCCTCCAATTACTCCTGTCACACCACCTATTACTGTCAGCAGTAATCCCCCAGGTGGTGGGAGTGCCCCCAGAAATCTGGGTGGGTTTACTTGGGGAACACAGGGGGACCCTGGCTTAGCCAATTCCCCTACAGCAACCACTCTTGTCTGTGATGGTGGCATGGGGTTTGCCAACTTCACTGCCTGTCCCAACACTTTGGGTAGGTACAGACAGGAGCCCTACATCAATGGTACAAAAGCTGAGGCCTACAGAGACACTGGAGCTAGCATCACAATGGTGGCCCATTGGCTAGTTCCCTCTGAGCAGCTTTTGCCTGGTTTCTCCTACCAGGTGACTAACATTGATGGCAAACAGAACGGTCATCCCATGGCAGAGGTATGTCTCAGCTGGGGAGGGGTCACTGGCCCTAAAAGGGTAGCAGTGTCCCCAACCTTGCCTGTAGACTGCTTACTGGGGAATGACTTAGAACTCTCAGCTTGGGCTGGAGTTGAACAAGACACCCATTCTAAAATGGTAGGCCTGTCACAAAAGGGTAGGGGGGTTGTGCCATTCACAACCCCTGTCCAAATAGATTTCCTCCCTGAAAAGGTTGGAAGGGCAGTGGTAGCCACAGCCCAGGCACAGACAGACTTCCCTGTAGAGACTGGCAGAGCTGTGACAGTCACAGCTCAAACACAAACTGAGTGCCACCCTGAAAAGGTTGGCAAGGCTGTAATGGTCTCAGCCTATACTCAGACTGACATAGGTGTAGTGAAGCCTGAAACAATGGATCACTCCACACAAACTGAGAGTAGTGGGGAGGAAGAAAAGTCTCCCTCTCCCCAGACATTAGGAAAAGGTCAGCCTCCTCAGGGATCTGACCTCACCCCTTGTGAAGGAACTGCCCCAGAGGTAGCCAGGCCTGGCCTGGCAGAGCCTCTGATGTCAGTGGCCCCTTCCAAGGTGGGACACAGTCTGGTGCAGGTAGCCTGCCTCTCTCTACCCTGCCTCAGTCAGCCCAGGGCAGCAGAGGTCAGGGAGGCCAGTGGACCCCCAGAGGGCCCCTGTCCACAAGAACCCCCCCATCAAAAGAATGAGGATTGCCTGGCTAGTAGCCCTAGTCAGGTGATGGGTAAAAACATTCCTGAGGGATCTCCTTTACAGGTAGTTAGGGACCTCCCCCAGAGGGATTCTGTTGGGCACAGGCAAACCTTGGACCTTAGGGCCCCAAACCTGACCTGTCCCTCCAGTAAGCCCACAAAAGGGACCCAGCCTCCAGCTTTAGGTAGCCAGAGGCTGACCCTGAGAGCACAGTGCAACTCAGTTAAGGAAAGAAAGGCATCCATGGTGAAGGATGATTGGAGGAAGCTGAGGTCTCACTTTGAGGACACTCACTTCAGTACTCCATCTCAACACCAGCCTTTTACTTTGCCAAGACACACCAAAGGTAGAGATTCCCTATGGTGGAGACCCTCTGATACCCTTAGGGTGAGGGATTGCTTAGTGGACCATGAGACAGGGGGTAACCATGCCAGTGCTGGTTCCTCCTTATATGGCCACTTGGGCAATATAGGCTTACCTGGTCAAGGTCAGCCTTATCTCCCTTCGTTTGGGGGGGGTTGTGTAGGAAGGTGGATATCTGACTATGGTTACCCCCAAATTTTTGCCTAGTGTCTAGCTGGTTTTTCGACTTAGTTGGCCTGAGATCCTGCCATTCAGGACCTCAGCCCATCTGCTCTCTCTTTAAAATGGACTCCATGTACCCTAGGTACATACCCAATTGGTTGGATCACCCTGTCAGCCCCTGTACCAGTGTACACTAGGTACCCAGGGCATTGGTGTACCCAAGGCCTGCCAAGGGCTGAAGCATGTATTATGCCACCCCAGGCTTGGCCTAACAATTTGACACAACTGGCTGATCACTCAGCTGGGGTAAGTTGGTGTAATCACCTCTTACTTAGGTGTAGTATACCTATACCTAACCTTAAATGGGACACCTGGTAACCTATAAGTCACTCCTATGGCAGGCCTTAACAATCCTGAAGGCAGAGTGCTTGGTTCCATGTGAGATGGTGCTCTGGCATGAGCTGAGCCTGTCTGCAGTGGTCGGAACAACTGCCTTCTACTGTTTCCAGATATCGTCATACCATATACTCTTAAGTGCATTATGAACCTCGCGGTTAAATGCTATCTTTGGTTTGGCTTTATCAAAACATGTCGAGTAAGGTGTCATACGAATTGGAATACTAACCCCTCGCCAATTCTGGCGACGGGGTTAGCATTCCACCCTTCTAGAGGGACACGACATGTACAGTACCTGAAACCCGGGTAAAATCAGACATAGCCTCAGCTCCACAAAATGGATGCTGCCACCACAGACACAAGTCTGCCCTCCTGCTGCTGGGAGTCCTTCCAGCTTGGGAGGTGTGGACAAAGGGTTTCCTGCCAGGGGAGGTGCGTGCACCACCCCAGACAGGATTTTGTGTATTGGTCAGGTAGGGCTTGAAAGAAACCAGACATGCCTGTGGCTCACAAGGAGCCTCGGTGCATATGCCAGTTCAAACCGGTCCTGGGGCACACCAGTCCCGGGCCTGGGGCGAGCTGGACAAAGGATTGGGGGTGTAACCACCCCCCTTCCTGGTCCCACCCATAGGGAGGGACCTAGCAGGTAGTCCGGCCCCTAGAATCCGCTTAAAGGTAGGAGCTGTGTCCTAAGACTTCAGACATCCTGGAATCAACTTAAAACTAAGAAGAAGACGGGAACTTCGACGCTCTGCTGCACAGAGGACTGAAGCCAATCTCCCCTGTGGTCAGGGAGTGACCACCTTGCTAACGCAAGCACCATCCAGCGAATCAACGTCTGCTTTGCCGCCGCCTCCCGCCGGAGCCCGAGCCCAGAGACTGACAAGACCTGGACCTCCAGACCTCTCACCGCCCGATCCACAGTCCCTGCAAAGAGGAGACCCGTGGAGGCACCGAGACACGTGGAGCCAGCCATCTTGAAACGACTACGACAAGCTGACCAGTGCAACAACCGAGGCTCCCTCCAAGTTGTGCTTTGGGTCCTGAGAAGCCCGACCCTCGAGCAGCATCTGCACCAAAGGTGAGCCCTCCAGCATCTCCACGATCTGCGTGGGGCCCTTCTGCATTTTGCCACTCGACGCGCCTAACCGGTTGCTGGCCCGCTGGCTAGTGGCCATCTTGGCGACGAAATCTACGACAAACACCGCTGGTCTGGTTGCTCCAGACTGGCCCTTGCTCCCCTCCAAAGGAGCAGTCCCTCTGACCTTGCTGGTCAGAACCATCAGCTTATCTCCTTGCCTACAACAATTGCTTTTGCCAAGGCTTGTTTGCTTCGCTCAAGTCGCCGACACCGCCGACAGCGAGAGCCTGCGTGGGACAGCTCGTGACTCGACTCCTGGACGTCGTCGACCTTCAGGGACCACGTGGCTGCAGAGTCAAGCTACACCTTCCTTCCTGTTTGCACCCGACATCGCCTGGTACCCACCTGGTGCCACGCTGGTCACTGGCTAGTGACTGTGAACCCTGTCCCCTCTGCTTACAGGTCTTCAACATCTCCGATCCACTCTTGGATCCACTGCATCTCTTCCCGACCGACCGCCTGCAGCACTTTTGTCTACAGGCCCCACGGAACCGATAGAAGAAACCCGACGCACTTCGAGGCCTATGCACCCGCTTCCTGTGGGTGAGGTAAAGCTGGCACTCCTGTGCCCAAGTGTAGTATTACATCTCTAGTGCCTGTGTTCCAAATCTTAAGTTCCTAGGTCATCCGGAAGATTCCTTTTGCAGTAACTTTGTACTTTTTACGCACCCATTGAAACCTATGGGAGCACGCGTGTGACTATTTGCTCTGCACACGCCACCCGTGGACCTCCTGGTCACTAACTGACGTTAGCTCCTTGTAGGCCCAGCGATTCTAGAGGCCCTAGGCCTTTTCCCTTTCCTGTTTGTGGTACTTATACCACTATTTTAGTATATGGTTCGAGTGGCCACCAGGGCCTATCCATATAAAGTGCAACTTCTGTGTATTCTGTGATAATCTTGTTTGACGATTTGTGCTCCTGTGCTCATAAAGAGACTAGGGGTTACTTTGAGAAATAAATACATATATATTTTGAATATATATCTGTGTGGTGTCCTTTCATTGGTATAAAAGGGGGTTACTATTGGTAAAACAGCTTGCTTAACACGCATCACGAGTTTAGCCTCAAAGACTGCTTAGCCTACGCTACCACTAGGGCAGCTAGTCCAAAAAGGTTGACTTACAACCACACCATAAGGGTTGCTTGGCATGGTACAAGGTGGTCACTAGAACTAGTGAACAGCATATACCAGGCCAACTTCTCACACTGTATTTTCCTAGTACAAAATTATCTTCGGGTCCATTTTGGATGCAAGGGTGTGTTTTGTCTTAAGAAAATATCGCTAAATGCTGGGTTACGCTCCTTGCGTAATTCCCTATCATTTTACCTGAAATTCCACGTAATTACGTTACAGCAAATTGCGCCTACTCCTACCTATAGGTCTAAAGGTCCCAAACATTTGAATGTTTCCAAAATGTTTTGCCAGAAACGGCACAGAATACCACTCCATTACACCATGGGCCAGGACACAGCAACAGGGAGACCCATTATGGAGGTGTCTCGTGCACCACACATGTTCCTTCTCGTTTACGTTTATGTGCAGAGCTGGCTAATGATAAATATGATTAGAACCTTTGCAAGACTAGTTGAAGCTGCTTACTCTTCTACAGCCCAGTTCTCGCTCTAACTCATAAAGTTATGGGCATGTACAAGGGCCGGAAATAGGGTTACAATAATGCTCCATGTTATCAGAACACCTCTTGGTCTGTGACCAGTCAGTCGTTTCTGGAAATGTTAATTCTGGTTCAGTTCAATTAAACAAATGGGACTAAAACAACTGAAAACAATGATTTGTATATTGGGTGATATTATCAAAATAGAAACATCTGCTTAGGGCCCCCTATAAAGTCACCAACACAGTATATTTTAGAGACTTAGGGGCATATGTACAAACCCCTATTGCCACCACAACGTCACTTTTAGTGACGTTGTGGTGGCAATAGGGGCTTCGTCTTATTTACAAGGCAGCGTTAAGCCACTTAATGTGGCTTATAGCTGCCTTGTAAATAAGGCCCCCTTTCACACTACGCTTAGCTTGAAAGGGGAGGGCAGTGGGTGTTGCGGTGGGTGTACCCAGTTTCTTGGGTAGGAGAGGCTTTAAAGGAAAAGTCTGTAGCATGTGGAGATGTTGGAAAGTGGGTTATTGGTAGGGGCAAATGTAGGTCTGCCACTGGCAATAAGGCCACTAACACACGATAGGACTCAGCATAGGTCTTAGAAAATTATTCCTATGCTCAACCCTTGGTAACGTGGATGCGAGCAGACGGGCTTTACTTCAAAGACAGGTATGTAAAGCATTTAAAAACACCATTTCAGTGAATAATTAAGACACAACACATAATAAAAATCCAACACCAATTTATAAAAATAGGAAATATTTTTATCTTGAAAATGACACAAAAACAACAAAAACCCAATGTAGGGAACCAGAGATATGAATTTTCAAATATTTAATAAAATATAGCACTTAGAAGATTATAGCACCATATTGTGATACCTGCTCGCGATAGACCGGACCAATGTCAAAGTTTCAGGCCGGGTGCGATGGAGCCCTGAGCGGCTACAGCTCCCGGCAGGTCCCGGTCTCAGTTTCTATCTTCACACTTAGAAACTTTTCTGGAGCTTTTCTTCCCGAGGGTCCTCAAAGCTCCCAGAAAGTCTGGATCCCGTGAGGGTTCGCCGGCTTGACTTATGACAAGGTCCTGGTCAACTTCCCTGGAGCGGACTTAGAAAATATTTCAAGATTGCTTCAGCGGGACAACCCAGGAATCCAGGCCGACACGCGATGGAAGGTAGGCGGCTTGGCTCTCGCGGTTGCTCCCGGTCACCTTTTGAACGAGCAGACTTAGAAACCTTTCTGGAGCTTTTTCTCGCGGGGTATCTCGATGCTCCTCATGTAGCCGGATCCGGTGAGGGTTCGCCGGCTTCAGTTTTCTTCTAGTCCCGGTCAATTTCTGGAAGTTGGATCCATGGAGCTTTTAGCGGGTCGAACCTGGATGGCTTGGCCGGCTCGCTGTTGAAGGCAGGCGGCCTGTCTGACCAGGTTGAGTCGGTCCCTCTATGGAGCTTTTTTTTAAAGTTGCTCCAAAGTTCTCCAAACTTCTTCAACTTGTTCCTGAATTTCCTCAAGGGATCCCAAAGTGTCTCAAACTTACTACAAGCGTCTGGAAGCTCCAAGATGGTCTTTGAAAGTTGAGGACGTCAGTTCCCACACTCCACTGGTACACAACCCTTACAAATCCACTGATGGTTCTCCAAGGTGTAGATTTAGTTGGTGATGTTCCAGTTGAGCTCTTTGAACCAGTAGCTTTCAGGGAGTCCACTCTTTCGTTCTTTTTCAGCAAAATAATCCACAGGGCTCTAGTTTCAGATGGTGCAGTTTTCAGAGCTCAGGCCTTAGAAATCTTTGCACAGCAAAACTTCTCAGCAGGGCACTTCTTGCTTCAGTAAGCTTCAAGCAGCAGATCTGGAGGGCTCTGCCCCTCTCAGATACTTATTCCAAGTTCTCTGGGTCATGCAGGAGGTCACTTCTGACCAATGGGAGCAGGGTAACTCCTCAAAGTTATGACCACACACTGTAGAGTTTGGCATTATTTTGTCCCAGAGTGCATCAAATCTTCCAAATCCATAATGGCTGATTTTCCAGCAAGGAGGTAAGAGCTGGCTGAACACACCCCTGGGATGGCTAATTTACTTAGACTCCCCCCTGCATCTGCTCATACCTTCCTTAATCCTACCATCTGCCTGAAGTGGTAAGTTCAGAGCCATAAATGACACTGGTCTCTGCTCTCCTCTTTGAAGACCATGGTTTACGACTCCTCCCCCTGGCCTGGCATTCCTATGGAACAGCACACTGCCCTGCCAGCAGACCTAGTCAACCCCAGGGGCTCTTTATCACCTCTACTAGGCAGCCTGGCTAATCCACTTAACTCTGACCAATCAGGGCAGACCACTGGAAGTCTGAATTTGGACTTTCAAACAAGAAAGTCTAAACGTCTTGTATGTACACTTTAGGAGAAATTCAACAATATGATATTGTTGGATTTATAAATACCATTCTGGGAAGTCTTTGAACTGCATTTCTATCCCTCTCCTATCCATAGTTATTCATCAATAACTGTCTACCATGTTGACCTATGTAACAGGGGATTTACAATGGGAAAAATGACTTGGGCCATTTTTCCAGCACCAGGACTTACAAAAACATATTTCATAAGTACTTGCCTTGTATCTACAGGAACCCCACCCCATGTGCAACTAGGGGAGACTTTAGGGGTTCTGAATCTGTAGAAATATTGCAGTTTCTCCCTCTACAGTGCTCCTAGCATCAATGTCGAATTAGAGCAGCACTTTACCACAATGTGGGGAGTGAAATGTGAAATTTCACTTTACCCAGGTATATAAAAACTCATTTTATAAGGGTATACCTTATAAATACCTAACCCCCCACCTCTGGGATACCTAGGGGAGACCCTGGGGGTTCCTAATATGCCAAAACATTGTAGGTTATCCATTTTTAAGTGCCCCAAACACCAAAGTCGAGTTTGGGAACAATGTGCTTTTTAAAAGCAGTCCTGGCACCCAGTGCTGCTTTTAAACTGACCTCGGGCTTCAGCAGTGCACACATGCAAGTGCAAAAAGAGCTGCTGGCCTTTAAACTGCCATGCCCCAGGGTACTAGGGACTTCTAAGTAGTTTCAATCCCCCTGCCCTATTATATACTAGGGACTTATAGGGTAAGTCATGCCAATCACAGGGGTATCCCACCATACCATTGTGTACCCTAGTGTATGTAGGTGTTTTAACTGTATTCTAATGTGCTTCTTTCAGCATAGCACTGGCCCTGGGCCTGGTTAGGCAGAGCCCAGAGTCAGTCAGAGTCAGTTACCACCAGTATCAGTCAGAAAAAAGTTGGGGGGGTGCCCAGGGCACAGGGTGACTTTGCAACAGGAGAGAACTTTGGTAACCCGGAATACAATTTAGAAAAATGTTGAGTTCAAGTAGCTGAGTCCACATAATAATCCATACTACCATTTGTACAGCCATGTGCTATTATTCTCCAGATGGTAGTATGATCTTTAGTTCTGTCTGAAAACCACGTCACTAAATAAACCTGCGCATAAGCCTCTGGCCGCTAGTCACAAAAACAGTAGGGCTTAACTTACAGGGAATCTATGACGTATTTAAAGTGATAAAGTGAAAAAACAACACAAGAAAATACTCCAACCAATTTAGAAATGTAGAGTTCATTTCAATAAATAAAATGACGTAAAAAAAAAAAAAATTCAATCAGTAGAACTACAGTAAAGTTTTAGGTAAACATATCACTAAAAATCAAAAAGCGTCACTAGCAGGTATCTGGTCGCGCCGGGCCAGGTCACAGTCACAAGGTTAGGCTAACCGCAATGGAGCATGGTTTGGATACAGGCACCAGATTTGGTGTCCGACGCATCCCGCTATTGTGGGCAGTCATGGCTGACGTGCATAGCTGCCAAGGTTTCAGACTGCCTGTGTGACATTTCCATTGTTTCAGTGTGATGACACTTAAAGTGACAATTTCCCTCCAGTAAAACCAAGCAACCATGCCCATTAAAACAGATAAATATCAGAAATTACACACTTTTGATCAACAAGAATCTCTAAAGATATGTTGAAACTGCTGCAAGGCACCTGGAATGGAAGGCCACTAAGCTGATCGCACTATAAAACAATTGATAACTGTGATATAAAGTATCATAGGTAAAAGAGAAAACTACGAGTCCCAGCATGCAAAGTGCGTAGGTTTAAAAAGTCAAGACTCACAGAAACTATTCCGAATTACATCATGAACGCCACTGGGGATTGCCCACATTACAGTCCTTTGTCCCATCTGATACACACCACCCTCTGATACAAATCACCTCATACGTAAAGACCCCTCCCCACAATAATGCCAAAACTCAGACGACTGACCACTTAAGCAACATCCAACTGGGTTAGTCAAATGGTGTACGAGAGATGTACACTATCCTGATGACCACAGTCTTACCTCTGCCCGCCACCATAACAAGCTGCAAGCTGTCCGACTGCAGCTGGCCACTAACTTACCACTGCTGCAGCACTGCTAGCTCAGCAGCCACTAGCCACCTCTGCACACTTATGACCAGGACGCTCGATCTCTGCCAAATTGCTGCTCACTGGCTGGCTGCATGGTGGTGCTAGTAAGGCTGTGCCTGACTCTCAGCTTTTTCTGGGACTGAGTAGGTGTCTTTCCTATAGCAGAGTTCTCGGGACTGGAGCTGTCGAGAGACAAGGGAGTGGAATGGTGGTTGGGCATACCTACTTATTGTGCGCTCCGGCAGCTGCAGTTCCTCAGCATCAGACAGGTAAGACTTCAACAAACACACGTGACCTCAGGGAAGGAGGTGAGAAGTTGACTTCCTTTATCAACAATCTCCAGTGGACCCTTGGCAATGTGTGGCTAGGCTGGAGAGGGAGCTGAGGAAAGTGGGGTCCCACCACATTGCCAGGATGAGAAAACAGCAACATCCTATGACTGCCAACCCGTGCCGGCTGCTGCAGCCACATTGAGCATGCGCCTTGTGAGGAGCTGGACCCCATGTGTGCTATAAAGCGTGACTAATGCATTTTAGTGCGTGGGTTTGAACACCAATACTAAAACGCGCCAAACTCCTGATACGTGGCTCTTGGCAGGGCTGGACATGAAGCTCAGGCATCACTGGATATTCATCATCATCATCATCATAAAGCTTTATTCAATTTTTTTTTTCGATCCATAAAAGTACCTAAAATTAAAAACTGGATATTCCTGTTGGCGAGCATCACAGGCAGTTGCAACAAGCCCATAACATCTGGTTTTTCATCTGGAATTCAGGAAGAGTCACTCTGATTCCAACCAAGGGTCAAAACCTGGGGGGCACCCCTTAGGGATAAGGACTCCCTTCAACAGGGGTGCAGGCAGGTTCAGGTATTGCTGGTCACGTTGGCAGTTGCAGAGAGGCCTATGGAAGCTTGTTGCATCCCTGTAGCAAACACAGGAGATCAGCCAACTAGCCCTTTAAGTCACTTCTGGGGAGCCTGGGTACAAGGCAAGTCGATCCAGTCTTCCTTCTTCAGACAGCAGGGCACTCTTTCTTCTGAGTTGTCCACATGTGTTCTGATGAGAGGTTCTGAAGGTGCTATTGTTATACCCAGTGCCAGTACATGGGTGGTGGATGCCTCCTTTGTAAGACCTTCCCCTTTTCCTGGGTTTGCCTCCAAACCATCTAAGGTAACATAGGCAGGTAAGTCTTGGTTGAGCTACATTTGTCAGTTGCAGCGCAGGCAGCCCTTACAAATCAGCCAGGGTGTGGGAATAGCCCAGAGGCTACCCTTTGAATCTCTGGAAGGGCTGAGGGCAACACCCCAGGACATCCTGCTCAGAAGAGGAACACTGTAGCAATATTCCAAATATAGATTAGGAAGAAAGGAATACATGCGAAGATCGTAGATATGAATCCAGTGTTTAATCCATGGTAACTGAGTACAACAGGGACCAGCAGCTCACACAGCACAACGGATAAAGACTACAGAACATCCCTTCAAGCCATAACATTCCATTTACATGTGTAGGTTCTAGTCCTACCCCACGAACCTACTTAAAGCGATACACCATCGCTACACATCTCCCTTCTTAATTATATTTTGTTCAACGGATACATTTTCAACGTAACTCATATGTAACATTGTTAAAAATAAAAAACAAAAGAACTTGCATAATACATCACTTAAAAACCACAAAACCCTCAAGTTTCCTGGGAGCCGTAATACACCTACCAAACCTGCTTACCCTGCTCCCAGTGGTGCATTAATTGATTGGCTCTTTATTCTGTGTTTCAACTTCACTACTCTTTCCCTGAACATGACCATCCTTTAACTCCACACCTTCAGGGGTTTGCTCACAGATGTTATCATGACCACAAGAGACAACTTCACCTGCTCTGCTCTGCATAGTCTGAGAACCCAAAGGGGCTGTAGACTGTGCACTCGTGCCCAGATCCATATCCCCTAATCTCTCATTGCGTTTTTCCAACGACGGAAAAACATCCAACCACCAATAGTCTCTTCTCCCCTCTGAAACACAATTTTTTGCTATACCACGATCATTTGAAAGAGCAATGCGACTCATATGATGAATACTGCCATCATCGAGCTGCACCGTGTTCCTCATGACCTTTTTAATGGTTTTAGGATGCGAAAATCTGGGTTGTAACTTGCTTGATTTTTTTCCATGTTTAACCCTTACACTTTGTCCTACGTGGACACATGGTTCTTTCGTACCATGTTTATTGTCAAAATAAACCTTATTCTTTCCTTGTGAAATCTTCATAGCTTCTCTTATAAAATCAGCATCCCAGTCATATTTCCTGCTTCTGCCAATCCATCCAGGATTAATTTTACAATGGGGAAATCTTCCACGCATTAAACCAAATGGACTCTCCCCAATTGTGTCATGGGCGGTAATTCTATATGACCAAATCAACTGGTCCAGTTCATCATCCCAATTTTTATTACCTTTCTTTGCTAATTGTAAAATGCCTTTCAGAACTCTATTAACCCTTTCCACTACTGAATTACCAAACATCAAGTCAGACTTGAATTGAACAGCATTGTCAGTCAGGATACATGCTGGAAAACCCTCTCTCAGAAAGCATTTCTGCAAAAAACCGATAACTGTTTCTGTGTTCACTTTCGTAACCAATTCAACCTCAATCCATCTTGAAAATAGGTCCACAAGAACCACCATGAACTTTGTAACGCCATCCTGCCATTCTAACGGACCCATAATATCTAAAGCGACTTCTTCCCAAGGTAAATTTGGACAAGGAAGTGATGACATAGGGGGATTAAGTGTTTTCTGTGCTTTATCAGAAGATTCACAATTAATACACTCCCTTACAAATCGTTCAATCTCCAAGTCAATTCTTGGCCACCAATATAGTGCTTTAATGTTCCTCTTAGTACGAGAAACTCCCGGGTGTCCTTCGTGACCAATTACTATAATTTTATTTCTCATACCAAGTGGAGGTATAACTTTCCCACCTCTACAAACAAATTCCCCATCAAGGCTCAACTCATCACGCACTTCCCAAAAAGCTCTCAGTGCCATATCCCGTTTGCAATCATTTGACCAACCTTGGATGACTCTATTTCTAACGGTCTCCAAAATTTTGTTCCTGCTACACTCCTGGTGCCAATCATCTTTACGCAGACCAGTTGTGTCGTCGAATACACCTGCTACTGAGAATTCACACCAAGGATCTAAGTCAATTTCCTTCATGGGTAAAGGAAGTCTACTAAGGAAATCCGCTATGATATTCTTTGCGCCAGGTACATACTTCACCTCATACACAAAATCTTGGAGTCGCATAGACATCATTGCAATTCTCGCTGAAGCTCTAGACAAACCCTCAGTCGTCAATAGTTTCATCAGAGGTTTATGGTCTGAGCGTAACAAAAATTTCTTTCCACATATGAACTTCCTAAAGTGTTCCATTGCCCAAACACAGGCTAAAGCTTCACGTTCTATTACTGAATACTTCTCTTCCATTGGAGAAAGAGAACGAGACGCGAATGCTATGATTACTTCTTTCCCATCATCCGATAATTGAGACAATACTCCCCCTAAACCAGTACCGCTGGCATCAGTCGTGACAATAGAGAACGCCTGTGGATCAAAACCCTGTAATGTGGGAGCGTGAGCAATTGCCTCTCTAATGCTAATGAATGCACTCTGACATGCAGGTGTCCACTCAAACACAACTTTATTTTTCAATAAAGTACACATTTCATACGTTTTTTTCGCAAAATTATAGACAAACTTGGAATAAAATTCCGCCAAACCAAGAAAAGAACGGAGTTCATCCTTTGATTTAGGTGGAGGAGCATTAAGAATGGCTTCAACCAAGCTGCATTTGGGTTTTATACCAGAACAACTAATCTCATGGCCCAAATATGTAACTGACTTCTCAGCAAACCTACATTTGCTGCCTTCAGCCACTAAACCATTTTCACGGAGAATGGACAATACCTCTCTTAAGATCATATCATGGTGTGTTCTATCCTTCCCCATGATTAAAATGTCATCCTGGAAGACCGCAACTTCTTGGATGTGTTTGAAAAGGTTTGTCATGAGCCTCTGAAATACTGCAGCGGCTGATGCCCAACCAAACGGCATGCGTTTAAATCTGTAGCACCCAAATGGGGTGCAGAAAGTGGTAAGATGCCTGCTTCTCTTCTCTAAGGCAACTTGATGATAAGCTGCTGATAGGTCCAGAGTGGAGAACCACTTTGCGTTCCTTGTTACAGACAGCATCTCATCAATCCTCGGAAGAGGAAACTGGTCCACTAGTATGTTATCGTTAAGGTATCTCATGTCCACGCATAAACGGGCTTTGCCATTCGATTAACGTGCTACGACTAATGGAGAAACCCATTCGGCAGCTTCCACCGTTTCGATTACATTATTTTTTAACATTTTCTGCAACTCTGCTTTCACTTCGTCTCTTACAATGAAAGGAATGTTCCTTGCCTTGTGAATTTTAGGAATAGCCCCTTCTTTTAACCCCTTGCCTGCTCATGACGGAACCACTCCGTCATGAGCCACGGGCGCCGTGTGCTCATGATGGAGTGGTTCCATCATGCTGCGGCCGTTGCGGCCGCTCCGCCCACGCGGCACTGATTCCCCGCCTGTGCGGGCGAACAATGCAAGTGGGCGGAGTCGTGACGGAACCACTCCGTCATGAGCACAGCGCGCCCGTGGCTCATGACGGAGTGGTTCCGTCAAGAGCATGGCAGCGCCGCGCTCACCCCGAACCCCCCAGCGCCGCGGCAAAATTCGTGCCGCTGCGAAGGGGTTAAGTGAATCCGATGTGTAAACCCCTTTAATTTGCCCATGCTATTTGTGAAAACTTCTGGAAATTCTTGTAAAACCCACTTCTTGGTGTCTTCCCCATCACAGGAGACTAAAACTTGTTCTTTGCTATTCGGGTTCAGGATGATGTCTAAAGACTTCTGATCCTTCCACCCCAGCACTGATGGGCCTTCTCTGGCTAAATATAGTTTACCCACTGCTTCTCTTTCTTAAACCTGAAGATTAGTGTTCTAAAACCTAACATGTCTATTTTGTCCCCTGTGAAACTTTCAGCAGAGACATCATTAGGTTCTAACCATTCACCAATTTTACCAATGAACACGTTGTTCCATATCTCTTGTGAGACTATGGTGAAAGGAGATCCTGAATCAGCAGCCAGTTGGACTAAAATGCCACCTAAAGAGACCATGCATAACGGTTTCGAAGATGAACTACCAGTTATATTCAGTACCACTTTCTTTCTTTGGATGCAATTCACCTGTATTTCTGTATCGCTGGCAGATGAGGAACTATCATCATCCTCTTCTTGAACACACTTCACTTTACCTTTAGAATATATTTTTTTTTCCGTCAGCAAACTCTAGAGAAGTGTCCTATAAGACCGCATTCTAAACACTTAGCCGACTTTTCTGGACACTTCTCGTAACCCGCAGAGTGTGAGTAGCTCCCACATCTATAACAAATTAAATTTCCAAACTTTCTATTATCTACATTATCCATTGTTTTTTTGCAGTGAAATCTGATTTGCCTTTCTCGAACCTTGTGTTTGCGTTATTTTTGTACACACTTTTTTTTTTCACTTACTTTGCCTACCACCTCACCAGTGCTAGTTTTGTCATTCGAGAGCGTGGTTTTCGCACAACGCTCTGAAAGTTCACCTTTCTTAACAATTGCAATTATGTCTTTAAGACAGCTTTCCCCTTCAATCCACAATTTATCTTGTAACGACTTATTCTTTGTATACATGACAACCTGGTCACGGATAAACTCGTCATGCAGTTGAGCAAACCTGCACTTGCTCGTTAATTTCCTTAGCACGGACACATATTCCTCTATGGTTTCCTGTTTATCTTGTTTCCTGTGGAAGAAAGCATGTCTAGTAACAGCAATACGTACAGAAGGTGAAAAATAATCATCCAGATCTAATATAGCTGATTTAAAAACATCCATATCACCTTCTGATCTTTCAACCTTGACCATTTCACTAAAAATACGTAAACCTTCAGGGCCTAAAGAGTACAACAACATCCTCTTTTTCCTTTCAGGTGAGAATGTTCCACTGATGTCCTCTAAATTAGCAATATAATTGATGAAGTACTCCTTCCAGACCAACCATGCTACAACTGGTTCGCCAGGTGTAGATAAAAATTCTTTTGGCGAATTGATGTGTGGATTTGAAAAATTTCCATCGCCTGAAGTGGCATTCCTCGTGTCAGTGGATGAGGTGTTAGTCGGCATGTTGGTGAAGAACGAGGCAAAGACAAAAAAATAATGAATCTAAATTACACAATAAACTTGTGAGTTAAACACTACCTCCAGTCTGTTCCTCTGGTAGTCTCGTGAATAGATCCCCACTTAAAGTACTCAAAGCTGTGCAATAGTAAATTACCCACTTCTTCAAAACTTCCCTGATGTACTCAGTGAAACATCGTCTTAAATCATAAAGAAATAAATGGAGGATTAACATTCAACGCGTTCCATAGGTTCCACTTTTTTTTTTAAATACCTTTATCCCCTATTTCTTTTCAGGCGGTTGACTTTAAGATGCTGTGAAAATCGTGCCTTCGTTTTGCACACACTTGAAATGCAAGCTTCACCGTGTAAAATTGTTCCGTCCGTGAGGCGCTGTCATGGTAACGAAAACAGCTTGCCGATGGTGTCCTGTAGGCGTTTTGTAACGTAACATGGTGACGTTTTATTTCGTCTTCCCCACGTACGCTCTGCCAATCGTAAAGGTCGAGATGCAAAGGCGTGTTTGCTGACGTACGGTCGCTGCAGACCGAGCGCGAGAGTCACGGTTCTTGGAATGGACTCGCGGACCCAAGAAGCGTTGGTAGCGACTTTTAAATGTAAGTCAAATAACTTAAAATTGAAACACAGTCACGTACCTTTGCAAATCTAACAACGTAGAGGTTATGCTTACCGCAATACAGGCGGTCCTTAGAGAACCCAATCGAGGTAAAACGAAACGTAGAGCGATTTATAGTTGCTTTTGAAGAGGTTGAAGAGAAAAAAAAAATGTCCGTTTCGCTTCCTCTGTGGATTCCCGGTGAAGGTGATCCATCGAACGATAGGGGGATAAAGTTGCTTTTACCGCTTTCTTTGTCCTTTTCTTCTTCTGCTTTATATTTGTTTTTTGTTTTTTTAAAGATGATCCCAAATCGTCGCCAAAATTATGTAGCAATATTCCAAATATAGATTAGGAAGAAAGGAATACATGCGAAGATCGTAGATATGAATCCAGTGTTTAATCCATGGTAACTGAGTACAACAGGGACCAGCAGCTCACACAGCGCAACGGATAAAGACTACAGAACATCCCTTCAAGCCATAACATTCCAATTACATGTGTAGGTTCTAGTCCTACCCCACGAACCTACTTAAAGCGATACACCATCGCTACAAACACCCTGACCCACACCCAAGGCCCTTTTGTCCCTATGTCTGGAAGGAATACACAACACACCTCAGTTGAGTCATTCAGTTATGTGACCCTGCATACTGGCAGAAAAGAAAATTTGGTATAGACTGAAAATTGCTATCTTTCTAAAAGTGGCATCTTTAGAGGAGTCACTTAAAATCCAAGCTTACTAATAAGTGAATTTTAACTTACAATTCAAAAGAGTGGAAGCTGCATTTTTCTATCTGTTCCCAAACTAAAGTGATCACTTATTTAGTGTAATAAGGTAGGGCAGTGGTACTCTGTGGGAGAGGTAACTTATATACAGTGAAACACGACTTTAGGAGTTTTTCACTGTCAGGACTTGTAAAACTGAAAATACACGTCCTGCGTTTTAAATACCATGCACTCTGCTCTATGAACATTTACCCACTATGTTAGGAGTGACTTATAAGTATTAAAAAGTAAGGCTTGGGGGCGTGGCTTCGACTCCGAGAGCGATGGCCGCACTTAGGGGCAAAAGATTAATTACGGGAAAAAGCTCTGTGATACCCCGGGATTTTGCCTCTAATTAATCCGCTAAAATATTTGCATATCAGGTGAGACCAGAGCGCAATTACATTGTGCCATCAGAAGGAGAAGACAGAAGTGAGTTGGCGAGAAAATATGCACGGGTGGTGTGCAGCGAAGGGCGCGGCCTAGAAAAAGCTCAAAGTACTGGCCTCGATTAGTGGGTATGGCCGATCGGAAGGAAACGGTGAGGCGGCGAGAAAGAGGCAAGCCACACAGAACCCATGGTCCTGGCTACAATCGGCGGTGCAGTGTGCGGTCGGACCTGAGATCAGCCGCAAATAGCGGCTTTAGTGCAGAGGCCAATGACACAGCAGTATAACAGGTATTCTCCGTTACAGAGCCACCAAGACGGAACAGATAGTTGGTGGCTGAGAAGAGGTGAGACCAGGGCGGAAATCCATCGCGCCACCACAAAGAGGCACCTGAAGTGAGGTGGGAGACCACAGACAAGACTGGTGTGTAATGAAGGGCGTGGCCTAGAAAGACCCCGAATCACTGACCTCTATTAGTCAGAGTGGCTGACTGGAAGACAGCAGTGAATAGCGATCTTAGTGCAGAAGTCAGGAACGCAGCAGTGAAACCGGTGTTTTCTGCTACGGAGCCACCAAGACGGAAAGATAGCTGAAGGCAGGGGGGGAGGTGGTAGCGTTGGGGAAGGCACTACATGACCCCCCACCCCTTGAAGAGCACAAGAGAGTAAAGGACACACGCATAACTTTCACTCTCACTATAAAGTTAGTGCCTCATGTGAAGAAGGAGACTGAAGTCTCAACATGGCGCTAAGAGGGTGTAGAGCTAGGAGATAGGCTGAGTGCTAGGCGGAACACGCATGTAGTAATGGATCCAGGAACCCACATATAACAGAGCAGTGTAACGGTGGAAGCGGTCCTACTGGATTACTCAGCAGAGGCAGCCTATACAAAGGTAGAGAAAAAGTGGCCAGAGAGTTCTCACTAACCCCAGCCTTATTATCAAAAAGACATCAGCAATAACCTTCGTTAGGGGACAAGTACAATTGCTTTGAGCACTACCCAAAGCACAGGGGGGACCAGGATGACACAACGTAATGTTCTCGACAAGTGCCACGCCACAATCCATTACACTGGATACAAAACTCCAATATTACAAGGGTAAAGGATTGAAAGTGACAAGATGCCAAGATAAAGTGGCCTCTTAGGCGGAACAGTAATAATAACGAAGGAGTGGTGGAGATCGTGTTGGTAAAGCAGAATACAAGGACTGCACCGATCTGAGTAGATCACTGGTCATGTGGACAGAATGTCGCGGGGTAAAATCACAAAAGGAAGGAACCCACCAGACTAAACTTGACAAATATAAAAAACTGACTGATCTAGAGGTAGATGATAAAGAGAGTGATGCAACGGCGCGGGGACCGGAGAGCGACGATCCATCCCTGAAAGATATAATGGAAGCCATAATTGGAATACGTACAGCACTAGAATCAAGGATGGACACGATTACAGCCAAAGTGACCCAGATGAGGGCGGATATGCAAACCATCAGCGAAAAAGTGAGGAATGTAGAGGTGGTTGCGGAGGGACTTAGCGGCGATAGTAGAAAGATGCAACGTGAAATAAAAGAGCTGCAGGATACTAGCCAAAAACTGGAGAGGCTACTAGACGATTATGAAGGGCGGCCCCGAAGAAATAACGTGAGGATACTTGGGGTCCCAGAGAAGACAGAGGTACAAGCAGCTGATCTCTTTGTACAAATGCTTATCTGTGATTACCTCAAGCCAAAGACACTGTCTACCTTCTTCACTATTGAGAGAGCACATAGGGTCCCCGGGGGTAGACCCCAGCCGGGTACCCCTCCTAGGCCTCTGTTGGCCAGACTATTAAACTTCCGGGATCGGTACAGTATACTACAAATGTCACGCATATCTCCACCGATCAGGTATCAGAACAGTGAAATTGCATTTTATTCTGATTTTACAATAGCAGTTCAGAGGAAAAGGAGAACTTTCTTGGAGATCAAAAGACAGCTGCGAGACAAAGGCAATAAATACTCCATGGTATTTCCAGTAAAACTCAGGGTCGAGGCAGATGGGAAGTCATGGTTTCTTGACACTCCAGAATCGGGAGTGGATTGGCTGGAGGGGTGGAGACCTGTGAAGTATCACAATTCTAAAAGAGGGTAGGATCGCAACTGAGCAGTCAAGCCTCCGCATCCAGGAAGACGACAAGATGTAAGACGGAGAGTGCGGGTGACGATGTATACGGCTGACAAATGAAAGCACTTGGAGACGCCAAAGAGTCAAGTTTAGAACGATAAGTGACTAAATTACACTGGTCCAGACATATGAGTGAACCTGATAGAATATTGTTTGCAGGGGTTGGAACCGGGGATCCAGCCTACGGCCACCTCCCCCAAGTTTACTTTAGTTAGTTGTATAGGGCGATAGGTACTCTGCATGGTTGGGAAGTGGACAGTTCGATGCCCAGTGTACAGGGGAGCAGGGTGGGGGTATGAGTGAACCTGATAAAATATTGTTTGCAGGGGTTGGAGCCGAGGATCCGGCTTACGGCTACCTCTCCCAAGTTTACTTTAGTTAATTGTATAGGGCGATAGGTACTCTGCATGGTTGGGAAGTGGACAGTTCAATGCCCAGAGTGCTGGGGAGCAGGGTTGGGGGTATGAGAATTATTTTGTTATTGTTATGTTTGGTTGTCGTTGATTCACGTAACAAAGTAAAGGGCACAGAAGTGACAAGGTTAGGCGCAATGGGGCTAACAGGCATTATTGATCAGGAAAAGGCCCCTTGCCTCTTTTTCCCCCTGAGGCTGTCTAGGAGAGCTGGAGTTTTCATGGATAGGAACTGTTCGGCACAAAATGGTAAACAGCCACATGGTAACAGTGAATGAGACAAGATTCCGGCTTTTGTCATGGAACGTAAATGGGCTTAGGGAAAAATTGAAGAGAGGGATAGTAATGCAGTTTATTAAACGGCAGGCCCCAGAGGTAGTCCTGCTCCAAGGAAACCAACTCATTGGTACTATGTGCAAAGCATTGGCTAGATGGGGCTGTCAGTTAGTGGCACATTCTGGGTTTACCACGGGCTCATGGGGAGTGGGTATACTAAAGAGAAATCCTTCCCCATGACTATTGAACAAGGATACTCAGACCATTTGCAGAGATATGCAGCAGTGTCTGGGAGCTGGGAGGGTGAAGTGCTCAACATAATATTGGTATACTTGCCACCAGACCTATAAGAGGAGTCATTGAGGTATTTAGGGACAGTGATGTTAACATTCCCCACCGGAATATTGGTAATGGGAGGGGACTTTAATTCTGTGATATCAGGCAGTTTGGATCAACATCCACCCAGAGTTATTGGCTCACCAAAAGCAGTGCTCCCACAGTTTCTAGATGCACTCGGGTTCGTGGATGTATAGAGGGTACACCACCCAAACGAGCTAAGCTTCATATTTTATTCGGGGGCCCATAATAGCTTTTCATGAATAGAATATATACTCATACCGGCAGACCAGGTCAGGTATACTCAGCAGAGTAGTCACCTAGCGAGAGGTATCTCGGATAATTCCCCAATACTGCTGAAGGTTGAGTTTGGGAAGGGCACCAGTACCAGAGTAGCACCTATAAATCCGTGGCATCTTTGCAATCCGATAATCAAGCAAAAGGTCTCCCAGGAAATTGATCACTACTTTACAGAAAATGAGGGATCGGTAGTATCAGCGCAGACCCACTGGGAGGTCTTCAAGACGGTGATACGAGGACATGCGGTGTCTCAAATAGCAGGGGCAAAGAAGGAAAAGAATGCAGGGCTTCCCCCGAATGGAACAGGAGATATCAAAGCTGGAAAATTAACTCACTAGACAGGAGGGGCGGCACAGTGCACATGCTCTTCAGCTCAAACAAGCAAAGTATAGAAATTAAGCTAGAGATATGGCGAAAATATTAGACAGACACAAGTGCGGGCATATATATGAGTTGGGAGAAAAGGCTGGGAAATTGTTGGCTTGGCTTGACAGGAGAGAAATGGCAAATTGACTGGTCACTGAGCTGGTGGGAGATATTGGGGATAGTCTTAGAGATATGCAAGATATCACCACTGAATTTGCTAGGTATTATGAACGGCTTTACACATTCAAAGTTAAAAGGCAGGATAGCGAGGCGAAGGAGCTGCTGGCAGAAATGCAATTACTGACACTGGCAGACGACGACAAACTTTCACTGGACAGTGATCTAGTCCGGGAGGAAATAGCCCAAGCCATTCGGAATCTTCAGTCTGGGAAGGCAATGAGCCCAAATGGCCTGCCCATTGAGCTTTACAAATTGAAACCAGATAGAATTGCCCTATCCCTCAAGGCCATGTTTGAGGGGAGTTTAGAGAAGGGACATCTCACACAGGCCCAGAGATTAGCCACACTAGTTATGATTCATAAAGAAGGGAAACCTAAGCATAAATACTCATCATATCACCCCATATAATTACAAAATGCTGAGGTCAAAATTCTGGCCAAGCTGTTGGCTACAAGGTTGGCCCGAGTGATTTCCGGACTGGTCCATCTGGACCAGTCCGGCTTTATGCCGGCCAGAAATACATCATTGAACCTGCACCAATTACATGGGGTCATGGGAAGGGTGGATACGTTAGATGAGGATGCAGTGGTGGTTTCCCTAGACGCTACCATGGCGTTCTATACCATAGAATGGTCGTACCTATTTGCAGTCATGGAGAGGCTTGGATTTGGCCCGAAATTTATTAGATGGGTGCGACAACTATACTCCGATCCGCTTGCCCAAGTGGTAGTCAACAATAAACGAGACAGGAATGTTCCCTATCCCCGCTACTATTTGCTTTAACACTGGAGCCTCTAGCTTTCTGAATCTGTAAGGATCTCATAATTCGAGGTTTGAGAGGGATGGAGGGCTGGGAAGATTGCATATCTTTTTATGCAGATGACATCTTGCTATACCTGGCTTCGCCACAGAGGTCCTTAAATAGGGTCCTTAATATATTTACAAATTTTGGTACCCATTCGGGATATGTAATAAATTGGACAAAATCAGTAATATTTGTATTACAAGGCAACCCTCCTGCCCTTCCCAGGGACAATAGCTAAAGACGGGTTCAAGTATTTAGGGATATACATTACTAAAGATCCAAAGCTATATTACACATATAACTTGTTGCCGCCGCTACAGCAACTAAGGCATGATGTGGAACACTGGAAGACACGCGCTCTTCAAGATGATGTCACTACCATGTTTTTTGTACATCCTTCATAACTCACCGGACGTAGTTCCGGCGTCCTATTTTATAGCAGTAGAAAGTGCACAGAGAGCGCTGCTTTGGGGAAATAATCCACCACGAATATCATTCTCGAAGTTGGTACAAAGCTGGTATGATGGGGGAATCGGGTGGCCACATTTTTAAAAATACCACTGGGCGGCACAATTATCTGCCATTAATCATTGTATTTATCGACCTCAAAGTGATCCAGGATATGCGATGGACAAGTGGATTTTGCCAGGGAGTACTTACATGCGAGCACTGTATTCCAACCCGAAGAAGCTAGGACTGACGCGTCCTACAAACCACTCAGCACAGGTGTGGCATATGGTACAAAGGAGCATGGGTTGGGCACAGGCCATAATCCTAGCTACCCCATTATGGGATGCGGAAAAACTAGGTTCCCTCTGGAAATCAAAAGGATTCTATAAGTTGGACACTATAGGGATATCGCGGGTGGGAGACCTCTGGAAAAAGAGTGAAGTGGTGACTTTTGAGACATTGCAGTAAGAGCATGACCTAGCAGAAACTGAGAGGTTCAGGTATCTGCAGGTGCAACATGCGTTGAAAATGGCAATTCAAGGAGATGTGTCCGCTTCGGAGGCTTCGCCTCTCGAGGACAGACTTCTGGATGGATATATGCAGCACAAGGCAATATCGTTGACTTATTCAAAGCTTATTAACAACTCACCTGATCCCCTTCTGCAGCTCGATGAGAAATGGGAGCAAGATCTGGCGGAGTTGGAGGAAGAGTAGTGGCGGGAGGCATTGGCATCGCCTAGGGATGTGGCGATATTGTCAAAACTGAAGCTAGTGCAGCTGAAGATTCTTCATAGAATATGTCTCACAGGACCCACCTTAGTCAAGATGGGATATAGAGAGGAGCCTGCTTGCAGAAGGCGATGTGGCTGAGAAGGTACGTTCATTCACATTATATGGGATTGTCCGCTCATCTGTGGTTACTGGAGGGCTGTTATCTGATGCATGGGGGAAGTATTGGGAGTACACCTGGAACCAGACTCTAAGTGATGTTTGCTAAATCTGTAGGAGCCAACAGACCTAAGAAATAAAGAGAGATTGTGGGTGGCGTTGGGGGCAATGGTTGCTAAAAGAAACAATGTGAGGAAATAGGGGGGCGCATGAAGTACCGACAGTGAAGGAATGGGGGAAAGATATGGATTGGTGTATGTTCCATGAGAAAACATTCTATCTGTCCAGGGGGTGCCCAAAAAAATGGATGCAAATTTGGGGTAAATGGAACTCTAATAGGGGAGATATATGGACACCACCCAGGATGCCGACGCAGACCTCCCAAGAAGAATTGAAAGTATAAAAGACGATAACTGTCAAATTTGGGTGAGGGCTGTCCACAACAAATGAATCCCCTGTGCCAACTTAAGATAAATGTTGAAGGAGAATTGCATATTGAATTAAACGTGAATCTGTAATGTTCCCTATTTGTATTCAATAAAAAGATTTGTTTTTAAAATAAAAAGTATGGCTTATCCTTGTCAAAAGGTTTATTTTGCCAGGTCAAAATGTCAGTGTAAAATTGCACTATAAGAAGCAGTTACAGGCCTGAGACATGTTTTTATGGGTCTACTTTAGTGGGTGGTACAGAGAGTGCTACAGCCCACCAGTAGCATTTAGTCGACAGACCTTGGGTGCATGTAGTACCAATTACTACAGACTTATAAGTAAAGTAAATTTACCATTGAGGTGTAGGCCAATTTTACCACAAGCACTTTACCATTGATTAGCAGGAATAAACTGCACAGAATCCTAAAACAAAAACAGATTCAGCGAAAGAAGGCAGAAATCTGGGGTAACGCTGCAGAGCGGCCTGGTCCAACAAATAATAAATCTTCTCTTCAGACTGCCAAATACTCATAGACAGCAGCACAAAATATCTATGTGCCAAATTCTGAAGCTCCTAAAACACAAGTGTGGCTCTTACATTTCTCATAAGAATCTTAACACAGCACCAATGTTTTATTCATAATTGATTTTGCTGTTTATTTATATGTAAACACCAAACCTTAATTGAGGCACATATCTTTGTACAAACTATTGCACACTTGCATTTATACTTATTTTCAAATGCTTTACACATGCTACATCTCCATTAAAGGTTGCCACAACCCTACCATTGCCTAGAATCCCTTTTATTCCTTTATGGGCGGCTAAATAAAGACCTTCACACTATTTTTATGACTGCTGGTCATGTTGTACATCATCTCCACTATTGAGCCTGTGGCCAGCTAAACAGTAGAGATTATACACTATTTTGCTTGACTGCTGGGAATGTAGAAGAGATTATCTACTATTTGGCCAGTGGGCGGGTAAATAGCCACTTCCTCTTTTTGCTGTTTAATATCATTCTTAATTCTTACAACATTTCAGTTCTCCTGTGTTGAAGCCTGTCCTCTCATGATTGAAGTTTGTCTTTTGTATGTGTGGTGAAGCAGTGCCGCAATCATTTATTTGTACTTAATAAAAATGTTAATTTGCAACATGCTTAATCATTTGTAATATGTGTACACACATTATTTTACACTTTGATTTAGTGAAATGAGTGGTTTATATGTGTGTCGTAGTTATAATATATGCATCTTAAAATTGACATGGTTCAACATGGGCCTAGGCGCCCGACTCCATATTGAAAGTAAACATCGCATTTCTGCATTGGTGTGCATAATTGTCATTTTTGTTTCAGACACCAGAGACAACATATTTTTATTTAATGTATTTGTGCTAGCTTACTGTGTGAAGGTCATGTTTGTTGCACTTAATTGTTTGGAGGATAATACTCAGCACCTGCACTGGATGGAAGATGTGCACTCATTTATGAGACATAGTAAAGGCAGCAATGATGGAAGAATCTGGTATTGTATTATCCTTGAGAAGGCGGCCAGCACCAAGTACAGCAGGAACACTGACTTTTGATTGGTTCATATTCGATGGGAACATATGTAATGTATCAATTGGATATTAATATATTCTTTAACTATGTGAAGCTGAGTGAAGTTAGTCAATCTGGCCCCTGTCCACCTTTACAGGTAGATGTTCTCTCCCTTTTTCTCAAGACTCAATACTCCTTATATTTCTGCTCATAGACTTGATTTCCAGGGCAAATGCATTTCTACTTCTCTTGATTGGAACCTTCATTTGGTTTTATTTGTGATGCTTTATTTGCTGACACCAGCTGCTTTAAAACTTATCTGACTTACCCACAACCTTACGTTAGCTTTAGGGAGTTTCCCTTTAAGGGAATGAATCTTACCTTATTTAGCATTTACTGTCTTTAATAAAGTTTATTTGCATTTGCTGATTGGAACTGCTGGGATCATATTCATATATGCTGTATTCAGGTGACTACTGGGTTATGTTGAACTGATTCGATTTTAGACTGTAACTTTACTAATTTGCTAATAAACCTTCATGGGTTACAAAATTACCCTTCTGTGACATTCTGTGGGGCAAATTCTGCTTCACTATCTTTGATATATTGCTGAATATATGTTTTTAGCTTCATTTTGAGAAAAAGGTCCATCCGAGTAGACATAGCAGAGATTCAGTTTTCCACGGTGCAAACACAATAGATATCCCTCATGCTATCATGAGTCAGATTACTTGCGCCTCACAACAGCATGGACAGATATTGGGGCATATCAACAAGCCCCTTGCGCCACCCGTACGTCACTTTTCCCATGTTAAAAAGGATGCAAAGGTCGCGCAAGGGGCTTGTAAATAAGCCTCATTGTTTGGTCCTCGGCATCATATATTTCGGGTCTCCACCAGGATGCAGATTGTTAGCTGCCTCTAATTAGTGGTGATATTTTGAGCAGACAACAGCATTATTCGACCATATACTGCTTTTGTAGATTCCAGTTTCGCGCTTTACATTCCAATTCATATCTTGATGCAACTGCATTCTCTTATAGAGAATACTGTATGTACTTCAATAGGTTTCTACTCTTCACTGTCTGGGGAAGACTTTGATTCAAGTCCGGATGATGATCCCTTTATGTTTGTGAATCGAAACGCCATCGACTAACTGAGCAGACATTTTTTTTAAATTATATTTGTTAGAATCCGGGTTCTCAGGTTGGCACAGGTAGGTACTTGTGACAAGCAGGGAACCTTTCCTCTAGTCAGGGTAAGGGGTTACACTCCTAAAATAACCCCTGCTCACCCTCTAGGTAGCTTGGCGCGAGCAGACAAGGCTTATCTCAGAGCGTTATAGGTTAAGCATTTGTGAACACATACAGTAACCAAGTGACAACACTACAAATGGACACCACACAGGTTTTATATCAAAAATACGGATTCTTTATATAGAGTTACCACAAGACCATTAAACGACAAAAATACACAATACTGTTACTTTAGATGGTAGAAATTTGCTTAGTTCTCTTAAGTTCTTAAATGCGACACTTTAAGTCAATGTACCTTTTAGATGCGACACGCAGGGCAACGAAAGTGTTGCAACGATGCTGATGCGATGAAGTTTTTGGTGCAAAGAAATAAAGACATGAAGATCTTCCAGATGCGTTACGCTTCTCCGATGTTGCTTGAAGACTCGACTCGATGCGTCAGCTACAGCGGCGTCACCCTTTACGCGATGCGACGACAGCGGCCTTGGCAGCGGCACTCTTCTCCGACGATTGCGAGACGCTTCAGCTCGATGCGATGTTGCAGCGGCGACACCCATTTATGCGATGCGACGACAGCAGCTCCGACGGCGGCACGCTTCTCCGTGGATGCGAGGCGCTTTTCTTGATGCGGTGCAATGCGACAGCTACGATGGCTGCGAAGGCGACACGCTTCTTTCTCGATGCGAGACTCTTCTCTTGATGCGGTGCGATGCGTCAGCTACGATGGCTGCGATGGCGACACACTTCTTCGGCGTTGCGAGACACTTCTTGGATGATGCGAGACGCTTCCGCTCGATGCGATGCTGCAGCGGCGACACCCTTTACGTGATGCGACTACAGCAGTTCCGACGGCGGCACGCTTCTCCTTCCTGAGTCGCGCTTCGAGCTCCCTGCAACACGCAGTCCTTCAGAAGGCCCAACCACAGCAGCAGGCACTTCCAAAGAATTTTGGGGAGCTGGGGGGTGAAGTCCACTGGTTCTGGGACTTCGTTCAGGGGGCAAGCTCAGCACAAGCCCTTGGAGATCTTTTAAGCACAAGTTGACATAAAGTCTTTGTAGTCTTTCTCCTCTCCTTTCAGCAGCAAGGCAACCACTGCAGGCCAATCCCCCAGGTCAGGGACAGTACTCCTCCTTAGAGCTTTCCCAGTTCCTTCTCCTCAGGCAGAGGTTCTTCTTGTCAAGCAGGATCTAATTTCTTGGGAGCAGGGTCCCAATACTTATACCCCTAATTCCTTTGTTCCTCCGGGGTAGAGGGGCCTTTGCCCAGTTCAAACCAGTTCCTGAGCACTTTGTTGACATGACTCTGCCTTTCTATTCAGGGTGCAGGGCAGAGACATCAGCCGCTCCACAGGAGGTGGAGCCAGCATTGTGGTGGCAGAGCACAGCCCTATTCAGAGTCCAGGTGCACTCCTCCCACCCATCTGGATGGCAATCTCTCTATTCACCACCAGGCTACCTAGCCCTGCCCCTCTGGGTTTCCACAGCCCTGTCACTCACACAAACCAGACAGGCAGATACACATCATAGCAGAGGCGGGCTGAAATGGTTAGGCAAGCAAATACCAACTTTCTAAAAGTGGTATTTGCAAACATAGAATATTAAAATAAACTTTACTAAAAGATGTATTTTATTATTCTGAATTCAGGCATACTAAACTCGATTTTCTACCATGTTCCCTGGGCTTGTTAGGATCATAGGATGTAACAATTCTAACAGCCCATTCTGGCCTATGGGAACAGGTAGCCTTTCAATAGTGAAAAACGAAACTGGCTCTAATTCACTATAAGGACATGCCACACACATTAGGGCTTCTCCTACCTTATGCTTACAATGCACCCTGCCCTTGGGCATACCATAGGGGTGACTAATATGAATTTAAGGGAAGGTTTAGGGGCTAGGAAGTGGGTGCACTTGCCCAGTCAGCATGACAGTACCAGACTGCACGCAGGTTCTGCAATGGCAGACCTTAGACACATTTTACTAGGCCGCTTCTGTGGGTGGCACAACCAGTGCTGCAAGCCCACCAGCAGCATTTGTATTTACAAGCCCTGAGCACTCCTGGTGCACTTTACTGGGGTCTGACAGTAAACCAAATAAGTCAATCATGGAATCCAACCAACATATACATTTTAAATAGGGAGCACTTGCACTGTGGCACTGGTTGGCAGTGGCACAGTGCTCTGAGCAGCTAACACCAGCAAAACACATGAGGCACAGAGATAAAAAGTGGAAGGGAGACTCACGCCAAGGTGCCAGGTCTAACAATATTGAACATACATGCTGCATGCAGAGTGTGTAAATTGTGATACGCTCATTGTGTATTTGTATCACTTTCACCTGAGCACCAAGCATGTTTTTGGCACTCCACTGTCACTTATGCACTTGAAAATTGTTTCTTTATTTCCTTCATTAAAATATTGTTTTTGGAATACATTTTTGAGCTGCTGTTTAACTGTTATATATGAGACCACTATATTTTGAAAACACTGGACACCCTGGCATTGTGCTTCAAACTCGGCATGTCTTCAACGTGTATCACTGCTGTAGTGACTTAAATGTGCATTTATGTGCCTGTGTGCTTTTGCATTGAAGAAGACGGAGAGGCTGTTTATGCCTGCGCATAACCCTCACAACTGCATATTTACACGACTGTTTATTTTACTTTAGAAAAAGCGTGACTCAGCACCCATTATCATAGATTCTAATAATATGCAAGTCAATTAAAGGTTAAAGGTATGAAGTTGATTCACAATAAAGTCACATAATGCACAGACTAAAAGGATCTGTTTCTTAAAACGGTAATTTCTTTATTCAAGATCTTCTCATTTTTTTAAACTTCATTTATTTTGTCATAACTTTATTGTGATTCAACTTCATTTCTTTAATTGACTTGCATATTATTTGAAACTATGATAATGGGTGGGTGATGAGTCACACTTTTTCAAATGTTGATAGAAATTCTCCTGGGTGGAAGATTAAGATGACAGGTCTTCCAGATTTGTGCATCACTATACTCAAAATATAATTACAACCCACGTTAGTGATAGGTGTGATCTCGCTTAGCCTCAGTTTCACTTTCGTAAATCGCTTGTTAATTTTACTGTTTAATATCATTCAAAGTCTTTCTTCTGTATCTGTGACACAATGTGCTTATGCTTACACACCCCTCACTCCAAATATCTCATATCGATGTGTAGTACTCTTAACATGTAATTATGCACCGAAATGCATTTCCATTGCACTAAGAAGAGAGGCTGATTCAGACTGCATTTGACACTCACGACTGCATGTTGACATTTTTTCTGTTAAATATCATTCTTGACCGGTCCAGCATTTTAGTTCTCCTGCATTCCAGCCCATCCGTCCTTGACTGTAGTCCTTCTTTTATATGTTACCCTTGCTCTCCCACCTACCCACTCTGACTGACCCTGTTGTGGGGGATTCTGCTCATGCACAGAACTATGAACAGGAAACCAGGACCTCAGTGAATTGTGGTGTATCAAAAACTCACCTCAGTACCCAGAACCCCTATCTGACTACCATCAGTGTCTCATTCGTTCTTCGTATCATCTCGAAGCTACCAATGATTAGACAACCCAGAACAAGCGATTTAGAGTACTTTCAGGAATGGTGGGAATCAGAAACACCTTTTCGTTATTATTCTCATATGAGTCCACAACAAGAGTAATCAGAGACAAGGAAAAGTTTAAAATGTTTATTTTTAACTACATGCTCTAAGGTGCAGTACTTTGGCTAACATAAGCAGACAAATGATTAAAAATAAAACAATCAGTATTGTTACAATACCATAGAAAATGAAGGGAGAAATCATATTAAAAATGATAGTGGAAAACAAGTCTTATAATACTTTGTGAACCACTCTCCCTTGGCTAGTAAACTAGTTTTATAAACTAATAGAAGGTCTATAGGTTTGAATGGGGAGCCCCATATTTCAAAGATCAGCTTAGGTGAATCACATCACAGGATCATCTCTGCTCTCTGTGTCTGGAAAGGTTTTCTCCAAGTGTCTGAATCATGCATGCTAAATGCAATATTAAAGGCACCCGAGTTTCAGATATTTGCAGCTGTGTGCGTGTTGTGTCTAGAGCGTGGGTTATTTGACCTTGACGGCTTCTGCACACAGTGTTCAGACTAAGGTCGCGGTGCATGTCTAGGGATGTGAACAACATGTCGTTCTCATGTGAATCAAAAGCAAGCAAGCAGTTTTACGTGTAATAGCAGCTACCTGTAGTGTTGCGTGCACAAGCAGCAAAGTGGCAAGATGGCGTTTTAACTTCTAAAGCGCTTATGCTAACATAGCAATGTGTGCACATAAAACCCTGTGTCCACTACACCCTCACTTGATCGGACCACGAACAGAATAGGGAAGCAATGTAGGAACGCAGAGTTCATATTCGAGTGAGACAGAACCAAGTTCATATATTGCCAAGCTGTATAATTGATAGTGAAAGTTCAATAAATTTGTTGGGAAAAGAAAAAAATTAAAAGATCTCTCAGGGGCGATATACAGCCCAATGTGGAGTAAAAAAGAAAAATTTTAAAAATCCAGATTAGGACGAACGGAAGATGGACAACTGCCAATTTAATCCATCAACGTGTAGGCACAATATGTTGCAACTGCCTCCAAGAGGAAGTCATTGTAATGTTCAGTAAATGAGTCCGTCATCCAGTCAAGTAAAGTAAGTGAACATACATGTTCTTCGATAACCGGAGCCTCTAGCACCATCAGAGGAAAACTTGTGTGTTCTTCAAGATAACTTCTCACCAAGAAGTCATATGCTGCCGCATATATATCCCAATTCCCTAGGACTCCGTGCGCCGCTCCACAGGCCATAATCCCGATACTAGAACAGTCCAACTCATGAGCCACTAAGGGACTCATTAGTCGATCATAATCCGGGGCAGGAGACGCCGTGTTCGACAGGCACAAATCCAGAGCCCATTCGAATGGATAATCTAGGCAATAGAAAACAGGTTACACGCAAGTGAAGTAAGAAAACCAGAAGGATAATCCACAGGCTATGCTCAAAGTGGCCAGTGGTAATGTTCCATAATATTCAAGCATCTGGTTGCGCAATTGAAGCAGCCGGGGCAGGTTGTCGTGTGATACAGATCGTGCAGCCATTGCGGAGCAAGCAAACCAACAGCAGCACACCAGCAGTCAAGGCGAGAATTAACGGAAGCCCGCCAAAGACGTTGGATAAAATAGAATGAAAAAATGCCTGTATCACACCAAATATTGTTTGGAAGGAGGTCACAAGGCCGGAGCTCACAACTTTGAAAAAATGCACCAAGCCAGTTATTGACGAGGCATTGAATATAGTATGAATCAGAGCACCGAAATGAAGTGGGAGATCAGTATTTAAAAGCGCATGCACCTCGGTGAGGGTGTTTGCTACGTGAAGGACAAATGTTTCATAGAAGGAAGTCAGGGCGACTTCTTTTTGAGACAATAGAGCCCTTATTCTGCTCATCTTGTTGAACTCTGTTTTCAAGGTTGGTATGGAAGGCCAGATGGATATATCCAGTCTCCCATGCGGGGTGGGAAAAGGACATTCTTTGTGTGACAGTTACAATGTACAGAATCCCTACTAGAATCCCGCAGCATCCCGCAGCATCCCTCATTATATAAAAGCAAATAACTACCGTTAGCTAATAACGTGAAAGGGGGTGTAATCGCTGGCACAGGATTTCCTTTCAGATTGCAAGATACATTTGGTGCGTGAATGTTGCATGTGCCATGCAATTGGATGTTCCTACAGACTACTGAGTGATCAGGTGTGGAAGTGCATTCCTCTCCTTTTAAATAAACCTCTTTACCCTCTCTCAGGCACCTGTATGATAATGGGAGTAACCAAACGTCATGCAGGAAAGCGGTACCGAATGGTTCGTACCTGCCTAGCATAGTGTTTCATACATGAACTGAACTTAAACAATGGAAATGGTAAAGTGATCAATCCATGCATTAGCCACACAGCTGAGTTCGATTGAGCCACAGTTCCAACTTTTCAATATGCAATAATGAGTATGTCGCATCCTTCATGGACATGAACTGTTGTTTATCAGTCAGATTAAATGGCAGGAATAAAGATGATGTGTTCATGTAGTCCCAGGGATCTTTCCCAGCCTTCAATGTTTGTAAAGTCTATAAAAACTGCATTATAGAACGCAATTGATTTTGACCAAGGTATAAAACAGACATATCATCCTGTACAATATCCACAACAGATGAAACAATATTATCTAATGTGTAAATTCTGGAAGAAAGGGTGTTAATGCTATTATCAATGACAGCAAGCACTTTTTCCAAATTTGCTTGATCAATAGCTCTTAATCTAGACGCAGCTTCAATTTGAGATAATTTCCAAACTTCGTTGTAAACAGCATACACCCATCTTTTGGACCTGCCACCCACAGGGCCCTTAACAAAATCATTTAAATCTACTTTGTCATTCAATTTGGACAAATGGAGTTTAACAGACGCCAAGGTGGAATGTTGCAGCCAGTTTTGACATAACTTGCCTACAGAATATGTAGTAGCAGAATGTGAAGATTCAAATCGGGGGTCCACCCTAGCCTGTGTATAAACGGGAGCAGACCTAGAAAACGATGTTGACAGGAATCCAAACTTTTCTGCCATAATAGTCATCCTTCTGAATCTAAGTTGGAAATATTGAAAGATGTATTAGTAATGAATGACTGTAATTCATTAAGGATGAGATCTGTGTGATTATCCCATGTTGGATAAGCGCCCAAATCAGGAATAAAAAGGGAATTCATCTTCTTAGAAGTAGTCAATCCAAAGCAGGTGGTCTGAAAAATGGTAGAATTAAAAAACAACATGTGGTTCGGGATAAGGCATGGACGATGCAGAGCTTCTGTGCCTTGTACCTGCTAAGTTTTAGAACCTCAAACAGATTTAAGATTATCATTATTATTATATTTAAGTTTGTAAAGCGCTCAGCTACCCGTAGGTTTCCCGGCGCTAGAAACCAAATGAGAGGGGAAGAGTCAGAAAGGAAGGCTGTTACATATTGAATAACCAATGTTTTACCTGTCTGCGAAACTTAAGGTAGCAGGGTTCAGTTCGTAACCGAAGAGGAAGGGAGTTCCAGAGTGAGGGGGCCAACCAAGCGAAGGAGCGGCCACCCATTCTGGATCTTTTGATTCTAGGAACCGAAAACAAATGCTGATTAGATGATCGCAGAGTGCGGGGGGGACAGTAGTGCTGTACCAAGGAGTTAAGATAGGATGGGGCCAGACCAGCATTTATTCTGTACATGAAGCAAAGGGCCTTAAATTTTGTCCGGCTTTCAATACGGAGCCAATGCAGAGTGCGTAGAGAGTTGGAGGTAGGGGATGTATTGGGTAGTTTACAGAGCAGTCGTGCTGCCATATTCTGGACTATCTGTAGTTTACGAATCACCTCTTTGCAAGCTCCCAGGAGAAGAATGTTCCCGTAGTCCAGTCTAGAGGTAATTAAGGCCTTGTTGGACTTGGCCCTTCTGGCAGGTTCACCCCTGAACTTTTTTGCTTTTATTGGTGACTTGGTGATAGTGGTTTTTGGTTTCTGCGCACTTTCCCTGTGTCCCAGGGTAAAGTGCGTGCGCACTCTGAGTGCCTGTGGTGAGATAGGCCTGCCCTCCCATAGGAATGCATGGGGAATGTATGTGTCCCTAGTAGTTCCTGATGCGTGGGGTGTGCAGGCCCGAGTTTGGTATGTGCGGACTCGCGTGATCGAATGCTTCGCAATTATATATAATGCGTGATTATGTCATGTGCGGAAGTGCCACTTCTAGGAGTTGGCATATTAGTGTAAAGTGTGTCTGGCGTATGATTGGCTGGAGCTGGCTGGTGAGCCTGGCTCCAGGAGTCTGGATGGGTCTGCCCCAGTGGTGAGTGTGAGATTAGCATGCTGATGGCTGGGGAGAAGTGCACCTTGGACCTGAATAGGGCAGGGCTTTCCCCACACAATGCTGGCTCCGCCCCCTGTGGTGCGACTGACGACCCTAGCCCTGCCAGTGAATAGAGTGAGGGGCTGAGCACATCAAGGGTGCTCCCCAACCAGCTGCGACTGGTTTTCCCCCTCACCCTGAACCAAGAACAAAGGGTTTTACTGTATAAAAATGGGGCTGTGTCCCCACAGAAACTGTTCTCTTCCAGGATCCTAACTGAGGGGGGCTGCTGCTGCTGCTGGAGGCCAGGAGGAACCGCCACTTGGGACTGCCTGCCTGCCCTGGAGGGCCCTGTGAGCTGGCCCCTGGCCCAGCCTTACCCCCCTGCCTACCTTCCTAAAAACGTTGCTGGACTTTGTGCTTATTCATCCCTAAAGCACCTGGGAGCTTTTATTGGCCTTTAGCGCTGAGAGCGCTTTCACTTTTTATCCCTAGCGCTAGGAGTGCTTTATTTCTGGAAGCCGGTGCCCACCCGGCATTTGCAGCGTGTAGGCTGTTCTGATCCTGAAGTCCCCTGGCAGGTGCCCACCCTGCCAGGATCATTGCCGTGTTCGTTGGCGGGTGCCCACCCCGCTTATTCCCGTGTATTCTATCTTTAGACGACTGGCGGGAGCCTACCCCACATTATTGCCGCCTGTCGGCTTATTGTAATTACAAGCGGGTGCCCACCCCGCGTCTATGTGCTTAAACGGGAGCCTACCCCGTTGCTGACTATATTTCACCGTTGGCGGGTGCCCACCCCGCTGGTAACGTTGTTCGCGGATGCCTACCCCGCTTGATGCGCAAGAAAGAGGGAGCCCACCCCTCATTGCCGCCGGACTGAAATCACCGCCGCGGCCGGGTGGAACAGGAAGCCAGGCAGCTGCGAAGAAGACGTGGGCAGGGCTTGACCCAGCGCGAAGGAAGTTCCGGCCGTCTGGCCGTGAAGCGGAAGAAGCTGGTGTCTTCCCCCGGGGCTCCCGAGAGCGAGGGAGAGCCCCGGGTGACCTGCAGAAGAAGAAGGAACTGAGGCGGAGAGGCAGTACGACGCTGCTGCCCCTAGTGCCACCGGCCAACAGCCAGAGAGCGGAGACGCCGCGGGAGTCCCCAGAGAACAGCCCGGTAAGTTGTGGAGGGCTGGGGGACTCCGTGCGGGTGTTGTGGGAGACCGGTCTGTGTCCTGAGCGGCCCCCCGCCTAATAGGGGGGGCGCTCCAACGTCTGGGGGCCTCATTCTCTCGAGTCCCTGCGGAGGACTCCAACGTTGTGGGGCACAAGTGCTTCCTAGAGTCCATAGGGACTCCAACTACGGGGGCATTTTTCCTGTGATCAGAGCGGCCCCGGAAGGCAGCGGGCCGCTCCAACGTTTTTGGGGGCACCATACTTTGAGCCCACAAGGCTCCAACGAGGCACATTGTTCTAGAGCCTACACGGCTCCAACGTTTGGGGGCATTGGTTCTTGAGCCCCGAGGCTCCGACAACGTGGGGCATTATTTGTTGCTCAGAGTCCAGAGGGACTCCAACGACGGCGCATTGTTTGTTCAGAGCCTGTGAGGCTCTAACAGGGGCATTTCTTTATCGTTCAGAGCCCAGAGGGGCTCAGGGGACAGTCAGTTGGACAGAGCCTGCAAGGCCCCCGCGTTGGCCCCATCATTGTCCTACAGCTGCCCAGCACTTCGTGGGCAGCTGCTCCGTTTAGGCCCCTGACTCTGCTGGACGCAGGGCGTCCAAGCCCCTACGAGGCTAGTTGGCCTAGGGACTGCCACAGGTGGTGGCGAATGTGAGTTTTGCGCTAATGTGCCTTGGGTTTACACCTCTGAATGTGCTTTATGCGTCATGTGTATTATGCTTTTACCCCTACAGGTACTGTGATACTTAGGTGGTTGTTTTCTCCCTAACACAGGTGGTGCTAGTGAGGTCCTGATTCCCTGCGTAATATTTTCCTAAGGTGGTTAGGGTTGCGTAGGTGGTACTTACCTGTTACCAGTAGTTACTGGTTGTGTGCTACATTTGCTATTTTGTACTACAGTATTATTCCTACGTTCTAAGTGCTATTTCTACAAAGTGCTAATTCCTGACAGCGGTCCATGTGGCCCTGTCCCCTGTACATATAATCCCTTGTAAATTCTGCCCGTGCCTGTTGGCACATTGTAAAGTGTGTGTTCTTATCTAATGTGTTTTGGTATAATACAAAGGTTATTTTTATATAATACCTTGTGTGGAGTTTCCTTTGTGGTGGGCCTTGGGTGTTGTTGCTGGGTGCGTGCGCTAACGCTTTACACATCGCCTCCGGGATAAGCCTGACTGCTCGTGCCAAGCTACCAAGGGGGTGAGCAGGGGTTATCTTTGGCGTGTAACTCCCCAGCCCTGACTAGAGTGGTGGTTTCTGCCTGGCTTTGGCGCAAGCCCTAGCCAACCAGAAATCACATTTCTAACATTGGTGATCAGCGGTGGGATTTGGACTTGCGTTTGCGCTGTACCGCAGCGGCAACTGGCCGAACTACAAAACTCTGCATTTAGATAATCACATGGTATAGGGATTATTGTTCTAAGATTGCTTTTAAAATGTCATTTTTTTGGAAATGTGTTTCTTGTGCACTGTGAGTTAGGTGTCCCTAGCACGGGAGGGTAGATCATCCCCCTAAGTGCAGTTTGTTTTCTGGATTCACCAGTAAGGGTGGGATCCAGTGGTGGCAGCATAATAGTGTCCAGTACATTTGTCCCCGCCCTGCGCCCAGAGTTGGTACCTGTGTCACTTGTGGTCAGGTTGAGGGATCAGGGGTGGTAGAAACTGCCTTACCAGTCCAAGGGGAGGGTTGTGTGTGGATGAAGGGTGTGTGGCACTAGACAAGTGAGTGTGAGTTCTCTGGGAGAGAGAGCTTGCTGAACCCCTTTTTTGTGAATTGTGTACTCCTGTTAAGCTCAGACCCCTAGGTTCCCTGTGTAATCTCTTCACCAGAACGTCCGCCAGAATGGAGCCTGCTTTTGATCTCAGTGATCTAGTTTATTACAGTATGCAGGAGTTGGAAAGGTTCTGTAGAGAGAGACACATAGGGGTGAGAGAGTCAGACACTGTGTATGAACTGAGCAACCACATGATAGGATGGCAAAAAGATGAATGGGAACGTGAGCGCAGTGAGGAAGAAAGGGCCCGGGCCTCACACCAGGAGGGTGGTGGGTCTGTGGGGATCCCTGAAGATTCCGAAGAAGATGACAGTACCTGGACGCCAGTAGAGAGTGAGGACCCCGTAGGTAGGGAGTCCCTTGCTGGGCCCAGCGTAGGAGGCAGCGCCTCATCCCTTTCCCTGTCCCCTGAGCGTAGTGGTAGTTTTCTGGATTCCCCAGTGAGGGTGGAGTCCAGTGGTGGCAGCGATATAGAGTGCAGTACAGAGTCTCCCATTCCCAGTTCCCCGAGTGTGGTACCTTGTTCCCGAGAGGAGGAGTATAGGTTGAAGTTCAGGGGCAGTAGGAAGCTGTCTCACCATTCTTGGGAGGAGTTTTTGGAGGGATGTAATGAGGCACTGTCCGCTTAGGTGGTTCAGAACTCGGAACGTACTTATGACGACCTGTATGATCTGGTTCTCAAAGAACACCTGCTCAGTTGTTGTGTGCCGGGGTTGCGCCAACACCTGTTGGGGTGTGGATTGTCTGAGCCATTTGAGTTTGCGGATGAAGCAGAGCGCTGGGAAAGTGCTAGAGGTTCTCTAGAGTCATTAGTGAGTGATTACAACAATAGTGGGTCAGAGATCCTCCAGCCCAGCGTGGTGGAGGAGGCTCAGTGTAGCCCAGCTAGGTCCCAGGATAGCGAGGAGGGTGTAGGGGCTCACTGCCTGGCTCAGTGGAGCAGGAGTGAGAGGGTTACCGAGGGTCCCCAGACGCACAAAACCCTGCCTCAGGACTTGGATGGTTTCTTGAGGGAACACCAGGTTGGGGACCTAGGCTGTCCTGTTAGCTCACTTGAGGAAGATCTCTTAGTGAGTAGAGGACCTAGAGCGCCTGTAAACAGGGCTCCTGTGGTTCTAGAGTCTGGCAGTACCGCTCCAGTAGGGAGGGTACAGGAGTCCAGCGTGAGGAGTGATTGGGGGATGAGTTCCCCAGTGGAAGAGCCGGTGGGTCAGGGACTTCCCAGTTGGGCTAGGATCCCGTGTAGTGACCATGGGGACACCACTTCTGTTCTGGGGGATCTCCACGCACTGTCAGGTGGACAGGGGACGGGAGATCAGCGCCAGACAGACAGTCGCTCGACATATGTGTCATTTGATAGCCTCAGGGGGATGAAGTGTAAATCCCCAGAAGTCCTGGAGTGCCAGGCGATTATTCCACCAAAGGTTCTAGGCCGGAGGTTGGAAGGCCAGGTTCGGGATCAGCCTGACCTGAAGGGTGGGACGTCTGTAACCAGCGTCCCGACCGGTTCTTCTTCCAGAGGTACCGCCCCAGTTGGTAGGGAGCAGGGCTCTGGAAGGGGGTGCAAAGGGTGGGAGGGCCCACCTCTGACACCGGAGCAACCTGAGGGGTTAAACCCTGGGTTGGAATGGCGTTCTAGGTGTACCCCTCGCCGGAGGAGGAGGAACCCTAGGAGAAGAGGTAGGGGGAGGAGAGCCTTCCCTGAGACTCCTGGTCCGTCTGAGGGTGCAGACCCTAGGCTGGAGAACCAGTGGCAGTCTAGTCCTGTCTTGCAGACAGGAAAAGTGGAGAATGGACGCTATGTGCCAGGGGTTACTACCCCCCACTCTGTGATTAGGCAAGGACCGGTGGCACCTGGGTGGCCTAGGGCCTGGTCTTGGCCGCGGACAGCTTGGGAGTACCAGTGGGGTAGCCCAGTTGGTCCAGACAGTGGTTTTCAGAGGAATTCCATGGGTTCACCGTGGCGTAGAACCGGACAGTGTCCCTGCAGTTGCGGGCCCGCGTCCGTGTTCTATCGCCCCAAGCAGGGAAGTCCATCACGGTGGTGATTGGTCTGCCCTGCGTTTTGGCTGGAAGGGGGTTGTGTTGGACTTGGCCCCTTCTGGCAGGTTCACCCCTGAACTTCTTTGCTTTTATTGGTGACTTGGTGATAGTGGTTTTTAGTTTCTGCGCACTTTCCCTGTGTCCCAGGGTAAAGTGCGTGCGCACTCTGAGTGCATGTGGTGAGATAGGCCTGCCCTCCCATAGGAATGCATGGGAAATGTATGTATCCCTGGTAGTTCCTGATGCGTGGGGTGTGCAGGCCCGAGTTTGGTATGTGCGGACTCGTGTCATCGAATGCTTCGCAATGATATATAATGCGTGATTATGTCATGTGCGGAAGTGCCACTTCTAGGAGTTGGCATATTAGTGTAAAGTGTGTCTGGCGTGTGATTTGCTGGAGCTGGCTGGTGAACCTGGCTCCAGGAGTCTGGATGGGTCTGCCCCAGTGGTGAGTGTGAGATTAGCATGCTGATGGCTGGGGAGGAGTGCACCTTGGACCTGAATAGGGCAGGGCTTTCCCCACACAATGCTGGCTCCGCCCCCTGTGGTGCGACTGACGACCCTAGCCCTGCCAGTGAATAGAGTGAGGGGCTGAGAACATCAAGGGTGCTCCCCAACCAGCTGCAACTGGTTTTCCCCCTCACCCTGAACCAAGAACAAAGGGTTTTACTGTATAAAAATGGGGCTGTGTCCCCACAGAAACTGTTCTCTTCCAAGATCCTAACTGAGGGGGGCTGCTGCTGCTGCTGGAGGCCAGGAGGAACCGCCACTTGGGACTGCCTGCCTGCCCTGGAGGGCCCAGTGAGCTGGCCCCTGGCCCAGCCTTGCCCCCCTGCCTACCTTCCTAAAAACGTTGCTGGACTTTGTGCTTATTCATCCCTAAAGCGCCTGGGAGCTTTTATTGGCCTTTAGCGCTGAGAGCGCTTTCACTTTTTATCCCTAGCGCTAGGAGCGCTTTATTTCTGGAAGCCGGTGCCCACCCGGCATTTGCAGCGTGTAGGCTGTTCTGATCCTGAAGTCCCCTGGCAGGTGCCCACCCTGCCAGGGACATTGCCGTGTTCGTTGGCGGGTGCCCACCCCGCTTATTCCCGTGTATTCTATCTTTAGACGACTGGCGGGAGCCTACCCCACATTATTGCCGCCTGTCGGCTTATTGTAATTACAAGCGGGTGCCCACCCCGCGTCTATGTGCTTAAACGGGAGTCTACCCCGTTGCTGACTATATTTCACCGTTGGCGGGTGCCCACCCCACTGGTAACGTTGTTCGCGGGTGCCTACCCCGCTTGATGCGCAAGAAAGAGGGAGCCCACCCCTCATTGCCGCCGGATTGAAATCACCGCCGCGGCCGGGTGGAACAGGAAGCCAGGCAGCTGCGGAGAAGACGTGGGCGGGGCTTGGCCCAGCGCGAAGGAAGTTCCGGCCGTCTGGCCGTGAAGCGGAAGAAGCTGGTGTCTTCCCCCGGGGCTCCCGAGAGCGAGGGAGAGCCCCGGGTGATCTGCAGAAGAAGAAGGAACTGAGGCGGAGAGGCAGTACGACGCTGCTGCCCCGAGTGCTACCGGCCAACAGCCAGAGAGCGGAGACGCCGCGGGAGTCCCCAGAGAACAGCCCGGTAAGTTGTGGAGGGCTGGGGGACTCCGTGCGGGTGTTGTGGGAGACCGGTCTGTGTCCTGAGCGGCCCCCCGCCTAATGGGGGGGCGCTCCATCTGGGGCCTCATTCTCTCGAGTCCCTGCGGAGGACTCCAACGTTGTGGGGCACAAGTGCTTCCTAGAGTCCATAGGGACTCCAACTACGGGGGCATTTTTCCTGTGATCAGAGCGGCCCCGGAAGGCAGCGGGCCGCTCCAACGTTTTTGGGGGCACCATCCTTTTCGAGCCCACAAGGCTCCAACGAGGCACATTGTTCTAGAGCCTACACGGCTCCAACGTTTGGGGGCATTGGTTCTTGAGCCCCAGGCTCCGACAACGTGGGGCATTATTTGTTGCTCATAGTCCAGAGGGACTCCAACGACGGCGCATTGTTTGTTCAGAGCCTGTGAGGCTCTAACGGGGGCATTTCTTTATCGTTCAGAGCCCTGAGGGGCTCAGGGGACAGTCAGTTGGACAGAGCCTGAAAGGCCCCCGCGTTGGCCCCATCAATGTCCTACAGCTGCCCAGCACTTCGTGGGCAGCTGCTCCGTTTAGGCCCCTGACTCTGCTGGACGCAGGGCGTCCAAGCCCCTACGAGGCTAGTTGCCCTAGGGACTGCCACAGGTGGTGGTTTTCTGAGTATCCTGGGGAGCATCCAGATGATCTTACGCAACCACTTAATGATAGTGATGCAAGTGGAGGAAGTCTTAACCACGTGGTTTTTCATAGATAGCTGGTCGTCAAAAATGACGCCGAGGTTGCGAACTCTTTTAGATGGAATAGGTAAAGTGCCCATTTGAGAGGGCCAATGTTGGGGTCCCCATAAGGTGGTATTATGGCCAAACAGAAGAAGCTCTGTTTTCCCCCCGTTCAGTTTCAGTTTGTTATCATACATCCAAGCTGCGATGTTACTGAGTCCTGTGCAGGGGGAAGAGTGTGAACCTGTGGAAAGAGAGTAAATGACCTGGGTATCATCGGCGTACGAGTAGATAGTGAGCCCGGCTTGCTCCGCAATAGTAGCCAAAGGTCTGACATACAAATTAAAGAGCAAGGGGCTCAAGATGGAGCCTTGCGGAACACCGTACGCCGATTTATAGATTTGGGAGGCAGATGAGGAAGAAAAGACTTGGAAGGTACGGTTAGATAAAAAACTAACGAACCAGTTGAGGGCTGAGCCGGTGATGCCAGATGATCTAAGGGCATTAATAAGAATGGGGTAGGAAACAGTGTCAAATGCGGCACTCAGATCAAGCAAAATGAGTGCCACGGTTTCCCCCCCATCCACACGGCATCGTATGTTTTCAGAGACCCCCAATAGAGTAGATTCCATCGAGAAACCTGACCTAAAGCCGGATTGGGATGGGTGTAGCATTCCCCTGGATTCAACATGGGAAGAGAGTTGAGAGTTGATGTGCTTTTCCATGATTTTTGAAAAAACAGGGAGAAGTGAAATAGGACGGAAGTTAGAAGGAATACTAGGGTCGGCATTGGCCTTTTTTAACAAAGGCACTATCATTGCATGTTTCCATGCAGAGGGTACTGTAGCTTCTCTAAGAGAGGAATTAAGAAGATCCATAATAAGTTCAAGGGACGAATTATCCAGTATTTTTAATATTTGAGGGGGAAAAGGATCCAACGGGGAGCCGGATTTGATTTTACTGATAATATCAGAGAGAGTGTTGATATTAAAAGAATCCCAAGTATCAATCAACTGTGAAGCAGAAGGACAGGTATCTCGTGGGACCCCTGAAACAGGAGGTCGTAAGGTTAGATACTGTGGGGGGGGTCTGCTGAGCAGGGGTAAAGGACCTATCCTCTGAAGTCACTCGATCAGGAGATGTAGTTAAGGCTGGTGGGTGAGACGGAGAAAAAGGGGGAGCAGATTTTTCAAAATTGGAATATATGGTATCAATTTTGGCGATAAAAAATTCAGCCAAAGAGTTGCACTGTGCGGTATCAAGACAAGGTGGTTTGGGCTGACACAAGGCACCCGAGAGTTTTTGAACTACCTTAAAAAGTGCTTTAGGACGATTTTGTGCCTCAGGGATAGTTAGGTTGATATGTTCAGCTTTTGCAGTTTTGCATAGGGAATGATTTTTAGCTAAGGCAGCTTTGTAAATTTGATTAGAACACAGATCATATTTTATACGCCATTTGCGCTCGAGGTTTTTGCAGATGGTTTTTTCTTTTTTTAGAGCAGCAGTAAACCAGGGCGCAGGCGGGTGGTGAAAGTTGTGTTTTTGCATGCGCTGCGGTATGCAGGCATCGGCAGATTGTGCCAGCCAGGCTTTAACAGCGTCAATGCTAGTAACTTCCGTGAAAGGTCTAGAATTTTCAAGACAGGAGTTAAGTTTCTTAAAGTCCAAATTATTCCAATTTCTGGATAGTCTAGATTCTGTAAAATTAGAGAGGATGTTAGGTGGACAGCTAATGGTAACAGAGAAAGTCACTATATAGTGGTCAGACCATACTATAGGTAACGGAACCTCACATGTGATGGTGTCTAAATTAGAAAGAATGGGGTCCAGCAGGTTCCCTGCTTTATGAGTAGGACCAGAGTTATGTAAAATAATATTTAGAGCAGCCAAATCCAGTAAAAGATTGCTGCTGGTGGAGCAAGAAGGATCATTCAGGTGCAGATTCAGATCACCAATAATTGAAAAGTTTGTCGAATGCTGAATTAGAGGTGCTACATACTCAGGAAAGGTGGCGGCCCAGGAACTCGCTGGGCCTGGGGGGCGATAAATGAGCATCCCAGAAAGAGTAAAATTGGGAGATAGCGAAAGTTTGAAAAGACCGGCTTCACTGTTAGGAAGTTCGAAGTCTTCCCATTTGCAAGAATACAGTCTATTATAAATTATGGCTATTCCTCCACCATCCTTCATTAATCTATTTTTACCAACATAAGTGTAATTGTCAGGGAGAGCAGCAGCAATATCTGGGCCGGAGTAGTCTTTTAGCCATGTCTCAGTAAGGAATAAGGCTACAGGTTCCACCGAGACGAGTAGATCAAAGATCTCTCTCTTATGTTTGACTAATGATCTACAGTTTAAGCTAATCAGCGTCCGAGTCTGAGGCAGGTCTACAAATGTAGGTTTCAAGCGTGATGGCGGAAAATCAGATGAAGCTATATTGGTTAGGGAGGGGAAGGATGTAAGGGAGAAAAGGCAAACCGGGCAGGTTAAAGGAGCACAGTGAGGATTCATAGTAATACAGTGAGAACACTGTGATGGCCTGAAGCTAAGGAGGGCCTCCCTAGAGTAAGTATGAAGTGAACCAGGGAGTGTAATACCAGGGGTCATAGCCCCTAGTCCCGGCCCGTCGTGGACGGGCGCAGACGGGCACAGACGGGCTTGCCTTAGGCGCGCCTTCGGCGCGCAAACAGCACGCCCGCTGCGCTCGTCCGCTGCGCTCCCTAAAATTGCACATTTATAGATGTGACGGAGGACGGCAAAGGGGGGGTGTGGCCTAAAAAGGGGCGTGGCCAGCGTCCTCGCTGGTGATGGCGGCGGGGTGTTCCGTGAAAGCGCAAGGTCCCGTGTCAGCGCTAGAACAGCTGCACAGTGACCCCAAGCAAGTGAGGATCGATCAGGTAGGTTTAAAATCACACACTAATTTAAAAAAATTACAAGCGCAGCCTACTCCCGGCTTTCCGCCTCAGGAGAAATGGTATCTGAAGTGCTCGTATTCGGCGCTAGTTAAGTATCATGGGCGAGGGGGGGTGTGGCCTAAAAAGGGGCGTGGCCAGCGGCCTAGCAGGTGATGGCGGCGGGGTGTTCCGTGAAAGCGCAAGGTCCCGTGTCAGCGCTAGAACAGCTGCACAGTGACCCCAAGCAAGTGAGGATCGATCAGGTAGGTTTAAAATCACACACTAATTTAAAAAAATTACAAGCGCAGCCTACTCCCGGCTTTCCGCCTCAGGAGAAATGGTATGGTAATGTACGATCAATGGTATCTTTCCACAGCTCATAGCCCCCTATAGCTAATTCATCCATTAAGGACTTGGAATACAATAATTTAGTGTGGGTTAGTCTAACTTTGGAAGCTGACTCAGCAGTCATTTTAAAATAAAAGGCTTCAGGTTTAGATATACTGAAATTAGAAAAATATGTAAATTTTTGCACTAGAGTTTTGGAGCTGCCTTCAATTGGAGCTGGACAATGTTCCCATTGTGTATAATTGACGATATTTCTAAATGTATTTGCTTTATGCAGGAAATGATTGCCATAGTGTTGGTAGCAAAACAACTCTCCATAATTTGCTGTGTCTAAATAAAAATCTTCAGCATCAAAAGCAGCATAATATTTCAAATCAGAAAAAAGAGCCTCTACGGCTTGGACATCCCAATCATCAGAGCGTATGTTTTGTTTGACAACATCCCCCATAGCAACACGAAGTACATTGGGGACATTAATCACCTCTGTGAGACCATGAATTTGAAATTCCACAGAATCCCATACAATCCCATCTAACACAGGCCAGGCAGTAATATTAACAAAAGTCTGGTCTCTCTTCATGATGTGTGACGAGGAGTGGGGTGCCAAAGTTCCATCAATTAATCTAATTCGGTTAGATAGTGTCCATTTACCAAACGGAAAAATACAACCACAAATCCAATCGACACAAACAAAAAAATAGATATAAGCACCAGCTAAATGTAAGTCCAAGGCAGAATTAAAACATGTCTTTTAAACCAAACAGCAAAAATAGAAATTTTCGATAGGGCATTCGATGTTGCAGTTAGTGTCAAATGAAAACCGTGACTGGTCAACTGCACTTGATTGCATACCAGGTAACGACACATCTGTGGGATAGGTATGCTCAGTATCTTCAACGGTACCACCAGCCGGTGGAGTCAATAAAGGATTAGTAACTGTATGCATCTCGATGACAATGTCAGGCCTGTTGGCATTTGCCGGAGCCAAAACAGAATTTCTCAACATTGCTGAACAAGAGACCGCTGGAGTCATACTAAGAAGAATCGGCCACTCGTTGTAGTTTGACATTGTCAATTGAAATGTACCTGTTATCCTTGTGACCAGGAAGTGGAGGTAAAATGACTGTTCTTGTACCCTGTATGCTAAGCACTGGAACTGGTGCACGATAAGAGGGGCTGAACTCCTTCTTGTTCTCCACCTTGTCACGGACCAGGTCACCAACTCGTGGTAGCCAGCCAACTACCGGAATCTGAAGTGCAGCATCAGTTGTGGAGGGCAAGTGTTCCTTTGCAAGACTGTCTCAGGTCTCTTGTAGATTCTGTAATATAGCAGAATGGTCATCTACGTCAAAGGGGGCAGCCGACGCCGCCATGTCTAGACCATCAAGGTCTGGGACAAACTTCTTTATGCCAAAGAGCATTTTGTATGGGGTCCGCCCACCCAAAGACCTTCTAGGGAGATTATTAAGTGCACGTTGAACGCTATACAAATGGGCCAGCCAGTTCCTGCCAGTACCTAAAACCCTAGCTGTCAGGGATTGCTTTAAGTCACAGTTCATTCGTTCCACAACACTATTGAAAATTTGACTTGGACCCCTAAAGAACTCATGGCATCCTTGTATGATTTAGAGGCGAACGCCGGACCCTGGTCTGAATGAAGGGTACCACATGCAAAAATTCCCACAAAGACACGCAAATCCATGATGACAGTTCGAGCATCAGCACTCCGTTGTGGCCAGACCCATAGAAAAAGTGTGCACGAATCCACTGCAACTAAGATGTACTTATATGCAGTATCAGAGAAGAAAGGACCACAGTGATCCAAATAAACACACCTAAGTGGTTTATTAGATATGTACAACTGTGTTTGAGGTGGACGCGCAGCGGTCGAAGGTTTCATCTGCTGGCAAATGTCACAATTAAGGACAAAAGCACGAGTCTGTTTATACAATCCGTGCCACCAGTAACGTTGTTGTACGATAGTAACAGTTGCTGAAACGCCGGCCTGTGCAGAAGCCATACCTTCGTGAGTTGCTGTTATCAAGGAAAGTCTGCAGTCAGCGATGGGAATTAATCTGTCACCAACGTTGTTAATTCTTACATAGGGAACTTTATCAGGACTTAAATGATAGGGAAACCTCGAGGGGAATTATCGCCCTTCTCTGTAGCAGCAATTGCTGCCAAGATGTCATCATCAATCTTACTTTTGGATCTTGTAACTGCTGCTACTAGATATGTTGCCACTGCTGTTGTCGCTGCTTCATCAGCTGAACTGTTGCCAACAGCGTGGACACCTACGCGTTGGTGCCCAAGAGTATGAATTACATTCATGAGCGGCAGACGTTGTTTAAGTTCTACAATAGTAGGCACTCGAGGATCAGCAAACCCCAGTGCAAGCACCAGAGCACGAAGCTCTGCCAACTGGGTGGTACAATCACCCAATGTCTGCGTGTGCACGACATCAGACTTGAATTCACCATTCACAAAAGTACCAGCCACTATTGCACAGGCCGCTGAATAAGCATGCTTAGATTCCGTCGCCAGTTGCGCCGAGCCGTCAGTATACATGATACAATGGTAATCCTCAAGCGGGCGCAAGGACAGAGGAGCTGGATGAACAAATTCATAATGTAAATACTCCTGAGTCTGCAATGAGGCATCAAAGATGTAAGTGACATCCGGAGACGTCAAAGAAGTGGCCCATTGTATCCAACGCGGAGGCAAAGCTTTAGAATTTGGAATACTGGCCTTCGTCACTGCATCTAGGGCAGGATACGGTGTGACAACCAACATGCGTTTCCCTTGCGACAGCGCTCTCTCTTTTAGAATTGCCATCTGCATGGCAGTAAAAACTTTTTCGACAGTGGAAAACGCATTTCAGCCGAAGTGTACAAGTGTGACTTGTAAGCAATAAGGACTGTGTCTCCCTCATTGAACATTAAATAGGTGAAACCCACTGCGCCAGGCACAATTTTTATTACCAGGTTTGTGTGGTTATCACGCGTCAGTGAGTATTTAGAAGCAAGAAGATCAGCCTGCAAAGACTGCAGGATAGCTGAATGTTCTGGCAGCCAGCTCGATTTGGAAAAAGTAGGTTGTACCAAGGCATATAGCGGCTTTATACGCTGGGCATAATCGGGAATGTAAGTACGCCCGAAATTCAAAAATGCGCATTTCTCCAGGAAGTGAGGTGCTAAACCTCGACCTTCGTTGTTGAGTTCATAGCCCAAAAACAACATTATATACTCTGCAATGTGTGATTTTGCAAAGTTGAATTTGTAATCGAAGTCCGCAAACATAACAATGATGCGGTCAATGCGACACAGATGCGGCCATAATTCGTCATCTGTGAGATAGATATCATCAACATACGAGTACGCATCAGGGTCAATGCTCTCCAACAGAGAGACTACACGTGCGGCAATGACACCTGGACCGTTTTTGTAGCCCATGGCTAATCTTTTAAATTGTTTCTGTTTGCCGCCTGAAGTAAAGGCTGTCCACTGACTGCTAAAAGAAGACAGGTTATGGCTATAAAAGCCATTGGATATGTCAAGTGTGGTCTTAAACCTTTTTCTCACGAGACTATCCACAAGCGCCGAACTGTAGGTTTATTCTGTACCACGCACATTCGACAATGAGAGTTCAAATGCCGATAATCCAAAACTAGGCGATACGACACATCAGGTTTGGTTACAGTGAAAAGAGGATTATTCATGGGTGACACACATGTTTCAATTACACCTTGATATTCCAATTGTTTAAGGATTTCTGCGACGTGAGATCTTGCTTCACGGCGCATGGGATATTGGGGCTGTGGCTGGGGTATAGACTGTAATGGAATCTCATGGCTTGGTGACAATTTATCCCACCCAACCTGAGTACGTACAACGCCGGAGCAAGCACTTGTGCCCACTCTTCTGCAAAGTTCTGAACTTGCTCCTTCGGCACAGTGTGCGCGAAAGATGAGAGGATTACCTCCTCCCCTCTAGGAGCTGACAAAACGAAAGCTGGGGGCCAGTCCGCCTCTGCTAATAAAATGTTGTATGTAGAGGTCATATTTTCCAAAAAAATCCCTTTTATGGTACGTTGTATGTCACCTTCTATTAACAGGGGCAGCCACTCTAGTATCAGCAGTTTCTACAGTAATAAATGTGTCAGTTGCTGTCGCCTTCAGATATGGATGCAGTGCTTGCCGCACTATTGTAACCTCCGCTGCGCTGTCTAGCAGTGTTAGTGCCCATGTCAGGTTCCGAAGCTTAGTTCTCACTATCTGTGGCATACCTCGCTGTTAGTGCAGCAACCTCTTTTTCTGAAACGGGGGCTTTTGACGTGCAAACTCTTCCTGCTTGCCTTTACCGTCAGTTGGGCGGGGCTGCTCACGTCCTTGCTGGGCGCCTTGACCTTTGCCACTTTCTCCTCCACCAGACTGTGAGACCGATGTTTCCTGTGAAGAACGAGGAGAACATTGTTCAGGAACCTGAAATCTATCAGGAGACCTAATTCGAGTGCGATCGGGCAATTCATAAGTGCATTCAGTAGTCACTTGAACCGGTGACGCGGGACGAGACCCCTGTTTCTGTTGCTGCTTTCCCTGTTTCTTAGTTTTCCAATTTTGTTTAGGAAAAGCTGGACGGTCGTCTTTAGTAGACATAACCGTCTGAGTCTGCGGTTGCGCTGTTGTTTTAGCAAAAGGCTTAACGCCTAAACTATTGCGGCCAATGGTCTTATAAGCCTCCGCAATAATTTTCGGTAACTGTCGGGGTTTATCGACGTCGGCGACGAGGCGCAGTTCATTCGACACTTGAAAGTTAACCGCATCTCCCTTGACGTTAGCAAGGATGAGATCAGCAACTAAATCGAACACACCGACAAGCCTAATTCCTAACTCGATCGCCGCCTCCGGACCGTGTTGATCCTGAACACGTTTGATCACGGACGGCAGTACAGTCATAGACGGTGTGCCGAAGCACTTCGAGTAGACTGCTGCCAACACTTTACCCCAGTTCTGACAATCATTTACCGCTGGGACAAAGTCTTTCTGCAAATTAATGGTCAGGATCCTGTGTTTTTCCACAGGAGTAGAATTTGGAAATACCGCTTCCAGCTGGTCAAATTTCTCAGCAAGCCAATAAGGCATATCGTCCTTATTCTGGGGGTGCTTGCCCAATACCGAATTAACCATGACGGGACTAATAGTAATCTCAGCAGGGCCAGCTGGTTGCCCCGCAACCCCAGGTGCCCCCATCTGGACATTGCGAGAGACGTATTGCACTAAAGCCCTATGTACCGTAATCAAGGCGGTATGGAGCTGACGTAAGTCATCCACTGGGGCTTGCAAATAACTTTGATGTGGTGTAAACCCAGCCAAGACTGGCCAAGTGGCCCCTGGAATAGATAAGGGACCTAAACGAACCGGTGTATCAGTGTGGGGGAGGGCGTCATTGAACCAAATACGGTGCTGCCAAGCAGAAATAGGAATTTCCTGCGTCCTATACGGCGTGTAATTTGCTGGGACCGCCGTAGGAGTGTATGTGTGAAACGTCTTATCATCCGCATTCACCTCTGGCAAAGTAACCCAAGAGTAAAACAGCTCATAGGGAAACGATACATCGGCACTCACTACAACGATAATAGACATCGCATCGTCAGGCACCCCGAACTGCGTCAAATGACGCCGGAGAGGTGCACGACTATGCGCTGCAATACCGACTTCAGCCATAAGGACACAGAGAAGAAAAACAATCTAGTTTAAACCGTAGCACAAAAAGGGTATAAGATAAAATGAAACCTTTTTAATTGTCAAGCTTGAGAGAACCTATATATTAACTATGTAGGTAGGTTTAAACCGTCACTCCCGTCAACCGGAAACAAGAGTGAGGGTGTTGTGGACAAATATAAGCACTACTAAGGCGTCTCAATCATAAGACCAAAAAGTTAGGGGCGCCATGTTGCGGGGATTCTGCTCATGCACAGAACTATGCACAGGAAACCAGGACCTCAGTGAATTGTGGTGCACCAAAAAACTCACCTCAGTACCCAGAACCCCTATCCGACTAGCATCAGTGTCTCATTCGTTCTCCGTATCATCTCGAAGCTACCGATGATTAGACAACACAGAACAAGCGACTTAGGTGACGATTCCGATCTGGGTCGGAAAGCACTCCAACCGAGCCGGATCCGGAGTGTTTTTTGACCTAGCTGGAGTCCTGCAGTCCGACCGAGCGAGTACGATGCGGCCGTATACTGCCGGACTCGGTTCGGTCGGACTCCCATAGGAGTCAATGGGAGCTGGTCGTACGACGCGTACATGGGCTCCCATTGACTGAATGGGTACGTCTCGCGAAAGGGTGCCCCCTACAGTGGGTACACGTCGGTGCCATCTGCACCATACATGCCTGTGTTGAGGGGACCCTTGGGTCTCCCCCTGTGTCTGAGTCATAGGGCTGCAGGTGACAGGGGGTCCGACGCGGAACCCCAAAGGCAACCACCCGGACGTTTTGCGAGCCGGACACTCTGGCTCGCACAGGCTGTCCGACGTTTGCATCGTACTGGCTTGGTCGTAAATCGCATCCACTGCACGCCACGGTTAGCTTACGACCGAGACGTACGGAGCGGTTCGGACCCGGAAACGACTCGGTCGGTGAATTTCATGTAGCTTGCATCGTACTTGCTCGCTCGTACAGCTGTACGAGTCGGGCGGAAAACATGCGTACAGCTCGTAGTTTTTCCGGCCGGATCACGTTCGGTGCCCTTCCGACCCGGATCGGAATCGGCCCCTTTGCGTACTCTCAGGAATGGTGGGAATCAAACACACTTTTTCGTTATTATTCTCATATCAGTCCACAACAAGAGTAATCAGAGACACGGAAAAGTTTTAAATGTTCATTTTTAACTACGTGCTCTAAGGTGCAGTACTTTGGCATAAGCATGAGCCGTCAAGGTCAAATAACAATGTATGCTGTTGAATTCAGGCTGATCGGCCCACGCTCTAGACACAACACGCACACAGCTGCAAATATCTGAAACTCGGGTGCCTTTAATATTGCATTTTGCATGCATGATTCAGACACTTGGAGAAAACCTTTCCAGACACAGAGAGCAGAGCTGATCCTGTGATGTGATTCACCTAAGCTGATCTTTGAGGTATGGGGTTCCTCATTCAAGCCTAGAGACCTTCAATAAGTTTATAAAACTAGTTTACTAGCCAAGGGAGGGTGGTTCACAAAGTATTATAAGACTTGTTTTCCACTATAATTTTTAATATGATTTCTCCCTTCATTTTCTATGGTACAAGACCGTTGCGCTGCTGATGCGTCACGTTTTGTGATGCACCGGCGGCGCAACCTGCTGCCCCATATTAACAAGGATACCTAAAGCCACCCTGCGTCGCTTTTTGTGTCCTTGTAAATATGGCACCTTTATGCGCAGTGAAAGGGGCATGTCATGGGTGTTGCTGTGGGTGTTCCCACTCAACACTCACGGCTTCTGCCGCAATTCCAGATCTACGCGAAATCATAAACCTGGAAATATGTCAGAATATTACGCCTCCCAGAGGAGGCAGAAGGAGGCGCAAGAAGGTGAAATGTTTTAATTTCTCCTAGTTTCTTTCCTCTTTCTATGCATGCTGCATTCTGCAGCAGACAAAGAACGAGGAACTCACCTTTTGGAATGCAAGGGAACGCATGCTCCACCCATGTAGGGCCTATCCAATGCAACGTTATACAAGGCAGCGCTATATGCGGTGTAGAATTACTTTGTACTTACTAAGCCACGCAAAACCATGCAAAGTGGCTTTGTGTGGCTAAGTAAATGCCAAAAATGATTTCTCTCCAGGGCAGTGATACAGAAATGACACAGCCGAATGCCAAATCTTAGGCTTTCCTGCTCCCTTTTGGAACACCTGGCAACAGCATGTGGGACTCCAGGTTTGTGCTGCTCACTCAGGGCTCCTAGTACTGCCGGTCTGTGCTATTTACTCTTACACTTGGTATGTACTGTAGTACTGCAGGCTTGTGCTGTTCACTTTCCTGGCACACATGAAGAGGCTGTGGTGGCTTACACCGCACACTTTTAGGACACCTGCTTCACCTGTTATCTTGCTGGGTTGTGTTGCTTGCTCTTGAGACCCCAACTAACAATCTATGGAAATGCAGGCTTACACTGCTCACAGTCAGGACACCTGGTAACAGCCCATAGTACTTGAGGCCTGTGCTGCACATTTTATGTACACCCGCTAACACTTTGAGGCCTGTGCTGCTCTCTCACTGGACCTCGTGTAACAGCCTGTGATACTGCAGGTATGGGCTGCCCACTCTCCTGACACCGTGTGATAGCTTGAGATACTGCAAGCTTGTGCTGCTCACTCTATGGACATCTTGTAATAGCTTGAGATACTGCAGGCTTCTGCTGCTTACTCTCTGGACACCGTGTAATAGCTTGAGATACTGCAGGCTTGTGCTGCCCACTCTCTGGACACCGTGAAATAGCTTGAGATACAGCAGGCTTCTGCTGCTCACTCTCTGGACACCGTGTAATAGCTTGAGATACTGCAGGCTTCTGCTGCTCACTCTCTGGACACCGTGTAATAGCTTGAGATACAGCAGGCTTCTGCTGCTCACTCTCTGGCCACCGTGTAATAGCTTGAGATACTGCAGGCTTCTGCTGCTCACTCTCTGGACACCATTTAATAGCTTGAGATACTGCAGGCTTCTGCTGCTCACTCTCTGGACACCGTGTGATAGCTTGAGATACTGCAGGCTTCTGCTGCTCACTCTCTGGACACCGTGTGATAGCTTGAGATACTGCAGGCTTCTGCTGCTCACTCTCTGGACGCCGTGTGATAGCTTGAGATACCGCAGGCTTCTGCTGCTCACTCTCTGGACGCCGTGTGATAGCTTAAGATACTGCAGGCTTTTGCTGCTCACTCTCTGGATGCCGTGTAATAGCTTGAGATACTACAGGCTTCTGCTGCTCACTCTCTGGACGCCGTGTAATAGCTTGAGATACTGCAGGCTTCTGCTGCTCACTCTCTGGACGCCGTGTAATAGCTTGAGATACTGCAGGCGTCTGCTGCTCACTCTCTGGACACCGTATAATAGCGTGAGATACTGCAGGCTTCTGCTGCTCACTCTCTGGACACCGTGTAATAGCTTGAGATACTGCAGGCTTCTGCTGCTCACTCTCTGGACACCGTGTAATAGCTTGAGATACTGCAGGCTTCTGCTGCTCACTCTCTGGACACCGTGTAATAGCTAGAGATACTGCAGGCTTGTGCTGCTCACGCTCTGGACACCGTGTAATAGCTTGAGATACAGCAGGCTTCTGCTGCTCACTCTCTGGACACCGTGTAATAGCTTGAGATACTGCAGGCTTCTGCTGCTCACACTCTGGACACCGTGTAATAGCTTGAGATAAACCAGGCTTCTGCTGCTCACTCTCTGGACACCGTGTAATAGCTTGAGATACAGCAGGCTTCTGCTGCTCACTCTCTGGCCACCGTGTAACAGCTTGAGATACTGCAGGCTTCTGCTGCTCACTCTCCTGACACCGTGTGATAGCTTGAGATACTGCAAGCTTGTGCTGCTCACTCTATGGACATCTTGTAATAGCTTGAGATACTGCAGGCTTCTGCTGCTTACTCTCTGGACACCGTGTAATAGCTTGAGATACTGCAGGCTTGTGCTGCCCACTCTCTGGACACCGTGAAATAGCTTGAGATACAGCAGGCTTCTGCTGCTCACTCTCTGGACGCCGTGTGATAGCTTGGGATGCAGCAGGCTTCTGCTGCTCACTCTTTGGACGCCGTGTGATAGCTTGAGATACTGCAGGCTTCTGCTGCTCACTCTCTGGACACCGTGTAATAGCTTGAGATACTGCAGGCTTCTGCTGCTCACTCTCTGGACACCGTGTAATAGCTTGAGATACTGCAGGCTTCTGCTGCTCACTCTCTGGACACCGTGTAATAGCTTGAGATACTGCAGGCTTCTGCTGCTCACTCTCTGGACACCGTGTAATAGCTTGAGATACAGCAGGCTTCTGCTGCTCACTCTCTGGCCACCGTGTAATAGCTTGAGATACTGCAGGCTTCTGCTGCTCACTCTCTGGACACCATTTAATAGCTTGAGATACTGCAGGCTTCTGCTGCTCACTCTCTGGACACCGTGTGATAGCTTGAGATACTGCAGGCTTCTGCTGCTCACTCTCTGGACACCGTGTGATAGCTTGAGATACTGCAGGCTTCTGCTGCTCACTCTCTGGACGCCGTGTGATAGCTTGAGATACCGCAGGCTTCTGCTGCTCACTCTCTGGACGCCGTGTGATAGCTTAAGATACTGCAGGCTTTTGCTGCTCACTCTCTGGATGCCGTGTAATAGCTTGAGATACTACAGGCTTCTGCTGCTCACTCTCTGGACGCCGTGTAATAGCTTGAGATACTGCAGGCTTCTGCTGCTCACTCTCTGGACGCCGTGTAATAGCTTGAGATACTGCAGGCGTCTGCTGCTCACTCTCTGGACACCGTATAATAGCGTGAGATACTGCAGGCTTCTGCTGCTCACTCTCTGGACACCGTGTAATAGCTTGAGATACTGCAGGCTTCTGCTGCTCACTCTCTGGACACCGTGTAATAGCTTGAGATACTGCAGGCTTCTGCTGCTCACTCTCTGGACACCGTGTAATAGCTAGAGATACTGCAGGCTTGTGCTGCTCACGCTCTGGACACCGTGTAATAGCTTGAGATACAGCAGGCTTCTGCTGCTCACTCTCTGGACACCGTGTAATAGCTTGAGATACTGCAGGCTTCTGCTGCTCACACTCTGGACACCGTGTAATAGCTTGAGATAAACCAGGCTTCTGCTGCTCACTCTCTGGACACCGTGTAATAGCTTGAGATACTGCAGGCTTGTGCTGCTCACTCTCTGGACACCGTGTAATAGCTTGAGATACTGCAGGCTTGTGCTGCTCACTCTCTGGACACAGTGTAATAGCTTGAGATACTGCAGGCTTCTGCTGCTCACTCTCTGGACACCATGTAATAGCTTGAGATACTGCAGGCTTCTGCTGCTCACTCTCTGGACACCGTGTAATAGCTTGAGATACTGCAGGCTTGTGCTGCCCACTCTCTGGACACCGTGAAATAGCTTGAGATACAGCAGGCTTGTGCTGCTCACTCTCTGGACGCCGTGTAATAGCTTGAGATACTGCAGGCTTGTGCTGCTCACTCTTTGGACGCCGTGTGATAGCTTGAGATAATGCAGGCTTGTGCTGCTCACTCTCTGGACACCGTGTGATAGCTTGAGATACTGCAGGCTTGTGCTGCTCACTCTCTGGATGCCGTGTGATAGCTTGAGATACTGCAGGCTTCTGCTGCTCACTCTCTGGACACCGTGTGATAGCTTGAGATACAGCAGGCTTCTGCTGCTCACTCTCTGGACACCGTGATAGCTTCGGATACAGCAGGCTTCTGCTGCTCACTCTTTGGACGCCGTGTGATAGCTTGAGATACTGCAGGCTTCTGCTGCTCACTCTCTGGACGCCGTGTGATAGCTTGAGAAACTGCAGGCTTCTGCTGCTCACTCTCTGGACGCCGTGTGATAGCTTGAGATACTGCAGGCTTCTGCTGCTCACTCTCTGGAAGCCGTGTAATAGCTTGAGATATTGCAGGCTTCTGCTGCTCACTCTCTGTATACCGTGTAATAGCTTGAAATACTGCAGGCTTGTGCTGCTCACTCTCTGGACGCCGTGTGATAGCTTGAGATACAGCAGGCTTCTGCTGCTCACTCTCTGGACGCCGTGTGATAGCTTGGGATACAGCAGGCTTCTGCTGCTCACTCTTTGTATGCTGTGTGATAGCTTGAGATACTGTAGGCTTCTGCTGCTCATTCTCTGGACGCCGTGTGATAGCTTGAGATACTGCAGGCTTCTGCTGCTCACTCTCTGGACGCCGTGTGATAGCTTGAGATACAGCAGGCTTCTGCTGCTCACTCTCTGGACGCCGTGTGATAGCTTGGGATGCAGCAGGCTTCTGCTGCTCACTCTTTGGACGCCGTGTGATAGCTTGAGATACTGCAGGCTTCTGCTGCTCACTCTCTGGACGCCGTGTGATAGCTTGAGATACTGCAGGCTTCTGCTGCTCACTCTCTGGACGCCGTGTAATAGCTTGAGATACTGCGGGCTTCTGCTGCTCACTCTCTGGAAGCTGTGTAATAGCTTGAGATACTGCAGGCTTCTGCTGCTCACTCTCTGGACACGTGTAATAGCTTGAGATACTGCAGGCTTCTGCTGCTCACTCTCTGGACACCGTGTAATAGCTTGAGATACAGCAGGCTTCTGCTGCTCACTCTCTGGACACCGTGTAATAGCTTGAGATACTGCAGGCTTGTGCTGCTCACTCTCTGGACACCGTGTAATAGCTTGAGATACTGCAGGCTTGTGCTGCTCACTCTCTGGACATCGTGTAATAGCTTGAGATACTGCAGGCTTCTGCTGCTCACTCTCTGGACATCTTGCAACAGATCACAATATTGCAGGGCTGTGCAGTTCACTCCCGGGACGGATGTGAGACTGCAATCGTGTGCTGCTCACTCTGACACCGAGTAACATCCTGTGGTATGGCAGCGCGTGATACTCGCTTCGGGACACCTAATCACAGCGTGTGCTGCATCAGGCTTATGCTTCACACTACTGTGAAACCTAGTAATACACTGTGGCTCTGCAGTCCTATGCTGTTTACTCCCAAGACTCCTCGTGGCAGCCTAAAGTGCTGGAGGCTTGCACTGCTCTCTCTCCAAACTCATACCAAACGAATAGGTTTGCTTTAATGTGATACTGCATGTACATATGCATCAGCACACACAAGCCAGACCTATTGGCTTTGGAAATAGTTGTTTAAAAAAACGAAACATATTGTACTTATTAACTTTGGTAATAGTTGTTTGAAAAAACAAAACATACATTGGCTTTGTGAATGTATGTGTTGTGCCTTCAGCACTCAATAGGAGTGCATGTGTTTAACTGATTCTTCTAGCATCCCTCCAACACTATATTCTGCTTTTTCTCTGCCCAACATCTCCATTGCTCCTCTGGTTCTCTTTTCATCTGCCCGCTCTCTTTTTGCATCCTACCACTCCCTTGTTCATCTATTGATTTAGTGATGTATTTACTTATTTAGATATTTAATACTCCCAGCAGCTGCAGTGTATTACCAAGCCACTCAATAGCATTTCTGTGCTCCCATACACTTTCTATTTTAATAGATCTGATGTTGGCCAAGACATTTTGATTTTAACTAAAATAAGAATAATACACTTAAATATGGGGGCTTTCAGCCTCCTGTCTGTCATTCACAGTTTGCTTCCGCCCAGTACAGTATATTGCATAGGGAAGTGGGTCAGGCTACTTAAGTCACTGGTTGACATCACCTTGAGTGACTGAATTTTGCTTTCTCACACTGTGTGGTAAATAATTTAATTACCGGAACTTAATTTGATGCGGAAAATCTATAATAATAGCTCAGTAAAATAAGAGGCAGAATCCGTGGTATTAGAGGTTCGGAACGGGCTTTATTCCAGAATCAATTTAAATTGATGAGCTCCATATTCCATCACCACGAAGGTTCAGGAAGTGAAGACGAAGACTTTATTGACAAGTAATCACTTTTATACAATAGGCATTACAGTGAAGCAAATGCAGGAGGCGTAACAATTGATAGTAAAGATAAAACATACATGCGTAGCAAAAGTGGGTGTAACTGGGTGTAACTAGAGAACGTCATCAGGTATGATGTCATAGTAGGGTGGTTCTATGAAAGAATTTCGCAATGTCAGCAGAAATACTTGGCAGAAATGCGCGCGCAGCAGTATGAAGTGTGATTGACGTGCGACTAGGGGGTGAAGGGGACTTGACATTTAGCTCTACATGTGGCGACAGAAGTCTGGAGGGTCAAGTCAACCTAATCCCAAATCATATCTAACATCCTATGTTTAAAGAACTATGTTATCCAAAAGAGAGGTCTCTTAGAGTAGAATCTTATTCTATACTGACTGTGAGTGCGTGTACAAGCGTCTAAGTGTCTACACTAGATGCGAGGGCAGAAATCTTCCATAGTAATAGGGCTATGAATTACTTGCATAAAGACAGAGAAGCCGGGCCTTTTGCTCGGTAGCTGGAAGAATGTTTACTTAAACTACTAGACAGGAATGCATTGGATAGGGAGCGGAGCAGATAATTTCGAAGGTGAAATACAGTTTTTTGGGCAGGCAACAGGCTGATGTCAGGCACCGTGAGCCGCGCAGAGAATGAGACAAAGTTCATGGTCACAGATGCAGGCTCAGACTGGAGCTCTCAGTGGCAGAAGGCAAGAAAAGCTTGATGGCAGAATCAGGGCCTACTTGCCTGGACTGTAAAATGGCATAAGTGAACCATATAAAGCCGGTGGCCTTTCATACTTAGGAATGGAATATCCGGCCCATTCATGGCGGATCTGAAAGAGGACATGTTGACGGTGGACGCACATGTGTTTGCGTCTTCATAACTGGAACTGGAGGGAACATACATGTACTTGTGATGTATACATGAAACCGTTGGGGTCCAAGATAGGGGACATAACTGATCAGAAAAATCCATATTTCCACATTCCCTCCTTGTCCCCTACTTGCCCGTTAAGAGATATCAATCTTCATCAATCCGTTGATCTGTTCATATAGCATCATTTGTTCTTCTTTTTTCTTCTGGGATGAATGAAATCTTGGTGGTGGAATACACGATGTGGCACACAGACCACAGATCGCTGGTCCACATTGTAGGCATAGACAGCAACTGAATAATATGAGGAAGCCAATACCTAGGAAGGATAGGACCTTCCATCCAAAGGTAGATAATACACTCCAAAACCAACCGGACCAAGTCCAGGTGCCTGGATTCTGGTGTATCTGGCTTACAATCTTATGAAGACGAGTTATGGCTTTATATACAGATGGCGAATTTTCTGGTATGAAAATGCAACAACTTGATCCGATGACCCTACAAGCTCCGCCCCTATCGGCCAGGATGACGTCAAGGACAAGACGATTTTGAAGCACAACAATCCGCATAGCAGACTGCTCTTCTGTTAAATTGCCTAAGGCGGAAATAGTTTCGTTCACTACTGCTTCAAGGGTTCTAGTTAATCTACGTATCAGCTTACTATTAGTAACTGTACCTATATAGGGAAAGAGACCTTTATTGAAATCTGTGTATTTTTCCCACGCTGTCTCAGTGTAATCGACTATTGGGAGATCTCTCCTTTCTCTATTGTGTACTAAATGAGTATTTCTATGATAATCAGGAGGAGCTAGGAAAACAGGTGGCAAAAGGAATCCGATGTAGCAGGTACCATCCCAATCTAGAGGCAAACGTATATATGCCGTCTGACCACATATGAAATAGGAATGGCGGGAAGCTCTAAATGTAGACTTGCCTTGATCACTAAATTCTATTACAGTTGTGCATCTACTATGGCCCATATGTATTGAACCATTCTTTCTTACACATAATTCACCTTTTACTGGAAATATTGACATGGCGGGCAAAATTGGAGTAGCTTCGGATTCGACATTTAGGATCATAAGATTAAGCGTAAAATTACCTAATCCATACACTTCATTTTCTAGATCAGTTCCTGTTCTTTTGGGAAGTCCCTCCTTGTTAGGGTAGCAGACTTTAAGTAAAACTAAGTTCAGATTTCCCCATACCCAGTTGTCTTGATAAACTGCAGAATTCGAATCTAGGGAATTAATTAAACTAAACCATGCTCCACAGGATCCATTGTGTGTGAACGGGTATGGAAAGAGAGGTAAAATTCCTTTATTGTTCTGATAGGGAGGGAGTCGACCACATATCCAACAATTTGTAGCATTGCTAACCTGATGGGAATGATGTAACATACTAATAAACGTGTTATTGCGCAGCGCAAATCTATAAGACAACTCATGCGGAGGTAATTCACTAAAAGAATGTTCAGCAGTAACATTATAAACATGTCTAGAAATAGGATAATATGTGTGCAACAATATACTTGCAGTAATTATTAAAAGACTTAAGGAAAACAAAATTAATAACGTCACTGTGCAATGACTACGCAGTGATTTACAGTACGCATGTCGTTTCAGTTTCATCCTTCTGTTTCTTTCTCTATACAGGTCTAAGGGATACATGTCAGAGACAAATTCGACCGATTCACCTTGGAGAGGACTTAAACAATCAAATTGCCTGACTTGTTAGACCTAAGTTTTAGTTTGTATTGTTCATGGTTACTCAGTTCAACCAAAGGAAGTTTTGAGTCAATCGGTGAAGACACGCAAGGTGTGTCGTTTACGTCTGACGGTAGTCCATGAAATTTCTTGAATGTATCCAGCCTTTTCGACCTTCGATCTTCACGGCTGTCCTCGTCGTTAACAATACGAGTTGGGGCGACTTCCACCTAGGATCCAGCTGAGACTTCCGATCAAAGTTCCTCACTAAGACCAAATCTCCTGGAATTAGGTCATGGGGTTTCACCTCAGTGTTGTCGGGAAAAGCTGCAGCTACCTGTGAACGACAAGATTGTAGTGCAGACATCAAGGAAGCCAAGTAATCTGTCAGCATATTACAGTCAATATCAGTTATTTTACGTGGTATAGGCGTCCCCCACATATTTGGTGGTCTGCCAAAGATCACCTCATACGGGGATAGCCCTGTTCGAGAGTGTGCTACCATTCTCATGTAAAAGAGTGCAACTGGTAACGCTACTACCCAGTCGACACCTTTCTCTCTGCATATTTTGGACAATCTAATTTTCAGGGTCTGATTATGTCTTTCCACGAGACCTGCTGCCTCGGGGTGTCGGACACAGTTAAATTTCCACTGATAGCCTAACAAAAGTGAAACGTGTTTCATTAGTTCGGATGAGAAGGGCTGGCCGTTATCTGAGTAGACAACACGTGGTAAACCGTACCGTGGGAAGAATTCTCGAACTAACTGTTTGGCAGTAGTCGGGGCAGTGTAATCTGAAACCGGGTATGCCTCTGTCCAACGGGAAAGAGCACAGACGACTACGAGAACATATTTGAATCCTCGACATCGTTCCATCTGGATATAATCCATCTGGAGGACTTCAAAAGGGTGATCAGGAGGCTGAAATCCACCCTGCTCTACGGGAGTGCTTTTACCTGGGTTAAACTGACAACAGATCATACAGGTACGAACTTTTTGTTTAGCTGCTGCTCGTAAATGTTTGTTGAACCAAATGTGTTGAATGCTGTCTAGCATAGCTTTTTCTCCTAGATGCGCTGGACTATGTACAGTGTTAATAACGACTTGGACCATTGAATCAGGAAGGAACCACACAGATTTTTCCTTCGTCATCCATCCTTGATCCGTTTGGATCCCTCCTAATTCAGTCCATTTCTTTATTTCGTCTGGTGTAGCATGTGTCTGTATGTCAATTACGTCAAGAGCGGGATCCTTAACCGTCATACAATGTGTTGGCGTCGGGACTATTGTCTTTGTCATGTCGGATGTTTGAGTTTGAGCAGTCTGTTTAGCTGTTCTGTCAGCTAGATCATTGCCTTGAGAAATGATATCAGTAACTTTCGTATGAGCTTTACATTTCATAATTGATATTGCAGTGGGTAGATGTATTGCATCTAATAAGGCATGAATGAGGGGTCCGTGCTGAATGTGGGCACCGTGAGAAGTTAAATAACCTCTCTCTCGCCACAGCACGCCGAAGTCATGTACAACTCCGAATGCATAACGTGAATCAGTGTATATGTTGACTTTTTTATTTGTGGCTTGAATACAGGCTTGTGTCAGAGCGATGAGCTCTGCGGCTTGAGCTGACAAGGTATTTATGCAATTTGTTTCAACGATTTCAGTGTCTGTTGTGACTGCGTAAGCGGCCACTAGCTCTCCTGTACCTGTTCTCATACATGAACCATCTACATACAACGTCAGGTCTGGGTCTGACAATGGGACGTCTGTCAAATCTTGTCTGGGTTTCGTCGTGATAGTGATAACTTCAATACAATCATGTGCTAGTGGGTCTGTTCCATTTATAGGTAACAGTGTGGCAGGATTCAATGTACTACAACGTCTGATTTCTATATGTGGCTGAAACAATGTTAATTCGTAACCAGTGAGTCGCGCTATAGTCAAGTGTTGTGTTTGTGTGCGGTTCAAGAGAACCTCTACTGCATGTGGTACTTGTACTGTCAATGGATGTCCTAATACTATGGCATCGCTTTGTCTGATTGCTAAAGCTGTTGCTGCCACTGATTTCAGGCACGCAGGCAAAGCCTGAGCTACGGGATCTAATGTACTAGAAAAATAAGCACATGGTTTGTGTGATCCTGCTTGTTCCTGTGTGAGTACTGACAAGGCAGTACCTTCGCGTTCTGTAACGAAGAGTGTAAACTGTTTATTGTAACATGGTGTTGCTAAAACAGGAGCTTGGCATAAAGCTTGCTTTAGGCTTTCAAAAGCTTGTGTATGTTCCTGAGTCCAAGGGAGAACAGTCGATGTGGCTGCCTCCTGTGTTGTCAATTGAATGAGTGGTTTTGCTAGAAATGCATACTGAGGGATCCACTGCCTACAATATGAAGTGAGGCCTATGAAAGCCCGCACCTCCTTTTGTGTCTTGGGTATTGGCATATTAGCAATTAGCTGGATGCGATCTGGTGTAAGCTGCCTTCCCTCCTTGGACAGCGAGTGACCAAGGTAAACAACTCGCTGGACACAGAATTGCAGCTTAGAAGGGGACACCTTGTGCCCCTTTTCGGCCAAAAATTGTAAAACCGTCAGTGAGGCTTTTTCACATTCAGGTTCGCTTCTAGCGGTGATCAGTAGATCATCGACATATTGAAGCAGGGCAGTGTTGACTGGCATGTGGATACTGTCGAGTTCTCGTTTCAGTGCTTGGCTATAGATGCTGGGGCTTTCGGTAAATCCTTGAGGTGCGCGTGTGAATTTAAAGCTACGTCCATTTAAACTAAATCCGAACAAGTATTGGCTTTCCGGATCTATTGGGACGCTGAAGAAGGCATTCTTGAGATCAATTACAGTAAAGAATGTTGCTTCGGAATCAATAGCTGTCAGTAATGAAGAAATGTCTGGGACTACGGGGTATTGTGGTATTATGCATTTATTTAATTCGCGCAGATCAATAACCAATCGATATACTGGTGGGGCTGTTGGATCGGTTCGTTTAAGAATCGGAATTATCGGTGAATTACATACATTGGAGTCAGTTTCCACAACCACTCCTTGGGTAATAAGCTCGTCAATGATTTGCAGTAAAGCCACTACAGCATCTGGTGGTAACTTGTATTGTCGCATTCGTGGAAGTACCACTCCTGCCTTTAGTGTGACTCGATATGGTGTAATGTTCATGCAACCAACATCTGTAGGGCCTTGTGCCCATAAATGTGTCGGTAGAGTCTGCAGTCGGTGATCCATGTCTCGGGACACGTAGTGCCCTTTGAAATCACGTAAAAACAATCTTACTCCTTCCGGAGAACAACATATTATAGCTCCTAGAGCTTTCAAAGTTTTTATGCCTAACAAGTTTTCTGGACATGATTTAGTAAGTAATAAATCTGTAGTTCGTGTCAAGGGACCAATCGTAAGTGGAAGAGGCTGTGTTACTTCGTTAATGATAGGTTTTCCTGAAAAACCAAGGGAAATATTCTGTGTGCCTGAGAGGGGTGCCCCTGGAACTTCACTACGTTTTATTGTTGTTCGGCTTGCCCCTGTATCAAGTAAGAATTTTCTATCTTGACCTAACAGTTCACTGTGTACATAAGGTCCCTCTTGATCTACAGGGACCTCAATAAGGGGTAAGCCAACTTCCCTCTCTAGGCTGTTTCATGAGTAACGTTGATAATCAGGATAGTCATACTGTGCGGTCTGATACATCTGTCGGGTCGTAGTTTGTGTGGCAGCAATAGGCTGCGGTGGTGAAGCTGGCATAGACTGTTGCGGAGCTGGCATGGACTGTGCATGCTGCGGGGCTCCTTGTTGATTCTGATCCTGTCTAATTGGTCGTGGTCTTTCTTTTGCGTTACCTATGGCAATATTATGTTTTAAAACTGGACAATCGTGTACATAATGACCTGGCTGTTTACAATAGTTACATGTCCCTTTAACAGGACCTGTTGAAACACTGGACTGTGTTATACCCTTCTTATGACCGTCAGCTGGCACTGTCTGGGAAACTAACATTTTCATTTTCGTGTCTTTCATGCGTCTATGTTCATGTTCTTGTTCTTCTCTAATTCTATTGTGATGGTACTGTAGCATTTGTAACATTTGTGACGGAGTGTTACCTTGCCAGGTACTCTCGAACTTCAATATTCTATTCTTAACTTGGGGCAAGGCATTTTCAACTAACTTTGTCACAAACAGATGTGGATACGACTCGCTACTTGCTTTTATTCCACTATTTATACCAAAACATTTTTCAAATCGGGAATAGAAATCACTAGTGTCTTCATCTGATTTTTGTTTACAGGCTGAGATTGCACCCCAGTCTTCCTTTTTCGTAGTTAATAAACGTGGTAGTACCTGTACTAGTAAACCTGGTAGTGCTTTGGTCTTGTCCCCGAACCCTGAACCTGGACCTCGAGCTCTTTCTTCGTTTTCTAATGCTGTCCAATCTATCTTCTGGTCTCCCACCTCCCAATCCTTTTCCTTGAGTTTTTCGTAAATGCCCGCAGGCATTAATACCTTCAATATTGTCATAATGTCGGGGTAGGTATATTCTCCCATTAGTAACATATCTTTAATTTCACGGTGGAAACCCGCTGGGTCTTTGTCATGACTGGGTACCACTTTCTTCATTTCTAATAGTTCTATTTTTGATATGGGTATGTATACAAACACACGTTTAAACTCATTGTCATCACCTTTTATCGGGTGCACTTCTCGTAAGGGATTTTGTCTATCCATGTAATACGTCGTTCTTTCCTTGATGGGCAGTGAGACATGTTCAGGACATACAAAAAGAATGTACTGCCGTCTAGATTCTAGTATTTCTCTAATTAACTTAGTACCGGAACCTCTCCATTTATTCGTAAGTAATTCAGTCAATATATCAGGTAAGGGGCCAGGATCCGAGTGTTGGCTTTTATATAATATAAGGAGTTGTTGAATCATATAGATACCAGCTAAACGCTGTTCATCTGGGGCGAGGTTCAAAAACGTATGCGCTAGTCTATCATCACCATATTTTCCAGGACTATCAACCCAGTGTACGGCTGACCTGGCTAATTCTTGTTCGTCCATAGAATCGAGTATATGATAACCCCTTCGTTCTCGGAGTAATTTGTCAGCGGCTTGGAATGAATGTTCGGGGGACCTTATATTTATTATAGGAGTTTGGAATTTTCTGTTATTATCTGGACGTATCGGACATATCGGATCAGTAAAGCATCTAGTATTATTGCAAGATCTTCCTCTACCTACATAGGCCATGGTTTCTAACTGTCCTGTGGGCAGTTCTAATTCTTCCTCGTCCTCGGTTTGTTCAGGCTTGTCTACTGCTAATCTTTCTTCGTGTATTCGTTCTATTTCTTTGCGGATCTTTCGGCTCATTGCTACTATACATGATCGTTTATCGTGTCTCCCCTCTGATATATTTTTACCCCATGTGGTAAGAATTTGCATGTCTTCCGGATTTACCCCTGGCTGATCTTGATTTCTGATCGCACAGTTTATGAGGAAACGTAACAGTTCCCCCTGTATTTCCACTTTTTGGTACTCCATGGCTCTGTTAATACTCTCAGGGTCTCGCCCTGACTGAACAAAATGATATATATTTTCTAAATGTGCAGTCATTCCTGGTAGCTTCCCTAAGTATATTGCAGCTCGTCGGATACGTAATGATGCCAGCATCATTTCGTCCCCTTTTCCGGGTACAGGGTCATATCTACAATCTATTAGAAGTTCCTTGAGCGTGTTGGGAGTTACTAGTGTGGGTGTACGTTGGTGGGCTAATTCTTGAAAGGAAAGTTTATTTGTTCTGGGTGGCGTAGAGAAAATGCTTGATGCACCTCCGGCAGCACCACCTGGGGTGCTGGAGGTGAAAGGATTCGTTGAACGGGACATAGCAACCATAGGTGTGGATGCAGATGTAGAAACAGATGTGCTTGCCGGAACTTGTGTCGGGGTCTGCTGTTGCAGAGGTACAGACGAAGGAGGGTCTTGGCGTTCAACCCCCTCGGCAGACGGCCTATGTGGCGCAGCGTTAGCATACTCAGGAGCTGCGTCATCTAAATAAGAGGAAAGAAAAACATCTTCTGCGGATCTGGGATGCCCTTTGGGATGCACTTTTATCGGGAACAATGGGGGTGGCAAGTCTTTTGGTATCTCCGGAGTAGCCTTAGGTAACCCTTCGGCCAGAAGAGGATACATACCATTCACGAGGGCATTTCTTTGTCTGTCTGTTTGTTCTGACTTTACTCGAGTACCTTCTTCAATCAATACACTTTCTCGAACTTTATTTGAATTCTCCTTACTTGTCTCTTCCTGTCTGAGCGCTTTCTCTGTGCGTCTATATGATTCTTTACGCCATAATTCAATGGCATCTTTCTGTGACTGTCTAGCTTTCTTTTTCCATAATTCTTCTTCCACTTTCATAATGCAATCTGCATCCCAGGTCCCCGCTACGGGCCACCTCTGACTTTCTGGTAATCCCTTGGTGTAGTCTACCCATAGATCAAGAAATAATATGGCGTCTAGGCCATGTTTGTGATACATGAAGTACCCTGGAGTGTCCCTAGGAGGAATGGGAACAGCTTCTTCGAGTACCCCTTTTCTAGTTGTGATCTGTCTTAATTTCGAAAAGAGCGGCATATTGAGAACTGATCTGATACCTAATTTTGAACACGTTTTAATACCATAAAACACAATAAATGGACAGTCATTCACACCACAATATACAGAACGTATTTAAAACATTTTAACATTTAATATTTAATGAGTAAACAATGATGGTCATTTAGGGAACTAGTCACTAAGCATAAAACTCGATACTAACTAGGTAATTCTGAATTATATACTAGACATACTTGATATACTGCTAAACAGTACAGATACACTGCTGAAACAGTGCAGACCGGATTTGTGTACCCAAACCCGTCTTGACCGGCACAACCTATGTGCACGTCAGAACGCCTCCCCGATAATGGTACTCACCGGGTTGCTCGGAACGGAAGGCCTCGGAACTGAACTGAACTTGAACCGGACTGGACTCGACTCGGAACTTCGGAAACTTCGGAAACTGGTGGGCCTCTGTATACCTCGGATCTTGCTCTCTCAGCTAGGCTCTGGTCGGGATACTTCGCACTTCTCACCGCCTCGTCTGGGTGTTGATCGCAGCCTCAGTTACCCCCGCTCGGCAGGAGGGAGATACAGGAAATCCTGTGGGTACGCGTTGTTGTCCGTCCAGCTGTGACAGGAGACCGGGCCTGCAACGCACCGCCGGCGCGTGAGATGAGAAAGTGTCCCTGTTCGGGCGCCATTTATGTGGTAAATAATTTAATTACCGGAACTTAATTTGATGCGGAAAATCTATAATAATAGCTCAGTAAAATAAGAGGCAGAATCCGTGGTATTAGAGGTTCGGAACGGGCTTTATTCCAGAATCAATTTAAATTGATGAGCTCCATATTCCATCACCACGAAGGTTCAGGAAGTGAAGACGAAGACTTTATTGACAAGTAATCACTTTTATACAATAGGCATTACAGTGAAGCAAATGCAGGAGGCGTAACAATTGATAGTAAAGATAAAACATACATGCGTAGCAAAAGTGGGTGTAACTGGGTGTAACTAGAGAACGTCATCAGGTATGATGTCATAGTAGGGTGGTTCTATGAAAGAATTTCGCAATGTCAGCAGAAATACTTGGCAGAAATGCGCGCGCAGCAGTATGACATGTGATTGACGTGCGACTAGGGGGTGAAGGGGACTTGACATTTAGCTCTACATGTGGCGACAGAAGTCTGGAGGGTCAAGTCAACCTAATCCCAAATCATATCTAACATCCTATGTTTAAAGAACTATGTTATCCAAAAGAGAGGTCTCTTAGAGTAGAATCTTATTCTATAATGACTGTGAGTGCGTGTACAAGCGTCTAAGTGTCTACACTAGATGCGAGGGCAGAAATCTTCCATAGTAATAGGGCTATGAATTACTTGCATAAAGACAGAGAAGCCGGGCCTTTTGCTCGGTAGCTGGAAGAATGTTTACTTAAACTACTAGACAGGAATGCATTGGATAGGGAGCGGAGCAGATAATTTCGAAGGTGAAATACAGTTTTTTTGGCAGGCAACAGGCTGATGTCAGGCACCGTGAGCCGCGCAGAGAATGAGACAAAGTTCATGGTCACAGATGCAGGCTCAGACTGGAGCTCTCAGTGGCAGAAGGCAAGAAAAGCTTGATGGCAGAATCAGGGCCTACTTGCCTGGACTGTAAAATGGCATAAGTGAACCATATAAAGCCGGTGGCCTTTCATACTTAGGAATGGAATATCCGGCCCATTCATGGCGGATCTGAAAGAGGACATGTTGACGGTGGACGCACATGTGTTTGCGTCTTCATAACTGGAACTGGAGGGAACATACATGTACTTGTGATGTATACATGAAACCGTTGGGGTCCAAGATAGGGGACATAACTGATCAGAAAAATCCATATTTCCACAACTGAGCCAATCTGCACACAAGCTAGGTCCCTTCAGTGCACATGTTTTTGTTTTTACTTTATAATTACTTTAGTGTTGCCTTTGTGTTTAGAGCCTGATGTGATAGCAGAACACTTCTCATACACATTCCATCTTTTCTCCCGCCACTGCAGTTGTAGATTCCTTCTGGAGTGTTTTGCTGTTCTGACTGCTGTTATTCCCCAGCACATAAGATTGTGTCCATTTGAAACTGTTCCCCACTGTTATCCTCTTTTTACCTGTTTGTTTCTCTTCTTCTCTCTTTCTTTTCTTCTTTATTTCTTTCTTTCCTTTGTTTTTCTTTTTCTTTTCTTCTCTTTGTCTCTCTTTCCTCCCTTCTCTCTCTTTCTTGCTTTCTTTCTTAATTTCTTTCTTTCTTGCCTTCTTTCATTATTGTCTTTTCTTTCTTTTTACTTCTTCTTTTTACTTCTTTTTTTCTTCTTTCTTTCCTTCTCTCATTCTTTCTTTTTTTCTTTTTTCCTTCCTTCCTTCTTTCTTTTTCATTCTTTTATTCCTTTGTCCCTTCTTTACTTCCCTCTTTCTTTCTTTCTCTACTTCTTTTTCTATCTTTATCTTTCTTGCTATTTCCTTCTCTCCTTTTTTCTTTCTTTCTCTTTCCTTTCTTTCTTTCCTTATTTCCTTCTTTCTTTACTTTTTGGTCCTTCTTTCTTTCTTCATTCTCTTTCCTTCTCTCTATGTCTTTTCCCTCCATCCGTCTTTCTTTCTTTCCTTCTCTTTCCTTCTGTCTTTCTTTTTTCATCCTTTCTTTTTCCTTTCTTTCTCATTCTTCATTCTTTCTCTCCTTCCTTCTCTTTCTTTCTTTCTTTCTTTCTTTCTCTTGCCCTCTTTGTTTCTTTGTAACGTTTTCTCTTTCTTTTTTTCTTGAGGCTTGTAGCCAATGCCAGACTTATTAACTTTTTAAATAGCTGCCTTCAGTGCCAGGATAGTACTGTGGTAATGTGTGTTTTATTAGACCAACGAAAATGTTTTTGCCTATAGCAATTTTTCTTTTTTTGTTAAATTCATGAGGGCCGAGCATATTTTAAGTTTTGCAAAAAATATGACAAAACAAGAATTGCCTGAAGGCTGGCAGCCAATATACATAGGTGCAATAAGTTAAAAATCTCAAATAGGCCGTCAGTGTACCATGATGCATGCCGAGCCATATGCATCAGTGGCTATCTTGGAATGGTTCTTAATATAAAACCTATTCCAAGATGGACGACCATGCATCTAAATGCACTCACATGCGTCTTTGCTCATGAACGAGCATGTACTGTGACATAGCAGCAGTGATTTTGGCATTAAGGAATGCCAATGCAAACAAGTATTAGTTAAGACAGTAAGTAGCTTGACTTTACAGTCGAAACATATTGGCTTTGCCACTTATTTCTTTCCCTGCAGATGTTAGTTTTTAACGCTTTTGTCATTATTTGAAAGCCACATGGCCTCCTACTAGCCTTTCATCACAAAAAATTGCCATTTTGGGGTCAAGCTGTCCGAATGTAAAAATCAACAAGCATTGGCATTGCCAATAGGTCTCGCTTTTGGGACCTTATCAGTATTTAGGTATGCAGCACAATATCCTTGGTGCAACAACATCAACTGTTGCATGGTTAAACACTTATAAGGTACAAGGTTTAGCCATGCAACAGCTGATGTTGTTGCACCAAGGATATTGTGCTGCAAAACTAAATACTTAGAAGGTCCCAAAAGCGAGACCTATTGGCTATGCCAATGCTTGTTTTTAAGGGAACCAAAAGCCAGACATAAGGGAAAGTTTTAAATGGAAAGTGTCCCCCCAGGCATGATTTGTGTTGTCTTCAAAGCAACAGGGCACCGAATGACCTCTTACCCCCTCCCAGGCCTCTGTGAACTGGGCACAAAAAAGAGCAAAACTCGAACAGGCAGAGCTACTTCAATACACTTCAAACAGCACTTACACTCCAGTTAGATGAAGCCCTCCACCAATACACACACAAGCATTGACAAAGCTAGTAGATCTCGCCTTTGAGACCAATTTGGGATCTATTGGCTTTTGCACTGGTTTCTAGCTATGCTGCACAGCATCCACAATGCTGTGCTGCATGTGGATTCTGTGCAGCATGGCTAAAGGGTAAACAGAAAAGGCTCTACAAAAGGAGCGCACGGCTAGAGGACAAATCACTGCAGTGGGTGAAGCAACACAGGGGAAAAAGAAACACAGGGTGGAGGGGCAGAAACAAGACAGAGGGTGTGGGTAGGGGAAGCAGTATTATGGGTGGCGGGCAGTAGCCCGGGAGAGAGAGAGAGAGGAACGCGGAGCTTGCAGGGGCGTAACAAACACCCCCGCAGCCCCCGCGGTGCGGGGGGGCCCCCACTCTTCAGTAAATGAAGGGGGCCCCCTCAGCTCTTCGGTAGAGAGCTGTGAGAGAGAGGCTTGCTCCTAAATCAAGCCTCTCTCTCTAACTAAAGCAGCCTGCACGGACCTCCTGCGCTGACCCAGGACTGAAGAGAAACAATGTAACACGTTACATTGTTTCTCTTCAGTCAGAGCCACCAGCCAGGCCCTGAACAAGGATGGGGGTGGGGGCCCCAGAGAGAGCAAGAGGCAGCACAGAATTCCCCACAGGAGCCTCTGAGAAGGGAGAGGACAAGGATGGGGGTGGGGGCCCCAGAGACAGCAGGCAGGAGGCAGCACAGAGGAGAGCTGACAGGGGAATGGATGGGGGTGGGGGCCCCACAGACAGCAGGCAGGAGGCAGCACAGAGGAGAGCTGACAGGGGAATGGATGGGGGTGGGGGCCCCAGAGACAGCATTCACCACAGAGCACTGTTCCTCTGAGGCAGCACAGAGCTGACTTCAGCCAGCAAGTTTGCAGCTCCAGAAACAGGATCTGCTGGGACACATCAGAAGGTGAGAGTTAGAGCTATTGATGTTGTAATGGACAATGTATTTTACCTATGCGTTTTCTGTTTGGAGTGGAGGGAATGTGTGTGGTGTCAATTGGACATGTATGGTTTGGATTGGAATTGTTGGTTGTGGAATTGTGTTGCGTGGATTGGATCTGTGTAGTGAAATAATGTGGCATGGTGTGCAGTGCAATTATGTGGTATTGAGTGGAGTGGGATTGTGTGTCTTGGAGTGGGATTATCTGGAATGGTATTTTGTGTTGTGGAGTGGTATGTAGTGGAGTTTCCTTATGTGGTGTGCTGTTAAATATTATAGCATGATGTGGAATTTGTGGTGTAGATTGGATGTATGTGGTGTGTTGTGCATTTGTGGTGTTAGTCTGAATTATGTAGTTTGTTGTGAATTATGTGGTGTGGAATGGAAATGTGTAGACTTGAATTGTGTGACGTGGAAGTTGCGGTGTTGAATGAAATTATGTTGAGTGGTATTATGAGGCATGGTGTGAAGTGTAGCTATGTGGAGTGTTGCTACGTGGCATAGACTGGATTTATGTGGAGTGTATGTATGCAGTATGGAGTAGAGCATAATTATGTGGAGGTTAATTATGTGGAGCTGAGTGGTATTGTGTGGAGTGTTATTATGCTGTGTGATAAATTGTGTGGGGATGAATTGTGGAATTGTGTGACGTGTGGAATTATGTGGCATGGTGTTGTGTATAATTATGCGCAGTGGAATTATGCAACATGTTGCAGAGTTGTATTTTGTGGAGGGTAATTATGTGTTTTAGAGTTGAGTGTAAATATGTTGTGTGGAGTGTAATTATGTGGTTGGGAGTGGTATTAAGTTGTGTGGAATGTGATTCTGTGATGTGGAATTATGTGGTATGGAGTGAAGTGGAAATATGTGTATTTTTTGGATTGTAATTATGTGGTATGGAATGTTGTAGGGTTAAATTATTTATAGTTGAATTGTGCAGTGTGGATTTATAAGCAGGGGCGTAACACAGGCCCCAGGGGCGTAACACAGGCCCCCACAGCTCCCGTGTTGCGGGGGGGCCCCAGCGCTCCAGAGGCCCCCTCAGCGGTGCCAGCAAGCACCACAAATCTGTGACTGTCTGGGATAGGTAATTAATTAATATAGGTAGGTTATGTAACTTACGCTTGCTCTAGACTTTTCTTTATAAATTAAATGGTAACATTTAAAAAATGGTAATGGTGCACACTGCGCAGCGTGCAGATGTCTCCGTCGCCGCGTCTGCGCGGTCTTACTCTTCACCCTTAGGGTGGGGCTGGTGACCAATTATCATGCGCATTGCTGACTGGTGAAGCGAGGAGGCATCCCAGAGGCCAGAGTGGAGACAATTGAGAGGTAACGTGCGGCGGCGACTACCTGCCATAATTAAATTTTTTCTCTGGCTAGCCTTGTTTGCCCTGTCTTCTGCGGCTCGCGCAGGTGAGTGTCTGTTTGCCCAGTCTATGCCACCTTCGCAGACAAGTGCACCCCACCCAAAATTAATTGCGATGATCACTTGTGTGCGTAAGGTCTCTAGTTTAGTGTGAAGGCATTTAGTAAAAGAAAGGCGCCTTTGGTACATGAAGGTTGTTTGGAAAATATGGGGGTGGGTTATGTTACACATTAAAGATTAAAAGTGCGTGTCATTAGTTTCACCTGCGATTTATATTGATTTGCGGATTTTACAGAAAACACAAAAATCGTCATTGAAGTTTGTGGGCGCAAGAAAATATACCCTTCACCTATGAATTTACACCTTAGTCTGTGACTTTGGGAGAAGTTTCCCGGTTTCGCCCGACTTTGTCAAGGCAAAGTGATATCCATTTCCATACATACGGGGGTGAGCTGTGGGGACACACTAATCTGTCTAAACTACAGTCAACGGAAAATAAATTTCTGAGACAGATTGTTGCCCTACCGCAGAGCACTCCACTACTGCCCCCAAGATTGGACATGGGAATTCGATCGATAACCGAGGAGCTAGGTCTTAAACCCTTGACATTTCTGAGACGCTTGTGGTGCAGCCCAGATCTCATAAACTACAGAGAGGAGTTACAGGAATTCCTGCACCTAAGGAATGCCAAGAGAATTCCATGGATGATTTATGTTAAGGGAATGCTAGAGGAGATTGGTTATCCGGAACTATGGACGGATCCTACAAACGCCTGTTTAAAGACTCCAAAAAAGGTTCTTGTGAGAGCATACCAAGAACTAATGCTCACCAGAGCTATCGATGCCAGACGAGAAGGATCTTTGACCCATTTGTTCCTAAAAGTAAAAGATTCTTACCATCTTGAAAGTACTCTAGATGCCATGTCTCCTGTACTAACGAGGAAATTACTCTTACAATGGAGATACGGAACACTTCCCTTAGCATCGTTCACAGCGTCCTGGACATGCCGCTCCTCCATAGAAACTTGCCCAGTGTGCGCACATCCAAAGGAGAATGACGTTCACATTGTTTTCTTCTGCAAGGGCTATGAGAGGAGCAGGAAATATTGGTTAGTCCCCCTACTTAAGAACTTGGGTTTTAGATCCTTTCAACCTGCTTATAGAGTTCTAAAGACAGACCTCTCCCCCACTGTAGTCTTTGCCCTCTCGAAATTTTTAACTTCCATGTGGTACACCCGAAGCCGATGGGTAAAAAGACTCGTATAAAAAGACTCCTTGATGGCTACAGACTGAACTTCATGTACCCTCTCTTAACACTGTTTTAACTACTGGATCACACCATTGTTTAATTCGTTTTTAAAAAAATTTGTATTAATGTTATGCACCTTTTATGATCTGTGATCGAAATAAAGATTTCTGAAATGAAATGATATCCATTTCCCCCCAAAACTGACCCAATTTCTTGTCGCTGATTTCTAGTTGTCAAGTGATGTCGGTTCTGAAGGGGCAGGTCCAGCTGAACTGGACATCAGGGTGTGAGTGGGGCAGAGAGGGGGAGGATTGGGGCTGTGGTGGCAGTGGTTCTACATAAATTGCAGCTTGCAGATAAAATGATTTCTAGCTGAAACAGTTAAAAGTTACTAAAATACAGCAACATGCATTGCCGCACATTCGATTGCCCTTCGCTAAAATTGACAGGCCATCTTTCAGTTACTCTTTGTTGTTTGGTTGTTAAACTGAGACTGAGGTGAAACATTTGCCAGAACAGTCTTAAAAGGTGCAAAAATTACAAAACATTAAGTATAAGTATCACAAAATGTGCGGCATTGGACCGCATAATTTGCCTTTTCCTGCTGCATAATTGAGTACCTGCAGCATAATTCTCATGGCACTGCATACCATGTACTTCCCCTCTGTTTACTGCTGTCGCAAACAGCCACCAATCCAACCCCATTGATATGAAAGGAAAAAAATAACATTTACAGCCTTTCTGTGTTACGAAGCATGTTCTACCAAAGGTTGCACGTGACTTTCGTGGAAACAGGCACCAGCGTGTGTAACTCTCTTCTCTTTCTGGACTTTTTTTTTAACACCAGCACAACCTACCTCACTTGCGACCTTTGAGCTGTGGGGCGCTCCATGCACTTTCCCGCCCTGAAGCCGTCGTACTCCACTCAGTAGCAGTGAAAGGATCAATGTTTCTGGTCCATAAATGGCTCCAAATCCCAGACTCTGTGGGTGTGACAAGATAACCCAGCATCCTGCCCCAAACACCTGCCAGCCCCACAGACCTCTCCAGGCAGAGAAACCTGCCAGCCCCACAGACCTCTCCGGCCACAGAAACCTGCCAGCCCCCAGACCTCTCCGGGCACAGAAACCTGCCAGCACCACAGACCTCTCCGGGCACAGAAACCTGCCAGCCCCACAGACCTCTCCGGGCACAGAAACCTGCCAGCCCCACAGACCTCTCCGGGCACAGAAACCTGCCAGCCCCACAGACCTCTCCGGGCACAGAAACCTGCCAGACTCACAGACCTCCCCAAGCAGAGCAACCTGCCAGCCCCACAGACCTCCCCAGGCACAGAGACCTGCCAGTCCAACAGACCTCTCCGGGCACAGAAACCTGCCAGCCCCACTGACCACTCCAGGCACAGAATCTGTCATCCCCACAGACCACTCCAGGCAGAGGAACCTGCCAGCCCCACAGACCTCCCCAGGCACAGAAACCTGCAGCCCCACAGACTTCACCTAGCACAGAAACCTGCCAGCCCCACAGACCTCCCCAAGCACAGAATCCTGCCAGCCCCACAGACCTCCCCAGGCAGAGAAACCTGCCAGCCCCACAGACCTCCCCAGGCAGAGAAACCTGCCAGTGCCATAGACCTCCCCATGCACAAAAACCAGCGAGTCCCACAGACCTCCCCAGGCACAGAAACCTGTTAGCCCCACAGACCTCCCAGGGTACAGAAACCTGCCAGTCTCACAGACCTACCCGGGCACAGACACCTGCCAGCCCCAGAGACCTCCCCAAGCACAGAAACCTGCCAGTCCCACAGACCTCCACAGGCACAGAATCTGCCAGCCCCACAGACCTCCCCCAGCACAGAAACCAGGCAGTCCCACAGAACTCCACAGGCACAGAATCTGCCAGCCCCACAGACCTCCCCCAGCACAGACCCCTGGCAGTCCCACAGACCTCCACAGGCACAGAATCTGCCAGCCCCACAGACCTCACCAAGCATAGAAACCTGCCAGCCCCACAGACCTCCCCAGGCACAGAAACCTGCAGCCCCACAGACCTCACCTAGCACAGAAACCTGCCAGCCCCACAGACCTCTCCAGGCAGAGAAACCTGCCAGCCCCAGAGACCTCCCCAAGCACAGAAACCTGCCAGTCCCACAGACCTCCACAGGCACAGAATCTGCCAGCCCCACAGACCTCCCCAGCACAGAAACCTGGCAGTCCCACAGACCTCCACAGGCACAGAATCTGCCAGCCCCACAGACCTCACCAAGCATAGAAACCTGCCAGCCCCACAGACCTCTCCAGGCAGAGAAACCTGCCAGCCCCACAGACCTCCCCAAGCACAGATTCCTGCCAGCCCCACAGACCTCCCCAGGCAGAGAAACCTGCCATTGCCATAGACCTCCCCAGGCACAAAAACCAGCCAGTCCCACAGACATCCCCAGGCACAGAAACCTGTTAGCCCCACAGACCTCCCAGGGTACAGAAACCTGCCAGTCCCACAGACCTCCCCGGGCACAGAAACCTGCCAGCCCCAGAGACCTCCCTGAGCACAGAAACCTGCCAGTCCCACAGACCTCCACAGGCACAGAATCTGCCATCTCCACAGACCACTCCACGCAGAGAAACCTGCTAGCCCCACAGGCCTCCCCAAGCACAGAATCTTGCCAGCCCCACAGACCTCCCCAGGCAGAGAAACCTGCCTGTCCCACAGACCTCCACAGGCAGAGAAACCTGCCAGCCACACAGACCTCCCCAGGCACAGAAACCTGCCAGCCCCACAGACCTCCCCAAGCACAGACTCTTGCCAGCCCCACAGACCTCCCCAGGCAGAGAAACCTGCCAGTCCCACAGACCTCCACAGGCAGAGAAACCTGCCAGCCCCACAGACCTCCCCAAGTACAGAAACCTGCCAGTCCCACAGACCACCCCAGGCAGAGAAACCTGCCAGCCCCACAGACCTCCCCAGGCAGAGAAACCTGCTAGACCCTCAGACCTCCCCAGGCAGAGAAACCTGCCAGTCCCACAGACCTCCACAGGCAGAGAAACCTGCCAGACACACAGACCTCCCCAGGCACAGAAACCTGCCAGCCCCAGAGACCTCCCTGAGCACAGAAACCTGCCAGTCCCACAGACCTCCACAGGCACAGAATCTGCCATCTCCACAGACCACTCCACGCAGAGAAACCTGCTAGCCCCACAGGCCTCCCCAAGCACAGAATCTTGCAAGCCCCACAGACCTCCCCAGGCAGAGAAACCTGCCTGTCCCACAGACCTCCACAGGCAGAGAAACCTGCCAGCCACACAGACCTCCCCAGGCACAGAAACCTGCCAGCCCCACAGACCTCCCCAAGCACCGACTCTTGCCAGCACCACAGACCTCCCCAGGCACAGAATCCTGCCAGTCCCACAGACCTCCCCAAGCACAGAAACCTGCCAGCCCCACAGACCTCCCCAAGTACAGAAACCTGCCAGTCCCACAGACCTCCCCAGGCAGAGAAACCTGCCAGCCCCACAGACCTCCCCAGGCAGAGAAACCTGCTAGACCCACAGACCTCCCCAGGCAGAGAAACCTGCCAGTCCCACAGGCAGAGAAACCTGCCAGACACACAGACCTCCCCAGGCACAGAATCCTGCCAGTCCCACAGACCTCCCCAAGCACAGAAACCTGCCAGCCCCACAGACCTCCCCAAGCACAGAAACCTGCCAGCCCCACAGACCTCCCCAAGTACAGAAACCTGCCAGTCCCACAGACCTCCCCAGGCAGAGAAACCTGCTAGACCCACAGACCTCCCCAGGCAGAGAAACCTGCCTGTCCCACTGACCTCCCCAAGCACAGAATCCTGCCAGTCCCACTGACCTCCCCAAGCACAGACTCTTGCCAGCCCCACAGACCTCCCCAGGCAGAGAAACCTGCCAGTCCCACAGACCTCCACAGGCAGAGAAACCTGCCAGCCCCACAGACCTCCCCAGGCAGAGAAACCTGCCAGCCCCACAGACCTCCCCAGGCAGAGAAACCTGCTAGACCCTCAGACCTCCCCAGGCAGAGAAACCTGCCAGTCCCACAGACCTCCACAGGCAGAGAAACCTGCCAGACACACAGACCTCCCCAGGCACAGAAACCTGCCAGCCCCAGAGACCTCCCTGAGCACAGAAACCTGCCAGTCTCACAGACCTCCACAGGCACAGAATCTGCCATCTCCACAGACCACTCCACGCAGAGAAACCTGCTAGCCCCACAGGCCTCCCCAAGCACAGAATCTTGCCAGCCCCACAGACCTCCCCAGGCAGAGAAACCTGCCTGTCCCACAGACCTCCACAGGCAGAGAAACCTGCCAGCCACACAGACCTCCCCAGGCACAGAAACCTGCCAGCCCCACAGACCTCCCCAAGCACAGACTCTTGCCAGCCCCACAGACCTCCCCAGGCACAGAATCCTGCCAGTCCCACAGACCTCCCCAAGCACAGAAACCTGCCAGCCCCACAGACCTCCCCAAGTACAGAAACCTGCCAGTCCCACAGACCTCCCCAGGCAGAGAAACCTGCCAGCCCCACAGACCTCCCCAGGCAGAGAAACCTGCTAGACCCACAGACCTCCCCAGGCAGAGAAACCTGCCAGTCCCACAGGCAGAGAAACCTGCCAGACACACAGACCTCCCCAGGCACAGAATCCTGCCAGTCCCACAGACCTCCCCAAGCACAGAAACCTGCCAGCCCCACAGACCTCCCCAAGCACAGAAACCTGCCAGCCCCACAGACCTCCCCAAGTACAGAAACCTGCCAGTCCCACAGACCTCCCCAGGCAGAGAAACCTGCTAGACCCACAGACCTCCCCAGGCAGAGAAACCTGCTAGACCCACAGACCTCCCCAGGCAGAGAAACCTGCCAGTCCCACAGACCTCCCCAGGCAGAGAAACCTGCCAGTCCCACAGACCTCTCCGGGCACAGACACCTGCCAGTCCCACAGACCTCTCTGGGCACAGATACCTGCCAGTCCCACAAACCTCCCCGGGCACAGAAACATGCCAGTCTCACAGACCTCTCTGGGCACAGAAACCTGCCAGTCCCAAAGACCTCCCCAGGCAGAGAAACCTGCCAGTCCCCACAGACCTCCCCGGGCACAGAAACCAGCCTGTCCCACTGACCTCCCCAAGCACAGAATCCTGCCAGTCCCACTGACCTCTCCAGGCAGAGAAACCTGTTAGCCCCACAGACCTCCCAGGGCACAGAAACCTGCCAGTCCCACTGACCTCCCCAGGCACAGAAACCTGTTAGCCCCACAGACCTCCCAGGGCACAGAAACCTGCCAGTCCCACAGACCTCCCCGGGCATAGAAACCTACCAGCCCCACAGACCACACCAAGCAGAAAAACCTGCCAGCCCCACAGACATCCCCAAGCACAGACACCTGCCAGTCCCACAGACCTCCACAGGCACAGAATCTGCCAGCCCCACAGACCTCACCAAGCATAGAAACCTGCCAGCCCCACAGACCTCCCCAGGCACAGAAACCTGCAGCCCCACAGACCTCACCTAGCACAGAAACCTGCCAGCCCCACAGACCTCTCCAGGCAGAGCAACCTGCCAGCCCCACAGACCTCCCCAAGCACAGAATCCTGCCAGCCCCACAGACCTCCCCAAGCACAGAATCCTGCCAGCCCCACAGACCTCCCCAAGTACAGAAACCTGCCAGCCCCACAGACCTCCCCAGGCAGAGAATCCTGCTAGACCCACAGACCTCCCCAGGCAGAGAAACCTGCCAGTCCCACAGACCTCTCCGGGCACAGAAACCTGCCAGTCCCACAGTCCTCTCCGGGCACAGAAACCTGCCAGTCCCACAAACCTCCCCGGGCACAGAAACATGCCAGTCTCACAGACCTCTCTAGGCACAGAAACCTGCCAGTCCCAAAGACCTCCCCGGGCACAGAAACCAGCCAGTCCCACTGACCTCCCCAAGCACAGAATCCTGCCAGTCCCACAGACCTCTCCAGGCAGAGAAACCTGTTAGCCCCACAGACCTCCCAGGGCACAGAAACCTGCCAGTCCCACTGACCTCCCCAGGCACAGAAACCTGTTAGCCCCACAGACCTCCCAGGGCACAGAAACCTGCCAGTCCCACAGACCTCCCCGGGCACAGAAACCTACCAGCCCCACAGACCACACCAAGCAGAAAAACCTGCCAGCCCCACAGACATCCCCAAGCACAGACACCTGCCAGTCCCACAGACCTCCACAGGCACAGAATCTGCCAGCCCCACAGACCTCCCCCAGCACAGAAACCTGGCAGTCCCACAGACCTCCACAGGTACAGAATCTGCCAGCCCCACAGACCTCACCAAGCATAGAAACCTGCCAGCCCCACAGACCTCCCCAGGCACAGAAACCTGCCAGCCCCACAGACCTCACCTAGCACAGAAACCTGCCAGCCCCACAGACCTCTCCAGGCAGAGAAACCTGCCAGCCCCACAGACCTCCCCAAGCACAGAATCCTGCCAGCCCCACAGACCTCCCCAAGCACAGAATCCTGCCAGCCCCACAGACCTCCCCGGGCACAGAAACCTGCTAGTCCCACAGACCTCACTGCCGGGGCATATGAGAACGTTTTTCTATTTTTGGGCTGTGGCCAAAATAGAATAATCTTACTATGGGCTAACTATTGTTGCTATGTCAGTGCCAAATGAATTTGTTCTGTTTTTTACCTGGTGTTAAAGTGGATGTCTTATGGCCCGAAGTTGTAGGTCTGTTCTTTTTCTAATGAGACAGGTCCATAACTGAAATAAGAGGCATGTCTGGCATCTTCACAGTGGCGTAAAATAAGCCCCCGCAGCCCCCTCGGTGCAGGGTGGGCCCTCAAGCTCCAGGGGACCTCCTCTGCAAAAGTGGTAGGTGGTGGCCCGGGGAGGGGGCCCCCTCCGTGTACTTTGCAGGGGGGCCCCCTCAACTTTCGTTACGCCACTGGGAGCTTGGGGAGGGAGGAAAGATAATTACATGGACCTGAGAGAGGAATGTGGAGCTGTTGAGGTTAAGCATGTGGGGGAATGGAGCTGTTGAGGTTAAGCATGTGGGTGAGAAAGCAATATAAGAGGGAAGCACACGGGGCAAGCATAACACAGAGGAGGTTGAGGGAGAAGCACACTGGTGAGAGGGAGCGTGGCTGGAGCGGGAAGTGCAGTACACAAGAGATAGCTGGAAAACACATGCGCTTTCTTGAAGTGCTGAAACAAAAAGAGAAGAGTTGTGCTTCAAAAGTGAACAGTAGAATGCAACTTGTATTCCAAATGTGTTGTACTTTTAAGCATATTTTGATGTACTGAATAAAATATATACCCAAATTGATCTCCTTTTTCCTAATGCTCGAGTCAATCTTCTTATAGGATACAAAGCATATGTCAGCCGAATGTAAATTTTTACATAATTTGCTTAGATGTGGATGATCAGAAAGGATTAAAAGCTGCAATCATTTTCAGATATCCACTTTGAGCTATTACCATTAAGGTGTCCTATCATCCCTTCAGCCACCAATTGATTCGGATTGCCTACCTGTAGACATTAACTACAGAACACCATGGCTACCACTGAGAAATATACATTGAAAATGTTCTATTTCAGGAATGTGAGGAAAGTAGTGCAGCATAGTTGGACACAGCTATCAAATGTGACTCCTAACTTAAATTTCTAAGTATCCCAAGCACTGGGATCCAAGTAAAAAACAATTGCACTGAAAAACACAGCCCGGCGACTTCCGTGCATTACTACAAATAAAGACTTGCAGAGATAGTAATTTGCTCCTTACTAATGGAAAGTTATAGTAAAAATTATTTTGTAAGAAGTAAAATAGAAATGTCAGTTTCCGGTGAGAGTATTTTTAAGTTATTTTTTTTTATGATATTATTTTCGATATTAATTCAGGTAAACGAAAAGATGTGCTTACCACCTTAAAACCTCTTTTAAGATGTGGCAGCAACAACATTAGAGCATACTCTAGTGGTGTATAATTTTTTACGTGGACATGTCAATAGGGTAGTGCTTTTGGAAGCTTCAGAAGAGTGCTGCCTATCCATTATTCCCAGTTGCTTTTCCTTGGGATACAAATATGCCAGTACTCTGCTGACCTGGTGAACTTCCACAGCGAAACCTTAACGAATATTGCAGAAAATTCTTGGTTACCAGTGGCCGGCTCTGGCGATGCTGATGCCAGCAGCTTACATTGCGCTCATTAACAAGTTCTCATCATAGTTAAAGAAGCAGATCGTTCGAATTCTCTATAGTTGAAGACAACAGGTCTTTAAACAAAGGGCCAACACACATCTTCTCTGATTCTACTTAGCTAACTCTTTCTGTCAAGTTATCTGTGTTTCAGCTTTAGCATGCAAATAGAATTGGTTATTCTTAAATTTAAACTATACCCCTGTTCTAATAGTATTTAGCAGTTTAATTAACCTTCCTCCTATGTAGAAGTGTGGGCTAATACTAGACCTGTAATAACAAAGGCATTATGTATGTACCATAGTCTCTCGCTCATACCTCTCTGCTTTTCTCTGGCCCTTTAGAACTCTAACTCAACACCCTTCATGAAGCCTACCATCTTGGAATTTTTCTATGGCTTCTGAGGACAATATTTCTATCTGCAGTGGGTCCTAGCCTGTGTTTGCCTCTGAGGTATATGATATTGTGCCTTATGGCCAGCCAAGCAGCACCGAAAGGTTCTTCCAGAGTGCCAAGACCTATCCCTACTGCCATTTCATCAGATCCTGGACATTGAAGTGCAATAACAGCTTCTCATTACTTCCCAAACCAAACCAAAAGGTTGAGTCAAGATCCTTTGCCCCTCCCCAAGCCTTCTTGGCAGTCTGCGTTAGTTCACAGCACTGAGTCCTTGATTACTCCATCCCTAGTGTACCCCAAGGAGTCAGAGGGGACATTTTGTTTGTAGTGTGTGCAGTAAGTACCACTTAAAGAAAACAAAGATTAGCATCACTCACGGATAGTAACCAATCGGGAATTCCTGACCTTTGTTCAGCAAGACTTGGGATGTCTGAAGACATCAGAGGTAGAATAAAAAACAATTTCCTCTCTTTTGCGTAATGAACCCAACGGAGACGTCTTTTAACAGTGCAGATGCTCTAAAGTACGTACAAAGTATACCGAGGTCAGGGGGCGTGCTTACTGCACGTGGTAAATTGAGTTATCTAAGTTTCTTGCTAAAGTGATACCTCCAAAGACACATAAGCACCCGGATGGATCATAAGACTGGGAAGTTACAAGGCTGCACATTGAAATGTGTTGCAGTTACTCCATCCTAATAGTGCTCTCATTCATTGTAAGGCAAGTGATGTTAAACAGGATCTGATTGACAAAGAGGCCGCTCGCCGTGCGTTGGTTGGCACTGTGCTGCAAGGAGCCTGCCCCTGGTGAATGAAGGCACTGATCACAGTCAGGCACGCGTCCCCCTTATTGAGGTCAGTGACGGGTGAACGGAGCATTGCGCCTCACTGTGCACAGCGGGGATGTTGAGTTGCAGGACTGCTGTGGACAGTGGGCCTCCGGCTCAGCAAACGCTTTTGCCTTGTGCCCGCTTTGTGATGCCTGGCCACATGCCACAATGTTCCATAGCGTCAGCGGATATCTTGCTGGTTCTGCTGTTAGCGGATCTCCTATCCAGTTCTTCAGTGAACAACTCTGCAATGAAAGAGCATGATGGAGAAGGGAAAGAAAGACTGAAAGAAATAGAAAAAAGTGAGAATGTTTGAGAAGGGGAGGATAAGAAAAGGGTGTGTGGGTGTGTGTCAGTCTTAGCGACAGAACGAGAAAGGTAGGCAAAAAAAATCACACTGCAGATGTCTGGGAAAGGAAAGAGGAAAAGTTGGAGCAGACTGTGGTAAATATTCTTTTCACCTAAACTGAATTTCATACGGAATCTTTCAAATAAAGTAAAATAGCTCAGAATAACAAGAGGCAGAATCCGTGGTATAAGAGTTTTTCTAAATGGGCTTTATTCCATCCAAAATGGCCGACTCGAGTCGCGGCCTTCAGGTTCCGTCACCACGAGGGTTCAGGAAGTGAAGTACAATACTTTATTGACAAGAAGTAACTTTTATAGGTCATACATTTACAATGAAACAAGTGCAAAAAGGCGTAACAATTGATAAGATAAATTAACATAGTGATACGTAATCGAAACTAGGCGTAATAAGGAGCAAAAAGAAACATGATTGGCTCTGATTATCTTACATAGGTGGATCTATACGATAATACTTAACATAGATGCGCGCGCAGCAGCATGACGTGTGATTGACGTGCAACTAGGGGGTGAAGGGGACTTGACATTTAGCTCTACATGTGGAGACGAGAAGTCTGGGGGGTCAAGTCAACCTAATCCCAAATCATATCTAACATCCTATGTTTAGAGAACTATGTTATCCACAAGGAAGGACTCTCGGACAGAATCTATTCTATACTAACTGTATGTGCGTGTACAAGCGTCTAAGTGTCTATATGAGATGCGAGGGGCAGAAAACTTTCCATGGCAACAGGGCTATGAATCACTTGCAGGAGGACGGAAAGGCTGAGTCCTTTGCTTGTGAGCTAAAGGAAATGTTTACCTAAATCACTAGACAGGAATGCATCGGCTGAAGAGCAAAATAGATAATTCGAAGGTGAAATACAGCTTCTTGGCAGGCAGGCGAAAACTGGCCGAGGCAGGCACCGTTAGCTGCACAGGGAGTAGGACAAAGTTCATGGATACAGATGCGAGCTCAAGCTGAAACTGTCAGAGACAGAGAGCAGGGAAAGGCTTTGAGGAAAGAATCGGGCCTACTTGCCTGAACTGTAGAAATGGAGTAACTTAGCCATATAAAGTCGGTGGCTTTTCATACTTAGGAATTGAATATCCAGCCCATTGATGGCGGATCTGACAGAGAACATGTCGACGGTAGACACACATATGTTTGCGTCTTGGAAACTGGAACTGGAGGGAACATACATGTATTTGTAACATGCATATAGAACCGTTGGGGTCCAAGATAGGGGACATAACTGATCAGGAAAATCCACATTTCCACATTCCCTCCTTGTCCCCTACTTGCCCTTCAAGAGATATCAATCTTCATCATTCCATCGATTTGCTCATGGAGCATCATTTCTTCTTCCTTCTTTTTCCGGCATTTTGAACGAGAACTTTGATATGGAATGCATGATGTGGCACACAGACCACAAATCGCTGGTCCACATTGTAGGCATAAACAACAACTGAAGAGCATAAGAAGGCCAATACCTAGGAAAGATAGAACTCTCCATCCCCAGGCTGATATCACACTCCAAAACCACCCGGACCACGTCCAAGTGCCTGGATTCTCGTGTATCTGGCTTACAATCTTATGAAGGCGGGTTATAGCTTTATATACAGATGGCGAATTTTCTGGTATGAATATGCAGCAGCTGGATCCGATGACCCTGCAAGCTCCGCCCCTATCGGCCAGGATGACGTCAAGGACAAGACGATTCTGGAGAACAACAATTCTCATCACTGATTGTTCCTCTGTCAGATTGCCTAGGGCGGCTATAGTCTCGTTTACTACAGCTTCAAGAGTCTTGGTGAGTCTGCGTATCAGCTTACTATTTGATATTGTACCTATATAGGGAAAGATACCTTTATTGAAATCTACATACTTGTCCCATGCCGTCTCAGTATAATCGACAACTGGGAGATCTCTACGCTCTCTTTTGTGTACTAAATGAACATTTCGATAATAATCAGGGGGAGCTAGGAAAACAGGTGGCAAAAGGAATGCTATGTAACAGGTACCATCCCAATCTAGAGGCAGACGCATATATGCCGTCTGACCACATATAAAGTAAGAATGGCGAGAAGCTCTAAATGAAGATTTCCCTTGATCACTATATTCTACTGTAGAAACGCATTTGCTATGGCCCATGTGTATGGAACCAACTTTTCTCACACATAATTCACCCTTAACTGGAAATACTGACATAGTGGGCAGAATTAATTCAACTTCGGATTTGACATTCAAAATCATGAGATTAGGCGTAAAATTACCTAATTTATACACTTCATTTTCTAAATCAGTTCCTGTTCTACTGGGGTGACCCTCCTTATTAGGGTGACAGACTTTGAATAAAACTAGATTCAGATTTCCCCATATCCAATGTTGTTGATAAACTGCTGTGTCTGGGTCTATGGAATTTAGTAAACTAAACCATGCTCCACAGGAGCCATTGTGTGTGAACGGATGTGGAAAGAAAGGCAGAACTCCTTTGTTATTCTGATAGGGAGGGAGTCGGCCACACACCCAACAATTGGTGGCATTACTAGTCTGATGGGAATGATGTAACATACTAATGAAGGTGTTATTGCGCAGCGCAAGTCTATAAGATAATTCATGTGGCGGTAGGTCACTAAAATAATGTTCAGCAGTAATATTATAAACATGTCTAGAAATAGGATGATATATGTGCAAAATCACACTCGTAATGATTATTAAAACACTCAATAAAAACAGAATTAATAATGTCCTCACACAGTAGCTACGCAGTGATTTACAATACGCCTGTCGTTTCAACATTTCTCTGGTATTTTCTCTACTCAGGTCCAAGGGATACATGTCAGAGACAATTCAACCGCTTCACCTTGGAGAGGACTTAAACAATCAAATTGCTCGACTGTTTGGGCCTAAGTTTTAATTTATAGTTCTGAGAGTCATTCTTTTCAACAAAGGGAAGTTTTGAATCAGTCTGTGAGGGAGTGCAGGGCACAGTGTCTATATCCGAGGATAGTCCATGAAATTTCTTAACGTGGCTGGAATGTATCCATCCTTTGCGGCCCTCCACTTTCACGGCTGTTCTTGTGGTCAGCAGGACTAGCTTCGGTGTTTTCCACCTGGGCTCCAATTGGGTTTTCCGATCGAAATTCCTCACAAACACCAGATCCCCCGGAGCAACGTCATGGGGTTTCACCTCAGTGTTGTCAGGAAAAGCTGCAGCTACCTGTGAACGACAAGATTGTAGTGCAGACATCAAGGAAGCCAAGTAATCTGTCAGCATATTACAATTAACATCAGTTATTTTACGTGGTACAGGCGTCCCCCACATATTTGGTGGCCTTCCGAAGATCACCTCATACGGGGATAGCCCTGTTCGAGAGTGTGCTACCATTCTTATGTAAAATAGTGCAACTGGTAAGGCTACTATCCAGTCAACACCTTTCTCCTTACATATTTTAGACAATCTGATTTTCAAAATTTGATTATGTCGTTCCACGAGACCTGCTGCCTCGGGGTGTCGGACACAGTGGAATTTCCACTGATATCCCAACAAAAGTGAGACATGTTTCATTAATTCGGATGAGAAAGGCTGGCCGTTATCTGAATATACAACACGTGGTAGCCCGTACCGTGGGAAGAATTCTCGAACTAACTGTTTGGCAGTAGTCGGGGCCGTGTAATCTGATACGGGGTACGCCTCAGTCCATCGGGAGAGAGCGCAGACAACTACAAGAACATATTTGAATCCTCGACATCGTTCCATCTGGATATAATCCATTTGGAGCACTTCAAAAGGATGATCAGGAGTCTGGAATCCACCCTGTTCTACGGGAACACTTTTTCCCGGGTTGAACTGACAACATATCATACAGGTACGGACCTTTTGTTTAGCTGCTGCTCGTAAATGTTTATTGAACCAAATGTGTTGAATGCTATCTAGCATAGCTTTTTCTCCTAAATGCGCCGGGCTGTGAATTGTAGCTATAATGGCTTGGACCATAGAGTCAGGAAGAAACCATACAGATTTCTCCTTCGTCATCCATCCCTGATCTGTCTGGATCTCTCCTAGTTCAGTCCATTTCTTTAATTCTTCTGCAGTAGCATGTGTCTGTATGTCAATTACGTCAAGTGCGGGATCCTTAATTGTCATACACTGTGTTGGTGCCTGAACTATTGGCTTTGTCATGTCTAATGTGCGATTCTGAGCAGTCTGTTTAGCTGTTCTGTCAGCTAAATCATTGCCTTGAGAAATGATATCAGTAACCTTCGTGTGTGCTTTACATTTCATAATCGATATAGCAGTGGGTAGATGTATTGCGTCTAACAAGGCATGAATGAGGGGTCCGTGCTGAATGTGGGCACCATGGGAGGTTAAATAACCTCTCTCTCGCCACAGCACGCCGAAGTCGTGTACAACTCCAAATGCATAACGTGAGTCAGTGTATACATTAGCTTTCTTATTTGTGGCTTGAATACAGGCTTGTGTTAGAGCAATAAGTTCTGCTGCGTGGGCTGACAAAGTATCTATACAATTTGTCTCAATAACTTCAGTGTCTGTTGTGACTGCATACGCGGCCACTAAATCTCCTGTACTTGTTCTCATGCACGATCCGTCTACATACAACGTCAGGTCTGGATCTAACAATGGAACGTCTGTCAAGTCTTGTCTAGGTTTCGTCTTTATTTCAATGATTTCAACACAATCATGAGCTAGTGGGTCTGTTCCAATTACAGGTAATAGTGTAGCAGGATTCAATGTATTACACCGTCGGATCTCTATGTGTGGTTGAAACAATGTCAGTTCATAACCGGTAAGTCTTGCTATGGTCAAGTGTTGTGTTTGTGTTCGGTTCACAAGAACCTCTACTGCATGTGGTACTTGTACTGTCAATGGATGTCCTAATACTATGGCATCGCTTTGTCTGATTGCTAAAGCTGTCGCTGCCACTGATTTCAGGCATGCAGGCAAAGCCTGAGCTACGGGATCTAATGTACTGGAAAAATAAGCACATGGCTTGCGTGATCCTGCTTGATCCTGAGTGAGTACTGACAAGGCAGTACCTTCGCGTTCTGTAACAAAGAGTGTAAAATGTTTGCTATAACATGGTGTTGCTAAAACAGGTGCTTGACATAAAGCTTCCTTTAGGCTTTCAAAAGCTTGTGTATGTTCCTGAGTCCAAGGGAGAACAGTCGATGTGGCTGCCTCCTGTGTGGTTAACTGAATGAGTGGTTTTGCTAGAAATGCGTACTGAGGGATCCACTGCCTACAATATGAAGTGAGGCCTATGAAAGCCCGCACTTCCTTTTGTGTCTGGGGTATTGACATGTTAGCAATTAACTGGATGCGATCTGGTGTAAGCTGCCTTCCCTCCTTGGACAGCGAGTGACCAAGATAAATAACTCGCTGGACACAGAATTGCAGCTTAGAAGGAGACACCTTGTGCCCCTTGTCGGCTAGAAAATGTAAAACTGTCAGAGAAGCCTTTTCACATTCAGGTTCGCTTCTCGCGGTGATCAGCAGATCATCGACATATTGAAGCAGTGCAGTATTGACTGGCATGTGGATACTGTCAAGTTCTCGTTTCAGTGCTTGGCTGTAGATGCTGGGGCTTTCTGTGAATCCTTGGGGAGCGCGTGAGAATTTAAAGCTGCGCCCATTTAAACTGAATCCGAACAAATATTGGCTTTCCGGATCTATTGGGACGCTGAAAAAGGCATTCTTGAGATCAATTACAGTAAAGAATGTTGCTTCGGAATCAATTGCTGTCAATAATGATGATATATCAGGGACCACAGGAAATTGTGGTACAATGCACTTGTTTAGTTCACGCAAATCAATAACCAATCGGTATACTGGTGGGGCAGTAGGATCAGTTCGTTTAAGAATCGGAATTATCGGTGAATTACATACATTGGAGTCTGTTTCTACAACTACTCCCTGGGCAATTAGCTCATCAATGATTTTCAGCAAAGCCACTACAGCATCATGCGGTAACTTGTATTGTCGCATTCGTGGTAGTACCACTCCTGCTTTCAATGTGACTCGGTAGGGTGTAATGTTCATGCAGCCAACATCCGTAGGGCCTTGTGCCCATAGATGTACTGGTAAAGTCTGTAGTCGGGGATCCATGTCCCTAGACACATAGTGACCTTTAAAATCACGTAAAAACAACCTTACTCCTTCCGGAGAACAACATATTATGGCTCCTAGTGCTTTCAGAGTTTTAATTCCTAACAGATTTTCTGGGCATGATTTAGTAAGCAATAAATCTGTGGTTCGTGTCAAAGGTCCTATCGTAAGTGGGAGAGGCTGTGATACTTCATTAACAATAGGTTTTCCTGAAAAACCAAGGGAAACATTTTGAGAGCCTGAGAGGGGTGCCCCTGGAACTTCACTACGTTTTATAGTTGTTCGACTTGCCCCTGTATCGAGTAAGAATTTTCTATCTTGACCTAATAATTCACTATGTACATACGGTCCTTCTTGATCTACAGGAATCTCGATAAGCGGTAAGTCAACTTCCCTCTCTAGGCTTGTTCATGCGTAACGCTGATACTCAGGATATTCATACTGTGCAGTCTGATACATTTGTCGTGTTGTGGTTTGTGTGGCAGTAGCAGGCAACGGTGGTGCAGCTGGCACAAACTGTATGGGCTGCTGTGAGGCTGGCATGGACTGTTGCTGAACTGGCATGGACTGTTGCTGAACTGGCATGCACTGTCCATACTGCATAGCTCCTTGTTCATTCTGATCTTGTCTAACTAATCGTGGTCTCTCTTTTGCAATACCGGTAGCTATATTACGTTTCAGAACTGGACAATCGTGTACATAATGGCCTAGTTGTTTACAGTAATTGCAGGTTCCTTTTACAGGAACTGCAGAATCACCAGAATGTGTCACACCCTTTTTGTGACCATCTGCTGGTACTGTCTGAGAAACTAGCATTTTCATTTTTGTATCCTTCATGCGTCTATGCTCGTGTTCTTGTTCATCCCTAATTCTATTGTGATGATACTGTAACATTTGTAGCATTTGTGACGGAGTGTTACTTTGCCAGGTACTCTCGAATTTCAATATTCTATTCTTCACTGGAGGCAATGCATTTTCCACTAATTTTGTCACAAATAAATGTGGATATGAGTCACTACTTGCTTTTATACCACTGTTTATACCAAAACATTTTTCAAATCGAGCATAATAATCGCTTGTGTCTTCATCTTGCTTTTGTTTGCAGGCTGTGATTGCACCCCAATCTTCCTTTTTTGTAGTTAATAAACGTGGTAGTACCTGTACTAGTAAACCTGGTAACAGTTTAACTTTATCCCCGAGCCCTGAACCTGCAGTTCGGGCCCTTTCTTCCTCTGCTAATGCTGTCCAGTCTATCTTTTGGTCTCCCACTTCCCACTCTTTTTCTTTCAGTTTTTCATAAATGCCAGCAGGCAAAAGCACCTTTAATATCGTCATAATATCAGGAAAGGTGTACTCTCCCATTAGTAACATGTCTTTAATTTCTCGGTGGAAACCTGCTGGGTCTTTGTCATGACTAGGTACTACTTTCTTCATTTCTAATAATTCCATTTTTGATATGGGTGTGTAAACAAATACACGGTGAAACTCATTGTCTTCGCCTTTTATTGGGTGCACTTCTCGTAAAGGATTTTGTCTATCCATATAGTACGGCGTTATTTCTCTGCGGGGCAGCGAGAGAGAATCCGGACTTACAAAAAGGACATACTGTTTACGTGACACTAATATCTCTTTAATTAGCTTGTTACTAGAACCTCTCCATCTGTTCGTGAGTAGTTCCGTTAATATATCAGGTAAAGGACCAGGGTCAGCATGTTGGCTCTTATATAATATAAGGAGTTGCTGAATCATATAGATTCCAGCTAAACGTTGTTCATCTGCACTGAGATTAAAAAACGTGTGTGCTACGGTCTCATCACCGTATTTTTCAGGACTGTCAATCCAGTGAACAGCTGATCTGGCTAATTCTTGCTCATCCATGGAATCGAGGAGGTGGTAACCCCTTCGTTCTCGTAGTATTTTATCTGCGGCTTGAAACAAATGTTCAGGAGACTTCAGATTTATTACAGGCGTCGGATACGTTCTGCTATTATTTGGGCATACAGAGTGTATGGGATCAGAAAAACATCTAGCATTATCACAGGATCTTCCTCTGCCTACATAGGCTATGGTCTCTGACTGTCTTGCGGAATTCCCTGATTCGGACACTTCATCTTGCTCGAACTCGTCTGTTCCCAATCTTTCTTCATGAATACGCTCTATTTCTCTACGGATTTTTCGGCACATGGCTATTATACAATTTTGCTTATCGTGTCTCCCTTCTGATATATTCTGGCTCCATCTTGTAAGAATAAGCATTGCATTCGGGTCTACCCCCGGACGGTCTTGATTTCTGATCACACAGTTTATGAGGAAACGTAACAGTTCCCCCTGTATCTCTACTTTCTGGAATTCCATAGCTCTGTTAATACATCCTGGATCTCGTCCTGTTTGAACAAAATGATATATGTTATCTAGATGCGTAGTCATTCCTGGTAACCTTGCTAAATACTCTGCGGCTCGCCTGATACGTAATGATGCCAGGACCATTTCGTCCTCTTTACCAACCACCGGGTCATATCTACAATTTACGAGGAGTTCCTTAAGCGTACGTTCACTTACGAATTTAGGTGTACGTGAATGCGCTGATTCTTGAAAGACAAGTTTATTTATTCTGGGTGGTGTAAAGGTATTGCTAGCACCTCCCGTGGCCCCATCTGGGGCGTCGGGTGTGAATGGGTTCGTTGAACGTGACACAGCAACTATGGGTGTCGATACCACTGTAGAATCGACTGCGGGGACAGATGCGGAAACAGATGTGCTTGCCGAAGCTTGTATCTGGACTTGCTGTTGCACGGGGTCGGATACCTGATCCTGACGTTGAACCCCTCCGCCAGACGGTCTATGTGGTGTGGCGTTAGCATACTCGGGAGCTGTGTCGTCTAGATATGAGGAAAGAAAAACATCTTCTGTGGTTCTGGGATGCCCTTTTTGATGTACCTTAATTGGAAATAATGGGGGTGGCAAGTCTTTTGGCATCCCTGGAACAGCCTTAGGTAGTCCTTCGGCTAGAAGGGGATACATACCATTCATAAGAGCATTTCTTTGTCTATTTACTTGTTCTGACTTCACTCGGATACCTTCCTCAATTAATAGATTTTCTTGAACTTTATTTGAACTTTCTTTACTCCTCTCTTCTTGTCTACGTGCTTTTTCTGTACGTCTATGAGATTCTTTACGCCATAACTCAACAGCGTCTTTCTGTGACTGTCTGACCTTTCTTTTCCATAACTCTTCCTCCACTTTCATGATGCACTCTGCATCCCAGGTTCCCGCTGCGGGCCACCTTTGACTTTCCGGCAATCCCTTGGTATAATCTACCCATAGATCAAGAAACAATATGGCATCTAAGCCATGCTTGTGGTACATGAAATGCCCTGGAGTGTCCCTAGGAGGAATAGGAACTGCTTCTTCAAGCACCCCTTTTCTGGTAGTAATCTGTCTTAACTTCGAGAAGAGCGGCATATTGACAACTGATCTGATACTTACTCTTGAATTCACTTAATACGAAAAACACAATAATGAACAGTGAACAATGAACAATCATTCATACCACAATATGCAAGACATTTGAACACTTTAAACATTGAACATTAAACATTTTAACAATGACCGACAATGATGACAGTCTGCCTAACTAATCACCACGCTGAATTCTTGACAATAACTGAATACTTCGGAATACTTGATATACTGCTAAACAGTACATATACACTGCTAAACAGTGCAGACCGGATTTGTGTACCCAAATCCGTCTTGACCGGCACAACCTATGTGCGCGTCAACACGCCTCCTCGGCGATGGTACTCACCGAGTAGCTCCTTGAAACGGAAGGCCTCAGAGAATGGACAGGACTCGATGACTGCGGACAGCGGACCCTCTGGACATCGGGATTTCGAAAAACCTGGTGGGCCTCTGTATACCTCGGATCTTGCTCTCTCAGCTAGGCTCTGGTCGGGATACTTCGCACTTCTCACCGCCTCGTCTGGGTTGATCGCAGCCTCAGTCGCCCCCGCTTGACCGGAGGGAGCTTACAGGAAATCCTGCTGGTACGCGTTTATGGCCCGTCCAGCTGTGGCAGGAGACCGGGCCTGCAACGCACCGCCGGCGCGTGAGATGAGAAAGTGTCCCTATTCGGGCGCCATTATGTGGTAAATATTCTTTTCACCTAAACTGAATTTCATACGGAATCTTTAAAATAAAGTAAAATAGCTCAGAATAACAAGAGGCAGAATCCGTGGTATAAGAGTTTTTCTAAATGGGCTTTATTCCATCCAAAATGGCCGACTCGAGTCGCGGCCTTCAGGTTCCGTCACCACGAGGGTTCAGGAAGTGAAGTACAATACTTTATTGACAAGAAGTAACTTTTATAGGTCATACATTTACAATGAAACAAGTGCAAAAAGGCGTAACAATTGATAAGATAAATTAACATAGTGATACGTAATCGAAACTAGGCGTAATAAGGAGCAAAAAGAAACATGATTGGCTCTGATTATCTTACATAGGTGGATCTATACGATAATACTTAACATAGATGCGCGCGCAGCAGCATGACGTGTGATTGACGTGCAACTAGGGGGTGAAGGGGACTTGACATTTAGCTCTACATGTGGAGACGAGAAGTCTGGGGGGTCAAGTCAACCTAATCCCAAATCATATCTAACATCCTATGTTTAGAGAACTATGTTATCCACAAGGAAGGACTCTCGGACAGAATCTATTCTATACTAACTGTATGTGCGTGTACAAGCGTATAAGTGTCTATATGAGATGCGAGGGGCAGAAAACTTTCCATGGCAACAGGGCTATGAATCACTTGCAGGAGGACGGAAAGGCTGAGTCCTTTGCTTGTGAGCTAAAGGAAATGTTTACCTAAATCACTAGACAGGAATGCATCGGCTGAAGAGCAAAATAGATAATTCGAAGGTGAAATACAGCTTCTTGGCAGGCAGGCGAAAACTGGCCGAGGCAGGCACCGTTAGCTGCACAGGGAGTAGGACAAAGTTCATGGATACAGATGCGAGCTCAAGCTGAAACTGTCAGAGACAGAGAGCAGGGAAAGGCTTTGAGGAAAGAATCGGGCCTACTTGCCTGAACTGTAGAAATGGAGTAACTTAGCCATATAAAGTCGGTGGCTTTTCATACTTAGGAATTGAATATCCAGCCCATTGATGGCGGATCTGACAGAGAACATGTCGACGGTAGACACACATATGTTTGCGTCTTGGAAACTGGAACTGGAGGGAACATACATGTATTTGTAACATGCATATAGAACCGTTGGGGTCCAAGATAGGGGACATAACTGATCAGGAAAATCCACATTTCCACAAGACGACGCATGAGAGACAAGCCCAGGAGTTGTATGCGTGCGTGTTGCGAAAGTGAAAGTGCATCGCTTTGTGGTAATCACGCGAGTGGTGCGCGCGCTGCAGTGATCGCGCCCGAAGGGAGGCAGAGGGCGGCTGCGTGCGTGCACGCTCGTGTGAACGCAAGCACGAGGCCAGCTGTTGCAGCACTTTGAAAACCTGTATACTAAATGTCTCTCCGAGCAGCGCATGCGCTGGCTCAGGCGAGACCTAAAAAGCAATTAGTTGGTGTACCACCGCCAATCCCACAACCGCCAAAACCACACCAATACCACCACCATTATGAGTGCCATCACCACCAATACCAAGATTTATGTTAGTATCCCCACAACCAATGGCAACACTGCCACCAATATCAATACTAATGCAGGCACCACTGGGGCAGGCAACAGACACCACCGGTACAACCAACGATACCACAACCAAAGCCACCACATCTGCTGCCTTTCAGCTAGGTCTGTGCTGTAAGAACACAGCATATGTACATACCATAACCAATACCAATAACACCACCATTACCAATTCCCCAACCCAAATACCACTAATTCCTCTGCCAGAATACCAGTACCATCACAAGTACCACTACTAATACCGCCATCAATACAACAACCATCAATACTACCTCTAATACTATTAGCCAAACCTCTCAAATATCACCATCAATACAACCACCACTACCAATATAACCAACACCAGAATCACCAATACAACAGAACCACTGCCAATACCACCACCTATGCTATCAGAACTACCACCAATTCCACACCACCACCATTACAACCAACACCACCAGTACACTTTAAACCATTATCAATACAACACAACTTGAAGCAATGCCACCACAAACACTGTAATCACCAATATCAGCCCCGCTAATACTGTCACTGCCGGCATCACCACCACTACCAACGCCACCACGAATGCCACCACCACTCATAGCACCAACACAACCACCAAAATCACCAACCTCAATAACAGCAATACCACTATGACGATATTAATACCACCACGAATACGACACCAGTTTCACCACAGTGACCGCCAATTCCCCCACTACAAATACCAGCACCATCAATTGCCCCAGCACATGCATCGCATGATGACATCATTTCTGCATGCCCATGTCTACATGTCATATTAAATTCGTCCAAATGGGTGTGTCATTGCTTTTATTTGCTTTCGTCGTCATTCTATTGTGGCAGATAAATCATTGTTCGCTGTCAAAATTTGAATTTGTATTATTGCTTCTGCATTACAGCCCGAATTAATAGAAAGGTGCAGCTTAGGGTCTTATTACACAATGTAATGGTATTATATGTTGCCATATTTCTTTTCAAAGTGATAACTGTTGTACCTCGCCTAAGTTCTGCGTAGACAAAAACACATTCACTTTTGTTGTTACAAAACAGTACTGACGCAGTATAAAATGCAATTAATGCAGAATGCCGCATCCTTACAATCCTGTAGTATGAAGATAAATAGAGTAACTCTGTAAATTGGCGGTACCCTGTGACCTTAAATAATCCGACCCTAGGTGTGCAGCAGGGGACCATTCCCAGGGAGTGATCCGGCGAACATTGCTAATAGAGGACACTGCATGGTTATGCCATGCGGGCTGGGTGGCTGCTGAAATCAGGTGCACCCACTGTATGCGCTGCTACACGGTGTAATATGGTGCATGCACCTGCAGCGACAAACATCACATCCTGGCAGCACACTTTGCACTCAGCCGAGGCACTGTCCTCTTGCGACAGTTATCACAAGTTAATCCTTTCCTTTAAAAATGACTTACGAGAAAAAAATCCACCCCCCCCACCCCCTCCTCCACCCCCCCTCCCCCTCTGTGTGCAAATCTGCACAGAAGACAGAAAGGATTTGCTGAGCCGTCTCTGTTTGATGCCATTCACACACAAACTGCCTGCAAAGCGGACCCCGTTGACCTATAGAGGAACACAAGGATTGGACGAGGGAAGAAGGGTCAAGAAGGGTATCTATTAACTATGCTGGGTGTTCTTTCCACTCTGGTGTATTTTTAGTTGAATATTGTTTTGGTTTCTCCACAAAGCTGCCTCTGTTTATTTGTATTCATGCAATCAAACACCATAGCACAAACCTGTATTAGCATAAAAGGGCACTTTATTAAGACAGGTTTGAAGTTTGCTAGCTTGTCAATATACAAATACATCCTAAAATCGTGCTCACTAATACATTTAAAATCCTGACATTTCTCTCCCTCAAAACTATCTAAAGTGTAAGCATTCCACCAAACCACTCCCCATATCCGGAAACCTATTTTTTCCTTCTTCCATTCACAGTTCTTCTCTTGCATTCCACAGTCAATGTCTTTCTTTCCCTCACGCCATATCAGGCATCTTCAAGTCAACGCTCATTGTCCTGTTCAAAAGCCCCAAACTTATTCATCCCCTCTCTTATCCCCCCGTCCCCACAATTCCCCCAAGAGGTGGATATTCCTGCTCCTGACTCTCCCTTAAACTACCGCCATCCAGGAAAGCCCTCTAAGGTATTTCCTGCCCAACCCAGTCCAAAGATGGGACCACAATTAACTCTGCACCACAGCTTTTCCTTCCATGCCTTTGCCAACAAATCCCCCAAATCCAGCATGTAACATGCAATCCCGAACTTTGACAAATGCACTCCATCCACAATGTACAAATACTCATCGTCCTTTTTAATACTCCTGCCGCAAAGTCATGCTGTGCCCTGGTCACCCCCCAACTCATTTTGCTGACTGGTACTGCTGGTAACTGACTCTGACTGAACCTGAGTGCTGCCGAACCAGGTCCAGGGCAAATGCTATGCTGAAGTGAAAACACCTACAAACACAAGGGTACACTATGGGTTAGGTTAGCCCTGAGATTGGCATGACCTCCTTCATAAGGCTCTAGTACATAACAGGGCAGGGGTCCTTAGTATATAATAGGGCATGGCAGTTTAGAGGCAAGCAGCCCTTTTTGCACTTGCATGTTGCACTGCTGAAGCCTGTGGTCAGTTTAAAAGTAACCCTGTGTTGCAGGACTGCTTTTAAATTGCAGATTGTGTCCAAACTCGATTTTGGTGTTTGGGGCATTTAGAAATTGATGAACTACAGTGTTTGGGCATATTAGGTACCCCCAGGGACTCCCCTAGGTGTCCAAGTGGTGGGGGGGTCAGGTAATTATAAGGAGGACCCTTATAGAATAAGTTTCAGATGCCCTGGTTTAAGTGAAATTGCACATTTCACTCCCAACATTGTGGTAAAGTACTTCCCAAATTCGACTTTTGTACTAGGAGCATTGTGGAGTGAGGATCTGTAATATTTTAAATATTCAGAACCCCTAAAGTATCCCCAAGGTATCCCAGGTGTGTGGGGTCCGGTAGATATAGGCAGGGTCCTTATAAAATATGTTTTTATAAGCACTGGTGTGGGAAAAATGGGCCAACTCATTTTCCCATTGCAAATCCCCTGCCACATAGGTTAACATGGCAAGAAGTTATTAAATATTGACTAACGTCAAGGAGGTGATACAAATATAATTCAAGGACTTCCCAAATTGGTATTGATAAATACAACAATATGGTATGGTTGAATTCATCTTTTTAAAAATGCAGCCCATTTCCCTTAAAGGAAAACGGGATGCATTTGAAAAGGAAATAAACTGAAACGTTTTTGTTTAATTTTGTATGGGCAGGCAGTGGTCCCTGGGACCACTGCCTGCCCTTAAAAAATATTTCCCAGGCATTCCCCTCCTATTTGCAAATGCTTTACCACCTACTTGAAGTAGGTGGTAAATTGCGACTGTTTTGCGACCGCAATTGCGGTTGCAAAACAGCCATACATAGGGCTCAGACTCGCTATTTGGAAGGGACGCCCTTGAAACGCCCCTTCCTAATAGCGAGTTGCAAATAAATTGCGACTCGCTAATTAGGGTTTGTACAACGGGTCGCAAACCCATTTGCGCATGCAAAAATACTTCTTACATCTTGCCCTTTGAACCCAGCCAGATGGTGGGATTAAGGCAGGAATGAGCAGATGCAAAGGGGAGATACTACGGAGTTTAGCCGTCCCGGAGGTGCATTTAGCTAGTTCTTCCCTCCCTGCTGGAAATCAGCCATGATGAATTTTGGAGAAATGGTGCTCCCTGGGAGGAAATAGTGCCACACTTTGGAGGATGTGGCCATACCCAGGGTTGTTATCCTGCACCTCATTGAACTGGAGTGCCCTCCTGCTTGACCCAGAGAACTTGGAATAAGTATCTGAGATGGGCAGAGTCTCTCAGATCTGCTGCTTGAAACTCAAGAAAGAACAAGGGTCAATGCTGGGAAGTTTGATTTGCACCAACCAGTCCCTGCACTCTGAAGACTGCGCCTGATGCACAATCTAGAACTACAGCCCTAGGGACTACTTTGCTTCAAAAGAACTAAAGAGTGGGCTCCCTGCAAGCTACAGGATAACAGAGCTCAACTGGAAAATCACCACCAAGAATCCTCAGCTTGGAGTACCACCAGTGGATTTGTAAGAGGTTTGTTCAAGTGGATTGAGGGAACTGAAGTTCCAAACTTTCAAGGACCATCTTGGAGCTTCCAGTCCCGTGGAGTACGTTTTGGACGCTTAGGGACCCTTTAGCAAACTTCAGGAAGAAGTACCAGAAGTTTGGTGAAGTTTGGAGCAACTTTGGAAAAAGCTCCTTAAGTGGACCGACTCGGCCAGGTCAGCCAAGCCGGTGACCCTCAACCGCGAGCCGGCTGGCTGTCCAGATTCGTCCCACGGAAAAGCTCTAGAGGTCCAACTTCCAGAGTTTGAACGGGAGTAAACTGAAACCCAAACTGGCGAACCCTCACTGAAGCCGACCTGGTGAAGAGCAGCGAGGGACCCCTGAAGAAAAAACTACATAAAAGTCAGAACGTAGGAGAGGTGACCGGGACCAACCACCAGAGTCAAGCCGCCCACATTCAACTGCGGGCCGGCCTGGATCCCTGGTTCGTCCCGCTGGAAAGCTCCGGAGATCGGACTTTCACAAGTTTGACCGGGAGCTCGTCGCAAGGCAAGCGGGCGAACCCTCACCGAATCTGGACTGGCTGAGAGCTTTGATGGACCCAGGAAAAAAAAGCTCCAGAAAAGTGTCTAAGTCAGAAGGCAAAATCTAGACCTACTGCATGGGGTAGCTGTACACTCCATCGCAGTCGGCCTGTAACTTTGACTTTGTCTCAGTCTAAAGCACGGGTACTCATAGTACGGCCCGCGGGCCGGTGGCGGCCCGGCAAGCCTTCCGTGGCGGCCCGCGGACCTTACAGACATCATACCTGTGTGTTTTTTACATCGCCGGTTGCAGCAGCGTGGAGCTTCTGGGGCCCGGGCGATTTCTTTTAAAGACCATTAACTTGTAAATGAGGCTTTGTTGAATTTCACCTCTTCTTAGCGCCCCTGCATCAGGGGCGCTAAGAAGAGGTGAAATTCAATAAAGCCTCATTAACAAGTGAATGGTTTTGAAACACCTGTTAAGTACTTGGGTGCGGCGGGGGCTGTGTGTGTTCTCGGAAGCTGTCTCAGCGCGGGTGAGGTGTCAAAGGGTGAGGAGGACAGCAGGGTGAGGTGACGGAGGGCAGCAGGGAGTGAGAGCAGCAGGTGAGGTGACAGGGGGAGGAAGACAGAGTGCGCAGAGGGAGGAAGACAGAGGGAGAGGGAGAGGGGGAAGACAGAGGGAGACAGATAGGGAGACAGACAGGGAGACAGAGGGAGAGGGAGGGAGACAGAGGGGGAGGGAGGGAGAGCGAAAGGGAGACAAACAGTGATTCAGAGAGAGAGAGAGAGAGGGAGGGAGACGGAGAGAGAGAGGGAGACAGAGGGAGGGAGACAGAGAGAGGGAGGGAGACAGAGAGGGAGAGGGAGGGAGACAGAGGGAGGGAGACAGACGGAGGGAGAAAGATGGAGAGAGGGAGACAGAGGGAGGGAGTGAGACAGAGGGAGACGGAGGGAGATGGAGAGAGGGAGGGAGACAGACGGTGAGAGAGATAGAGAAGGAGACAGGGACACATAGGGAGGGAGACATAGGGAGACGGAGACAGAGGGAGACAGGGAGGGATAGGGAGGGAGGCAGAGAGAGAGGGAGGGAGAGAGAGGGAGAGAGGGAGAGAGAGAGAGAGAGAGAGGGAGGGAGAGAGAGAGAGGGAGGGAGGGAGACAGACAGAGAGAGAGAGGGAGGGAGGGAGACAGAGAAAGGGAGACAAACACAGAGAGGGAGATAGAGGGAGGGAGAGAGAGAGAGAGATAGAGAGATGGAGGGAGGGAGAGAGGGAGGGAGGGAAGGAGGGAGAGGTAGGGAGACAGACTGAGACAGACAAGAGGGAGACAGAGGGAGGGAGACAGACAGAGGGAGGGAGAGGGAGGGAGACAGAGAGAGGGAGAGGGAGGGAGAGGGAGGGAGACAGAGAGAGGGAGGGTGACAGGGAGGGAGACGGAGAGAGAGGGAGGGAGACAGAGAGAGGCAGACACAGTGAGGGAGACAGAGGGAGAGAGAGAGAGGGAAGGAGACGGAGCGAGAGATAGATAGATAGATAGATAGATAGATAGATAGATAGATAGATAGATAGATAGATAGATAGATAGATAGATAGATAGATAGATAGATAGATAGATAGATAGATAGATAGATAGATAGATAGATAGATAGATAGATAGATAGATAGATAGATAGATAGATAGATAGATAGATAGATAGATAGATAAAGATGTGTGAATGCCGGGTCTGGTGGCTCAGTGGACGAAGGCGTCCGCTGCAGGGGCCTGTGTTCAACCTCATGGTCATAGTTTTTTTTTTGCTCTAGCCCCGCCTCCTCCCCCACTGCCCCCGCCCCCACCGGTGCGGCCCTCAGCCACAAACCACACTGTAAATTTGGCCCCAGAGAGAAAGTTTGTGAGTATCCATGGTCTAAAGCAACCAGATGTCCCAATAGGCACTTATAGGTTTGTAGGTGCTATATAGTGCTAATTGTTTTTAAATTCATGTCTCCGGTTTCCTACATTGGATTTTGGTATTATTTTAAAGATAAAAATATTTCCTATTTTTATAAATTGGTGTTAGATTTTTATTGTGTGTAGTGGCTTAATTATTTACTAAATTAGTTTTTTTTAAATGCTTTACATACCTGTCTTTGAAGACAAGCCTGCCTGCTCGCATCCAAGCTACCAAGAGTTCAGCATGGGAATAATTTTCTAAGACCTTTACTGAGCCCTATTTTGTGTTTATGGGCTTACTGCCAGTGGCAGGTATACATTTGCCACTACTAACAACCCACTTTCCAACAACTCCATTGTGATACAACCCTTATTGCCTTGTTTAAATGTGTCCTCGCCTTGACCATCACTGCATGTTTCATTTCACCTCTTCAATGTCTTCCTGGCACAAATTCCATCCACATGAGACATGTTCCAGACCATTTTCTTTTTAGCAGTTGCAAATCCTCTTTCATTTGTTTCATGAAAGTGAAACCTTATAGATGTACCAGAAATTCTCCCCTAGATGTATAGTTTTAAATAATTGTTATTAGTTTCTTGAAATAGACCTTATTACAGATCATAAATGATGTGCACTACATATACAATCATTTGCTTTAAAAAGGAGATGTACACAGATAATTATAATAAGATGTTTGACTAACATACCAGTGCACCCTCTACTTGGAAACAGTTCTGCTAGAAAAGACAATAGTCTGCCCCAGAACAAGTCACTTTTTTCCCACCACATCACCGCATTCCTGCTGTGAGGCAGTCCAACGATACGGTCATATATTTGCCATTCCGCATATTTTTTCAACCAGCAAACACTTGAATGTCTAACTATTCACGTATTTGCAGAAAGACCCTTAACAAAACCTGTAGTGAAGAAAAGAAAATTATCAGTCATATCTGACCATAATAATCAGCTAATATGTATTACACTTCTTGATGTGTTTGTCACTGTATTTTAATTTCCATCTCCCTATTCCTCTGATCTCATTTCAATTCAAACTCAGCCTTGCAACCTCTGTAGTTACTCCTGTTCTAAAAGCATGAGTCACATACTTTTCTGGCTCTGCTCCCAATTTTTGCAACACTTTCCTCACTACAGCCAACAAATTCAAAGCAGTCGTCCAAGACCCAACCTTGTGACAAGAAACCTCTTCAAATCTTTTCCCAGGCCATACCAGAAAACGTTCTCACTTCCTCACTGGACACACCTTAGTATTGCCCTGCTGTTTAACCAAATCCGCCTACCTATGATCTTGTTTTGAGACATGTAATCAAATCCTCAGTCTTTACAAGTAAATTAAACATGCCAATTGGGTATAAACCAATGTTTCCAATATTTTAAGGAGAGGGTACAAGCACTTTAGCTCTGGGTAGCAATAGTAGAGTGCACAGAAACTAATTCAGCAAAAAAAAGATAGATAGGAGGTGTGAAGCAAAAGGTCTGGGGATGACCCTGCCGAAAGGGCCAAGTCAAACACCTTCCTTCAATGTGATCAAACCTTATCTTATTGCCAAAATGCCTAAATTCCTGCATTTCTGTGAGTATCGTATAATGGAGCAGAGTGGATTGGAGTTCAGTGATGTTGTGTAAGATAGAGAGTAGTAAACTGTACAGGAGTCTCTACTCCCAAAGTTGTCTCAGGCTGTTGCTTTAAGACATGGTTTATAACACTCTAACAAGCAATAGAGAACAGAGGTCAGACAATGGGAAACGTATTCAGACACAATGAACCATCGCACTCAAACACTGATTCCTGTGTCTGCGTCAAATCCATCAACTGAAGGTGGCGTATTGATTCTCAACAATATTACCATCAATATGTGCCTACCCATCTTGATTGACAAGAATGGCATGAGGTGGTCAGGCAACCACTAGCACCAAAATGTCTGGAGAGTGCTTCTAAACAGAGGAATATTGGCAATAGACGTGTTTTTGTTTTGCTCATATACACAAGAACAATGAAACACAGCTCCCCATGGATTATAGACGAGCACAGGGAGTGTTGTGGACTCAATGGAATCATCTGAGTAGCACCACAAGATGCATGACTAAGCCTGTGTTTCCTCCCAATGAGTCTACGCTGGACAACCATGAAAAAGTACTCCTGACTCTCACTGCAGCTTTAGAGAGCTGAGAGGGAGGGGATGTGAGTGGGCAGAAGGCATTGGACTTCTCAGACCAAAAGGGGGGCATTCTGCCTCATGTGCTAGGGGAGGTGTCTGTTTCCAATTCAGCATTCACACAGTTTCAACAGGCTGGTCATTCATTTCGACCTGGCCACCACTGTTTTAGTGACATGTCTATTGGGTTAATTAACAAAATCTGTTAAGCTTCATTCTTGGGGGTTCTTGCACTTACATTTACATGTGAAATATGTCAAGTGTCTACGTAAATAGGTCACAGTTAAGGGGGAAACACAAAAGGGTAAAAAACGTCACTGGCAATCATATCGTTTTTGATTTATGATGACAATTAATACAGAAGTATATAAGCCAGGCACTATGGGGCATATTATCAACAGCCATGTTTCCGGCACTTATCGTCGGAAAATCTGCGATTTTCCAATCGCGCAATCGTCAAGGCGTCCCTAACATGCATTAGTGCATGTTAGCTGCCGTTTTTTTAACGCTTCTCATGTTAGCGATATACATCGCTAGTGAGATGCAAAATAGGCGTTCCTACGAAAAACAACATGAAAAAAGTCGCAAACACAACATCACGGTATTTACAATGCGGCCCCGGAACCGCGGAGCGATAAAAAAAGCCGCAGTAACCATGGTTACCGCCAGATTCTTACGCCTGGTAAAAACTTGACTTAAGCATGTTTTGTATGGGAGGTGGATTGTCTGGTTAATTCCACACTCCCCTATTAACAAGCTTTTCATTAGCGCTGTGAAATCATCGCTGGATTTCACACGCTAATGATGATTATCAGAGTCTATCGCTGGATTGTACATCGCCTGTTAGCAAAGCGTTGCTAATACGCAGCTAACACGGCAATGTAATTCAGCGATAGAGGGCGATAATGAAAAACGCGCTAAGCGAGATTTGCGATATTTATCGCGTGTTCTTGGCAATATGCCCCTAAGTTTTTCCTGACATTAGGAAAGAGTCAAACAAGAAACAAAGAAGAAAATCTGAAAGGAAATCCAGCTCCAGAGGATCATAAATTTGGGACACAAATTATAGCATGTGGGCAATGATCACAGTGAAAAATAAAGAGTGCTTCCCAAAAAATCCTTCACTAGTTAAAGCCTCTCATACAGCATTCAAATAGGTACTGACATCACATCAAAAGATTCAGGGGCATCCTATCGCCGCTTTAGCAGCACTTTTTTGCTGCTAAAGCGGCGATAATTTTATCGCCCTATTAGCAGTCTGCAGCTAACGGGCCTTAGCGCGAGTTTTTTGGCGATAGCGGCTCGTTTTTTTATCTCAAATCATGTTAGCGATATTTATCGCTAATGACATGCACAGTAGGCGTTCCCGAGCAAATAGGCACGCAAACACCACTACTCCATATTATCAAGAGGCTCCTTGAAATTATGAAGAGGCAAAAAACTGGCTCTAACTGCAGTTAGAACCAGTTACTTAAGACCAGAAAATAGCTGGTCTTAAAAATGGTGATGAAACTTAGGCCCATATCTCTGCAGGTTTTGGCACTGGCCAGGACTGCAAGCAATGTTGCAGCGCTGCCCTGCGACAAAACTACAGTGCAGGAATGCACACAATCAATAAGATAGTGCGCATTCCTGTGCCACAGTCATGAAAAGTGTTGTTGCGCTGCGACATGACAGCGTTGCAACACTTCTCACTACGCCCTTCTTGCGACAGCATGGATGCGCTGTAATCACTTGACAGCGCTCCATGACGCAAGTAATAAAAGATACGTCAGGAATCCTGATGTATCTTCCTGCAGTAAAGTCACGCATTGCTGCAGTCGTGTCACAACCATGACGAAACTCCAGCAATGCATGGGGCCAGCCTATCCCTGTGGCACTGCCTCACCCTCATGCCTGCCAACAGGCAGGTGGAAGGTACTGACGCAGTGCTGTTCATGAGGGGTGCCCAAATGTCGGCGCTGTTGGAGATCCATCGGTGGTGGTTGTGCGCTGCGGTATCATCGTTTGGAAGCATTGTTGGAGCGTTGGTGCGGAGGGAGTTGATGAGATGATCTTCGCTGGCCTTGATCCAGCTGCGAGGGGATGCGATCATGGCAGTGGCGTCCAGTGGGCAAGGTGAAGATGTGATGTTACCAATGATGGTCAGTCCAGGAGAGTCCGGTGTTGCTCCTATAGTTGAAGTACCCGCTGGCGGAGGTGATGTGCTCGACCGTGTGTCCTGCTATGTGGTCTGTTGAGGTGACTTGCTGCTTGCGTCTGATGTCGGTGACCCTCCCCAGGAGGGGGTGGTGCTCTGGTCACTGGGTTGTCCAGGTGGAACTTGAGTTCACCAAGTTGGATGTCGTCGGTGGAAGAGAGACCCTGGGGTGCAATGAGGTCTACAATGGTATTGGAGAAGAGGGGGCAATGGCCCGGGGGGCCTCCACATGAGGGTGCCACAGAGGATCTTCTTGGGCTTGGTCCGGATCTGGGAGTTCACGTGGTCCATGGTCACCCTTGGCACATTAGAGTGCGTTGTCAGTCGGAGTGTGCCTCTGTAGGTGATGGCAGTGCCTCCTCCTTGACTGTCGGGGCTGATCCTTACGGGTGATAATGCAGTCGTCAGTGATGGTGAAGGTGACACCCGGCATGGAGCAGAGGTTGGTCCTGGCAGGCGAGGTGGCGTCCAGGGTTGATGGCAAGGAGGGCGCTGGTGTCATAGCGGTGGAGTGTCCAAGAGGAATGCTCCTTGGTGCTGAGCGAGGTCCAGGGGCAGACGGACGCAAACGGCGTAGCTTATGGGTTGCCTTTGGCATGGGAGTAGACTATTGCAACGCAGGCAGTACACCGTTAACAACACAACTCCGACAATGCGGATGCCTTAACATCGCATTTGATCACAACGCATTGTGAGGTCAGTAATGAGGTAATTTAAAGTTTATCAGGTGTGTAAGGGTTTTGGGGTAAAATTTTAAAATGTATGTTTTTCTTGGGGTAAAATATGAAAGTTGGGGTGTTTGTTGGGGTAAAATATGAAAAATCAGGTATTTTTTGGGGTATTTGTTGGGATAAAATATAAAAAATCTTGTGTTACTTGGGATAAAATATGAAAAATTGGGTGTTTGTTGGGGTAAAATATGAAAAATGGGGTGTTTGTTGGGGTAAAATATGGAAAATGGGGTGTGCATTTGTCTCAAATGTGATTTTTATGTGTTTATTGGGGGCTCAAAAAAGGAATTCCAGGGTTCACGGTTGGGTTTGTTGTGCAATGGTTACTTTTGGGTTGCACTCACTGAAGTGGGAACAGTGATCTTTATGTCTCCGCTATGCAACACCCACTCTACTGTTGCAATGTGCCTAGTATTAGTATGAATTGGAATGGAATGCGAGGTGATGGCATGCATCGCAACTACGTATGTGCCTTTGGCACACAAGTGGTACGCCCGCTCTGCATGGGCGCACAGCGGCCACCATTGAGAAGTGTGCTCGACAGCTGTGAGGTGGTAAACGCCGGAAATAACACTGGATGGTGTGTGGACGCGGGGATGTGTGTGTGATCGTGTGTTGTTAAAAATGTATTGAGGGAAGTCTTACCTCGAAGCTGTGTCCCGTGTCTTGGTAGCTTCTGCTCTCCTGCGTCTGCTTCCAGGAAAAGGAAGTAGGCAGCCAGGCTCCCTCCCCTGAGTCAATCACAACGCTGTAATGCAGCGGTGGGATTGGTAATCGGCAACGGGACAAGTCATGCAGCCAGGGGCCGGAGGGGTGGCCATGTTCTCCATGCAGGCTGTAATGCAGCCTGCATTGCAAACAGGGAAGTGCACATGACTGCTTTGGGCGGCCTGAGTGGGCCGACAAAAAACAGTCACTGCACACTTGAGTGGGCATGCCAATCCGCCCATGCCCTACTTTGTGTTTTGAGCAGTCCTACCCACCCTCCCACCCCATTAGGATACATAGCATGATTACATCAGTTAGTTATCCCTTGTTTTTAACTTGTGATCTGTTTTTTTGGCCTCTCGGAGCCCGCACTTCCCGCCTCCTGCCGCTGCTGCCCCTGTGGCCCCGCACCCCTGTCCTCGCCCATTGCCGCCTCCCAGCTGATCATTCCGCCCCCCTCCTAAATGGCAGATGCTGTGTGATTGCGCAGCGGACGTGCGCCGCTGGCGCGCAGAAGGCATGTCTAAGCCAAGCCCGTCTGCGTCCGTCCGTGACCTACCGCGACCTGCGCCAGGAACCCTGGATCTCGAGCCAACCACTGCTACAGCTCAGCCACCCTCCACGCACTCAACCACAGAAAACTCAGAGACTGACAACAGGCCTCGCCAAACATGACCCAGGGCCAGTTCTCCTGCCTACACTGCCGCCAGACCTTAACCACCACCCCGGCCTCCAACACATCCGATGCCAGCATCGCAGCCAGAGAACTCCCCACATGGATCTCCAACTGCGCATACAAGCTCGCCCCGCTACACAAGTCCGACAAACAGCGCCCCAGGAAAGCCGCCTGGTTTACCACCGATCTCCAAGAAGCAGGACGCACCTGTAGATGCCTGGAGGAGAACTAGAGAAACACCAAGACACCCGAAATCTACACCACCTACAAGGACGCCATGACGGACTACCACAACCATATCCTCAACAAATCAACCAACTCCAGGCAACTCTTCAAGGTCATTCATGAATTCACCAACCCACGCAGCGAAGACACAAACATCACCCCGTCCCAAGACCTCTGCGATAAGCGTGGAACCTGCTTCCACTCAAGATCAAAAATACTCTACAACAACATTGCTGACCATCCACCAGACGCCACAGCCGGCCCCCGCCCCTGACATACCAGCCAGCCCACCATCTCCACCTGGATGCCGGTCACAGCCGAATACACAGCCTCGAGCATGAAAGGCATCCACTCGGGGGCCCCACCAACCCCTGCCCTCCTCACATCTACCACAAAACGAGAACGCCCTACTCTCTGCCACTGATCGCATCCACCCCTTCCTGGAGCAAGGCCACTCCGCAGCTCTCATCCTACTCAACCTTTCAGTGTCCTTCGACACCATCTCCCACCGCACACTAGTCGCCAGACTACACGACGTTGGCATACAAGGAACAGCCCCAGACTGGAGCCGATCATTCCTCACCAGAAGAAGCCAAAGGATCAGACTACCACCCTTCCTCTCCGATCCCACGTAAATCACCTGCGGAGTCCAACAGGGGTCATCTCTGAGCCCGACCCTCTTCAGCATCTACATGGCCCCCTCGCTGCCATCGTCTGACAACACAGCCTCAACATCGCATCATACGCTGATGACACCCAGCTCATCCTCTCCCTCAACAAAGACCCCACCACCCCCAGACTCAACTTCCAGAAAGGAATGCATGACGTTGAAGTCTGGATGAACAACAGCTGCCTGTAGCTCAACACCGAGAAGACAGTAGTCCTCATTCTATTAACCACCCCTTCAGCATGGAACAACGCCTGGTGTCCGCCGCCCTCGGAAGCCCACCTACACCCTCGGACAACCCCCAAAACATCGGCATCGTACTCGACTCATCCCTCACCATCCGTACGCCGTCATCTCCAGATGCTTCTACATCCTCCGCATCCTCCGCAAGACCTTCAAATGGAGCCCCCCTGAAATCAAGGAAGACAGTCACACATGCACTCATCACCAGCAGACTGTCACGCTAACTGTGCTTAGCAATAGTTATTGTCAGACATTGATGATATGCCCCTTAATCTTTTTCCCTGCTTTGCTCCCATTCACTATACCCCAGGTAACATTAGTGCTGGCTGTGATGCTCCAAAAGATCCCAGCCATTCCCAGTGGCCTCTCTGTCAGGGTGAGAGACTCTGGACAGGAGGAGACACACCACATGCTGTGCCTGCTCATTTTGGCTCATTGTTCTATTGCACAAGACAATGAGACAGGCATTATCTGTACTTAGCTATAATGAGCTCTGATCTTTGCTCTAAGGCTACAGCAGCCTTTAAGATCAAGCGCCAGCTCCCAAGCCAGACATGGGGGCATATTTACAAGCAGGCGATAATTTTATCGCCTAATTAGCAAGGCCACGATAACGCGTGAAACCTTGCTTTAGCATCAGGATTCCCAACGCCCAGCTTTGCATCTCTAATGAGATGCAAAGTGGGCGTTCCTGACCTAACATGACAGGAGAAGTGTCGCTAAGCGACATTTCTCCTATCATCAAGCCCCACGCTATGAAACATAGCGTCAGGAAAAGTAGCGATAACCCATATTATCACTACTTTCCTTACGCCTGCTTCAGGGCTGACTTAGCCATGATATCCTATGGAAGGTGGATATCATGGCTAAGTTTGTGGGGCCCTATCAACAAGCTAAGGCCACATTGCGTGAGATTATCGCTGGGTTTCCAGCGATAATCTCACGTTAGGCAGTTAGCGTGAGGATTTTTATCGCTGAGGAGATAAGCGTTGCTAATAGCACGCTATCTCAGCGATAAAAATCCACGTTACCCGGGGATAATTATCCTCACGCTAAGAGCACTGAGCGATAATTATCGCCGGGTGTTGCTGATATGCCCCAAAGTGATTATATCTGCGCCGGAGAAAACCGGCCCACCAGCTGGCCTTTTCCCCATGCCCGAAGTGTGTATCGGACAGGAGACTGCACATCACATTGCATGGATATACCTGGATAGGGAGTGGTGGGTACATGTGCAGCATCCCATTTTCTTGTTCATATAGTTTGATGAATTCAGTAGTCTCTGGTCAGCTGATTAGTGGATCACAAAGTGTGCTGTGGTAGGTAAAGTAACAGATGCTTTTCAAGGCTGGAATTAGAAGAAGGAAATATAATTGCTCAAATCTTACACTCCCACCTATTTACCTAAATGCGTTACACAAATACAATTCACTGGTTGCTGTTTGCATGCATCCATCCCTAGGACCTAGTAATTAGTAAACGTGTATATATAAGATGCTACAGAAATTCGAGGGAACAAATCCTTTGGGTGTGTCAGGTTTTTATTATTTTTACTGCTGGCAGATTTTTTTTTTTAAATGAAATATGAGGGATTCTTGCACTTTATAATTTAACTGCTGAATTCCGAAGTTCTACTTTGTTCTTTAAGTTGACAGCCAACACATGCTTAACTTGATTTAGTGCACAGGCTCAGGGCCTTTTCATGACAGGAATCAATAATTCAGAGTGAAGAAAAGGTGGTATGGCCCATTATTGCCGCTTTAGCGGGACTATTCCTGCCGCTAATGCGGTATCGCCTAAATGACTATCGCCATTGTTAACATGTTGGAGGGAGTTTTCTACGCCGTTCCCTGGAACTATCGTCTGTTACCGACGTGTTGATAATACGTTGATAACAAGGCGATAAATGTCAGGGAAAGAAGGCGATAAAGAAAACTCCGGTAACCAAGGTTGGCGATAGTTATCGCCAGTCCTTGGTAATATCCCCCTCAATTTCATCATGGATTGGAAATTTAGACAAGTTCCGTTAATTCGACCTCTATCTAGGAAAGGACATTCATAAGTCTTAACCACACCCCTTTGGCAGCAGAGATTGGTGAGGGTGTCTTCTATCCAAGAACTGGGGAAATGGGATTCCATTCAAGTCGGGTATCAGGGCGATAGAACCCCGCAAATGATTTGATTTAGTTCTGTTGCTCCGGTTCCCGACTTGAAAGGACTCCCATTTCCCCTCATTTCTTGGATTGAAGACTCCTTTACCCATCTCTGCTGCCAGTGTTATGCAGTTGGCACTTCATAGCTACTTATTGAGGGAGCCGCGGCCCTAGAAGCCTCACCTATGAGAGAAGGCCTCCTCATTCGGTTATTATCGAGCTTGCATTAGCCCAGGTTCCCCAGGTGCCTGCAGCCTCTGCTGCATTAAGTTTTAGCACCCTGAAGAAGCTGTGACCTGTTCTTGGGTCTTCCACCGAAACGCACGTCGGCACAGGTCCCAGCTGATCAGCACAACCTCCTCATTATAATCATCATTTCATGTCTCCATTTTGTCTGCATTTGAAGGTCTCAAAAAATATTCATTAACCATCTATTGGATAAAAGCTGTCGAACTGTGAAAATTGTGCTTTATGGAACAACTATTAAGGTTCCTGTTTTAATTATTTGTATGGCATCTTGGACCGTTCCCTGTTGAGGTTATTGGTGTCTGATGGAGTGGGGTGCCATTGTGCAGTTTGTTGTGTGAGTGAATGGGTATGGTTCTGAATGGTTTGTGTGGCTAGTTGGTAGTATGGTATATTTGACTGGTATGTTTTTACACCTGGGCACCATAGTATGTACCACTGTTTATCGATCTGTCATTATATTTTTTATAATATTTGTTTATGTAATTTTGATACTTATATTATTAATTTGCATAATAAACTTAAGGCATTCGTCCCAAAATAATTGCTGCATGGTGTAGTTGTACAGTTTTCCCTCTTTTCTTGTGCACACTGCTACATGCCTAACGGGGTGGGCTAGTGTATTTCCCTTTCTTTTGATCCTTGACGTGCAGCTTATTAATAAATCATTTTCAGGCAGTGGGTTTGTGTTTGATCGACATTGATGTTTTCTCCTGTTCCCCTGCCTAGGTATTAGTGCAGGGGTCCCCTTCTGTGTGATTATTAGGACATAAGGTAGCCCATCGGTCAGGGTGGCCTATAATTAAAAGGTTGGACATGCACTTTTTATATTACAAGTCCTGTTAGTGAAAAACTCCTAAATATGGTATTTGTATAGTGTAATTATAGATATTGTTATTGATTTTAAATAATGTATGTTTTAAAAACGATGTCTAAACATTAATAAAGTATGAACTGAAAAATCCTGGAATGGAGTTATCTTGAAAAACAAGCAAGATGTCCTCTGATGGTGCTACAGGCTCCGGTTTTCGGAGAACATGTATGTTCCTTTACTTTATTAGACTGGATGGCGGACTCATTTACTGACGGCTACAATGACTTCCTTTTGGAGGCTGTTGCAACATACTGTGCCTACACGTTGATGGATTAAATTGGCAGATCTACATCTTCCGCACTTACTAATTCTAATATTTTTACTTTTTATTTTTTTACTCCTGATTGGGCTGTGGAACGCCCCTGAGAGATGTTTGAATTTTAAACTTTTTCCCCAACAAATTTTTCGAACTTTCACTACCAATTATACGGATTGGCAATACATGACTTTGGTTCTGTCTCACTCGAACTTGAACTCTGCGTTCATACATTGCTTCCCTATTCTGTTAGTGGTCCGATCAAGGGAGGGTGTAATGAAGACAGGGTTTTATGTGCACACATTGCTATGTTAGCATAGGCGCTTTAGAAGTTAAAAGCCATCTTGCCACTTTGATGGTTTTGCACATGACACCACAGGTAGCTGTTATTACAAGTAAAACTGCTTGCTTGCTTTTTCTTCTCATGAGAACGGTCTGTTGTTCACATCCCTAGATGTGCACCGCAAGCTTGGTCTGAATACTGTGTGCAGAAACCGTCAAGGTCAAATAACAATGTATGCTGTTGGGTTCAGGTTGAACGGCCCACGCTCTAGACACAACAAGCACACAGCTGCAAATATCTGAAACTCGGGTGCCTTTAATATTGCATTTACATGCATGATTCAGGCACTTGGAGAAAAACCTTTCCAGACACAGAGAGCAGAGCTGATCCTGTGATGTGATTCACCTAAGCTGATCTTTGAGGTATGGGGTTCCCCATTCAAACCTAGAGACCTTCTATTAGTTTATAAAACTAGCTTACTAGCCAGGGGAGGGTATTTCACAAGGTATTATAGGACCTGTTTCCACTATCATTATAATATGATTTCTCCCTTCATTTTCTATGGGATTGTAACAATATGTTTTTATTTCTAATCATTTGTCTGCTTATGTCAGCCAAAGTACTGCACCTTAGAGCACGTAGTTAAAAATAAACATTTTAAACTTTTCCGTGTCTCTGATTACTCTTGTTGTGGACTGATATGAGAATAATAACAAAAAGGTGTTTCTGATTCCCACCATTCCTGAGTCTAAGTCGCTTGTTCTGGGTTGTCTAATCATTGGTAGCTTTGAGATGATACGGAGAACGAATGAGACACTGATGCTAGTCGGATAGGGGTTCTGGGTACTGAGGTGAGTTTTTTGGTACACCACAATTCACTGAGGTACTGGTTTCCTGCGCATAGTTCTGTGCATGAGCAGAATCCCCGCAACAAAACCAAATGGTAAAGTTAGATAGTGCATTGACTTAAGGGACTTGAATGGGTGTGTGTGGGTGGATCAGCATCCCCTGCCTAATATTGGTGACTTGTTTTCCGAATTGAAGGGGGCAACAGTATTTTCAACTTTCGATCTATCTAGTGCGTACCACCAAATAGCATTGATGAAGAAAGCAAACCGTACACATCATATATAACTTCTGAAGGGGCTTTTAGATACAGGAGGATGCCCTTTGGATTGATTTCGCTGTCATCAATCTTTCAAAGGGTTATGCATAAGCTCTTTAAAGATCTAATAAATGTACTATTCTTCCAGGATGATATTTTGGTCTTTGGAAGTGATAACGCAGAAATCTCAGGGTAATCTCTCTTTGGAATCTTTGGAAAATGTGGCACCATTACCTTTAATTACCATCACCCTTTTTTCCGCTCAAGGTGACGGATCTTGGCCACCATATTTTGACCAAAAGAGCTCCTTTGTAAACATGGGCAATAATCAAATGCAAATAAACATTTACATTTTAAAGGGATTTATTTTCTAATTAATATGGAAGATTCCTGACTCTTCATTCATTAGTCAGGTATCAATCAGGTTACAGAATTAGTAAGAAAAAATAAAGTTAGTACAGAGCATATTATAATTTCCATACAGTGCATTCCATAATGGAGAGAATCCCTATTCTGAGAAAATGAGGCACAAATTATGTCAGTCAGAGCTCAAGAAGAGTTCAAGAATAGAAGCAAGAGTGAGATTAGCATGAAGTTACATCAATTAATAATAATTGCAGAATCTCCCATTAAGAGAAATAAAGCATAGAGCAAGTAAGCCTTGGCAAAGCCAGTTAGTCAATGCATAAAGCTTGGGGATTTTAATAAAAGTCACATTGGAACAAAAAATACATCTAATCTGCCTTCATCCGCCTCAGTTCTGCTCTCCATAAAACTCTGCCTTCTCCTTCCCTGCATCTGTAAATCAGATCTGCTCTGCTCTCTTCAGTTCTGCATCAAAATCTGAGGCTCTTGTGCAGCCTCCCATCTCTAATCTGTCAAGGTCTGTCTCTCGCAAAGGTCTCTGCAAGGGTTCTGAAATTCCTAAACTAGGAACACGTTTATATAAAACATAATGTTATAAAGTAAGTGGCATGAGCTCCGTCTTCATCTAATTGCATTCTCTAAAGGACACCTCCACCCCTCTGCTGTCTGCGCAGGTCATTAATCAGACAGGCGAAAATTCTTCCAATGACACATACTGACTTCATCGCCTAACCTTCCTTTAAAGAAATATTTTATTTTTAGCTAAACACATAACATTAGCTGCAAAAGAAAGTATTGATTAAGCAAGAGACATTAAACAGAACACATAAAATATGTGTGTTTTCTATTCTCTTTAAAGCAAAGAATTAAATGAGGATTTGTTTAAACATTTCCAGCAACTAAATAGATGAGGCTCCAAGTTTACATACTGTAAATTATACCAACCGCTCTCTCTTTCACAAGGAGACATTCCTTTGCTTATCTTGAGGGTCAATTGGGGCTTACAGAGCAAGAGTTGAATCATGTGCTGTTTCTGTGTTTCTACATTTTAAAATGTGTTAATTCTAATACAATTCAGATTCTACGAATACATACATACACCATTTGCACAGTGAGGACAAAAATCTAAACTAAACACATTTAAGTCCACCATATAAATTACTTGTACATAGGTTGCATAATTTATTAAGTATAATACCTCTGACTAAAGCCGGTGAATATCAAAGCCTAAAGTTTTGATTTTGCAGCACCAAATGTTTCTGTGTTACTTTTTAAATACAGTCTTATTTCTGAAGCCCAAGGAAGATTTGTCATGAGTGATGTTAAATTCTATAGGAAATGTTTACTCTCTTTCAAGCCTCCCTCTGATGATTTAAATCATCACAGCTCTGAGGATTTGTAAATCATCACACCAAGTTCATTCCACATGTGAAATAATTTAAAGAGCCCCCCTATCATTAGTTGAATCAATATATATTTTTCTCTACCTAAAATATTGGTAGTGGTGGATGTGGTTGTGGTGGATATGGTGGTTGTGGTGGTGGACATGGTGGTGGTGGACGTGGTAGGGGTGGATGTGGTGGTGGACGTGGTGGTGGTGGACGTGGTGGTGGTGGACGTGGTGGTGGTGGATGTGGTGGTGGTGGATGTGGTGGTGGCGGACGTGGTGGTGGTAGTGGTGGACGTGGTGGTGGACGTGGTTCACGTGGTGGACATGGTGGTGGTAGTGGACGTGGTGGTGGATGTGGTGGTGGTGCTGGTGGTGGACATGGTGATGGTTTTGGATGTGGTGGTGGTGGACGTGGTTGTGGTGGTGGACGTGGCGGTGGATGACTATTGGGTGGGAGGGTGTTTGCAGAATGCAGAAGAAGAGGAGTCTCGAAGGGGGCACATGGGAGTGCAGAAAGAAAAAACAAAAAACGGCGAGTAGCTAGAACATGAAACAGATTTAACGGGGTGGTCCCTTTTTATAGAGCATGAGAATGTTCCTTAGCACCCCATTTTTAGTAAACAGGGGGACCATGGGGAGATTAATTGATTAATCACACATGATGATCACGTATGATTAATTGATTAAGCACGCATGATGATCGCATGCGTAAGCTGGTGTTGTTCGAGTCACGGCGTTGGCTTACCAATGTGTGATTCAGGGCAAATTAGTTAATCCCTCGTGCCTTCTAAAAGGCAATGTGTTCCTGTGTGAATGTGCTCTTGTGTAATTATAACTGGGTGTCTTGTAAAGGTCTCTACTGCTCTTGAGTTCAGTTTGCGCTGTATGAATGTGCTAAACAAACAGCCAGCAAACCTTGGAGAGCAAGAGCCTATTATATCCGTTCATGTAGCGCACCCACAGCAATGAGGGCTCTGTACAGCCCAGTACTGCACACTACACAACAAACAAATATTCATTCATGTAGGGCACGCACAGTAATGAGGGCTCTTCACAGCCCAGTACTGCATTTAAAATGTAAAGCGCATTAAAGCGCAATGCTCTGTTAATAAAAATAAAAAACAGGTTGTGCCTACAGTGAGAGTGGCTCACAAAGAAAAGAAACAAGATGATGGCCACATCCAGTCAAGCATCCCGCGGACTGCCCTATGCTCAGGATCACAATGGCTGGACCTCACGCAGAGTAAAAGGGAAAGAAAGTAGCATAAGTAAGCAGGAGACAGTGTGCACATGTCCACAATAACGCTGCTAATGCCTTTGCTGCACATGAAGGTCCGATTCCACTAGGAGAACAAGCGCGGTCCCGAAAGTGAAAGAGGACCGCGCTGCCGGTGGAGCATGATGATCTCTTATCTTTATGGGGCCATGTGTTTCTAATTAGAAACACATGGCCCCATAAAGATAAGAAAGTGCTTTCCGACCGCAGCAAAGCAGGCGACCCAGTCCGGCTTGGAGGCCAAAGGGCATCTACAGAAAACCCTAATTTCCAATGGCAGGCCACCGTTTAGCATAAACGATGACGCCAGCCAATGGAAATTAGGGGCGGGGCTTAAAGCCCTTTTCTAAAAGTCCTTGTTCACAATAAATCTAGCTGAGGCGGGCAGCGCTTTGCGCTCCAACGCCACGCGAGACCTAAACAAGGCATGTGTTGAAATGCACTTAACTGGGAGCAGCAAGAAAGAAGAAGGATTGTCACAGCTCCATCATTTTATAGATCCTGTTTAGAGCAAAGGTCTTCAAACTGGAAGGCCTGAATTGATCTCAGGTGATGTGCAGAGCACTGGCCAAGAGGATCAGCATGCTGAAAAAGGTGCTGTGGAAAAAAACAGTGTGGCACTGAAACACTCTATAATGGGTTATCAGAAATTGTCATTGTATTTATATAGCACTTACTACCCCTGACGAGGTGTTGAAGCACTTTTTGGCATTGGAAAGTTTGAAGACTACTAATTTAGAGCATTGTTAGGTCAGACTGTAGTTGTCACCATGTGAATCATGGGATGTGTAGTTCCCATATGTTTTGTTTCTATATCTCTCACTACATATAATGATATATATTTGTAAGGCTGCAGCAGGGTTAAAGGCAAGAAAGTAGTCCCTAATACGCAGCCATCGGTCTTGACAACAAGTATCCAGTAATGCTGGTCTCGGTCACCCCCTGAGGCTGATAATAAACAGAGGAACAAAGAGACAAGCTGTGACTATGCAGCGCCTAGAAGTCTTGTATCCTAGAGAGGTAAGGAGTTACTTGTACTTGAGAAGAAGCGAAGGCTCACTTGTCAGAGTCCTCTGTAGAGGAAGACTTGAGTGGAGAACCTGACTTAGGAGCGATAAGGACTGCCAGCCATTCTGGCCTTGAACAAAAATGAAAAGCAAGATGAGCATATGCATCATGGGAGACACCATAAGAATATGCATGCTACCAAGCCTGAGTCACCCTTCTGGTCAACCACCCTGCCGCCTGGTAAGGAGCTATTGGTCAAGTGAGCCAGTTGTGACAGGAGTATGGTACGTAGAAAGTTGAGTAACCCTACACCACTGATTTTGCATGACCCAGTATCACTACTTTATTAGCCCCAAAGTGTCTCTTTCATCCTAAATCCCTGGGGTATGTTCCAATGGTTAGGACAGGTGAACCCATTGCACCCATCACCCTAAGGCTATATAGTTATCTCAGTTAGAGATCCGGTCACACCCTAGCCCTAATTCTGGGTGTCCTGCCTTCCTTGTATCATAACAATTGGTTCCAGGATCAAAACTGCAATTTACTTTAAAAGGCAACTTATGTTTGATAACACATATGGAAAAGTCATTAGTTGGTTATGTATAGTTAATTTAATATTGAGCTGTTGGAGAACAGAATAGGACACAAAACCACAAAAATAGATTTAGTCAGTGCATTTATATCATAAACTCTTCAAATATATTGGGATTAAAAGTGCTAATTGGTGCAGATGATGTAGATCTCGGTGAGCGCGTCTAAACACACAATGCAAGAGATGAAGGGATACATTTTAGGAATACCAATAGACCACTATAGAGGCAACAAGTGGTGAGGCAGTTTTATGCAAGGTCAACTAATTTCAAAGGTAACTTTCAGGTCAATAGTGTGATCTTTATGGTTTTCTTAGGCCACATGCTGAAAGCCAACATGAGTCAGCATCAAATAACTAGGACAGAGAGTCATCTTCAAATAACTGGGACAGCTAAGGACCAGTGGAACGCACTGCCAACAAATTCCCTATCTTTCTATTTCAAGTCATTACCCACCTCCTTAGTTAGCTGTCCAACAAACCAGCGTTTAACATTCAACAGAACAGAGAGGCAACAGTTGTATTCAATCAATTCCATAAAGTTCTTGAGTTCAAAGTCCAACAATCAATGCAACAAAAGTTCCCACCCAATGTCATTTTTAAAATCAGATCTTTGTTAGTTGTTTCTTCATGAAAAAACTGACAAAACAGCCAAAGAATTTCACACATACAAGAGCTTCATCAGGGCTGTAATATACAAAATTACATAAAATTAAAACCTCAAATTACAAGGTTAAAATCACAGCATACAGAGTATATATCAACCCTACAGTACCATATAAAATTGACTTACAAATAAATTGATAGGCAAAACTAATATTACAACAACAAATGCGCACATGGAGAAAAAGATTCTCAGAGTGCACTTCCATATGTGCACAATTACATGAGGTAATATGCACAAAATATTTCTACTCCTAACATCAAAAAGTGTTCAAAACATTATACTTCAATTTTGATCCATTTTTAGGTCTCGCCTGGCGTAAGACTGCGCAGACATGCGCAGTCTCGCTGGCGAGATTTTATGATTTGAGGAGATTACTCTAGTTGGCTTTAAGCCCCGCCCCTCTTTTCCATTGGCTGGCGTCACCGTTTATGCTAAACGGTGGCCAGCCATTGGAAGAGAGCGTCTAGTGACGTACATTTTTCTCTTTTAGAGCCGTCCCAGTTGGACTGGCTGCCCCGACTTACTGCTGACGTAAAAGGTTTTCTTATCTTTATGGGGCCAAACACATGGCCCCATAAAGATAAGAAACCAGTCATGTGAGTCAGTCCAACTGGGACGGCTCTAAAAGAGAAAAAAAAGAGGGAGGCGTTGTTGGCGTTGCTTGTGCATGAAACAAACGTGGACACATCTCGAAAGTCTCTCTCTGGCATTCAGCTTTAGGCACTCTGCCCTTCGTGAGTGTACAGCCGGAGGGTCTGCCCCAATCACTCTTACGTTGAAAGGCGAGGCTCCGATACTGAAATCTGCCCGTCGTGCCTAACCCCCCCATCATGTTCGTCACCCTGCTCACACTACGCTGGCGGTGGCGCCCGTCACCCCGCAGCACTCAGCTCTGGGTTTACTCCGCCGTCATCAGATAGCAGCGGGAGGAAGCTGGCACTCGGGATGAAGATAAACAAGGAGCCAATTCAAATACGGAGCTTAATTAATGTTTGCTTTCGGGGCGGATCACAGTGGGCTGGATCTGGGTGGGTGTTCCTGAAGAGATGGCGCGGCTGTCCCTCCTCTGGACAGGAGGGTGCGAGCTGCAGTGTAGTCAGGGCAGTCAGTGCTCGGTATGTGATGCCCGAGGTGTGCGCGGTGTCTGCCGTACATGCTCGTGCTGAATGACTCGACGTGTGGATGTTGTGCAGATATGTGGATACCCCCAGGTTCTTGACACTTTTATAACTTAAATTGGTGTCGAGCATGTTTGAGTCTTAGTTTTTGATGCAAGCACGGGCATTAAATTCCACCCTTCCTTAGGAATGGTAATGTTTATTTTCAGTATGAGGGCTCGCAATAAACCTAATAGCTTTACAGAAGAAACAAGCCGCTGGCACGCAGATGTGGCCTAACACACAGCGTGTGGCCACGCGAGTAAATCCGGGCAAACTGCAGAATCCAGCTAATAAAAGGAGGAAGGGGGGGGCGTTCAGGGAATATTCCGAGGCCACGCTGCTGCAGAGCGTCTGATCTGGCCGTGTGGTTCTGCTGACCCATAATATGAGGATGCCCTGCTCACTGAGCCACCAGCCCTGCACGGCAGGCGGCATTACCCCCAGACAAAACAGGGCCAACCAGACTCTCGCCTAACGAGGCGCGCTCCCAACAATTGCTAGCGTAAGCAAAACACCGTAACATGGGGTTGATGAGAGAGAGATAGAAAGTGGGGCGTGTCGCCCCTGCGCCTGCGTGCACGAGTCGGGACGTCTTGGGACACCGTATCAACACATAAATAAAACAACTTCATCATGACAAGTGTTCGTAAGAAGATGCGCTTTGCTTTAAAATGCAACCATTTGCGATTGTTTAACTAAATATTTAATTCAACACAAGAGGCATGCTCGTGCATTAAAAGGGCGCTTGGAAATCTCGCTGGCTGGACGGCAGGTTTTTGCTGCAGTGTCCTGTTAAAAACCGGCCTCTCTTGGTCGCAGTGCCGGCATGCAACCCCCCCATCCTCCACACACATACACACACACACCCCTGTACCACTCTGTCAACATGGTAAAATACACACAGAAGCATACATGTATCACGTGCCTCCTTTCCCCTCCTCTTATCGGGTCTCATGTGTGCATTATTCCTCGTAGATATCACAAATGCCGACGCACACACGGCATTTCCGGTAGAGTCATTGTAGACACATTAGTAGTTTTGAAATACCACAAAAGAGATACTTTTTTTTGTTTAAATGAAACTCAAGCCGCAACCGCAATGAAGAGAATTATTCCCAAAAAATCGAATTAACACATAGTGCTGCATTGGAAAGCAGAACTCCAGCCTCCCTGAACACATTTGGAGGACAAGCATTGAAAATGCAATAGGCCTCACCTTTCATTAAGTTAAAGCCATTTGCTTTGCTAATGGTATTATATAGCAAAGCAAATGGCTTTAACTTAATGGTATTATATAGCAAAGCAAATGGCTTTAACTTAATAAAAGGCGAGGCCTATTGTATTTTCAATGCTTGTTTAAAGATGGAATTAGGAAGATTTTGACAAATGGGACATGCTACCGCAACTGAATTTTTATATTAGGAAAACAAGAGGCCATGTTTGTGCAGCCACTTTTTTATATAAAGAGAACTGACATCATAACACTTACAACACCCTAATTTAATATACTGTATATTCTTATTTCAACTAATCAAAAACAACATAACACACTACCACAATAATGTGGCTGCCAAAGCCAACCACCAATATATACCTTTTTTAAAAAAAATATCACCCATAATCAAAATAGTGTTTTTATTATAGCGGATGCATATAACACAATGGCAAGTCTGCAGTCATTCATGCATCTAATTTCAAGACATGGACATGATCATCATCCGCATGGGATCATTAACAGGGCGTAGTGGATAATTGCAAAAGGCCTATACATGCTGCCCTTGGTCACAAAGGTTCTCATGGAAAATACTGCCACACAAGTCAATTGTTACTCCGCATTTTGGGGCAGATTTACAAGAAAGTGACGCATCTGTAGAGATGCGTCACTTTCCCTGCGTCACCATGCAAAACCCTTGCGTCACCATGGATGTGCCGTATTTACAATATGGCGCACCATGGCGCAAGGATTGACAGATGCGTCAGAAATTCTGACGCATTTGTTGACGGAAAAGTCACGCATTGCTGGAGTTGTGTCGCATGCACGGCGCAACTCCAGCAATGCGTGTTGCGTCCTATTCCCAATACACTGCATCACTTCTTACACCTGCTTCAAGCAGGCATAAGGTTTTGACGCATTGGCGTCCTAAAAGTCGCGCAGTGAAATCGTGTAGATTTCACTGCGTCACTTTTACTAGGCTTTCCTGCGTTGGAACGCCCACCCTGCATACATTATACCTGACGCAACCTTTACGCCACCGATGCGCCACAAAAGTGACGCAACAACAGCGCATAAGTCACACAAGGGGCTTGTAAATCTGCCCCTTTGTATCCTGTGAAAAGAGCATCTTTCAAGACGCAACCATGAACTATTACTGTCCACAATTTGCTAAGGACTTATTTCCGTGGGGACAACAGGTCCACAAAGTGCCCAACGACCTGACCATTCATGGACAAAAAGCTATTCTAGAAATGCATGTCCCAGAAATACTAGGTACCAACATATAATCTGTAGCCCAGGTCCACCTTTTGCATCCTCAATTGTGATGTCATAAATTAGAGACTTAACTGCTCCCCTGAACAGTGTCCTTTAGCCACACATTACAGCTTCAGAGACCCCACTCACCGTTTTATGGGGTGCCACATTGACTAAAGACACTATCCATTTTCCCATTGCGACTGGTAGCACAAGGTACTATACAGAGAACATTTTTATATCAGCTGCAACATGTTAAATCTGCAGTGATGTAGAATGGTGGGTGTTAGAGCAGCGCAGTTTAAGCTCCACCCTAACGGGTCACAACAGCGCACTATATACGTGCATTTAGCACCATATACTCTGTGTGTTTTAACCTTATTAATGTAAAGCGTAGCATCCAACATGCTACTGAAGTGCATTCACTGTAGAAACTAGAGATTCATATACGTGTGTATACTAATGTTTAGCCTAAACATGGAGATTTATAGTTCTCATTTACCTTTACATTTGTGTTTCAAGTCATATTGCATTTCTTTGAAAGTACATTGCAGATCTAACTATGAATCCTTTTATTCATGTTTGCATTTATGTTGAAGTTATACATTCACCTATAATTATGTATTCCAATTACACATTGAAATGCTCGACTAAAGTTATTCTGACTAGGCCTCAATTTGAAAGGCATTTGGCTTGCTTTGCATGTTCTGTCCATTGCGGGTGCGTTCTCAAGGCTTCGTTAGCTAGAGAAAGGAGTCTTGCTGTATTAGCGACAGTGAGCCCTGAGAAGAAACTCTTGGCAGGAGCGTGAGGAGCTGAACCGAAGAAACCGCCTATTCATCACATATCAGGAACGGTGTGATACTCAAGGTCGTTATGCCTGTTCAGGTTCCGTGGGATGGGAAAGTATGACAATGTTGCCATCGCACAACGTGAAGTTGGTTTAACACCATAGGTCCCCAGAGGGGTGGTGTGAGATATGGCTGATGCTGAAATAGGTATGTGTTTTAATTAATGCATAGAGTTTAGAGCAGACCCCTTTTGGATTTTGAAAGGTACAGACCTCTTTGCTTGCCCTATTCTTGCCAAGTGTGAAGCTATATGCTGAACACTTGTTTCCTTTCAGAAGATTTCTACTGACAGCTTCATTATGCTGACACCTTCCTACCAATGAGACCTTTAGGGATCTTCCAATTGACCTGAACCTGGTTTAGCTTTGGAATCTTACTCATGTTTAAGAAAGAGGAGCAGAGTTTCTCAGAGGAACACCAAGTCTTATTCCTCTGTGACTGATTGTTCTGACTGCAATCTTTGTAGGCCTTCTATTGTCAAGTCAGGATCGGCTTCAGCGTATTCATTTACATGTTGTAATGCTCCACGTTCATAATATGGTCTTTTCTGCCCATTCACCGGATTGATTATTAAGTTGTATGAACCCACTTAACTTTAGTTACTGATACCTAGTCCTTATTGTGTGGCCAAATGGGTTTAAATTGTTTATTGAATGTTAACTCCACTATGCCTCTCTGTCACCAAAAAAGATTCATCAAATGAGAAATGGTAACTTCTTTCCAGCTTGTCTCCAATGTCCGATGGTGGAGCCTTAGCTGGCAATGCCATCGGAAAGTGGGATCACTATCACCATCACCTAGCACTATTTGGGGCAGGGCCGGGCTCAGTAATTTTGCCTCCCTGTCTTGCATGGCGGACTTAGGCATGGTAAAACAAAATGACCATTCTCCACAGCAAAAAGACTCACTGTGTGTCAGGGCCTTTGTTTTGTAATTTATTGAAATAAATTCCACTTTGGGAGTTTGTTTCAGTAGTAAACAATAAATGACGAGGCGACAAAACGTATTGCAAGCTCTGCATTCATCCGTGTCCTCAGAACATCCACCACACTAATGAATGCAATAGAGGCCTAGAACATGACCATCATCTTTGTTATTTTTAGGTCGAGCCTGTAACAGCGCGCATGCGCTGTTCTGGCGAAGACTTCATGTAGGGGACTTCAAAAACGAACCTAAGAATCGCACACGCTCGTGCGTGTGCTTTTTGTTTTGGCCCACGCCATTGGCCTTTGCGTGCGTCTTTTTAACAAAGACAGCACGCAATTGGCCAAAGGCGGGCGCTTTGCTCCGCCCATGGCCTATTGGTGTCGGTTACCCGCACGGCCGGGATGTGGTTTCAATTATCGTGCCCAGACACAGGCGCGATAATTGAAACCAGATGTCTCGCTGTGGCGTGCGCGCGCGCACCACTCGTTCTTTTTTACAGCTGATTAAGCGGGAATTTGCTCATGGAAGCGACCTGCCGGGTCCATGCAGCACGGACTCAGCTTTGATTGCTTTTCGAAAAGGTTTGGCGGAGTTCCAAACATGACTCACCTATGTGCGCGTCGGGGACTGGCCTGTGTGCATGTATCTATCTGTGTGCAGGACTGCACGCCTGCGCAGTATGTACGAACGTCTTCCTGAATTATTGTGTGTAAGTATACAAGTGTTTGTGTCTGGATGTGTCTCCTTGTCTATGTATGGACGCCAGGGCCGGACTGGGAACCAAAACCGGCCCTGGCAAAGTGCTCGGCAGGCCCCCCGGGGCTTGGGGGTGCCGCCGAGCTCTTTGGCAGGGCCGGTTTTCGCCCGATTTTGTTACAGGGCCGCTTTTGCAGCTATGCTGCAAAAACGGCCCTGTAACAAAAACGGCCCGAGGGGCCCAAAACCGGCCCCCACGCGTGCGGCGCACCGGGGGATTGCCCGGTGCCCGCTACGGCCAGACCGGGCCTGATGGACGCCTCTCACTGCTTCTGTTTCCCTGTGCATGAGTGTGTGTATGTGTGTGTGCATGTGTTTAAGATAGAATATTGTTTAAAAATAGTTCTCGCGGGTTTTAAGAAAAGGTCTAACAATAATGACCATATGAAAATGCATATATGATAACACAATTTGGTGTAGATTATCACATTTCACATAAGCCACAGATCACAGATCACAAAGATTACGTGCTATTGTTTTACTCAAGGCTGTGCAATTTCTTTGTTCAGGCCGGGCTTGGATATGCTTGAGGACACTCTTAGCATTCGTCCAGCTCCTCGCAGAGCTCCTGCCTTCCCCAGTGTGCCTCCCTTCTCCTCAGATCAAAGGGGTGAAACTCCACACCAAGGCAAGGCGTTTTTTATGGTTTTCAGTGTATGTTTCACAAGAAGTGAAATCTTGCACAGGATGTGCGAGGTATGCCCAGATCCTACCTCCAGATTTTCTGTAATCCTTGTTGCCTGTAATCCATCACAAAGTGTTTAGAAACTATTTTCAGGCATGAACACACTACCTCAATTCAGGTTTCCCCCGCTTAATAAATGGATGCATTTATATGCAAATCTCTAAGATTCTCTCACTTGGGGGCATATCAGCAACACCCGGCAATAATTATCGCTCAGCGCTCTTAGCGTGAGGATAATTATCGCCGGGTAACGTGGATTTTTATCACTGAGATAGCGTGCTATTAGCAACGCTTAGCTCCGCAGCGATAAAAATCCTCACGCTAACTGCCTAACGTGAGATTATCGCTGGAAACCCAGCGATAATCTCACGCAATGTGGTGTTAGCTTGCTGATAGGAACTCACAAATTTAGTCATGATATCCACCCTCCATAGGATATCATGGCTAAGTCAGTCCTGAAGCAGGCGTAAGAAAAGTAGCGATAACAGGGGTTATCGCTACTTTTCCTGACGCTATGCTTCATAGCGTGGGGCTTGACGATAGGAGAAATGACACTTAGCAACATTTCTCCTGTCATGTTAGGTCAGGAACGCCCACTTTGCATCTCATTAGCGATTTAAAGCTGGGCGTTAGGAATCCCCACGCTAAAGCAAGGTTTCACGCGTTAGCTTGGCCTTGCTAATTAGGCGATAAAATTATCGCCGCTTTTTGGCCGAAAACGGCACAAAAGCGGCGATAATTTTTTATCGCCTGCTTGTAAATATACCCCTTAGTTTTATTGTCTGATGGGCCTTTCTTCCTCACTTTCTCTTCTCACCCATCAAGCCTCTACACTGGCTGCTCCCTCGCACACACCGGGAGTTATGCTGGACATCTGAATGCATTAGAGAGTTGAAATTTATTTTTTTTTAAAAATATTTGGGATCGTTTTTAACTGAATTGCTATTTGCTCTTTTAAATTGTATTTTTGTACTGTGTTTGCTGCTTCACTGCTTGGAGGCACTGGGGGGCATCTTTGAGCCGTTTTAGGGCTCTGGGGTTGTGCTCGGCTGCCGACTAGAGTGACCGGACGCATCCGCCATCTTTGGTGAGGTGTTTGCTCGGTTGGCGGTCTAGTGCGAGGGCGTTTCCTGCCCCTCACGCTATAAATTGCCCAGACTTTTTTGGCCTCGATCTATACACTGGCTGCTCCCTCGCACACACCGGGAGTTATGCTGGACATCTGAATGCATTAGAGAGTTGAAATTTCTTTTTTTTTTTTAAATATTTGGGATCGTTTTTAACTGAATTGCTATTTGCTCTTTTAAATTGTATTTTTGCACCGTGTTTGCTGCTTCACTGCTTGGAGGCACTGGGGCGCATCTTTGAGCCGTTTTAGGGCTCTGGGGTTGTGCTCGGCTGCCGACTAGCGTGACCGGACGCATCCGCCATCTTTGGTGAGGTGTTTGCTCGGTTGGCGGTCTAGTGCGAGGGCGTTTCCTGCCCCTCGCGCTTTATAAATGGCAGCGAACCCCCGTCCGCGCAGCGGGCGGGCGCAGCGGGCGCGCCGATGGCACGCCGGAGGCGCGCCAGAGGCAAGCCCGTCTGGGCCTGTCCGGGCCAGGACGGACCTAGGACCAGGGACCCTGCCGGTTGTGGCAGGTAATCCCCCTAAATACTCGAAAGTAGACTTACTCCTGTTAAAGCCTTCTGACTCACGCTACTGCTTACATGGAGTCAGAACTGATGTTCCCTTTACATCTTGTGAGTATTGCCCCTTTAGGAACCAGGCTGGAGGTAACAAAACCCTTACTAAGGAGCCCCTTAAGTTAGGACTACTTAATTGTAGGTCCTTACCGAAGCACTCCATACAAATCTCCGAGCTGATTCAAGACACTAACTTAGATATCCTGTATCTGACCGAAACTTGGACGTCAGCTTCTTCAGACTTTGACTTAGTTAACACTCTTCCTCCCGGCTATCGGATCCAGTGCCTCCATAGACCGCAAGGAAAAGGAGGTGGTTTAGCCATCATTTACAGGGACAAGTTTACGTGCAGAGTAGTCAGGGGTCCTATTCTGGACGCTTAAAGTGGTCATTTTCGGATACAGCTTTCTCCTAATTACTCTCTATCAGGACTGTTAGTTTATCGCCCCCCGGGGACCATTAAACAGTTCTCCAGCTCTATCTTGGACCATGTCCCCGTCCTAGCGGCATCTTCCCCTAATTTTGTGCTACTGGGGGACTTTAACCTTCATTTTGACCTGCAGGAAGACAAAAATGTAACTGACCTCAGATCTGAACTTAGGACTGCTAACCTTAATTTACACAACCTGGAACCTACGCATGTGAAGGGTCACTTGCTGGATTGTGTGTTCTCGAACATCGCGCACCTTCGAACAAGTTCCCCCCGCCCCCTGCCTTGGTCGGATCATTTCCTGGTGTCAGGGGAGTTGAATGTCAGCTTGGACCCTTTTCTCTCTCCGCACCAGAAGACACCTCCTATTTATAAGAGAATTTGGTCTCAACTCTCTATTGACAATCTCTCACATACCCTTGCTGAGTCTACTCCCTCCCCTGGACGTGGTCCTGTGGAAGCTGACATTGCTTTCCATGACTGGCTTTGCCAAGCTTTAGATGCTGTTTTGCCTTTCAAAAAGATCACAAATAAAAGTAACAGCCACAAGTCGTCTTGGTATACCCCAGAGCTGGGGAGGATGAGAAAGAATTGCTAAAGGCTTGAACGGGAATGGCGGAAGAACTGGGCCGCTAATAGCAAAGACAATTATCGTGAAGCCATAAGATCCTACAAGGAATTCAACTAAGGCCGCCCATCTTGAGGATAGAATAAGCAAGGCAGGCAATTCTTCAAGGGAAACCTATAAGATTCTTAAAGAACTTCTCACGGTCCCCACTCCCCCGACCACTCAGGTGGTGAATTCTAACAAATGCAATCAGCTGGCTCAGTTTTTTTACACCAAAATACGGAACATCTTAGCCAGCCTTCCCCCTAGTTCGGGAAAGATGGGCATAGCAGCCCCTGAGGTGGTCTCAGTTGAGAAGGGGCTAGATATAATCTCTCCCATTTCAAGGGAGGATTTCTGTGAGGAGCTCTCAGCTCTGAAGAGTGGTTCCCCGTCGGACCCCATGCCCATCCGGATCCTCAAACAATTTGTGGATCTCATTGCCGATCCTGCAACTGACCTTCTGAATGCCTCTTTCACCCATGGCATAGTTCCACCCAGCTGGAAGCAGGCCACTGTCAAGGCACTCTTGAAAAAGCCTGACCTTGACCCTACTGATCTGGCAAATTACCGTCCCATCTCGCTTCTGCCTGGCCTGAATAAGATCGCTGAGAAGTATGTCAATCGCCAGCTCTCATGCTTCCTGGAAGCTAATAACTTGCTAGGTCGGACGCAGACTGGCTTCCGTCCAGGCCAGGGAACCGACTCGGCTTTGATATCGATGGTTGAGGAAGGCAGATGCATCTTAGATTCGGGAGGATCCGCGGCGATGGTCCTCCTGGATCTAAGCGCTGCATTCGACACGGTGGACCATAATATTCTGATCCACCATCTGGGGGAGATTGGAGTTGGAGGGTCGGCCCTTCAATGGTTTAAGTCATATTTGAGTGGTCGTTCCTATCAGGTTTGCGATGGCAATTTTAGATCTTTGCCTACCCCCCTTCAGTGTGGAGTCCCGCAGGGCTCTTCACTGAGCCCTACGCTCTTTAACGTCTATATGGCCCCACTGGAGGAAGTGGTTGCACCCTTTGGGGTGAAAATCGCAACCTACGCGGACGACACTCAATTGATTGTCTCTCTGTCCCTGTCTGAAAGCCAGGGGGTGAAGTTTGCCGCATGCCTTACCAACATCATGGCATGGATGTCGGATTCCCGGCTAAAATTGAATTGAATGGGACCAAAACGGAGCTGATGCTCCTTGGCAATCTGTGCACGTCACTGCCCAAATGTATGTGGCCGGCCAGTTTGGGTGTCCCTCCAGCCCCTAAGGAGGCCATAAAAAGTCTCGGGGTATGGCTGGAACCTGAGCTGTCTATGACTACTCAAGCCAAACGAGTGGCGGGGACGCGCTACGGACTGCTCCGTTCAGCACGGAAAATCTTGTCGCTTCTCCCTGATAATTACAGGAAACTATTGGTGCAGGGATTGGTGCTCTCGAGGCTTGACTACAGTAATGCCCTTTTTCTTGCGGCACCTGAATCCACATTGAATGTGCTCCAAAGAGCGCAGAATGCAGCTGCGCGTATGCTCACTGGTACTGCCAAAAGATCTTCGGCTCGGCCTGCCTTGAAGGCCTTGCATTGGCTACCAATTCGAGCGCGCATTAAATTCAAATCCCTCTGTATAGTGTTTAAAGCTTTGCAAGGATCGGGTCCCCCCATTCTAAGAGATTTGATCCGCTCCTATAAACCTGCGCGAGCCCTTCGCTCTGATGATGGGAACTTGGTAGTGATACCCAGGGCAAAAAAGGTGAAAACGGGTGGCCGCCGGTTTTCCATTAATGCGGGTCAATTATGGAATGCCTTACCGCTGGCCCAAAGAACCAAATTTGGCAAAATTCCGTAAAGGATTGAAGACTTACCTTTTCCCTCTGTAGGCTCCTCTTGGTGTCCTGGGGTAGTGGCTTTGTGTATTGTTTAGCGCTGGGACGCTCGAGGGCAGCCATGCGCTTTAGAAATCCTTTTTCATTTCATTTCATTTCTCTGCAAGTACCTACTAGTCTCCCTCTCTCTGCTGGTACTGCCTGCTATCTTTACTATCTCTCTCACACCCTCCCCCTCCCGTTCCTCAGCCACCCCTCAGTCTCTCTGTAGTCGCGGCTCCCCCCAAACACCAGGAATCAGCTTGCTGTAGGACCGTATGTCACAGAGCGATATCTCACTACAGCTCATTGCATTCCCTTTCTGTCTCCTTGTCCTCTTCCTGCTCTCTGTTGGCCAGCCACCACCCCCTCTCTCTCTCTCTGTCCTGCTGTCTCGCCTTACCCTGCATGGGCGAGGATGCGTGCTGTGGGGGGCACTTTCACAGTTGTGCTGTCTCTCATATTTGTTTTAATCTCTCCCTTCCTCTCGTCTCCCTCTATTACCCCACCCCCATCCACTCTCAGAGATGATCTTGGGTGCCACTGCCACAGATGTCTTACGGCAGCTCCAGACACGTGCAGTAGTTATTTGAACCTGGCGTGGATACATTGCACTAGAGTTGTGTGACCATCCCTAACGCAGCGCACTAAACTAAGAACTGCACCCAAGATGCAGAGCACTATAGAAGTGTGCACAACCCACTGTACGAAACGTCTGTTTGCAGATCATGGACCTAGTAAAGCACCCTCAAGTGTGCATGTTCATGACCTTATTAACTGAGCCAGTTCGGGCTGTCACAACACTCGACTTGTGTGCACACTTCACAGCTCCAGATGAGGTTGATTGTGAGACGGCTTCCTAATGTATGCATACAAGTGTGTAAAATTACGATGGTACCAGGTCCAATTCTAATACTGGAAAAGTATCTGAAAAAGCAAGATGTGGAAAAACACAGCGTGATGGATGCCCTGTGTAATTTCAATGTGTTCATTCAGAATGTGTTATGTCAAGAGCTGCATGATCTACAAGTAAAAGTATTTTCCTGGCTAAGAACATGATAGATTATGTTCATGGCATGCTCATTGCTTGTGTAAGCCTCACCACGAAGGTCTCGGCAATGGTCGGTGTCTTAATACGGACAAAGTGATCACCTGGCTGCCAGGAACCAGCATGTGTGGCCCTAAATCTACTTCTACTACAAGCCATGCCTGCAATGAGCAGCTTTGTACCTAACTCCATGCCTTCACTGTGCCACTTCATGCCACGCTCACAGAAGTAATAGTAGATTTTGGACCACACACTTCGGCAGACAATGTGCAGCTTCGTAGAATACTTTGGGCTGGGTGTGTAGATGTGTAGCCTACTCCTGGGCCTGTGAAGATCTGTTTTATAGCTCACACCTTTTCAGCAATATGTCGTTTTGTAGCGCACTCATACTCAATGTGCGGCTTTGCAGCTCACTCGTCTCCCTGTGTTTTGCGTCTTTGTTGCCTACTACGTATTATGCAATGTGCAGTTGTGTTGCCCGCGCTGAGGCCTGGGGTGTGCAGCTTTATAGCCCACTCCAGGGACTGAGAAAGATCACTCCAAATATAAGTCTTCCTAACACATTCCAGAATGGCGACCGACAGCCACGCATTTTGCCACAGAAAACAAGCATTTGCAATGCAATAGGTCTCGCTTTTATGCGAGTTTGAGCTATTGGCATTGTAAATGACAATACCTTTTATTTATGTTTTAAAAAATAAAGCATAAATAAAAGGCATTTTCATTTACAATGCCAATAGCTCACACTCAGGTAAATGCGAGACCTATTGCATTGCATATGCTTCTTTTTTAAGTAAGCTGCAGCAAGTCTTTGCAGTGCTGGAGTGTTGCACATGCAGGGGCACATTTACAAAGAGTTCATGTAACGCAGCGCAGCAGGTAAAGTTGTTGCGCTGCAATAAATGAATGGGACAGAGCAGAACTGTACGGTATGTACTTAGAGGTGGCACAATTCTGCCCTCTCTCTGCGCTGGTGTACTTGTGGCTGCCATGCACCAACGCAGGCACCCTCATGCCATAGTGCGAGGGTGCCTGAATTATACTTAGCATATTGTTGTGCAGGAAGAATTATTTTTCTGCACAACAACTATGCTTTAAGGTATTTTCCTTTTTACATGTACAGCACACATTTGCAAAGAGAAGAAAAACGAGGACAAATTAAAACATTTCCCCGCGTTACACTTGCATCAGGGAGTTTGACGGGAAACCATGTTTACAATACTTTGTTCATAGGGATTTGCACCAACACCCATAGGTGGTTGCATGAGAACACCCAATCAGCACCCATGGAATGCCCCCACGATGCAAAGATAGTCAAGGCAGAGCACTGTGCTGCCTTGCAATACTTTGAGTTACAAACCAACGCAAATAGTTATTTGCGTTGGTTTGTAAATCTCAGCAGAAGACGTTGTGCCAGGTTATGTGAAAAAAGTAACGAAAACTTTTTGTAAATCTGGGCCACAAAGTTTTTCAGCTTTCTAGGTTAGTCCGTTTGAATGAATGCGGCACTACTAAAGCGTGGACAGTCATAAACACACTTTCAATTCAGTAGACTCTTTGTAGACAATGACTTACGGTCTTTAAGCACATTTGACTAGGAGTTTTACATAACAACAATAAATGTTTTGTATTAAAACAATATTGATTATTCAACGAGTGAATCAATGCATTATCCTTTTTATAGTGTTACAGTTCAGTAATCCTTGGTTCAATGAAGTAAACAACCTGCCTAAAATCACACAGAGTAGTAGCAGATGAAGAGGGATTCTCTGGAGAAAGTGTGAACTAGACTTGAGCCCTAAGCTCAGGCTCCAGAAGACTACTCCAGGTGGAATCAAAGGGATGTACGAGCCGAGTGATGTTTCCATGATTATCCAGCATGGCTCGTCCCTCATTGGCCCATTTCACCAATCCACCCTCCAAATTGAACACTTTCATTGGGGTCTCCTGGATTTGGCCTTCATCCTCCTGATACATCCTATTCAGACGTTGTGCCATTAAAGACGATCTGTATCCAACAGTGCAGTAGCAAAGTATGCGCAAATTCGGCTTGTTGCCTGCAAGAAAACAGAGGTAGAGTTGTGAGCAAAAAAAGAAATGTTGATTTGCAATTAAGGAAAAGGGCAGCGGCGTGGTCATGAGTGGCCACAGTGAAGGGAGGAAAAATCAACAATATAAGTATGTGTGTATACACAAACCATTTCCAAACCTTTTCTACCTCATTTGCATTCAGAGGTTTTATCTATATTTAATATGGGTGGAGCGAGTTCACATTTCTGTACCTGGAAATATTTTCTCAGTGGAGAAAAATATTGGGGCATATTTACAAAAACAAAAACTGGCGCATCCCTGCATATCAGCAGGGATGCGCCAGTTATTGTGCGCCACAGCTCCGCCACCATGGATGCGCCGCATTTACAATGCGGCGCACCATGGGGCAAAAACGGCACAGATGCGTGACGCATCTGTGCCGTAAAAGTGGCGCATTGCTGGAGTTGACGCAGCTCCAGCAATGCTCTGGGGGGCCCTATCTCCTTAATGCTGCGTCAATCCTTATGCCTGCTTCAGGCAGGCGCAGAGTTTTGACGCAGCATGGGTCTAAAAGTGACTGAGTGAAATCTTGTAGATTTCACTCAGCCACTTTTAGGAGGCGTTCCTGCGCCGGAACGCCCCCCCTGCGCAGGAACGCCTACATGTGGCGCAGGGCTTTACAACGTGACGCATCTCCCAGATGCGTCACGTTGTAAGTACCCCGCAACATGGCGCATGCTTTGCACCGCCACTGCGTCACAAAAGTGACGCAACGGCAGCGTAAATGAGGCGCAAGGGGCTTGTAAATCTGCCCCATGGCGTCTATGCACGTTTCTGCAAAACTTCCTCTTGTGGGCCTCCATAAAGCCAGAAATCACTCAAACTCATGAGGATAAACCTGTGATGACCAGATAGGTGACTCTTGAATACCGTTCTGTGAATAGGTCCCATGTCTGTGTTTGTAGTTGGTCTAATCTTGTTCAATATCACTACAATGTTTTAGTAAGAGTCAGTTTGATCAAAACCATTCTTCGCGAGGAGCACTTGCCAACCGGCGGGTCTGATGAGGTATCAAAATGGGGGCATTGTTTCCAAAAATAGTTAACCAACACTTCACAGACAACAGAATTTCTGTAAAATTCCATTTAGGTGCCAAAAGGCTCCCGGAAGCCAGCCTGCCATGCACCATGTAAGTCAATATACAGACCCAGGCAATTGTTTTTGTCAACATAAGGAATTATTAACTAGCTCCGAGTTCAGTAATGCAGTTAGCATATAGATTTATTAGCTCTGTCACCACCCCTTCTTCTTTAAAAAGTCCACTCTCGGCCTATACCTGTAGCTATGGACTACATTATGCGGAATCTGATTGGCTCACTTACGCTCAGCAATTCAATGGCTGTGCTACTCTCTAAAAACTCTGATTCACGGCTCAGTTTTATTATTGCCACATGCGCTCAACTTGACAATTCTTTACCTCACATTCTAGCATACGTGTGTGGGGGAGGGCAAGAATCTCCCATTGGGTCTCTTCTTTTGTGGTCTTCTTGGCAGCACTCAGTCAGACCATCCTAGATGTGGTCCAGATGTAAGTGACCTTCACCCTAGCACTAAGCTCAACAAATGTTAGGATGACCTCAATTTCGATAGCAACTCACGTTCCAAAATTACCGTTCAGCAACCTGTGTGATGCTAAAGACCCAGCTATAAAGTTGTTTACTGAAAGAGTGGTTAATTTAAAGTAATTCAAGTTTACCACCACCAATGAGTAGTCAAAATACAAAACCAGCATTCACAAAGCCCATATATCTCGCCTTCAGAATGCAATTGCCAAACTGTTGGCGTTGAAAATGTTTTTAAACACTATTTAAAAAAAGTAAAAGAAAAATAACATTTCAAATTACTAGAGGAGCATCAAACACTTGTTTTCTGATATCTCAAAGACCTTTCATCTGGAAACTCTCAAAAAACTAAAAAACAACATGAAAAGAAGAAGGAAGCGTCAGAATGTAAAGGGAAATGCTTCCCATGGCCTATTTTCCTTTCCACAAGATTCAGCCATTTAATTCTCTGCACCAGCCCAGGGAGCAGGTTTATTGGCCTCCAGGACACTAGGTGAGTGAGTGAGTGAGTGAGTGAGTGAGTGCAGCAGGTGGCCCTTGCCACTGAGCCGCCGAAGCCTTTGTGTGTCAAAGGATGTGCTTTAATGCAATATGTGGAATGCTTGAGACAAAACAAAAACAGTCCTTACAGTCTGCTTTCCATCCATACCCCGGCACAAATATCCCTGTTGCTGTGCTTTTACAGACAAGCTATTTAGTATGGAGAGCGACTTAGTATGGCGAATGGGGGGAGCTATTTCGAGGAGAGTAGCAGCACTGCTGCATAAAAAAAAGAAACTCCTTAAATATGATCAGTGGAAGGACACAAGTGAGCCAAACAAAGGGATTGTAAGGGACCATAAAGAGGCTGCTAGAGCGCCACGTTACTCTAAAATTTGTAGGGGTGCATTATATTCACTGTTAGTCCGCACCCACATATTAATCGAAGTAGTATTTAGGTGTGACATAGAAATGTATCACTAGAATCTGTTTAACATAAGTGTGATTAGAAATGTAACCATGCATTCCATGAAGAGTAATGTCGTAGTTCACTGCAAATGTATTTTTAGTCAATGCCTAATGATTAGTTCCATGTACTGTAGTGCATTAGGTTAAACGTGCCCCATTTTAAAGTTTGCACATGTAATTTGCTTATTCATGTATAAAGTGTAATGAAATTAATGCTTATGGAATGATTATAGAAATTGTGTGTTTAACAGTGTAAAGGCCTGATCGCATATACGTTTAAAGAGAAAGGCCTGTTCATTTTTTATGTTAGCTAAATGTTGTAGGCCAAAAATGATTTCCCTTGGTAAAGGCTTTGGGTTTCAGGATGATGGAAAATGTTAGAGAAGTGAAAAGTTTCTTGTTCTCATGTTTCTGTTGCATGTGCAAGGACACTTAGCTCGTTAGAGAGACTAGGTCTTTGTTTTAGGAGTTAGAATGGTACGAGAAGCCAATATGGGAGTGCACCGGAATTTAGGGATGATATTTTCAGCAGAAGATGGTGTCTGGGACTCAAGGTCACGCTAACCGTCGTTGGATGGGATACAAGTTTCACTGGAAAAGTACTGGAAGAAGACCTGGCTGAAGAGGTGTGCCGAAGGGCGTGGTCTATGTTTTTGGGATTTTGTATTAGGGACAGTGCCCCAAGGGTTGAGTAGTTAAGATTTAGATGGGAAGCTAGGAGCATCTTAGAGCGAGCTCTGACTAAGTGAGTGTGTTTCTAAGGAAGTCTTCAATTCTGACACCTTTCTACTCTCTTGCCTGGGAGGGAAAATGCTAAATAGGGATGTCACCTTAGAGATAGAGTAGGGATAGACTAACTGTTTTTTTTCTTTTATGCTAATGACTTCTAATGTAGAGACTGGACTACTTATCGCATTTTTGATGTTATTGGAATTGATGATTATTCTTATTCTGAGTCGAATGAGACTCCTGCGTACGTTATCTTTTGTATTAGTGCCCATTTATTTCCTTGACCTGGTATTGAGGTGTTTGTATGTGCAGTTAATCTTGGTTGTAATAAAATCCTAAAAAATTTAGATTCGGAGTCAGTGGTCCTTTGGAACTGAGATTTGATTCTGTTGATTATGTGCTAAGAATTGAATTTCCTCCCCACCTACACTATTTAACAGATAAAAAGATCCTGGCAACCTGAAAGGATTCTTGGTGATGGTAAGATAGACAAGAAACCGGCGACAAACACAAGAAAAGAAGCCATTGCAAGCAAGCAAATGAGAGTGACAATGAAGTCAACCAACAGTAATCAATGGGAGAGCTTCAAGACCACCGTAAGCTTACAATAGATGTTTCGCAACCAGACAGCTTGCGCTATCTGGTAGGCATGACCAAGAAAGGTGCACTGAACAGTTTCTTTGAAAAATAAACTATGATTTTATTAAACATTAACATGTGGGAGGTACTTGTTGTTATGCGGCATTATAATAGCGCTATAAAAAGCACGCCAATCTGCAAATTATTTATTATAATGGACAGTGCTGTGTCCACAGGACCTGCCTGAAAGTCTGAAAAGTTGCCCTGAAGCAGAGTAGGTGGAGCCCGTCTGGAAGGCATGCTAGACTTATCCTTTCATCTTTCTGAGATCTAGAGATTTTTTGGCCATTTCCTCAAAGACCAGTGCCTCTCATGATTGCAGCACTGTCCTCAGTTGGCTCTATGAAGACCTGGTTATCCTTCCACCAAAAGTAGTTGCTTACTTTGGACTTTTGATGCAGGCTCCACTCACCCACTGCTGGTAACTTCAGAATCTTCCTCCCAGTCCCTCTTAGCTTGCCATGTTGCTTTTATCAATAATGGACACCACTGTGGTCAAGCTGAAGGAATGCTTACTACTCAAGTGTCTTCAGTGTACAGAAGAAATTCAGCCCCGTAAAAACGTTCTTAAAACAGGAAAAATCACCTTGGAATAAAATTCTGGATAATTGGTGTTAGGCAAAGGGAAGTATTGGGGTGTGTTATTCATGTTGTGTTATGTAATTTTAAAATACACATGTAAAGCGCACTTCACCAAACAGTTTCTTAGCGCTTGGAAGCAGTATGGAAACCAAACAAAGCCAATGCACATTGTTTAGGAATGGAGACTAATAGGCTTGCCTAAACAGCTGCGTCTTAAGTTCTTTCCTAAATTTCAAGCAATCAGACTGGAGGCGTACCGTTAAAGGAAGGGAGTTCCAATTTGTAGGAGTTTATACAATAAACCTAACACCGCCCATCATTTTCCTGTTGAATTTTGAAATATTCAAAAGATTGGAGGAGAAGAAGCATAGCTTCCCAGCTGGGGAGCATTTCACAATTCTAGTTTATAGAACTTGAGGGCTCTTATCCCCAAAAGCATTGAAGATGATGCAACAGACTTTGAAAGTTATCCTTTGTTCCAATGTAAGCCAGTGAGGATCTCTCAACAAAGGAATGATATGGCAGTTCTAGGTTGTTTAAAAATAAATCTGGCTGCCTGGTTTTGCACAATCTGCAACCTACGTAATTGGCTTCTATGAAGGCAGAGATATAAGGAATTGGCGTAATCAAGCCAAGATGTAATTAGAGGCATAACCACCAAGATGAAGGCATCATTAGTGAGGTATCTCGAAATCTTTTTGATTTTCCTACGAGTCAGGAAGCAGGTTGAAATCACCAAACCAATCTGAGGTTTCAAGGTGAGCTCACTGTCAATGATGCCCACACATTTTGCTGATGTTTTAAGGGGAGGGAGTTCCCCCATTTCAGAAGGTCAGGCAGTGGGATGTCATGTGTAAAACTTGTTATTAAAGATGACAAATTGGGCTTTTCTGCATCAAACTTTAAGGAAGTTACTATGTTTCATATGAAGTGAAAAAGGAAATGAAAGCAAAAAGCATTTATAGAGCACGATGGCTACCCTAAGGCATCCCAGCGCTGGGGTTGGATGCGTACAGAGAGAGACCATGATTAAGTGGGATTTTGGAAGAACCATGTTTTGAGGAGTTTCCGGAAGGGCAGCAGGTTGGATTCCTTACGTATGTAAGGCGGGAGTGTGTTCCATAGTTTGGCAGAGTTATAAGAAAAAGAGTGTCTGCCACATCTAGCTCGTTTTATTTTTGGGAGTGTGGCGAGAGAGAGGGACGTGGAACGGAGAATTCTGCTCGGCTGGTATGGGGCAATCATGAAACGACTAATTGTTGGCCTCTTCCCCCAGAAGGCCTTGCGTGTGATGCACATGGCCTTGAACTGGATTATCTCCCTGACAGGTAGCTAGTGAAGGCTTCTTAGTGCAGGTTTAGCAGATTGCCGATAAGGGAATTGGCGAAGCAGACGAGCTGCGCAGTTTTGGAGAATCTGGAGCTGTGGAGATTGTGAGTTGGGGGCTCCTAGGTAGAGGGCATTCCCGTAGTCCAGGCGAGGGAGTAGAAGAGCCTGGATCATAACTCTTCTTGCCTGGAATGGGAGGAGAGGAAGTATCTTGCAAAGCATCCTTAGTAGGCCGTAGCAGATGGCTGATAGTTTTGTCGCCTGATGCTCAAAACTGAGAGAGGGGTCCAACCAGATGTCCAGGCTTTTAATCTGGTTTTTGGGTTCTGGAGCGGGGCCAAGACATTTGGGCCAGAGCAGGTCAGGTTTGAAAACTGGCGAGTTGCCGAGAAACATGAGCTCGGTCTTGTCCCCATTACGTTTAAGCAGGAAAGCTCCATCCATTTGGCTACCTCCTCTAGACACTTTCCAAAGCGGCCCAATGACTTTTCCGGGTGGTTTAAGGCCACTACGAGCTGTGTGTCATCGGCATAAGTTACGATTTTTATGCCAAATGGACGGGCTATTTCTGCCTGTGGATGCATATAAATGTTAAACACTGTGGGGCCCAGGGATGATCCCTAATACACACCACAACTGAGGGACATACGTTTGGAGATAACATCGCCTTCAAAGACCTGAAAGGAACGATCTTCTCGGAAGGACGGCATCCATGTGATGACACCACCTGTCACGCCCAGATCCCTAAGCCTAAGGATCAGTGTATCATAGTTGACGGTGTCGAATGCAGCACTGAGGTCCAGGAGGATGAAGGCTGCCGTACCACCCTGATCCAAAATCCTCCTGGATTCCTCTGTTACTGCTAGAAGGGCGGTCTCCGTTCCGTGCTGGGGACGGAAGCCTGTCTGAGAAGAGTGAAGTAGATTGTTAGTTTCAAGAAACTCTACAAGAGTGGTATTAACGTGCCTCTCCAGAATCTCGCTGAGCAAAGGGAGAAGAGAGATGGGACGATAATTCCCCAAGTTATCTTGATCAAGATTAGGCTTTTTTAGAAGTGCCTTCACCATTGCACATTTCCAAGCTGGGGGGACCACACCAGTGGTGATGGAGGCATTGACCAAATCAAGGATTGCAGGAAGGATTTTTTTAGTAACCAGGGTCAGTGCATGGGGCGGTGCGGGATCCCTGGGGGAACCTGATTTTACACGAGTCATAATGGCTTCTAATGATATAGGGTCCAATAGGGGGATTTTTTTCCAGGGCTGCTTGAGTATGAGAGGCTGGGGCGGTGATGGGCACGGAAGTTTTGTGACTATCAGTGTGAGGGAAGGATACGTAAATATTTTGTATTTTCTGGTGGAAAAACTCAGCCATGTTGTTACAACGGGGGCGAGGGCACCGTCCGTGGCTGTTTGTTGCGGGGGTAGTTTTAACAGGGTTTTGGCAATTTTGATTGGGGGAATTAGATGCAAGTTGATTTTTTCCGCATAAAATGATGCTTGTGCAGCTTTAATTTCGGCTTGATAGGTTTTAATTGCCTCCCTGTACTTTAATTTACTGCATTCTGAGTAGTCCTTTCTCCACTTTCTCTCCAACCTTTTACAAATTCGTTTTAGTTCCCGTAACTTCGGGGTGACCATGAAGTAAGCCTAGGCCTACCAATTTTGTGGGCGACTCTTTTAGGAAGGACATCCTCTAGCAAGCTTTTGATCCAGGTATTAAAGTTATTATTGGCCGAGATGGGGTTCGGATCGCTAGCTGGCCCAGTGGCTTCTAGTGCTATTTCCCATTATTCTATGGGGAGCTTAGCCCAGTTGCATTCTTTGCTCAAGGCTGCATTGGAGGAGGGGATGGGACCTGTAATGTTCAATGATAAGGAGATCATGAAATGGTCAGACCAAGGTAGCGGAGAAGGTGTTCCTACTGGGAGTTTCTCACAGTTACTGAAAATGGGATCGAGAAGGTGCCCCTTGATGTGAGTTGGTCCTGATACCATCTGATTTAACTGAAGCGCCGACAAATTCCCAATCGCCTCAGACGCCCGTTGAATCCAAAGGATTGTCTAAGTGCAGGTTGAGATCGCCTAACACAGAGAAGTTGGAAGGGGAGCTAGCTAGGTTGGCAACAGTTTCCGGGATGGCCGTGAGGAATTGGCCAACTGCCCCTGGTGGTCGGTATATTAATAGTCCTGAAAAGGTAAAGGTGGGTGAGAAACCTATGGAAAAGAAGAGGCTCTCACAGTCCGGTAACGGGTCTGTGGTTATGCGACATTTAAACAGGTCTTTCAAGATAATTGCTATGCCCCCCCCTGCCATTCCTACGATCCAGGCGCTGTATGAGATAGTCTCGCAAACAAACACCGATTGAAAACAAGAGGGTCCTGAGGGAAATTTTAAAGACCACCCGGGATTTATTCCCCAAACTACACATACATAACAGTACGAAATCCCTGGGTCTACACTATTTACTACTAAAGAATGTGTTCACAACTACATGGCAAATAAAGACAAACAAAATCACAGATACCACCATGGAAAAAGTTGGGCATTTCCCTTTTTAGGACAAAATCCCAACCAACTTTCTTTTTCGCCTTAGCAGTTACAAATCCATACCGCTGGTGCTCTGGTTTTAATCCTGGCAGTTGGTGTCTTAGAATAAATTCAGTATCGACACCTCCTAGCTAGTTTTAGTTTCACTGTTTTCACTTTTTTGCGCTGCACCCTCACTCTTTAACAATCTTATTGCTCTTCATATGAAGATTTTGTTTTTCCTCGTTGTTACAAAACATCCCTGAGCTCCCCTCTCAATGAGAGGGTTGTAGCCCTCAAAGGAACTAGGTATTTCCTTTGAGAGGAGAGTCCCTATGATGAAGCATGTCACCTTTTGGTGAGTGAGGGATTTTGTCCTAAAAAGGGAAATGCCCAACTCTTTCCATGGTGGTATCTGTGATTTTGTTTGTCTTTATTTGCCATGTAGCTGTATGGGATAGCCCTGGGGGAGGGATTGCGTGAGGACTGGATTGGACTCATTGCTGAGCCAAGTTTCTGTCAGGAAGAAAACGTCAGTGCGTTCCTCCTCTATTAGCATGGTTATTTCAATTGCATGTTTGTGAAATGATCTGCAGTTCAGGAGCAGCACCTTTAGAGTGGAATTCCTTTTAGATTGGATTAGGACTTCGGGAGACGGACAAAACTTAATTGCGTAACGATGACAGCTGGTTTGGTCTTCCATAGGAGTCATAGTGTGTAGACGATTACAGTTACCAGTTTCCTCTCCTCTAAGACTCAGGAGGTATTGGGGGGTATACGAGTTAGTGGCTGTAGGTGCTCATGCAGGGGTTGTGGCCCCTGGCCCCGGCTAGTCGCGGACAGGCGCAGACAGGCTTGCCTTTGGCATGCCACCGGCGCGTCTGCTGCGCGAAGCGTCTGGCATGGGTTTAAATAGTTTTGAGCAGCTGGGCTGCTAACCGTGAGTCACCGCCTCCACCGCCTCCTGCCCGGAAGTGCTGGATAGTAGCCGATTACTCCCTCCACAACAATTGGGAAATTCCGTGGTGGACCGGGGAGCAGCGCGGTTTAAAAGTGGGGTCAAGGAGTGCAGGTAAAATGCAATGAGAACAGTTATTAGGCGTAGATAAAATAGGTTAACTGAATTAAAATTGAAGGCCGCTGTGGCAAGTTAAAAGCAATAAGAAAGGTCTTACTACAAGCGCGCGTCTGCTGCATGAAGCGTTTGGCATGGGTTTAAATTGTTTTGAGCAGCTGGGCTGCTAACCGTGAGTCACCGCCTCCCCCCGCCTCCTGCCCGGAAGTGCTAGATAGTTGCCGATTACTCCCTCCACAACAATCGGGAAATCCCGTGGTGGACCGGGGAGCAGTACGGTTTAAAAGTGGAGTCAAGGAGTGCAGGTAAGATGCAATGTGAACAGTTATTAAGCGTAGATAAGCGTATGTTAGAATCGAGGTTTTCCTGGGACGAAAGGGAACCATCCAATCGAGTGGTCACTGGCGTAGTTATACAATTATACAATACAAAGGTTTGCTGTTATTGAATTGGTCTCTGCTACACTAGTTAAAAAGAGTGGAACGACCAGATGTGGGAAGTCCTAGCTTTTTTAGACTAATTAATGTCAGGGGGCTAATAGGGAGGCTGACCAAGGGAAGCTCTCTGAGTTCATTAGAAGAGCAGGAATACTTTCCAGCATAGTAGCTTGCCCCTGGTTGGGCGCGGACGGCCAGGATTAAATAGGAGAGCAGCTAACCAAGAACAACAAGAGAGCCTCCCAAAATGGCGTCAATCTCCCACCGAAATAAGTGGTGAGCTCCAAATGGAAGTGAGGATCAAGGAAACAGAACAAACAACAGTTAATGTAGATTCAATTCATCAAGTTCTTTAACAACATTAAAACATGCTGAGTGGCCAAATTTTAAAAAAGCAATCCCATTTCCAGTTGTAAAGTGCAAACTGTGCAAGAGCGATTTAGCATTTCAATTTGTTGACTGTAACCCTATAGGTTCATGAATGTTATTTCAAAATAGACCTGGGGTAGCAGAAGTTACATCAATCACCATTTGACCCCCCTGATGACATCACAGGGTTAAATATTTGTGTAACCCTAAGCCCCTTAAAAGCCTCTGATAGTCCGGGGTAATAGCAAGGAGTGGAAACGAAAGCAAGCAATCAGGGACCTTGTGGCCATGTTTACTTTCTGTTGCTGTCACTGCCATCATGACACCTGATGCCAAATGCCAAGGGTAATAGCAGCAGTGCCAGTGCTACAACAAGCCTAAGAAGCTGCTGCTACCCTTCATTACCCTAAATTATGCTGATTAATGTATTCGAAAAAGGTTGTGTTGTCCTCTCTGAAGTTCAGTTCAGCTCATATATCAAGACGTTGCATTCGCGCAAAACAACAAAGTCTTGAAAGGGTATTGAGTTTTAGTCAGTGCACATTGTGCTTTGAGTTTTTTTGCCCCACTTTGCGTAAAAAACTATGGAGCATATTTATAAAGAAGTGAAGGGGGTGTGGCATTAGCCTTCTTGGCTTAAAGCTGCGCTCCGCCACTTCTGGAACACAGGGCTGTGGACCGCCCATAAAAACAGCCATTGTCCACTCCTTTCACGCTAAAAATATAGCGTGAAAGGGTGCCTTATTTACAAGGCCGCATTAAGCCATGTTAAGTGGCTTAACACTGCCTGATAAATAAGGCAAAGCCTGTATCCTCAACACAACTTCAAAAAAAGTGACGTTCTGGTGGCAATAGGGGCTTGAAAATATGCCCCTATGACTGTTTCCGTTGTTAACCCCCAAGCACCACTCATGTAACATCCCAATAAGCACTATCAACTGAACTTCACAGACCGGTTTTTGTGTAAAAACAAAACCATCTCCTTGAGGCAGGCAAAAACTTGGAAAATATATTTCTTTCTCCAAAACGTTCAAACGTGCCAGGTGTGCTGCACTGTAAAGCACACAACCAATGTGTGAAACTTTTTTAAAATTGGCATATGATTATCTACTAGAAGGGTATACTTCCAGTACAAAGCCTACATCATACACACACAAAAGGTGAAGGGAAGAATGCTTGAAATTTGTCTAACTACTGGCAAACGCTCGGGTAGCATCCCAACCCATCATTCTTTGCTCACCTTGCACCTCAGTTTGGACCCAGCCATGTGCCCAGTCTTGACCCTGCTCTTCACGGAAACACTCAAGCCTGAACTGCCAAGTGATGGCTTGGGATGCGGCACAAGTAATCACCAGTGGCCGAGATTAATAGTAGCATTCCATCCATACCTTTTTTGCATACTTTAGACATTATATGCACACTTTTACACTAGTTTGAAAATGTGTGGACGTGATGCTAGGCAGCCTGCTTATATGCCAGCGCAGATGATTGGTTAGTAAATATTTAGGCCCTCGTTTATGGTAATTTGGCATAGGGCAGCACAGTAAGTCAGTTTGCTGCGCTGTCCCACGCCAAAGTAAAAGGACAGGAATGCACCATATTTATGCAATACAGTGCATTCCTGTCCTTTCCCCTTGTGCTGGCGCCGTTTCGGAAGCCTAGTGCAAACGCAGGCCCTATTGCACCATTGTGCAAGGGTGCCTGTGTTGTATGCAGGATTGTTTTTCTGCAGGATGGGCACCTTCCTGCACAGAAACAATCCTAAGAGGCATGTTCCTCGTTCTATGTGTGCTGCAAAAAGCAGCACACATAGAAAGAGGAAAAATCGAGGAGAAATAAAGTTATTTCTCCTCGTTATGCCTCACCTCAGGAGGCATATGGGTTTGGTCCTTCCCCAGGTTTACATGCTCTCGTAAATCAGGGCAATTGTCAAAGTCCATGGGTGTTACATGGGAAAAACCACTGCAATGCCCATGGAACACCTCCTGAGGTCAGAGTATGGCAAGGCAGAGATGTGCACTGCCTTGCCTTACTCCATATCTATGAGGCCATTCAAAGCCACACTGAGTGGCTTTGCCTGGCCTCATAGATAGGATTTTGGAATTTGCACCACAGGAGCGTCTCAAAAAGTGACACTCCAGAGGCAAAAGGGGCTCGTAAATATGCCCCTTGGTAAACATGGCTCTGCACTGCTCTCTCCCCCTTGTGCGTGGTAGCACTGTTTTTCACAAATATTGTAGCAAACCTAACTTCAGTCAGCTGGAATGAATTCACCTGGTTGGTAGTAGTGGCTCCCAAGAGAGAGTTAACCGCACATTCATAAACAATAATACATAGTTGAAAAAAAAATTGTGAAGAAAATCTAGAATCCAACGAGGTGCTATATAGGCTCAGCCCCTTACTCCCTGAAGGTGCTATTTACACATTAACGAATTAATGTGCTACAAACATAACATACAATTGAACCATTGTGCAGCAACCTCTATTTCATAAGTCAGAAAGACAATTAAATCTTAGATCTGATCACTGAGTGGATTTGGTAGTCCACAGTATTCCCGTTCACATACAAATATCTCAAGGTGGAATTTTCTTTTCTCATTAACAGAAATCATTTTTAGAACTCCCAAAGTTTGTTGTTTCCATTGATGATTTATTATTGGTGAAACTCAGCAAACATCAGCCGACACGTGTTTCATCTTAATTTCAAGACTTTTTCAAGGCGATAAATATTCTTGTACTGTAGGGCCTCCCTGGCCTTTGGATACAGCTATCCTGATGCATCAATTTTCATCTCGGTGAGTACTTTCCAATAAAATACAAATACAAGTCGGTTTGTACTGAAGAAATAGTAAATCTGTTGCTGAATTCTTTGACGCGTGACGTTAGGTTCAAACACCCATGTTAAATGTAATATAAACGCACGGCGCCACAAAAGAGTCCCCGATAAGCGTCCTCACCGAAACGGAGGTTGCCCTGTCTATCCACGACGCCAGTCTGTTTGTTGTACAGCAAATAATAAATCATCAATGGAAACAACAAACTTTGGGAGTTCTAAAAATTATTTCTGTTAATGAGAAAAGAAAATACCACCTTGAGAAATTTGTATTTGAATGGGAATACTGTGGACTACCAAATCCACTCAGTGATCAGAACTAAGATTTAATTGTCTTTCTGACTTATAAAACAGAGAGTGCTGCACAGCGGTTCTATTGCATGTCCCGTCAGCTGGAGTTGGGTATATTCTGGCATTGGATAGGTGAGGTGAAGAGAATGTGGCAAGGTGGTATCCTATTGGTGATTAAATTACCACTTTGGCACCACTTTAGTCCTTCAAAGTGCTCTTTTGTGCTCACTGTTAATAGTCTTCTCAGTACTGCACAGATATGTCCTCTCCCTTGTAGACATGCCCACAACATACATAGTACTTTGGCATGGAGTTCAACCCACTTGCAGACATCTTGTAGCAGAAGATAGTTACTGCAGTACATTAAGGAATGGAGGCATAGTTCAAAGGGTAAATTCTGAGGATGTTTCTTACAGCACCACACTTTCGAAATAAGGGTCCAAACGTACACTTTTTCCACAACCTGCCATAAATGCTCTCGGGTCAAGTGTCCAGACTTGTGGCAATGCATTATGCAGAAAATAAATGACCAATGTCGCACACAGTTTAGATGCTCTCTGTAAGATCTGAAACCCTCGGGAGTTAGTCCTCCAAACTTTTTGCCTACACCCCTTTTGTTGTGCTGAATTCGTTTTTCATTGGACACTTTACCACTGCTAGCCCAATGTTTAAGGGAGAAAGCGCAAGCACTTTAGCACTCTAAAGTGCTTGTGCTTTCTCCCTTAAACATTGTAAAAATTGACTTACGCTTGGTTGGCACATTTAATTTACTTGTAAGTCCCTAGGAAAGTGGTACTACATATACCCAGGGCCTGTATATTAAATGCTACTTGTGAACCTCCAGCACTCATTGTACAACCCATTTAATTAGTCTTCTTAAACATGTCTCAGGCCTGCCATTGCAACCTGTGTGCAGTTTTAAACTGTAAAATAACCCTTTTGCCAGGCCTCAACCATGCCTTTTAATACAAATATGCCACCTAGTTGCGCTGGTGCAGGTAAGCGTTGTGATGCACTGGAGCTGGGCGGATGGAGGGAAGGAGTCGACAGACAAAGGAATAGGTTTTATTATTTCTGATTTATTTAATTTTACCTATTCCATCGTCTGTCTACTTCCCCCCCGCCTCGCCCGTTCCCTGTCCCGCCCCTGCCCTACCGTGCTAAGCTGCGCGGCCGGTGCTAATGCCCATTAGTTAGGCACTAAACAGCCCCTAGGGCAGGGTACAGTGTATTTAAAAAGTCAGGCATGTACTTTTAAGCTTTATATATCCTGGTAGTGAACAGAAGAATTATCTGAAAAAGGCTATGATGATCACATTTGAGGATCTTTGGTACGGCAAGCGTCATTTGAATTTAAGAATTTGATTGTCATAATTAAGTCTTGCATTGTAAACCACATACAAATAGGTCATTGTTATCCCGGTGTCAATGTATTTACATCTGAAAACTTATTCATGTCTTTGTTTCTCTCCCCCACTGAATGAAGTATTATTGCATGTTTTAATAAATCCTGTTTGCTCTATTTCTCGGATATACAATCTAAAAATGACATTACTCAGTTCTAAATTAGGGATAACAATACTATTAAAATGCAATGTCTCTCATGTTAAATTGGTAGCCCATGTGATGATATTTTTTTTCTTGTTATATTACAGCCTTGAAAGGTGTTGCAAAACACATGCTGTCTGGTCTGACATATTATTTGATCATGTATTAAAATACATGTATTTTTTATGCTATCTCTGACCTTTGTTAAATAGTGTGGTGACTTTGTCTACGAAATGAATCTATAATCACTAAAATATATGAAGGGACTTATTGAATATGTAAATTTGTACCTGTTAATAATAAACTGTAAAAGACAAAACCAAAAAATAAAATGCATTTTGGAGTATAATTTTGGGTGCTTCTTACACTTATAATGAATCCCTTTATATCAGTTTGCATAACAACCTGTAACATCGATATATTCAACAAGTAACAACAATAACAGCACCTTAGATTATCATAAACACCATGCACCCAGAGCTTCTCATTTGGTAATCCATCTGTATGATAATGCTTAATTCCTTACGCATGAGTAAATCACTCATGGACTAACGTGATACCCATCCATAAAACTCTTCAGCACCTCATCAGGGTTTGAAAGCACTATATATAAAAATACATCATACACCTAGATTTGGTGGGTGTGTAGAGAAAGGGCTTTGGTAACAAAAAAAGTATATTTCATGAGGAAAAATGCCACACTACCCTTGTGCATAATTCTATATGTATGATTAGGCCAGGGGAAGAGAAGCCATGGGGAGATGTATTACATTCCCAATAGTATGCTGGAAACTAGTGCTTGGTACATCTTTCCTGGAACACTAATGGTAATGTATGTGAAGTGCTAAATTAGTTTTCGTACACCTGTAAATAGGTGTACCTTTACTAGTGAATATTCCCAACTTTCTTTTCCAGATTTATCAATATTTCACGCAACACAATGCAATGCAGCAGGATGCCTTGTTGCACTGCATGAAATAGAGAGGGCAGGAATGCACCATATTAAGCACTTTTGTCTGCCTAGAGCCAATGCAGGAACCCTTGTGTCATAGTGCAAGGATGCCTGCATTTCAAGCAGGATTGCTTTTGTGCAGTAAAGGACACCTTCCTGCACAAAACAATGGAGTTATAATAGTTATTACTCACTTTATTAGGCAAAGCAGAGTGTAGGAGGGTAAAAAGCACACTCCACCCTTTGACAAGGAGGGGGATATTAGACCATGACCCTGGGGCTGTCCGCACCCAATCCACCCAATTGATGCAGTCCAACTCTTGAGCAAGGTAGGGTGAGCTAAAATAACACCCTGCACTGGGGCATTGTGGAGTGGGAAGGGAGCAAAGCTGCCCTCTCCCATCATTATCCAAGGCAGGAGTGAAGGGAATAAATATATACCCACAACATTTGTCAAGCTGTGGAGGCAACAATGACCTCTCCTACTCTTGGAACAGTGCTAAGGACGTAAGACGCCCTAATGGCCCCTCCTCGCCGTTCACCCTGGGGTGAGGTGGACAAGACTAAAGGACACACACCCTAATCCTTGTACAAGGCAAGGGAGTAATAAATATACCCTCAAGGCAGCCAATCCACATCTGTGGGAAAGATGAGAGTGGGGAAATAAATCCGACACCTCTGGTTACTTGACTTACCGGAGATATCTGATCTTGATGCATCCTGTTTGCATCTGTGAACAGGGCACAGGGCCAGCCGGCAGCTCCCCTATACTGGGGGGAAGCAAGGCATCTGAATACTGCCCTCATCCCTGGTTGCAATAGGAAACAGAGTAATCTGTAATAGGGCGTGCACTCCTATACAAGCCAATCCAATTGTCTGAAAACACTAAAGTTAAAGAGATGTTCAGACGGTGGGTGCAATAGCGGCGCCACCACAAAAACTAACAAGACGTGAAATGTACAAGTTAAGCTATTCCTTTAATCTTCGCCCTGACTCCTGCCATAGCACACAATCTTTCCTCCAAACGCCTGATTACAACAAACAGAGCGCTGATGTCGTTCATCTGAGATGCTTGTGCTGGAGTGAGGTTTTCCTTAAAATTCGTATACCTCCTCCATTTTATCGTGTTAAAATTAAAACGAATAACTGATTAATATTGATAGTATTAATGGTTTGCTGTGTTTGAATAATCAACATTACTAATTAGAAAATACACGTGGGAATCGCATTGGCATGGCTTGATTGATACGTAAACTAATTTCGTACGCATACTAATGTTAGTTATTTAGAATTTGCATGTTATATGTTGCTTCTGTGATGTGATTTGTGAATTGTGCTTTTAATGTGAGTATAAACCATAATGCGTGTTGCTTTTTCTAGATAAATACATACACATAAAGGGTTTAGTGAGGGAATAACATTTTAATAGTCACTTCCATGTATTAATTACGTTTGTGTTTCTTTGCTTAAGTTGACTTTTCTGGAGTGGCCACAAAATGGCTGCCATCCCTATTTGACGGACAGACGATATACAGAAGTCACTGGTTGAAGTGCGCCTGCGCTAAAAGATGAGCAACAATAACCTCGTCCTGACCCCAGGCAGACTGTACCCGTGAAGGTCGCACCGGGATGGGTGCCAATCTTCAGACAATGGACTTCCTTAAACTAAAAACTGTTATAATTGATGACACCATGGACACAAACCCGTATGAGAACCAAAATGCACTGAATGGACAAGTAAATGTTGCAAATTATTAGTAAATTGAGAATTACATCTAAAGAAACATCTAGTGTATGGGAATCAGGAAGAATGATCCTGGTTCCAGCAATCAAATTTGTTTAAAAACATGTATTGTAACATTTTGTTGTTGATTTTATTATAAAAGAAGTAGAATAGAGAGGATCAGTGCGCTTTTACCCGATTTCCTGACATTATGCTGACGGAGAGGACGGTGACACTGCTGGACAGCTGCTTACCAGAGACTTTGGCGGACTGATCAGATGCTCAATTAATTTACGAACTGATTGATCGATTTATGGGCATAGAGACAAAAGATCTGAAATTGACATAGAGGACGTCATTTAGCCAGATTAGGTAAATATGCGAATCAAAATATTGAATGCTTTATGATTTTCTTATGCGTTATTTAGATAAATATTTCAATTCATTATAAGAACTGTGTCTGGTTATTATTTTAGAAGTGTATTGATGTATACTGTTTAGAAGAATTAAGTGTCGCTCTACCCAGCAACTGATCCATGGCCTATCCATGGTAGGAACTACTAGGTTAAAAGTTTAGATCCTAGTGAGGTAGGGAAGAATAGGTGAACTTATTACTCATCAGGGATTTGTGGATATCCTCCCATTCCAGCGAATGGAATAAAAGGATCCCCTCTCGAGTCCCATAGATCTAAAGAAGAATGAATGAATGGTGTTATGGGCCCCACCAGTGAATGAGTGAATGAATGTGGTCGTAGAGATCTATGGTCTGTGACGTAGAGAGGGATTTGGTATTCAGCGCTGGAGCAGTTTTCTGGTAGCAGAAGGATGGTTAGCTATTGTTTTGGGTTTAGTGACGATTGCTTGTAAATAGCTTATTGATTATTGATTGGTATTGGTTTATGTATTAACACTCTATGTTGACTCGCGTCGAGTTATATGTTGTTTGCACGGCTTCTGGGATGTAGGAAGTCGGAAGTTTGTAACAGTTCCATAGTAGAGCAGAGGTAAGCGCTGCTCTCGGGAAAGACGGGATTGTGGTTGCCCGTAGGTACACGGGAAGGAAACGTGTAGCAATCGAAGTTACACGGCGCATTATCTGGGTTCGATTCGGCAACATCGTCGTGTGTTGTCATTAAAGATATTTTCTGTGTGAGAGAAGTATGAATGTTAGCAAAGGGTTACCTGTGAAATTTTGGTCTTAGGTACCAGGAAACCAAATGGCATACCGATAACGCTTACTACTGAAAAGGTAGCAGGTATATTCTGAGCTTGCAAGAAGGACAAAGTAGAGGGAAGCGCTGCTTTGTTAACGAATGGTATATTCTGTAGTAGGGCAGAGGTAAGCGCTGCTCTCGAGAAAGACAGAAGTCTGTGTGAATGATCTACATTTTCCCTGTATGACAGTGTGTGTATGAAAAAGGCATTCTAATTAATGGCAAAACTCTAGTGTTATTAATTCTAGAGAAGCGGTTAGTTGATGCTTGATAGAAGGGTGAAGTAGAGGGATGTGCTACTTTATCAACCAAAGTACTAATTCCGTAGTAGGACAGAGGTAAGCGCTGTTCTCGAGAAAGACAGAATTCTCGTGAGAAAGGTCTTTTGCTGTTCTTTGGTAAGCGAATCAAACAATGGAGATGTTTTTGTGTTGTTACTAACAGAATTTTAGAAATTGATACAAAAACTTACTGCGCGGATTTTGTAAAGGAGGGGTAGACGAGAGCAGAGCAGAGCTGTTGCAGCGGCTGCTGACGTCAGAACGTCCGCGCTGTGATTGGACAGTAGGTTGGAGGCGTAAAACGCTCCGGATTGGTGCGATAGTGTAAAGCCGCGCTAGGAGTGGGGGAATACAGAGTGATGTAAACGCTCCCTGATTGGTGAGTTAGTGTGAGTCGCGCTGAGATTGGAGGATTGTGATAGTGACATAGACGCTCCTGATTGGTGCGTTAGTAAGAGTCGCGCTGTGAGTGGACGGAATAGCGGTACCATTGTAAGAAGACTAAACGGTACACGGAAATCGAGAAAATGTATTACCAACCACCAGAAAAGAAGAAATCGTGGTTTGGGAAAATTAAGAAGTGGTTTAAGAAAGATAAACCAGTTGAGACTAGGGAAGGACAGTTACTTCCTCCACCGAAAACACCCGCATCTATAATGATTGCGAAATATGGGTATCATACTTGTATTTGGTTAGATAATTGGGTAAAATACACCAAGGACGATGGAGTCCTGGCGTTTCCAGAACATGGTTCCTTTAATTTGGCTGTTTTGAGAAATCGCCGAGACAAAATGATGGACTTAGAACCAAGACCTAGACCGACGCAGTTTGAGGCATTGACGGAATGGGAAGACGAAATGCATGAACGAGAAAGGCAGAGAAGTGGTAGCGGTTACCGATACATGTTCGTTAGACCATACGGACATGAGACACATGACGACCGGATGAAAAGGTGGCGGAATGCAAGTATGACTGAGGGTATGTTTCCTGTGAGAATGGTAAGAGAGAATGAAGGGAGAAAATGCACCGAGAAAAGGCGTAATGTGGATTTGAGTGGGTATGAAGCGAATGAATCGGAAGATGATGTTCTTAATGATGTGTTTTACAAAAACCCACCACCGTATCGACCAGAACCAGAGGCATTGTCACCAAGTGCCCCAATGAGAGAAACATTACGAACAATTAAAACAGAGACTATGTCACCAGAATTAGGGAAAAGTAACTCCGCAAGAGAGATAGAAAAACAGACAGAAAGTAGAGTAAATGGTGAAAATTCAGTAGAACTGGCCAAAACTACCCTAGAATTAACCAAGAAAATAAGAGAATTGACCAAAAATCTAGAAGCTGTAACACTTCCAGTAACGATAGGTCCAGTAATGCCCATATTTGAGAAACAAAAAGATACTGAACATTGTTTGACAGTGCCGTACAGAAGCCAAAATCTAATTGAAAATACTGAACGGAGTCAAATTGAGAATCCGTGGGGACCGACAATAAATATGTTTGAACCGAGTGTTTCAAATAGTCCATTTGTAAATCACATTTATGCTGAAAAGAGTAGAATGACAGGGGAAACATTATTAGAACCACAAAAGGCTCCAGAACAAAATAATGTAGATAACCCAGTAGGGCCCTCTGTAGAAGAATTAAGCGAATGGCTCAAAGGGCTACAGAGAAAGGATCAAGAATCCCAGTCAATAGATGTGGCCAAATTACGAATGGTATTAGAAGAATTAATAGTAGGAACTATCCCTACTGAAAAATTGAAAAACTATCAGGATGAGGGATTGTTGTTTCTCTGCAAGAGTGCAACGTGGAGAGCGAAAAACTTGCATGAAAGATTAGATGAAATTGCAAACGAAATGGGGATAGATTTTGACACGGTAAAAGCACTACAAAAATCTTATCAAGTTGATTTCACTGAAAAGGATATAGAGAACATGAATACTACAGGAAGGATAAGTCAGATTAAGGACATAATCGGTTTGTTGAGAAAATGGGGAGATGTGGACAGATGGAGAAGTAAGTGGTGTAAAAGACGCGATAATATCACAGAAAAGACAGTTTCAGCATTTCCCGTTAGAGAGAAAGAAAAGGTAATGACAGAATACCCCATGAGAGGGATTCCAGGAGGAGGGTACATACATGTTCCATGGACAAGACAGGACATTTTGTCTTTCACAAATGATTTCCCTCGACTACGTGAAAAGCCAGTCAAGTGGTACCGACAGGTAGACAGATTTGTAAAATTGTCAAAGGTATTATGGATAGATTTGAATAGTCTATTTGATATAATAGTACCAGCAGATTTGTGGACAGAATGCAAGCTGATGATAAATTGGCCCACTCAGGAGTATCCTAGGGACCCTAAGACAGGAGCTCCCGACCCAGAAGTAATGAAGAAATATGAGCGGGTTATGGCATTTCTGAAAAATAAGGTACCTCCTAAAGAGACCGATTGGGTAAAAATTGACAGAACCCATCAGGAAAGCAAGGAGTCAGTACATGCATATTATGAGAGGCTAATTCAGGCTTTTAAACAGTTCAGTGGAGATGAGAACCTGCGTGATAAAGATTTGAGTCATTTTGTATACAGATTTGTATATGGTTTACGCCCAGAAATTGGTGATATGATAAAGCAGCATACAGTTGATCGGCAAAATAAGAAAATAGATGAAGTTTTGAGACGTGCAAAATATTTCAGCGATGAGATTCAGGCAAAACAGCGAAAACTGAAAGAAAAGGCAATGTGGGCACAGGTAAAGGTGGCTGAACGACAGGAAGCTCAGTTGGTAGAACAAGTGAACAATCCAGGAGTAAGACCAAGATTTGGCCCTGGGAAAGGGAAAGGTAATATAGAAGAAGCTAAAAAGAAATTCCCATGTCACAACTGCGGTGAGTTAGGGCATTGGAAATCCGAGTGTAAAAACACTCCAAATACTAATATTGAAAATCGATCGTTGAATCCACAGGTGCGGAACAAGGTGGGTGGTCAACTGCAGCAACAGCAGCAGGTGATTACCTCTCAGAATCAGGTGCCAAAACCACCTTTTCCACAGAACAGAAACTCACAGAAGTATAGTAATGAATCGGGATTCTACAATGAAGAACAGGTAAATAAACCATCAAGCGCCCGCACTGTTTCGCAGTATTGGCTGCAACACGATGAGAGTGATTCAGAAATGGGTTATTGACGGTGCCAAAGGGAGGAAGAAGAGTGCGTACTTGGCGCAACTCTAGAAGTAGACCAGACAGGACCATTTGTAGATGGGAAGATTAATGATGATAACATTACTTTCCTAGTGGACACTGGCGCTACTCGATCTACTGTTAGATCAGCTGATGTTAAGAATCTTCCTCTTTTGGATGAAACGATCCAAGTAGTTGGTGTATCTAACCAACAGTTAAAAACATACCTTACAGAACCCGTAAAGGTTAGTATAGGGAAATTTTCTGAAATGCACCGATTTGTGGTGTGTGACACCAGTCCTGTGAACTTGCTAGGTAGGGACCTGTTGTGCAAAATGAATTGCACTATATTTTGTACTCCAGAAGGAATAGCTTTTGAAACACCAGATGAGAATATATTGTATAAAATGACCATAGCTAACAGGGAATGTGAAAATATTGGAACATATGCAGTATTTAATCCAGATGAACTGCCTAAAGAATTGAAACTGTCTGTAAAAGCAGAGGTTTGGGATTTCACTGGAGAAGATGTAGGGCTAATGAGAAACGTAGACCCAGTAAAAAGTACTGTGAAAGATGGAGTAAGTTATCCGAACATTCCTCAGTATAGATTAACACCTGAAATAATTGAAGGAGTAACTCCAATAATTGAGAAAATGATCAAGCAAGGAATTCTGAGAGAGATAATGAGCAGTCCATGTAACTCACCCATAATGGGCCTGAAAAAGCCAAATGGGAAGTTCAGAATAGTGCAAGACCTGAGAAAGGTGAACAAAATCGTTGTGCCATGTTGTCCCATTGTACCAAATCCATCAGTGATTTTGTATAGGGATTCCCCATGATGCAGAATGGTATACAGTGATTGATTTATGCCATGCGTTCTTTTCCATCCCATTGCATCACGACAGTCAGCAGATTTTTGCATTTCGGTTTGGAGACCGTATTTTGGCATGGTGCCGAATCCCACAGGGGTATACAGAAAGCCCCTCAATATTTAATCAATTATTGAAAAAGTCATTGGAAAGTCTGCAAATGCCGAGAGTTCAGTACTAGTACAGTACATCGACGACCTCCTTGTGGCGTCAAAAACTTGTGAAGTAGACACTATAGCCTTACTAAATTACCTGGCAGATGGAGGACTAAAAGTGTCCCCAGCCAAACTGCAGTATTGTAAGAAAGAAGTACAGTATTTGGGACATACCATTGAATAAGAATTGAGGAAAATAACAATAGACAGAATCAGAATCATAAAAGGAATGAGAGCCCCCATGACTCAAAGAGAAGTGAGAATGTTTCTGGGAATGGTAGGGTACTGCCGCCAGTGAATCAGCAACTTTTCGCTGATTGCAAAACCTCTGGTACGGCTAACAAGGAGTGATGTAAAAGATCCCCTTGAATTGAATAAGGAAGAATTAGCAGCATTCAAACAATTGAAAGATGGATTGTGTGAAGCACCAGCATTGGGTATGCCTGATTATGAAAAAGAATGTGAGTTATATTGCAGTGAAAGAAATGGATGTGCACTTTCTGTGTTAATCCAGAAGCATGGAAGATTGAGGAGACCGATTGCATATTATTCATCGATGCTTGATCCAGTAGCTGTAGGCTTACCTGAATGTCTGAAAGCAGTAGCTGCAACATGTCGAAGCTTGGAGCAGAGTGAAGGAATCGTGATGGGATATCCTTTGAAAGTGTTTGTACCTCATGGTGTGGCGATTCTTTTAACAAGGAGTCGTACTCAGTATATGACACATAGTCGGCTGACTAAGTATGAGAAAGTCATATTAGGTGCAATGAATGTGAGCCTTGCGAGATGTGTGAATGTGAATCCGGCAACGTTATTACCTGATGCTGAAAATGTGGAAGTGAGAGATGAAGCAGATCATGATTATTTGGATGTGCTTGAGTATTGTACGAAACCGCGACCAGACATAAAAGATGTACCTTTGGCAGAAAATGATTATGTAATGTTTGTTGATGGGTCATGTTTGAGAACAGAAGAAGGAGTGCTGAGTGCAGCATATGCAGTGTGCACGGTTGCAGCAGTGTTGGAAGCATCTTATTTAAAAGGAGTGAAATATGCCCAAGTAGCAGAATTAGTGGCTCTGACTCGAGCATGCAAAATTGGGAAAGGTGTGAGAGTGACTGTGATAACTGACAGCCAGTATGGCTTCGGAGTTGTCCACGATTTTGGCCAATTGTGGCTACAAAGAGGTTTCCTAACCTCAAGTGGAACTCCTATAAAGAATGCTGAAGTGGTTGGAAAGTTGATTGAGGCGATACAGCTGCCTAAACAATTGGCTGTGGTGAAATGTGCTGCCCACAACCAAGGTGAGGATTACGTTACTGTCGGCAACAGATATGCCAATGACATGGCTCAGTACTGTGCCAGAAATCAGTATTCAGTCAATCAGGCAAAGGAGAGAGAAATGACTTCCTACTCCTTAATGTTTACTAACGTTGTAGGGACATGGGAAGAAGTGAGACAATTGCAGGAGGAAGCAGGAGATGAGGAAACAAGGCAGTGGGTGAAAGCAGGATGTGCACCAAGGGAAAAGGATCAGGTGTGTGTCTATCGAGATGGAAGACCAGTCCTGCCAGATAGCATGTTGTCTACCATAGCATGAATGTATCATGGCCAGGGACACATAGGGAGAGATGCTATGATCAGGTCGTTCAAACAGACCTGGTACGGGGAACAACCTTTACAACGCAACTTTTACAACGCACTACCATTACAATGAAACTTTTACAACGCAAATGCATTTACAACGCATGCCATTACAACGCAAGTCTTTACATCGACTTGCACTAGATGGCGTGCTAACATTACAAATAGTGTAGTTTACTATCCCAACACCTTCCCTACTGTTACGTGGACTGGAGTTGGAATAGTAAATTACACTTTTCTAATGTTAGCACGCCATCTAGTGCAAGTCGATGTAAAGACTTGCGTTGTAAAAGCATGCGTTGTAAATGCATTTGCGTTGTAAAAGTTTCTTGTAACAGCATGCGTTGTAAAAGCATGTGTTGTAACGTCATACATCCCTGGAAGAAAGACAGTGGTGAGCCTAGGAACTATAGGCCAAGAAGGAGGGCCTTTTACCAGAATGCAGATAGATTTCATTGAGATGCCAACATGTAACAGATTGAGGTATGTTCTGATCATAGTCTGCCTATTCTCCAGGTGGGTAGAAGCATACCCGACAAGGAGAAATGATGGATTGACAGTAGCAAAGCTGCTTTTGAGAGAATTCATCCCCAGGTTCGGGTTCCCAGTGACCCTTGAATCAGACAGAGGAGGGCATTTCTATAATGAGATTGTAAAATTGGTCAGTGAAGCATTGAATGTACAACAGAAACTGCACTGTGCCTACCGACCAGAGGCTTCTGGTGTGGTTGAGCAAATGAATGGTACAATCAAAAACAGAATTGGAAAAATGTGTTTAGCCACAGGAATGAAATGGCCTGATGTCTTGCCTCTAGTTTTGATGACCATACGTGCAACCCCAGATAGAACTACAGGGTTAAGTCCTCATGAAATAATCATGGGACGTGCAATGAGGCATGCTTACATACCAGTCAACAAACTGATGACGATTTCTGATGACATGGTGTTGGAGTACTGTAAAGGCCTGGCTGACGCAGTTCATTCTGTGTTTCATCAGGTTGGAGCGGATGCCACCACCCTTGAAAAGAAGCCAGCCCATGATCTAAGCCCAGGAGATTGGGTGAGGATAAAGGTCCACAGAAGAAGAAACTGTTTGGTTCCCAGGTGGGGAAAACCAAGACAAGTCATTCTGACCACGACAACAGCTGTAAAGTGTGCTGGACTGAAAAACTGGATCCATGCCAGCCATACTCTGAGAATACCAAATCCAGTGGATTGCAAGGAGAAAGAGTATTATGATGAATCAGAGTCAAGTACTGAATCAGACAACGAAGAACCAAAAACACGAGAAAATCCTGAAAGGGGGGAAAACGAACCCAAACAGATTCTAGTTCCCAGAAGTGTCTCTCTGAGAAGAAGACTGCAGATTTCGGACAGCTCAGATTCTGAAGACGAGCAAAGAAAGAAAGGTCCTAGAAAAGAACCTAAAAAGAAGGAAGGAAAAGACAAAGAGGAAGCAGTAAAAGAAATTCAAAGAAAGCAAGTCCCAGATGAAAAACTGAGAGAAATTCCACCTGAAATAATAGAATTGAGTGAAGAAGGGACAGATACAGAGAGAGAGGGACAGATTGCGGAAGACCCCCGAGGAGGTGTAGGGAACTGCAACATCCAGCTAGGTGAAGGGACAAGTAGTCAGCAGGAAGATTGCGTGTCGGAGACCCGAGGAGGGAAGGAAGTAGGGAAACCAGAACAAGTGGTGGATAAAGAGACTGGTGAAAAGGAAAAGCAAGTTGGGACAGAGTCAGAAGAGAGTGAGAACGAAAAACCTGAAGGTCGAGTTCTGAGAAAGAGAGCTTGGAGAGAAGAAAAGAATGAAAAGAATGTCAAAGAAAGTAAATTGAAAGGAACTGTAAAACCAGAAGTTTGGCCGAACAAAATAAAGAGACTAAGATATCGATTGTCTCGAGTGAAATCACCAAGAGCTGAACAGGTGAATGAAGTCACGAGTCAGGGAAAATCAAAGGAGGAAGAAACAGTTGTAACCAAAGAGTCCGGAAGGACAAGAAAGCCTAACCAGAAGTATAAGTCGCCGGAATGGACGTATGTGGCCCTGCCTGAAGAACCCCAAGAGGCAGACAGTCAAGGAGATCCAGAGGAGGCTTTACTGAAAGTGGTTAAAGAAGAAGAAGAATCAGAAATCCTGAGAGTTCTCTTTTCCGATATTGGAGAGGAAGAAGCGGAGATTCAGGAAATTCTGTATCCCAGCCGCGGCAACGAATTTCGTAGCGCGCGCTACGAAATTCATTTTATTTATTTAATTGTTTACTTACCTGCCATTATCCATATTCCGGTTTTTAGAACCCCCCACCCTGCCCCTCCCCCGCCCCGCCTTACCGCCCCACGGAACTCCCTCCACGGGCCGCGGCTGCTGTATCCTGATTGGGAGAAGGAGGCAAAGGACGATGAGATGCCAAACTGAATAAACAGAGAAGCTGTTGATGTGGAAAACGATAATAAAAGAGAAGAAGTAGAAACTAGTGGAACCAAGTAGCAGCTTAGAAGCTTAGGGTTAGAAACTGGTCATAAAGTAGAAGAGGCTAAGTCAAAAGACACGGTCTATTTCAGTAAAGATGGCTAACATAGATGGTAGTAAAAGTAGATGTACATTCATGAAAAGATGGTGTAAAACATGTTGCTGTTGTACAGGATTATTAATGCTTTTATGGAGCATCCTAGCTCTTGTAATATCATTTAAAGTCACAATAGATACAATAGAAGGACATGGTCAAAATAAAACTAACATAGGTAAAATTTCAAAGGTAGTACCGACTGTAGAAACAAACATTCATTTGCATAAAGATAGGTCTCTTAACGATTTCTCTAATAATTTATTTTCAAAAACATTGTATGAATATGTAAAGACTATGGATGTAAGGGACTGCTACGTCTGTCTGCAGTTACCTGCTTCTTTGGCAGAGGGAGTGACTTATCATCACCTTCCAGCTACTTATGGAATAACATGTAGTGTAATAGCTAGTTTATTTTATCAGATAGGGAAATTAGAGTATTATTTTTCAGATGTAGATAACATTTTTGCATTAGTACCTGCTAATAATAAGCTAAATAAGGTAAAACCTGCTAAAGTTTTAGGTGAATTTTTCTTAGAGACTAGTGAACTAATATTAGAAGCTGTGTTTAAATATAATTTGACATGCAGTTTGCAGAAAGAAGAAAAGACATTTTTGAATATGGTTGAGAAAAGAAGGCATAAGATGCACAAAAAGGCATCAGAAGGAAAGGTTGAGAAAACGGCTTGGGACATAGAAATGGAGAAACATCTGACAAAAGGAGAGTCAACACCAACAATAGCTTTAGATAGGCCTCAGAAAGGAAAACATTTTATAAGAAGGAATCAAACTGCATATGATAATCTTTTTGTAGGTAATAGTGAGTGCCATGATACATACCGAATCATAGGTGGATGGGGATTTAAAGGTGGAAGAGATCCAGTATTTCCTGGAATATATTTTATCTGTGGGAACAGGGCATATTATCGTTTGCCAGACCATTGGTATGGCACATGTTATGTAGGCCTGGTATTTCCAAAAATCTTTCACATGGACAGAGAAGAGGGTGTAAATAGTTTAAATAGTCATTTAGTGCGTAGAAGGAGAGAATCTTGGGCAGAAATTGTAGGTGACATATTTTGTGCATTGATACCAGCAGTGGGAATAACTCTGAATGCCAATAAAATTAGAAGATTATCGACTTGCCCTTGACATTCTATTGGCAAAAGAGGGTGGAGTCTGTGGAATGCTGAAAGTTCAACATTGTTGCACTTACATTCCAGACGAGAGTAAAGATCTAAAGGTTTACATTAAAAATATTACTGAATTGCATGATGAACTTGTACCACTGTAGGTTGAAGATGTATGGACAAGAATGGGAAAGAAAATAGCTGCTATTAAAAATTTCTTAGCTAAAATAGGTAGTACTTTTATAGGTAAAATTTTGTTTCCATTAACATGTGTGATAGTTGCATTATTATTGTTAAGATTAGGGTGTATGTGTTGTAGAAATAAGAAAACAAATAATACAATAAAACGAGATAAACTTAAGAGAAAAGGAAAAGATCCAGAAAAGGATTTAGAAGAGATAGCCTTAGATGAGTGGAAAGAAAGTATGTATAAAAAAGCAAAAAGAGATGAATATGGAGAAACTGAATTATGAGCTATGAGTATGTCATTTCAAATTTCCGAAAAAGGGTACTAAATTTGGGTGTTGTGTGGTGATAATATCACCAAAGGGGGGATTGCTGGAGTGAGGTTTTCCTTAAAATTCGTATACCTCCTCCATTTTCTCGTGTTAAAAATTAAAACTAATAACTGATTAATATTGATTGTATTAATGGTTTGCTGTGTTTGAATAATCAACATTACTAATTCGAAAATACACGTGGGAATCGCATTGGCATGGCTTGATTGATACGTAAACTAATTTCGAACGCATACTAATGTTAGATATTTTGAATTTGCATGTTATATGTTGCTTTTGTGATGTGATTTGTGAATTGTGCTTTTAATGTGAGTATAAACCGCAATGCGTGTTGCTTTTGCTAGATAAATACACACACATAAAGGGTTTAGTGAGGGAATAACATTTTAATAGTCACTTCCATGTATTAATTACGTTTGTGTTTCTTTGCTTAAGTTGACTTTTCTGGAGTGGCCACAAAATGGCTGCCATCCCTATTTGACGGACAGACGATATACAGAAGTCACTGGGTGAAGTGCGCCTGCGCTAAAAGATGAGCAACAATAACCTCGTCCTGACCCCAGGCAGACTGTACCCGTGAAGGTCGCACCGGGATGGGTGCCAATCTTCAGACAATGGACTTCCTTAAACTAAAAACTGTTATAATTGATGACACCATGGACACAAACCCGTATGAGAACCAAAATGCCCTGAATGGACAAGTAACTGTTGCAAATTATTAGTAAATTGAAAATTACATCTAAAGAAACATCTAGCGTATGGGAATCAGGAAGAATGATCCTGGTTCCACCAATCAAATTTGTTTAAAAACATGTATTGTAACATTTTGTTGTTGATTTTATTATAAAAGAAGTAGAATAGAGAGGGTCAGTGCACTTTTACCCGATTTCCTGACATTATTCTGACGGAGAGGACGGTGACACTGCTGGACAGCTGCTTACCAGAGACTTTGGCGGACTGATCAGATGCTCAATTAATTTACGAACTGATTGATCGATTTATGGGCATAGAGACAAAAGATCTGAAATTGACATAGAGGACGTCATTTAGCCAGATTAGGTAAATATGCGAATCAAAATATTGAATGCTTTATGATTTTCTTATGCGTTATTTAGATAAATATTTCAATTCATTATAAGAACTGTGTCTGGTTATTATTTTAGAAGTGCATTGATGTATACTGTTTAGAAGAATTAAGTGTCGCTCTACCCAGCAACTCAGCTGATCCATGGCCTATCCATGGGAGGAACTACTAGGTTAAAAGTTTAGATCCTGGTGAGGTAGGGAAGAATAGGTGAACTTATTACTCATCAGGGATTTGTGGATTTCCTCCCATTCCAGCTTATGGAATAAAAGGATCCCCTCTCGAGTACCATAGATCTAAAGAAGAATGAATGAATGGTGTTATGGGCCCCACCAGTGAATGAGTGAATGAATGTGGTCGTAGAGATCTGTGGTCTGTGACGTAGAGAGGGATTTGGTATTCAGCGCTGGAGCACTTGCACCAAAATAGAATATATCCATAAACAATAACATACCGCAGTCGCCGTTTCATTTCTTTCTGACTCCCACTCTACTCTGGCACAAGGTTCTGTGACTTCGGTGGGGATGGAATCCGAGGTTAAAGTACTTCTTTTTGTTTTGGAAAAACAGTTTTTTTTGTGTGCACCAAAATGAAATCCTTCTATCATGCACTTGTCATAGAAAACATATTGACATCGTGCAAGTGCAGGTAAGTGGGTTTTATTGAGGCATGAAGAGAAGTGTCAACACGGCGGAGGAGCCTGGGACACGTAACACCCTGGAATCTCAGCATGGGATGCCATGTGATGGACCTCACTCTGGGATTCCGGACAAGATGTCAGCCAGTCTCCCTTTGCTTTCGGGACATTTCACTCTTTTTCACCGAAGTTTCTCATGCATTGCATGATGGGCCCAGGCAGGATATATGAATGGCAGAAAGCCTGCTGTAAATATGGCGGATCTTCTGGCGTTCATACACCTGCGTTGCTGTAGCGGAGGGCCAGAGGGCAAAGGTTTCCAATTTCAGAAGTAGCTGTAGGTCAGCTGCCGGAGCCCAGGTTGTTCCCCCACCTCTTCATAAGGCAGGAAAACTGGGGGTTTTGTGGAGCAGGGGTCCTCACAACAAATCGGAAAACTTTTGCACTATCGCACTCTAAATGACCACCAATGTTTCTGTGTAGATCAAACATCCACATTCCACATGTGAGATACTTATGATACAGTAAAAATATCCTTTGGAAATCGCTAAACCAAATATCTATCAAATTTTGTTAAACTTCTAGCTAAATTAAAATACTTTCATTGACCGAGTTTGTGTTGATAAATAAAAAAAGACTAGAAAAGCGTCATTTGCCTGCTAATTCAGTTTCTCTGGTCGTTCTAAAGTCGCTGGAGAAGATACGAAGGGGTCAGACTTATCATGTTGAATGGATAATCCATTTACTTTGGTTAAACCCTGCTTCCTTTTTCAAACTGGGGACTGTCAACTGTGTTTTGCTCGGATTAATATATAGCCAGGTTTCTGCCGTCTAGATAATAATTTCTATTACGCTCAGGTGTGATGCTTAACAGTGGTGAAATAGTGTTTTGTTTGCCTACTGTGTAAATATTGATTGGCAATGGTTTTACTGGTGGGATGTGCACAGGACTCAGGAGCAGACATAAGTCTGCGGCATAACGGGTCATAATATAGTAACTTTGTGCAGGTGCATAGAAAAAACTTGCTAAATTCATTTGCCAAACTTTTGCTGCCTAACACGAAATGGTGAAACTGGTGCTTGCTTCAAGGAAAAACATGGCAAACTGATTTCAAAAGACGTGTTTTTAAATGGGAAATGGTATAAAATCATTATTCCATGTTTCAGATGTGAAATACTGGAATATGTATGAGGCACTACATGTCCCAGAATGCAATGTTGGGACTTTATCCCAAATATGTATGTAATGCCAAGTAAGCCTTAAAGCAATAGAGAGGTGTACGGATAGATGTTATTTGTAAAACATTTTAACACAGCCACTGAGGTGTGCGAGATGCTATGCAGTGGAGGTTGGAGGCCTGAGGTAGGGGGGCTGAAATGTTTAGGCGAGAAATATAAACAAAGTCATCTCCTGTTGATAGATCCCACACAAAAAGAAATACTTGTGAGGAGAGAAATGAGGGAAGCCGGTAACACAGTGGCTTTGGATTGAGAAGAGAGTCCACGGCCCGTGCTTTTAGGGGTTGTAACTCTAATCAGGGCAGCATGAGACCCCTTTCAAATATACACTTATGCACACATCCTTGTAATTTGAGAAGATAGCACTGTGTTGAAAATGTCTTTGGCTGTTTTCATAGCATGTTTGTAGGAGTGAGGGCATTGCAGCAAATGTGATGAGATGTGAAAAAGATGTATGAACCTGTTAATAACAGAGCGAGCTCAGAGTGAGTTAACCCATGAGCATTTGGGTGCAGTTACCAAGGGGTGTATTTCAGCTGGAGCCCCAGTATCTACTGGGGAGTCGACCTGTCATTAGTTTGTGGGAAAAGGCTGGTGAAAAGATGACAAGGGGGTTGGGGAAAATAAGTTCTGAAAAATGCTTTCAGGTCTGAGCACTCTTCCCTTCTCAGGGAGTGGCAGCCAGGCAGCAGCTTTTATTCATAAAAGTGGGTGCACTGTACCGGAGAACGAGTGCCTGGGAAGTTAGGTAGGAGGCTACAGAAAAACCGGTGAAACACTGTTGAATACAATTACGAGAGGAGTTGTAATTATAATGCTGTTTTGAATGCACGTTTGTTCGTGTTTGGATGTTTTGTTGCACCTGATGCCCAATTGTTTTTCAAGCACTCGATGATTGATGACAAACACTGAAAAAAACATCTGCGAAAAGCACAAGCACTGTCTAGAGTGCTGTTAAACCAAAGAAAATTGTTGTCCCAAAGACATTTCCTAAAATGGCCGCTGTATATGAATAGTAATACTTAGTCCCTGCTCTCGGGGAGGGCTAAAGACGAGAAGAGGCATTACGCATGCATGCCACAGACAAATGGGGATACTGGATAATGGAGCGATAAGGGAGCCAACACATAGCAAGCCTATGGGCGGGCTGAAATCCACAAAGTACATACAACATGTCTCCTTTTGCATGAATTATTCCTCTTCTGAAGTAAAGCAACCACACCAGGCTCTAATTAGGGCTAAAACTCCTAATTTATGCTTACAATGTAAGATAAATATCTGACGTTACAGTAGAGTCAAGTAGCTATCTTTCCTGTACTGTCCTTTTATAAACATGTAGTGTTGGCAGCTTGCAGAAGAGGCTTTGTGGGATGAATTTGATCAGGAACTGAAAGCGGATCAGTGCAAGTCATCAGATTCATCGCACATGAAATATGCAGGGGTCTAAACATGAAAAGCCGCAGTTTTCTAATAATGAAAGCTGTTGTTTGCAGCAAACATTAGGAGTATTAGCCCTAATTAGAGCCTGATGTAGTTGCTTTAGTTCAGACGAGGAATACTTTAGTGCCATTAAACTTGCCATGTATGGTAAATGAAGATACAAATCCTGCATGTAGGCTTTAGTTCCTTTATTGAAGTCGGAGAGTAGATGAGAGCGGACTCTTCTCTGCTGGTCAAGAAACAATTGACCAACAAGAGACTGCTCCACTTTAAACAAAAGCATAAAACACTTTAAACTGCTACATTCCAGAAAGACTGGAGCGCAGTACAAGTACAACACCATGCTACCAGAAACAGGTAAAATCAAAAGAGACAAGCATTGGCATAGCCAATAGGTCTCGCCTTTGGGACCTTATAAGTATTTAGTTATGCAGCACAATATCCTTGGTACAATAACATCAACTGTTGCATGGCTAAACACTTATAAGGTCTCAAAGTCGAGACCTATTTGCTATGCCAATGCTTGTTTTTTTGTTACACTTGTTCGTCTCTAGTCTGATGGTTTCCTTTCTGCGGGTGTGAGCCACCGGGAGTCATATAGGAGGGGCACCAGTCGTGACAGCTTGAGCATCACAGCACTGTCAAGCCTCCGCAGACCTAGTCATACGTTTGCAACTTATGCAAATGTCCCTCTCCTAACACTCTAGCCAGAATCCCCATGCACACGCCCAGTAAATGTGTGATTGTCACAGACTGCCTGTTAGATGCACATAGTCCACAACACTGCTAGCATGAAACGTCATCAAGGAAAATCTATGGTGTAGCCTTAAGTTAAATCCCCTTTTTTCCTTAAATAGAATACAATTTACATGGCAAGACTTATTTTTCTCAGACCCTCTTACAATAGGTGTGAGCTTTGTTCCTGCCCCACTTGTGATTGGAGTGAACTCAGTACTGCGCGAGAGAGTGGGAAAGACATAGCACATATTGGTGAATACCAGCAAAAGTGCAGCTGGGAACTGGCACGTCTCGTGCACTCAGTGCCACTACTGGCAGCATTTCTGGGGAGGGGGGGGGGGGCGTGCAAGTCAGAGAGGCTGAGCGAGGCATGCGTGCTTGGAGAGCAAGAGGAAAGCCAGATGCACCTCTGCTCTTGCCTGTGCACGTAACAGCATGCAGTATGCCACACAAAAAGCTGTGGTAGGCTTTTTAAAGCCCACTCACTAAATGTATCGCCAGAGCAGCGCATGCGCTGGCTCAGGCGAGACCTAAAAAACCGGCAGGGGTCCTGGTGTCTGGCATCATCCTGGCACAGACAGGCGTGCCTTTGGCGCGCCTACGGCACACCGCCATATCGCCCGCTGCACGCGTCTGTGCCTTGCAGCTGCCTAAATAGTGGACCTCCCTGTCAGGCCCAAACATCGAGACCGCCAACCTGCACAAAATGGCAGTGCCTACTGTCCCACAGGAAGAGAGACTGAAGAGACCAACTCTCTCTGCAACAAACAACACAAGCCGGACAGATCAGAGAGCAGTAAGAAGGCCCTGAAAAAGTGCAGTGCTACAGCAAGCGAAGCAAGAAAACACTAAAATGCCCCCAATCTTTAGTAAAACAAACTTAATAAAACCAGGGTTTTAAAATAGGATTATAAATAGGGCTCCCGGTTTTCCGTTTAAACGGATATTTACATATAAATACAGACGGAAAACAAGTTTTCCTTTGTCTGTATTTATATGTAAAAACGGGAAAATACTACTGCCATGCTCCAGCAGAGTTGTCTTCTCCAAGCCCTCTTCCTGATTCCAGGGCTGTGCCTGCCTACAAGTAACATCAAACGTTTTTGTTGATGCCCAGCCATTTATTTCCGGGGCTCCGTTCAGCCCCTGGAGTGAGCTCTTCACCAGCCATTAGTAATCAAAAGTAAGTGCCCTCGGGGAAGAGGGGAGGGGGTGGGCTGGAGTCAGTGGCGTATGCAGTTTTGCAGGTGGCAAAAACAGGAATCGAATGCCAGCATCCCCTGGGGTGCCAAAGCCTAGCTACGTCAGTGGATGTTGCCGAGTTTGTGGCCGGACTGCAGAGCAGTACACTGTGTATATGTGGCTGCAAGAACAACCTGGACACAAAGAGTTTGTGGCTGGACTGCATAGCCCATAACCGTTGCGGTCTCTTTTTTTTTTACTGGTCAAGATAAGGACAGTGGCCACTTCTGTTGCCCCCCCCCCCTTTCTTCCTCTTCTTCCCTCTCTTTCTGCTGCGCTTCTCCTCACTTGTAGAAAACTGTGATTGTTCTTTCCTATCCTTTTCGTCATTCGCTCCTCTGTGAAATGGATCCAAAAAAGGAGAAACACGTTTGCTGCAAATGTCTTTGTCTGGAATTTTTTTTCTACATCAAAATGCAGCCTCATGAGGAGAGAAAAAAGGTTTTAAGATGCAAACAATGAATACATAACTAAATAAAACAAGACAGAGTAGTTGCAAAGTGGCCAGTTTGGTTTTATTTATACCCAAACACATTAGCGCCACCTTTCAGAGTTTGCAAGTGAAGCACTACTTTTCTTTTCATGTCGTTAGCTTTTCAAGCAAATACACTCATTGATTTCTGGAAAATGAGTGTAAAAGCATTATGGTGTCTTCCCTGTGAGTGTTTGCTTTTATCCAGTACGTTGTTACTTTTTTTTCAGGTGGCATATTACTCTAGTCTAGTGCATATTTGAATTGAGTTGCTTCTAGGTGTTTATAGCGGGGCACAATTGGGTTGTAGCTGAAGTTAGTGTGTTTCTCTCAGTGTGGCAGTATGGTGTTCAGTGAGGGAGAGGATGTGGCACTCTACTGATGACAGAAACTGCAAGGTTCTGAGACAAATGGCTTGTGATAGCACTTTTAAGCGTATTTGGGAAATTCTGCAAATGGCAAATTTATCAGATGAATGTATTGTGTTGGCCAATAACGAGTGCATGTGTGAATTGTCAATTTAAATAAATGTGGAAAAATACTAGCTGCAGTGTCAACTTTTGATTGTGGCAAAAATAAATGTGGATAAATACAGATAAAATGCCCAAAAAATAAATATGGATAAATACAGACGGATATGGCAAAAATATAAATACCATAAAACCGGGAGCCCTAATTATAAATAACAAGCTCCTTTGCCTGTCAGCAGCACAGTGTATCTGTGCCCTGCAGCTACCTAAATAGTGTACCTCTCTGTCAGGCACCAATGTCTAGACCGCCAACCTGACTAAAATCTAGTGTCACACAGGAAGCGAGACTGAAGAGACCAACTTTCTCCGCAACAAACGGCACGAGGCACGGCAGACCAGAGAGCCGTAAGAAGGCTCTGAAAAAGTGCAGTGCTACATACAGCAAGTGAAGTAAGAAAACACTAAAATGCTCCCAATCTTTAGCAAAACAAACTTAATAAAACCAGGGTTTTAAAATAAGATTAGAAATAGCAAGCACCCTTGCTTGTCAGCAGCGCCCTGTCAGAAGGCCTGAGTTGGCTACAACAGTACGTCTGCAGAGTACACGCTGGTACAATATATCTCACTTTATTTGCAGATAATTACAAGTTTGAAGGATGCTTACAAAGCTGTTATGTGGAGGATCCTGAGAAACGAATGAGCTCAGGGTTATATCTTTTTATTTTAACATGATTGGATAGTTTTATGGGAACTATGTGTAGGTGTAGCAAATGTTTGAATTGTGTAATTTAACCTAGTGGAGTGTAAGTGAGAATTAAAAACCTCTCAAGACATCTTAGAGTAGAGTATGGTACTCTTTATGGGAGAGCTGATTTATTTCAACTTTTCCTTTGAGGCAACTTCATGATAGTTTGTATTCTTACTTATATGATTTGGATTGATTTGAACTCCATATTAACTAATCCATTCATATATTGATTATTGACTGACACTAATTTGATGGTTTTGCCCTCTGTAAACTTTTAACCTTTACTAAACCAGTATGGTTTGATAACCACTCTCTGTCTTCTTTGTGAAGCTTAATGTGTTTCACTTTATTTAAATGTGTTCATTTGATGTCTAGGCTCAGTTGCGAACTTCGATTTATCGGACAGCGCTTCACGAACCCCAAATTTACAAGAAGAAAATCCCTAACAACTGCCTGGAGTTATGGATTTGGACCTGCCTTTGCATGCCTGTAAAAAGGAAGCATGACATGTCTAGAAACCTGTATCCGCTGCACGTTTCTTGGAGTACTCTCAAGTTCCCAAAAATGTACATTTGCCCCCATATCAGAGTAAATACTTAAAGCATTATTTAACTGTGTTGCTATGTTTCGGGGTGGGGTAGTTGGAGATGGTGTTGAATGAGAAATTCATTATTTATGAGAAATAAAATATTCTACATCTTGTGTATTGCTGGATTTATTTCTGTTGCAAAGCAAATAATATTGATGTGTGTATGTTTTTCTGAATTACATTTAATGTATTTTACTTATTCTGGAGTGCAACAGTGATGTGCTCTCTAAAAGAGTCCGTAAATGCATTTTACATACCGTCCACTGGCAGCTTCTGCACAATTTCTTGTAGTTTATCACTCTTCGGGTCAATGTTTACTGCCCCTTTAAGATGACTAATAGCAAATTCGGATGCACTCCTGGTGTCCTACAGAGCAAAACACATGAGAAAGCAAATTACACTTCTAAATTGTGGGTTTAATCACATCCGCAATCATGTAAGAAGGGGCAGAGACTGGTAGGACATTATTAAAGATGAGCAGTGAAATATATGTTTTTAGCCTCATCAGGGGCTTTGCTGGTCATCCACCGGTAAGAAAAGTAGCAAACTATTTTCTCCTACATTTTGTAAGCAATGACACCTCACATTGTTTTGAAAGGACTTTATCAATCAACAAAGAATATGGCAGCCATGGAGAACTGAGTTGTCAAAGAGTAATGCACTCACTGAAAGACGAAAAAAGACAGATAGTCTGGTTACAACTGTGCCAGGTTAAATCAGACTGTGTATCTTTATCCCCCTCCTGATGAGGCCCAACATTGTTGAAACATGTCCAGAATGTTGCGATTGCTTAGCAGATTTTTGACCGAACTATGATTGATGTTTTATGGTTGGTTCCTTGGCCAGAGCTGTCATAAGGTGAGGGAAAGCAGAGGGGATAAAACTATGGGTAACTGAATTTGCTATGGTAATGCTTGTACAGTTGCTATATGTAATGGCACACACAAGGCAACAAAACATGGTATGCTCCCACCATTACTACCAGTGGCTCTGAGTGATTCAAGCAATCCCAGCTACATATATGTCCCACAAAACAACTTTCAAGCTTATAGTGTTATGGACTAAAAACTATGGGCCATATTTACAATGAAAGTGACTCAGTGCATGCCGCAAGCCATTTGGCTGTGCAGCAATGAGTCAGTTTCAAGCACAGAGATGCAACATATTTACAACAGTATGTCGCATCCCTGTGCTTTCCCCAGCACTGGCGCACAATCGGCCGGCATGCGCCGGCACATGCATCCTTGCACTATGGTGCAAGGATGCCCGCGTCGTGGGGAGATTGTTTTGTGCAGGTAGGGACCCCTTCCTGCACAAAAACAATCAATTGAGGTGATTTCCTCTTTCCATCCATGCTGTAGAATGCAGCACGCATTGAAAGAGGAAAAAAACGAGGAGAAATGTAAACAATTCTTCTTGTTGTGCCTCACTGCGCCACTGCAATGAGAGCAGATACAGTTCTGCGACAAAATGCCTGAAACAACGCCACTGGCTGCCTATGCGCCAAAGAGCGCGTTTCAAACTCCTAGGACACGCTCATAGGGCACTCCATCACACAGGCCCCAAGATGCTACAGAATAGAATCAAGTTCTATGTCCCACCCAGATGCTTAAGGTCACGCTCCTTAGCACTAGCTGAGACCAAGAGAATATGTAAAAGCAGGACAGGTGGACGCACTTTTTCGCACCTTACAGCACTTCATTGGAATGAGCTCCCGCGGGAGCTAAGACTAACTGAAGAACACATGGAGTTCAGGAAGAAACTCAAAACATACCTATTTCCCTAGCAATGCCGTTTGCCCCAACTAATCATAACCTGACTCATGATTTCTCCGCCACAACTAGCACCGGGATATCCCAGTGGGATGAATGTCGCGCTTTATAAATAAATAAAATAAAATAAAATAATTCACCACAGTACAGAGATTTGGGCCTAAATCCATCGTTTTTTTGCTGCCCATGCCATTCCAGTTTGGACCCAGCCATATGCAGTCAGTCTTGTCCCTGCGCCCAATGGGAACAGTCCAGCCCGAACTGCCAGGCCACGTCCTCCCTAGACTGGAAACAAGCATCCAAGGACCAGTTTCGGGCTTTCAGCCCTCATCAGCCAGGATAGCTTGACACCAGTGGCATGGAGAGCACGGGACCCACGTCTGGGCATACCCGTCCCACTCGGGGTGACAATTGCAAAAAGAACAATTGACGGACAGAATGCTGGACAATGTCATACATTCACACCAGTACACAAATCGGGGCCTAAATCCATCGTTTTTTTGCTCACCATGCCATTCCAGTTTGGACCCAGCCCTATGCAAATCAATCTTGACCCTGCGCCCAATCGGAACAGTCCAGCCCAAACTGCCAGGCCAGGTCCTCCCTGGACTGGAAACAAGCATCCTAAGACTGGTTTCGGGCTTTCAGCCCTCATCAGCCAGGATAGCTTGACTCCAGTGGCATGGAGAGCACGGGACCCACGTCTGGGCATACCTGTCCCACTCGGGGTGACAATTGCAAAAAGAACAATTGATGGATAGAATGCAGAACAATGTCATACATTCACCCCAGTACAGAGGTATGGGCCGAAATCCATTGTTTTTTTGCTCACCATGCCAGTCCGAACTGCCAGGCCAGGTCCTCCCTGGATTGGAAACAAGCATCCTAGGACCGGGGGGCGCTAGGTGGCGCCGGACCGTCATGGCCGCACTGGTGTGAGGCTCCAGCCGGCCGGGCGGAATTAGACTCCACAGAACCATCCTCCAGGCCAGCTTCACATACTTTAATGTCACCGATGAGCAGAACACCCTTGTGGGGACACTCGGTGTCAGTTTGGAACCTGTAGGCGGCCCGACGGCGGAGATATTACCTGTTGCGGACGCTGGGCGCAGAGCACTGCGCAGTGCGGAGCTGCGGAGCGGCGGCTCCTGACCACTCGAGCCTGGGGATCCGTTGGGCCTAGTGGACTGCGGGGGAGCGGCCGGCTGCAATCGTCGCGGCTGTTTTCCTGGTGGGCGCTGACGGAAAGCTTGTGCCTCCCCCCCCCGAGGGACTTTGCTGGCACATACCTGGAGTGGCAGTTGTGTTGTGGGCCAGGATCCTGTGCCTTGCTGGGCCGGAGCTGTGGGCGGTGTGCCGGTCACTGGTCGATTGGCCGGGCCTGCGCACCCTGAGGCTGATGTGCGCCTGAGCTGCGGCCTGGACTACCCTGAACCGCTTGGAGACGAGGATCGGTGGTGAGGCCTTCCCCTGGTGCCTGTGCTGGGAGGCGACGGCGGACCTGCCTGGACGACGCGCTTTTTGGGCCATCCGCGTGGTTCATTGCCTGGCTCGCGATCCTGGTGCTGGCGGTGCAGTGAGTGCGTGGCCTGATCTCCGCGGAGGACCAGGGAGGTGCTGTGGCTCCTGCTGGGGACTTGGCTGCGTGTTCGGACGCCTTCCTGGGCAGCCTCATCCTAGTGGATTGGGGGGACTGGTCGCCTGGCGGACTCCACTGGGTTTTGGTGGTGCTGGTGTGGACCGTTGCTGGCCATTGGTGTTGTCGCTTACGTGCCTGCCCGGACATTGCAATCACTGGGTGGCCTGGCCGTGGGTGACCTGTGCTCTCCTCTGCGGCCACCATGGGCAAATCCGAAACAAAACAGGCGACGCTCCATTTCAATCCCCCCCAAGAAGAAAGCGTGCGCGCCGCCTGCGGATGGCGGGGAGACTGGCCCTGGGGAGGAGGAGGAGGTAGACTGGAAGACTATCCTGATGGGCATGCAGAAGAGCCTCACATCCATCGACGCCAAAATCGATTCCATGAATACGCGCCTGGATGCGGTGGTGCATCGGCTGGACCAGCATGGGGAGCGTCGGAAGGAGGCGGAGGGGCGAATATCGGAGCTGGAGGACGGCGCAGCGACTGGCGCAGCTAAGCAGTCTCAGATGGATCGGCTGCTCAGGGTCATTGCCGAGAAAAAACGAAGATTTAGAGGCGCGTTCCCGACGAAACAACGTCCGCTTGCTTGGTCTTGCAGAGTCCAGTGGCGGGGGCCGCATGGAGGAGTTCATAGAACGATTGTTGATTGACAAATTTGGCCGGGACTCTTTTTCGCCGCAGTTGGTGGTAGAGCATGCCCACCGCTCGCTGGGGCCACGGCCGGTTCCTGGGGCCCCGCCGCGCCCCGTTATCATCAAATTCCTCAACTACAGGGACCGCGACACCCTACTGCGCTTGGCGAGGGAGAAGCAACCGATTCTGTATGAAAACACCACCCTCTCGTTCTATCCAGACTTCACCCAGATGGTGCAGGAGGCCCGCCGCAAGTTTGTCGGAGTGAAGAAGAAGTTGCAACTAAGAGACATTCCATACTCCATGCAATATCCTGCCAAGCTCAAGATCACCCACCATGGCAAGCTCCTCTTCTTCAGCAGCCCGCAGCAGGTGGAGGACTTCCTCAAAGAACAGTCTCTTACGGCCTCGCAGCGATGCGGCCCTGGGATGCGATCGGGGTCCCGCTCTCCGACGTCTGCTCCGGACTGATGAGTACAGTTGACATGGCTTTGCTTCTATGTTTCCTCTCCTGGGTCTGCTTCTCTTTTCCTGCTTCACTCTGCCTGTTTTTTTCCTAGCTCCTGTTTTTTCTCTCCTTTTTTCATTTTGTTCCTCTCTGCTTGGACCATCCTTTGGTGGCGGATTTGGACTGGCTTCACTCATGGGGGTGATCATTCTTGCCGCAGCGGGGGCTGCTTTAGCCTTTGGGCTTCTTTTCCAGTGGCGGGGGTTGAGAAGCCATTACAATCTGTGGACCCAAATGTGCTGCAGCTCCCTGTTTCTGCTGCACTGGTCTGGACTTCGATGCTGTACTCCGCCTTGGCACTCCCCCCCCTATCCCACGTAGATTCCTCGCCCGCTGCGGTGTAGGTGTGGTGGATGCAAGATGGGGTTGGGGAGGGTAGGTCCCCAACCAGGTTGGCATGGACCTGCCCACCTGTCGACGAATATTGGAACCAGGTATACGAGGCCTTGGGGGAAATGCTGGGGTCCCCGCTGTCGCCCTCTCCTTTACAGGCCCTATTGGGGTATACTCGTGATATACCTAGGCCTGATCGCCGATTTATTACTTGTGCGTTGCTTCTTGCCAAGCGTCGTATAGCGTGTCGATGGGGGCGTGGGAGACGCCCCAGGTTCAAGGAATGGCTGCAGGATTTGACCACCTGTCAGGAAAACATCATGTCGTATTCGGAGTTGCTTCCGACTGTGTCCCGGCCCTCCGACATCTGGGGGCCTCTGATGCGGTACCTCGCGGCACATAGCGACCAGCGATCGCCTTCTGCTTCTGTCTGAGGAGCGTGGCTCCTGCTGCTGGCACTGGCTGGGGGGGGAGGCGCTTAGTATAGGCCTTTCAGGGATCGAGCACAGGGGCGCAAGGTATGGTCGCCTGCGATGGCACCCTCGCATACACTAATGCTGCAACGCCATGGCGAGCCACGTGGGACTGCAGGCTGCTTCTGCGGGATAGGGCGACTGGATGCCTTGGGTGGCATATTGTATGTTGACTGTGATCATGGAGGGGACATGACAGGGGGAAAACGGCATATGTCAAAATGTTCGGGGATGGGAATGGCGTTGGGAGGGCAGCGATGTATAGAAACCAGGGGTTGGCCGATGTATGTGATTTCATGCTACATGCAATTCTTCTATTGTAGCCATGTCTGGACGAGTGTGGTGCACTGTTGTTTTTTTGATGCAAAAATTATAAATAAAGAGTTAAAAAATTTTTTTTTTTTAAAAAAGCATCCTAGGACCGGTTTTGGGATTTCAGCCCTCATCAGCCAGGATAGCTTGACTCCAGTGGCATGGAGAGCACGGGACCTACGTCTGGGTATACCCGTCCTACTCGGGGTGACAATTGCAAAAAGAACAATTGATGGACAGAATGCAGAACAATGTCATGCATCCCTTGGGTGGCATAGCATTCTGATGCATTTCCAGGTTTACATTTTCTCGTAAATCTGGAAATGCATCAGAATACATGGGTGTTGCGTGGGGACACCTACAGCAACACCCATGTCACGCCCCTTAAACGCAAATAAATATATATATTTTCACTGTAAAAACCATAGGTTTCAGGGACATTATAGTTAGAAATTAGCATTTAAAAAACCTTAGAAATTCACTGAAAAAACCACAGGTTTCAGGGACGTTATAGTTAGTTGGACATTTCACTTGTACATAACCAGAGAAATGTAGCCGTTATAGTTAGTTGAGCTAACTATAACACACGCCCCCGCAATGCACTGCTGATGATATCACATATTACATCATTCATGACATGGTCAGTGACATCACTGATGGCATCTCAAATGACATCACTGATGACATCACTTATGACATCATCCAGTAACTGTGTGTTTCTGTAAAGTTTAAATATGTTTTATATATATATATATATAGGCCAGGTGCATTGAAGAATGAGTGGGTGTATACGTGTCTGAATGGATGATTTAGTAGGTGCGTGACTGTATAAGTGAGTGATTAAACGTGTCTTACTAAATGCATGGGTTAGTGACTAGACTGTGAGAATGTCTGTATCAGTCTGTCTGTTGATGTGTAAGCGGCTGCATGGGTTGGTGAGTAGCTACATGAGTGTCTATATGGGTTATTGATTGGTTATCTGAGGATCTGTGTGGGTGCCTGAGAGTCTGTGTGGGTGGGTGGGGGTGGGTGACTCTGTGCATAGAGGTGTGAGTGGGTGATTCATTGGGTGTATGGGTTCCAGACTGCATATGTGTAGGGCTGTATGGGTGGGTGAGTGTGTGTATGGGTGTTCTTTTATCAAATAATTGCACTTAGGCACTCTAATAGTTTAGATATACAGTTTCTAAAGTTATCTGCAAAGATATGGCCACATATAAAAACCCAATTCTTCCTATATTTATATATGTGTGCTCACAGGAAAAATACGCCAGGTAAACATAAGTCATATGTAACTGTATTTTTAATCCGAAATCGTCAGAACAACACATTGGCAAGTGACTGAAAAAGCATGAAGATATTATATGCTTATAACATTGTTTTTGAACAAAGGAGAATGTACAGTCGCCAAATAAAGGTCCTATTTCTAGAGCCTTCCAAGTGATGGCAGTTTGGAGCAGCCGACACGTGTTTCGTTACTTTCGGTGAATTTTTCAAGGCTGCAATTAAAATAGTATAGATGGTGATCACTAACAATGTATACAGTATTAGATCAGATAATGTGTGAAATTCTTCTCAAAAGTGCTTTTTACAAAACAGAGAAACTACTGCAGTGATATTCCTTTGACAATGCATGATATATTTTAAATACATCCTAATAGAGATAGTATATAAAGCTTGTAGTCACCAATATCACATGTGCGAAAACACGAAAGGCTTAAAAGAATATAGCAACCAAAACAAACCAATTATCACCAAAAGAAAGAAGTGAATAAAGTGAAGTAAAAGAAGGCATTTCCCATTGTGAGGTTAGGACCAGAGAGTTGAGCTCAAAGAGTTTTGTTAAGTTTACCTTATTCATTGATATGTCAATTCTTATTTATTTATTATTTTAAATATTTATAGAGCGCGACTGATACCTTGCAGGCTTCCTGGCACTGGAGAATACTCTGCTGAAGGATAGACCGGAGTAGTTAGCAGGTGGGCAGAATTTAGGGGAATAGCCAGGTCTTGATGCGCTTCCTAAATGGAAGAAGTTGTGAGATCTGGCGTATGTCAATAGGCAGACTGTTCCATAACTTGGCCGCTGCGACCCTGAAGGATCTGCCCCCGGTTCTGGCTTTGTTGAATCTGGGCACCTTTACCAGACGGGCTGATGATGATCGTAAGTCTCTGGTGGGAGTGTACCACAGGAACAAAGCTTGCAGGGGTCTGGGCCCGAGTCCATGCAGAGCCTTAAAGACGATGCAGAGGGACTTGAATGCCACACGCTGCTTTAAGGGTAGCCAATGTAGCTCGGCCAGGGCTGCTGTGGCCGAAGACCTTCTCGTCCAGCCAAGAGCCAGCTTGGCGGCGGCAGATTGAATTCTTTGAAGTCGGTCCATCAGCGTGACTGGAGATTCAAGGAGCAGGGAGTTACAATAGTCAATGCGACTGAGTATTGTGCATCTGACTATCGACGCCCGGGCTTGTGCTGGGAGGAGTGGCATGATTTTACGCAGGGAGCGTAGCAGGGCTGTGCAGATCCCCACTGTTTTTGCTACCTGGGTTTCCGTACTCAGCTTGTTATTGAGCATGGCTCCCAGGTTGCGGACCGAGGAGACTGGCAGAGGTTTATCCCTAGTCTCAGGTGGCCAGAATTCACTCGGAAAGGGGCGGGGTGTGTTGGTGGCCGCACAGAACAGAACCTCTGTTTTGGAGGAGTTGAATTGGAGGGAGTTTCTGTGGAGCCACCCAGCCGTCTCTCTTAAGCAGTCGTGGAAGGTGGTTAAAGGAATGGAGTCTTCTCCTTCCCAAGAGAGAATGAGCTGCGTGTCATCAGCGTAGTTGATCGTTTTTATCCCGAAAGACTTAATTAACGTGATCAACGGGATGAGGTACACGTTAAAAAGAATGGGGCTGATGGAGGAGCCCTGGGGAACTCCCTGAGGCGCCGGTGCGAAGGTGGATTGGAATGGGGGGAGGGAGACAGCCTGTCTCCTGTCCCACAGGTAGGAGTGAAACCAGAGCAGCGCTGTGCCATCCACGCCTGCCTCACCTAGTCTCTGCAGCAGCGTGCTGTGGTTGACCGTATCGAATGCGGCAGACAGGTCCAGCAGTATCAGTGCTACTGGCTGGCCCCTGTCTGCACGCATGCGAAGGTCTTCCATGGCTGTCAAGACCGCTGTTTCGGTGCCGTGGGCGGGACGGAATCCGAACTGATGATCGTCTAGAAAGTTGTTCTGTTCTAGATGACAGGAAAGGCAAGAACTGACCCATCGTTCAGCGACTTTCGCCGGAAATGGTAATAGGGAGATGGGTCGGTAGTTAGATAGACAGTCTGGACTCAGGGAGGGTTTTTTTAGGAGTGGGGTGACCAGCGCCTGTTTCCATGAGGTTGGGACATAACCACTGTGCAAGGACTGGTTACATATTTGGCGCATGATGCCGAAAAGTTCAGTTCCAAAACTTTTCCAAATTTTAGGGGGCAGGGGGTCGAGTGGGGAGCCCGAGGTAATTCCAAGCGCCAGTCTTTCAAACTCGGAGACCGGGATAGGAGGAAATTCCCGTAATCTGGCCGTCAGGACGGAGCCTGGAGGCGTCAGGTTTTGAGAACTGGTGCTGGATCCCTGAATGTTAGGTGCTCCCAGAGAAGGGGGTGTTTTCAGGTTTTGAATGATGGTGTTTATTTTGTTGATAAAAAATGCTGCGAGGTTATCACAGAGGGCTTGGGTGGGGGGCTGCGAAGAAGTTACACAGTCTGGATGGGTTAAGTTTTTAAGAATCTGGAAGATACTTTTCGAACTGTTGGTGGCATTGGTGATGCTGGAACAGTAATAGTTGGCCTTATTATGGGCAATGGCAGTTTTGTACGCCCGGAGGTTGTCTTTCCAAAGAGATTTGTTGGTGTCAGAATAGCCTTGCCTCCATCTTCTCTCTGCTTGTCTGCAGGCTAGTTTGAGTGCTCTCAATGAGTCGTCGAACCAGGGGGCAGGTGCTCGTCTCTTTGGTTTGCCGTTTTTCTGAGGGACGAGGCGGTCGGAGATGTTGGAAATCCTTGAGCAGAGGGACAGATAGTTGTCCTCTACCGACTGAGCGATGGAGAAGCTGTCTTCCACCTCAAAAACCGGGCCGGTCAGTCTTAGTTTATCCAGAGCTTTCCAATCTCTGAACAAAAGATCGGGGCCGGAGCTGAGTGACGATCTGCTGGCCCTGCTGTCGGCTATGTGAAATTTAATGAGCGCATGGTCAGTCCAGCACATAGGCAGAATGTCGCTCAGAAGTACTAGCTGGGGGGAGGAAAAGATTAAATCAAGCTGGTGCCCTGCGGAGTGTGTAGGCTTATTGACCAGCTGGGAGAGTCCCATACCTTCACAGGAAATTAGTAGATTGTTAAGAGCGGAGTCTAGGCTGCCGTTGGGCCATAAGTTAAAATCGCCCAAGACGATCAACTTGTTGTGAGAGGTAGCCATATTAGTAAGGGTGGTGAGGAGCGACTGCTGCTGAGTGGAGTTAAAGGCTCCCGGTGGGCGGTAACAAATCACAGCCGTGAAAGTTGTTCCGGAGTGGCAGTCGATTGAGAGTCCAAGTATTTCCGTGCCGGCCACTGGGTCCATATCAAGAGTTTTTACGGTCCAGGAGGCTCTATATATTATACCGACTCCACCACCCCGACCCTTAGGTCTAGGGAGATGCAGGATTTTAAAATCTTGAGGACAGGCCCAATCCAATTCAATATTACAGTCGGAGTGGGTCCAGGTCTCCGTCAGGAATAGAGCATCAAGATGGTGATTATCGATCAACTGGGAGATTTCGTTAGCATGTTTAGGCAAAGACCTGACGTTCAGCAGGCCACCCGACAGTAAACCTTTGCAGGCAAAGTCGTGCAGAGGATAGGCGGTGTCAAAGAAGGACAGATGGCCTTCATGAGCGTGGTCTCTGAGTCGGATTAAAGACTCGCGCGCCAGAGGCGAAGGGCTAGTGGTGGATAGGGGGGCTGGAGCCTCAGGGGTCGCTCCGGGCGCTACCGAGGCGCGGACGAGCGCAGACGAGCTTGCCTTATGCGCGCCTTCGGCGCGCATTCGCCGCGCTCGTCCGCTGCGCTTCCTGCAGGGGCTCATGTTTTATAGTCGATGTCAGTGCGTAGGAAGGGGGCGTGGCCAGCCGCGGTGGGCGTGTCTGGCGGCGACCAGGAAATGGCTGCAGGACGCGATGTGCTCTAAGAGCGAAGCGGCAAGCTGTCTGCCGCTAAGCTCAGGAGCAGGTAAGGCCAAGGTTTTTTAAGGGTGCATATGGTTTTAAAATCACACACAATACACAAGTATACAAAGTTTAAAATAGATTAGCGACTACCGGCTTCCGCCTCAGTAGTGTTCTCAGGTTGTCAATGAAGCGCTGGCGCTTTGGCGCGCGATTTATACAAACTGGGCGGAGGGGGCGTGGCCAGCCGCGGTGGGCGTGTCTGGCGGCGACCAGGAAATGGCTGCAGGACGCGATGTGCTCTAAGAGCGAAGCGACAAGCTGTCTGCCGCTAAGCTCAGGAGCAGGTAAGGCCAAGGTTTTTTAAGGGTGCATATGGTTTTAAAATCACACACAATACACAAGTATACAAAGTTTAAAATAGATTAGCGACTACCGGCTTCCGCCTCAGTAGTGTTCTCAGGTTGTCAATGAAGCGCTGGCGCTTTGGCGCGCGATTTATACAAACTGGGCGGAGGGGGCGTGGCCAGCCGCGGTGGGCGTGTCTGGCGGCGACCAGGAAATGGCTGCAGGACGCGATGTGCTCTAAGAGCGAAGCGACAAGCTGTCTGCCGCTAAGCTCAGGAGCAGGTAAGGCCAAGGTTTTTTAAGGGTGCATATGGTTTTAAAATCACACACAATACACAAGTATACAAAGTTTAAAATAGATTAGCGACTACCGGCTTCCGCCTCAGTAGTGTTCTCAGGTTGTCTCTTTAAATGAAATGACCGCAGGTGCTGGATAATGAGCAAAAATAGCAAGGATGTTCAGTAGCGACCCTGTGGAAACATATTGGAGCATAAATGAACGTCGTTGCTTATATAATGTTTAATTTCTGGGTTAAGATAGATCATCCAGAAATGGTTGCTACCTAAGATTATTTGGTTCCAGTTCAATCATGTTTTATCCAATGAGGGGTCGGATATTTTTCATGTCTGTGTATCCTTGATAGGTTGGTCTTCTATTATAAAGGAGAGGAGAATATGTTTAGACATGGTATTAAATCTATCCAAAGTTAATCCCTGGCGATGCTATCCCTACCTATGTCTGGTTCCTATTTCGACTCAAACACGTCCCCGAAAATATGTGTATGGGTGTGTTGGTGAGTGAATGGATGTCACTTACTAACTGCTGGCTGCTGCTCTCCGGTCCACCATGGCTCGTGCTATAGCCGATTGAGAGGAGAGAGTCAGGCAAGTCAGGCAGCAGTCCGGGCCGAGACCTCAACGGCCGCCATTTTGGAGTGGTTAGCGCTCCAGGCTCTGGATCCCATAAGGGGAGGGCATATAAAATCACCCCTGTTGCGAATGCGCAGCCTCAAGGTAGCACCACATATTGATGTTTGGAGAGGTAATAAAGCTGGATTCTTACCTTATCGTATCTTACCATTCTTAAGAATCCTCAGGTCGACTGGACCTTTTTACCTGCTGAATAGTGTGAAGGGAAGAAAATCCAATTTGTCAATATAGCAAATTAAACCTCGACTTTATACTTCAAAAATCACTGACTCCGAATTCTAAATTTAGGGGTTTATTACAAAGCCAAAAGTAGTTGCACATACAAGCACCTCATCACAAGGTTAAGAAAATAAATGGGCACTAATACAAAGAATATTCTACGCAAGAGTCTCATCTGACTCAGAATAAGAAGAATAGTTAACTCCAGAAGCATCAGGCAACCAATAACTGCTCCAATCTCCATGTTAGAAGTCATTAACCTAAAAAAGAAAAAGCGATTAGTCTATCCCTACACTATCTCTAAATGGCATCCCTACTTAGCATTGTTCCCAGGTAAGAGAGTAAAAGGTGTCAGTAGTGACGACTTCCTTAGCAGTACACTCACTGTGCTCAAATCAGTAGCCAAAGCTATAGAGCTCCTTCTAAGATGCTCCTTCTAGCTTTCCCTCTAATCCTCGACTGCTCAACCCTCGGCCACTGTCCCTAATAAAAAATCACAAAACAGTAGAACACGCCCCCGTCACACCTCTTTCGCCAGGTCTTCCTTCTGTATTTTTCCATCGAAACTCTTACTTCATCCAAAGGCTGTTGGAATGACCGTGGGTCCCAGGCACCTTCTCCGCTGAAAGTATCATATCTGCATTCCAGTGTACTCCCATTGTTGCTTCTCCTACCATCCTAACTCCTAAAACAAAGTGTTAGTCTTCCTAACAAGCTAGGTGTCCTTGCACCTGCAACAGAAACATGGGAACAAGAAACTTTCTACTCTCTAAGATCTGCTGACTTTTCTAAAACCCAAAGCCTTTCCAAGCGAAACAATTTTGGGACTACAATATTCAGCTAACATAAGAACGAATAGGCCTTTCTTTTAAATGTATATGCAGTCAGGCCTTTGCATTTAAACACAAATTTCTAAAATCACATTAAAAGCATTGATTTAATTACTCTCCATACATATGTAAGCAACTACACGTGCAGACTTTAATATGGCGCACGTCTAAGCCTAATGCATCACATTATACGTGAACTAATTAATTATGCATTATCTAAAATACACTTTCAATTAAACTCTGCATTGATCTTCATAAATGACATGATTACACTTCTATTTGCACTATTATATACTAGTTTAGTACTATATTTCTGAAACCTACACGTTAATATATTTGCTCTAAATATATGGGTGCGGACTACCTGTGATTATGATGCACCCCTACAATTTCCGAATAACATGGCGCTCTATCCGTTCCCCCCTTTGATGACTAGTGTCATCACACCTTTACACAACTTCCTTGGAGAAAGAACCGACCTAAACAGATCCTGTTGCCATTCTCCCCCGTCGGAGTCTTTCCATATTCTTGAGGTTCTGATATTGACTGTCATGCAGTCTGGCCGTTCTCATCTCATTCTCCCTACTTGCTCTCTTGACTCTGTTTCCTTTATTCCACTTATAGGCTCTGATAAATCCCCACAAACAAACCACACAAACCACAATGATGATGAGAGGTCTCAATACATAGCCAAGAAACCCTCTCCCCAGATTTGCAAACCAACTTCCCACTTGATTGAATCCCTTACCAACCTTTTCCCAAACACCTTCTTCAGTCAAATCCTCTATCTCATGATGAATTGTAGGGATGTTACTTATATATTTCTCCAGATCTTTGCCTTTGTCTGGTATATAAGTACAGCGCTCTTGAAATTTCAATAATTTACAGACCCCACCCTCTTTTGCCAATAAAACATCTAAAGCAAGGCAGTTCTGCATGACCATTGTCCTTATCGACAATATCTCCCCATCCACAAGTAGCAGCGACTTTGCTGTATTCATCGACAACTCATCAACCACAGTCGCCAATCTTCTAATCTTCACATCATTCAGCATTACTCCCAAACTTAGTATGATTGCTCCAAAAACATCTCCAATCACTGCTCCCGCACTCTCAGATCTTTTCACCCTCAAATGCTTTCCCGTCTCTAAAAGCTCCAGATCCTCTGCATGGTAAAACTTGGAAAAATAATCCCCAAATAACACGCACCATACCAATTCGCAGGCAACCTAACATAAGCATTCTTTCCACACACGTAATATATAGTTAGTATCACTTGTACAGAACCTTGCAGAAAGTTCTTAGCAGAATCTTCCATAGTGAAAATGTGATCACACGTACTTTGTCCCACTGGGACCTTCTCATAATAGGTCTGATACCGTCTAACACACAACTTCCCTCGCTGCTCCTTGTCCAATGCTATAGGACCATAACTCCCCTTTACTCTGTGAGACCTTACCTCTTCAGTCCAATCTACTGGAGTGTCTCCTGTATCTCGTGTCTGTGTTAGTTTCCTGTATCTATCTTCTACCTGATCCATGAACTTTTTCTCTATATCTGATAATGAGCATGTTAGATTGTGTCTATGAGCATATGCTGTATCCAGTTCCAAAGACGGTATGAAATACTTCCTAAGTCTATCTTCTTGTTTATAGTAATCGTACTTGTTCAAATGCTTGTAAACTGGAACCTCAGGAAGCACTGCTTCGTAATTGGAAAATAAATACTCAAACTGACCTCTTTCATAAAATATACTCAGCAACAAACTACATGAAATCCCATACGTCAGTGGAAGGTGGTGATACCTAATACCCTCATCCACTGAAGCAGGTAACTGCATACACACATAGCAGTCTTTCGCATCCATCGCATCCACGTACTCATATAGCAGCCTGGCGTACGCATTAAGCTTAAATCACCTCTAGACAAATCTATGTGAAATCTACGACTCTCTTCGATTAGTAAAGCTCTTTCAGCTCCTATGGTGACCTCCTTCTGGCTAGGAGTGGTGAGTGTAGGGGTCCCTTGCACCTCCACTGCCTGCTCATGTGGGACTATATACGAAACCACAACTACTATGATTATGGAAACTATCAGTCCACCTACGAATATACCTACTACTAATTTGGATCCACGTTGTGTATCTCCAGCCTCCATGATTTCGGGAAAGTTCTCAAAATTCTTGGTTCCAGCAGCAAACACTCGAGTCTCTTTTCTTCTCCACACGTCGTTTGCTAACCAGTTCGAACAACACTTCGAAAAGCTGAAAATCCCCTCTTGTAATTTCAGTTCCTTATTTACACAGTCCATAAAAAGACTTCCCTAGCTCTCTTTCGTTGTCTCGGCGGAAAGTCCCTAAGTTTATTCTTCTTCCACTCGGGCCAAGGTTATCTTCTTTGTAGACTCTTATTTACATCAAAGTTCACTCTCAGTCCAAAATAAGTTCAGCTCCAAGGATCTCTAAAACATACTGCAAATGTTCAAGACAAAGAATTATCATTTCATGAGACGGTGGCTCAAAACCAAACGTCGGAAAGGTCAATCTGTGCAATATTGGATGGCGAACTCTACTCAGAAGTGGGGGATTCGGAATCGTGAGAGTCAGCACTCCTTCAATTTCAAGTCCTGGAACCAAAAATCTCACGTCGATTTTCACGTTAGGAATCTTGCTGATCACTGTCACGGACCTCAACCTCCGTGAGCTCACCACTCCTGGCATCAGTCACAACGTACGTCTACTCCGGTGTGGCGTACCTCTGATACGGCACTCTTGTTCTCCTCGACCTTCTCGGACCTCCTTGAGCCTGTTCTCCGTCACTTGTTTCCGATTCAGACATCTCAGACACTGGAGGAAGGTCTCTTTCAGGTGTCAACCTCAGATTCAGTCGCCTCTGTCTTGCGGGCCAAACCTCTTCTGCTCTGATCGCACTTCTGCTCTCTGCCTGAATACCCTGTACACCACTTCCTCCTTCTGCTGAATTTGACTCTCCTCCACCACGGCTCGTGCTATAGCCGATTGAGTGGAGAGAGTCAGGCAAGTCAGGCAGCAGTCCAAGCCAAGTGCTCGTCGACCGCCAATTTGTAGCGGTTAGTGCTACAGGCAGGCTCTGGATACCAGGAGGGGAGGGCATATCACCCCTGTTGCGGACGCGTGGTGAACACGTCTGCACCCGTCCACGCTCAGCACGCGCTCAGCGCCAGCCACACTGCTGGCTCTGGTATCCAGTATAGCTGCCTTATACAAGTACACCAGAGGTGAGCTATTGTGAATATCTACCTTGTGCTATAAATGTCAAGGGCCAATTCTGGGAGGTAGCTATGAGACCGGGTCACAGGTTTGTCCAAATTGTAAACTGAGACTTATCGATATAAAGAGTAAGATGCATTCTGATGCTGTCATGAACAAAACCGACAGTGAGTATCCCGTAGGAATAAGGGAGGTTCAATCCATTGCTAAGCAAGAAAGTGTACCCAAGAATTGTCATGCGCCTTATTAAATGCACGGTCCCTAATCAAACACAAACATGAATTCGGACATGTTGTTGACTCACATACCCTTGACCTCATCTTCGTGGTGGAAACTTGGGCTGATGAAACTTCAGGGCCCGACCAATTGATAGCTTTTCTACCAGGTTTTGCAAGAGCCAGGAAGGACCGCTTGCATAAAAAAGGAGGAGGTCTGGCAGTAATATATAGGGTTCACTTAAGAGCATCTTTTAAAAATATCTCCAATGATACAGAAACAGAGGTGCTTACGTTCAAAATCACAGTCAACCATCTGTATTCATTTAATGGTCTATTGGTGTACCGTCCCCCAGGACCCAGAACTACTTTTATGCAATCCATGGGCCAGCTTCTCGAACATAAGGTGAATACTCAAGACTACCCGATTCTAGGTAATTTTAATTTTCACCTAGATAACTGTTCTGATAATGACTCCTCGGCCCTGATGGACCTGGTGACAAGTGTAGGCTTAGAGCAGATTGTGGTAGGGCCTACTCACAGAGCAGGACACCTGCTGGACGCTGTCTTTACAAACTGTCCTTTCCTAAAGCATAAGCATAACCTACAACTCCACTGGTCCGACCACTCAGCAGTGATGCTAAATCTTACCTTGCCCCCCACCAATAATCCCTCAGCATAACCCAGGTAGAAGTCCAGAAAGGTATCTCTGGCATCATACAGACAAAATAGCCTTCACCACACATCTGAATCAGAACACTCCCTGTTTTTCACATGACTCAGAGGCAGCTGCCTCTATTTATCATGATTGGATTACAGCAGCGCTTCAAGCTTCCATTTCCCGAAGAGTAGGTAAAACTCGCAGGACAGTACCCACCAAACCTTGGTTCTCCGAGGAACTTAGATCAGCAAGAAGGCTTTGCCGCACACAAGAAAGATGCTGGTGACAATTCTACAATCCCAGGGAGAAAGAACTCTTCAAGATTAAATTAGCACAATAAAAAGAATTATTTTGGAAGACTAAAGTTAGCTATTTCTCCGAAACAATAGATAAAGCGAAGAATAACTCTAAAGAGGTATTTGAGACGGTGCTGAAATTAAGCCACATGCAGGATACTACCCAAAGTACTATGGACCAAACCTTCTGCAATACCTTAGCGTCTTCTTTTTGTAACAAAGTGTCCGTCATTTATAATACTTTTGCCTCAAGTTTGGATAACAATCAGAACCTGCAGGCACTAACAGACTCTGTAATTCCAGCCGCACAAGTGCTCAGCCTACATTTAGAACGTGACCCACCACTTTTTTGCAAACTTTACAAACATTTCCCCTGAACAAATCATTAAACATCTTTTAGCCACCAAATCTGTCTCTCTGCTGGATTCCTGCCCTCCCAAAGTAATCCATATGAAAGTGCACACAGTTGCCTACCCACTTCTGGAGGTACTTAATACCACCATAGAATCAGGGATGTTTCCCAAAAGATGGAAAAAAACATCTATTTTACCTCTGCTAAAAAAGCCCAGCCTGGATAAATCAAACCCAGGGAATTACCGCCCCATTTCCCGCCTGCCTTTGCCAGCAAAAATCTTGGAAAAACATATGAACCAAGAATTAGCAAACTTCATCGAGATTAATCATGTTTTAGATTCCACCCAATATGGCTTCAGAACGAAGCACAGTACTGAACTGGTCTTAATTACGGCAACAGAGGAAATAAGACAGGCAGTTGACAGTGGAGGTTCGGCAGCATTGATATTACTAGACCTGTCAGCCGCTTTTGATACGGTAGATCATGGCACCCTTTTAAAGCGGCTTCAAGAGACAGGGATAGTAGGCCCAGCCCCTGTACTCCTCAGTTCTTTTTTATCAGATCGAGAACATTTTGTCAAAATAGAAGGCTTTAAATCGCAGTGTTTCAGGCTTCCAAGTGGGGTGCCATAGGGCTCATCCTTGAGCCCCACCTTGTTTAGTATCTACGTTACATCACTGGCCCGCTTGATTAAAGCCCATGGATTCGACCTAGTATCATATGTAGATGATACCCAGATTATCGTATCCATCTCGAGTACAATTCACGACACAGCCCACAACTTTAAAATGCATGAGAAGTGTAGGAGTTTGGATGGTAGAAAACTGCCTCAAACTGAACTCAAATAAAACGGAAGTTCTTCTCTTCGGCAAAGATACATCGTTCTGGTTCTCAGAATGGTGGCTCTTGGAGTTGGTGACTCCTCCCTCCCCAGTCCCCAAGGCAAAAAATCTGTGAGTCATCATTGACACCACCTTATCTTTTTTACATCATGCAAAGATGCTCTCCTCATCAATTTCGTTCACCTTGAAAATCCTGAGGAAAATTCTCCCATTTATCCCACTAAATTTACGGAAAACAATGGTAGGAGCATTGGTTCTATCTAAATTCGATTACTGTAGCGGGATACTGGTTGGAGTAAAGAAATCAGTGGTTACAAAACTACAGGTACTCCAAAACTCCACAGCCCAGTTGCTGTTTGGTCTAGCCAAAGTTTCATCGGCTAGACAGGCTCTTAACACCTTGCACTGGCTTCCTGTGGAGAAACAAATTAAGTTCAAGGCACTCTGTATCGCCTTTAAGGCCTCGCATAACCTTGGACCTGTATATTTGACAGATAGGTTCCAATGGAACATGCCGGCACGCACGCTTCGGTCTGCTTCATTGAAGCTTGTGAAAGAACCCAAGTTCCGCCTTCTCAGATGGGGCGGTAAAAGCTTCACATGTGTCACATCCAGATGGTGTAATGAGATGCCTATAAAGTAAAAAAACTCTCCTATTCTACTCTCCTTCAGGAAGGGACTTAAAACCTGGCTGTATACCCTATAACCTCTCATAACAACTTCGCTAACAGTTCTCGGTTGCCTATATGTGGAGCTGCAAGTGCCTAGATGCCCCTGGGTAGTAGTGCGCTATATAAATATATGAATAAATAAATGGCTCAATGATACATGTGCGAGTAACTACATATATGAAAGGCAGTATATGTGAGTGTTGGAGTATATAAATGACTATATGTGAGAGTGAGTGATTGTGAGAGTGGCTGAATGGATTAGTGTGTGCTTGTATCAGTGACTGTATAAGAGAGTAAGTATGTGTTAGTATCTGTAAGAATAAGTGAGATGGTGTGTGTATAACTGTATAGGTGAGTAAATGGGAGTGTGATTGATTCTTTACTTGACTGACTAGGTGTGAGAGTAACTATGGATGAGTGGCGGTGTGGGAGTGTCTGTATAGGTATATGAGTGGATATGATAGTGCTGTATTGATGAGTGACTGCATGTATGAGTGACTGTATGGGTGAATGAGTGGATGTGTGTGTAGACCTAGGAATCAGTGAGTGGGTATGTAGTAACTGGTATTGGTGTGTCTATGGTTTCGAAAATGGTAGTCGGTATACTAGAGTAGGTGTATCAAAGGCTATATTAGGGTATGAGGAGGTGCATCAGATTATCACGTGGATGATGTCATCAGTGGTGTCATTTGCGAAGTCATCAGTGATATCATCAGTGATGTCACTGACCATGTCATGAATGATGTAATATGTGACGTCATCAGCAGTGCATTGCGGGGGCGCGAGTTATAGTTAGCTTAACTAACTATAACTGCTGAATTTCTCTGGTTTTGTACGAGTAAAATGTCCAACTAACTATAACGTCCCTGAAACCTGTGGTTTTTTTCAGTGAATTTCTAAGGTTTTTTAAATGCTAATTTCTAATTATAATGTCCCTCAGACCTATGGTTTTTTCAGTGAATTTAAAAGGTTTTTTAAATAATAATAATAATAATAATAATAAAACCACTTCTAAAGCGCATGGTACACTAAAACAGTGTGTCCCCGCGCTGAAAGATGCTACTGCTCCCCGAAAGGCCAATGTCCGGGGCTCGCCTGAATCCCAGGTTGCAAGAGGCTATTATTTACGTGGGAAAAGATGAGTTTTCAATTTTAGTCTGAATCTTGTTTCGGAAGGTTCCATGCGTAAATCAAGAGGAAGCTTGTTCCAGTGTTTACTGGCTAGAAACCTAAAAGAACCACCTCCCATCCTAGTCTTGCGAACGCGAGGAAGTTGGAACAACATCGCTCCGGCAGATCTTAACCCCTTCAGCGCTGCGCGGATTCCCCCGCGGTGCTGAAGGGTTCTAGCGCGGGCGGGGCCATGACGGAACGGTTCCGTCATGAGCACAGCTCAACCGATGCTCATGACGGAACCGTTCCGTCATGAGCATCGAAGGGGTTAAATTACGGGTGGGACGATGGATAGTAAGAAGGTTTCGCAAATAACCTGGGCCTTTTCCCTGGGCAATCCGATGGGCAAAACAGAGAGCCTTAAACTTAATTCGCTCCTCAATAGGGAGCCAATGAAGTTCAAATAGTGCCATTTCACCTGATGCTCTGCGTGGGAGGTTTAGCACCAGTCGCGCAGCAGCATTTTGGACGCACTGCAGTTGGTGGATACCTTTTTTGCTTAGGCCTAGGAGAAGAGCATTGCCATAGTCTAAATGAGGCGTTACTAAGGCATGAATAAGTGTTTTCCTAGCACTAATGGGGAGTAGGTCGAGAACTTTTCGGAGTGTTTTAAGTATTCCAAAACATTTTCCCGTGATTTTACTAATCTGATGCTTAAAGGAAAGCTCAGCGTCCACCATGATCCCTAAATTTCTGACAGGCTCCACCAGATGGGGAATTGCCCCTAATTCTGTTGGCCACCAGGCCTGCGACCAGGCGGAGGGGGATTTACCAACCACTAGCAGTTCTGTTTTGTCGCCATTAAGGCGCAAGCAGTTGTTGTTCATCCACCCTGCCACAGAGAGCATGCAGTTGGAAAAGTTAGTGGCATCCTCTGCCTGATTGTGAGTGAGTTTCATTATTAGTTGGGTATCGTCCGCGTATGTGACGATATCCACTCCAAAAGCTTCCACAATATGAGCTAAAGGCTCCATATATAGATTGAACAACGTGGGGCTCAAACTGGAGCCCTGAGGAACTCCATGTCTGAGATTTCGAAGGGAGGATTTATAAGGGGGACAGTGCACCTGGAAGCTCCTGTTTTCTAAAAAGGATTTTATCCATTCCAGTGCAGATCCCTCAACTCCCATGTCTGAGAGGCGAGACAGCAGCGTTGAGTGCAGCACAGTGTCAAAGGCTGCACTTAGATCTAATAGAACCAACGCTGCCGTCTGCCCCTCATCTACTAGTTGTCTCAGACATTCTGTGGAGAAGAGAACCGCCGACTCTGTTGAGTGGCCCGCTCTAAACCCTGACTGTGTTGAATGGAGAAGGAAGTTCTCCTCAACAAATTTCATGAGTTGTGTATTTACTACCTTCTCTACCACTTTCCCACAAAAAGGGAGAAGGGAGATAGGGCGGAGATTTTGTAGCTGGGAGATATGCATGGTAGCTTTTTTCTTCAGGGGAATTACTTGTGCCGTTTTCCATGCATCTGGCACATAGCACTCCTGAAAAGATAAGGTGATCAGGTGTTGAATCTGATCAATCATACATTCTAAAACTCCCTTACAGCGATTAGGAGAGATCACATCATAGGGGGAGCCGGACTGGATGCCGTTTATGATGGTGAGCAGATCTTGCCTCTCAGGGACTTTGAAACATGTCAGATGGGGTTTGGTGGCAGGGTCATTTCTCACCATCGGATGTTTAGTCGGCATGTTATCAACAAAAGTGGCATGTATTATGTCTACTTTCTTCACAAAAAAGTCCGCGATATCATCACATAGCTCATTGGAGCAGGTGTCTTGGGCCTCCAGTCTAATAGGAACAGTGAGTTCTTTGTAAATGGAAAAAAGCTCTTAAGTGGGGTTTCTTTGCAAATTCAATGCGTTCCTTAAAATGAGCGCCTTTGGCTGCTCTTATGAGTTTGTGATATATTTTTAGTTCTTTTTTATAATTCAGCATGTCTTCCGGAGTATAATTTTTCCTCGTTCTAGATTTTTACATTTGGCTTTAACTACTTTAAGTTCTGTGGAAAACCAGGGGGCAGTTTTGATTTTTCTGGCAGGTGGCTTGAATGTCCATGGTGCTACAGTGTCTAGGGCCCTAGACATCCATGTTTCATAGTCATTCCATGCCTTCAGCAGAGTATCATTAGGCGGAGGAGGATCTTTTAGTAGGGCGGATTTAAAATTATCCTGCGTGAACTTCCTCCAATCTCTGCGTTTTTGATGCTTGGGCTTGGTCATTCTGCCTTTCTGTTGGGCAATTACTACCTCAATAGGGACGATGAAATGATCTGACCATGTTATTTGAATCGGTGTGGCAACTGTGATCCCCTCCTAGTTAGCAAAAACGGGGTCTAGGAGATGTCCTAGTTGATGCGACGGAGAGGTAGATTGAAGTTTAAGCGTCAAGGATTTAAGAACATCTACTACTACCTGTGCCTCCTTACAGTTAGGATCCTCAAAATGAAGGTTAAGATCTCCCAAAATAAGAAATTTCTTGTACCGCAGTGCATGCTGAGTTATCAGCTCTGCAAGTTGATTACTGAATTGGGAGGACTTGCCTGGAGGCCGATACAAGAGGAGTCCATTGATAATAGTTTTAGGATTAGCTTTGATAGTGAAAAAAACACCTTCACAATTGGGCAGTGTGGCCTTCTCTAAGCTGCATTGTAGATTGCTTTTATAGATCATTGCCAATGCCCCCCCTCTCTGCTTTTCTCTGTCAAGTCTGAGCAGGCAGTAGTTTACAGGAACATCTTCCAAAGTTTCTGGTGTTGAGGCATCATCTAACCATGTCTCTGTTAAAAAAAGCACATCGAGATCCCTATCTAATACCAGGTCATGTATCTCCAGTTTGTGCTTTTTCATAGATCTACAATTTAATAATATTAGTTTCATATTAATCAGCGTCAACTAGTCGTTACTCCATCCACGGGTGGTAAAGTGGCAGGTATCGCAATGAGGTGAGAATGAGTCTACTGACAGGGTGTGGCGACAGCTATCTGCAACCTTGGGGCGGAGGGCCAGTAGATCATTAGTGGTATAGCAGATAGGTCTGCTTTCATTACTGGCAGTAGAGATAAAAGGGGCAGGTGTCCTGGCCCCGAGCCCCGGCCGGCCGCGGACGGGCGCAGACGGGCTTGCCTTTGGCGCACCTTCGCTGCGCCCGCCCGCTGCGCGGACGGGATGGCCCACTGTTTTTATACATGTTTGAAGGAGATTGGAGGAGGGTGGGAGGGAGGAACAACTAGACCGGCAGCCTTACCCTGCTCAAGATGGCGGCTAAGGTGGATCGAGTAAGTTAGTTGCCAGCGCCTAATAACAGCAGCGCTGTGGCAGGGCAGGTCAGTGAGCAACCTCGGAGCGACGCAAGTCTCGCGCCGAGGTGGGGAAGATAATTTAAAAATGCAAGCTAAAATATTTACACTTTTTAAAATCGTTATTCTTAAATCAATAACGAGCGATCAATAAGTTTTAATATAAATCCCAGAAAAGAGCAAAGAACCCCCGGCTTCCGCCTCAGGGGAGAAGTATGCAAAATGATAATTTCTAACTATAGCGTCCCTGAAACCTATGTTTTTTTCAGTGAATTTCGAAGGTTTTTTAAATGCTGATTTCTAACTATTCCTACAGAGGTAGGACATGTGCAGAAAGAGGAATAAAAGCGCAGAAAGAAGCAAGAGAAATGCAGAAAAGGGCAACAGAAGTCCAGAAAGACGAAGAAAGGTGCAGAAAGAAGCAAGAGATATACAGAAAGAACCAACAGAGGTGCAGAACGCGACCTTGTTGCAAAGTCATCCTGTGCCCCCACCTTTTTGCTGACTGGTACTGGTGGTAACTGACTCTGACTAACCAGGCCCGGAGCCAGTGCTATCCTGAAAGACACTACACCTACATACACTAGGTTACACTAGTACAAAGCAAGCCATTCACTTTCCACTACAGAACATGGAGGGGTCTACCGTGGGTATGCATCTGTGCAGGAGATAATGTGGGGACATGAAGGACCCAAGGAGCCCGGATCCCAGGGGAAGTGGTGCATTGCGGCTAGAGTAGGAAGAGGTGACATGTGCAAGGTGGTATGTTGTCTGTCTGTGGTGATGGTGTGCGTAAATAATAGGCTGTCATAGAAAACAGAAAATAATGGTTCAAACGAAGCCAAAACAAAAAAGTTTCAGAGAGCAACGGCCACCCACACCCCTCCCCGTACCCCCACCCTACACTACCGAAACTGAAGCATCTGTCGCCCAGAAAAACAATAACAATAACAAAGAGCTAAGCTAAAACGTTTAGCAGGGTAGTTTGTGGCAATGATGGACCCTTCCATGTAGACGGATAGCATAGTGTCATCAGCTGCTTAGTAACATAAGATAACCCAGGAGTTCTACCCCAGTTCCAAGCCCGTGGGCCTCCACAGTCAGATGCCTGTGTCCTCACCGGATCTCCGGAGCGCGGGGCTTCAGGAGAGGTCAGAGTCCAATAGGGCAGGGCGCAGTGTGTTGGATGAGTCATTGCCTTGGTTTAGATCAATCAATAAACTGGCTCGGCTGTGATCATCAAGAGCTTGAGGGACCCCAGAGGAGATCAGCAGCTGGGACCCAGCACCCGGCGATCGTGATGGTCCTCTCCATCTGTCCCCCCTCCTACGGGACCAATTGTGCCTCCGCTGTGGCTTGGGAGGAGATGGGTGTGGCCGTGGAGGGTCCAACAAGACAGGGGGAAAGTAGGGCAGGTCCTCAGAGGTCGCTCCTCCGTAAGCCAAGTCTAGGCCGCCTGTGGGATGTCGAAGAAGATTGTTTTGCCTTGGAAAATAACTCTGAGACGGGCCGGGAAGGAGGAGACCATAACGCAGTCCCCAATTGCAAAGCTTTTGTTTGACTTCCGTGTACGTGCGACACTGGGCCTGCACATCTCTCGTGTGGTCTGGGAAGAGTAGTATAGTATTGTTTTGGTATTTCAGGGGGCCATGGGCCCGTGCCTCTCGAAGGATGGCATCCCTGTACCGGAAGCTGAGGATCCTAATGATGATGGGACGAGATGGAGCCCCGGGGGAGGCTTAGGCGCCATAGAGCAGTGGGCATGTACAATTGCGAACAATATAGAGAGAGCGTCTTTGGGTATCCATGACTTCACTCAAGTCTCCACAAAGGTGTCTGTTTTCCCCTGCTCGGCTCCCTTGGGGTACCCTATGAAGCGCAGGTTGTTCTGTCGCAAGCGGTTTTACGCATCTTTAGCTCGACAGTGTAGTTCCGAGGTCTGGGTCTGCTGCCGGGCCACCTGGGTTTTCAACTGACCCAGTTCATCCTAAGCCGTGGAGAGATGCGACTCAGCCTCTGAAATTCTCGCCGTGGCATTGCGCAAGTCCAGGCGGAGAAGGAGTTGCACAAGTCCTGGCAGAGAAGTGCCATGTCCACCCGCACCTCGCCGATCTTACCCTCCACCGAGGTTTGCGAGGTGCCGATGGCCTGCAGGATGGTCACATGGTCTCCCCCGGCGAGGGGGGGGCCGCCAGATGGTCCCTCCGCTGGGTTCCGATCAGTGGTGGTGTATTGGTCCTTTTTAGTTTGAGTCTGGGCAGCGGGTGTTTTTGGGGCACGGTCTCTACCCATCTCGGCTGTGGACACAGGACCCAGACGTCCAATTAGATGGGGGGGCAGGCTTACGGGCGTTCGACCTTGGGCGGGAGGGAGCCAGCACCCAAGCCGTCAATGCTCAGGCCCGGACGCCGAACCCGCCCCGGCACACGCCCTCCAACCCCAAGGGACTGTTCACGCCAAGTCCGGAGGCCCCGTACTCCGCTGCCCGAGACGGCGGCCAAGCCAGGAGGAACCCACTGCCGCCACCAACCCTGAATGGGTGCTGCCAGACCAGAGGGAGATGGGACGGGGAGGGGTGGCGGGGTCAGGTCCTCGGGTCCCCGTCGCTCGGTGAATGCGGCCGATTCCGCCCCTCCCCGTATGGTCTGTGCAGGATGTCAGTGACCTCTGGGAGAGTACTCCTGGGTCGGAAGCGGGGACCGGGAGCAACAGAGGTTGGGCTCTCTAGAGGAAATGCTGAGACACTAGAACTCGGTGCCGAGGACCCCACGCCGCTCAATGCGTGCGGCAGATGTCGGGCGGTGGCCATCAGCCCCAGGGGCTATCTCGAGCTGGGGCACAAGACAGGGAACTGTGGAGGGGGTCCAAAGCCAGGACCCCAAGCTGCTCGATAAGTGCGGCCGAGACAACATCGTCACCAGAGGCCCCTAGCCCTCGACGTGCTGTCCCGCCTCAAGTGATAGGCGTGTCAGTAGAGGAGGCCAGGATGGGCCAGGGAGGGCCAGGCCTCAATGGGAGGTCGTCACAGCAGCCGGGGGTGAGGCAGGGTGCGGCAACTCAGGCTCAAAGCGGGGGGGTGCGCCCAGGCCAAGTAAAACCCCTCACGCACCCCTGATACAGGTGTAGCGCACTCACCCACCTCCACTCAGCAGATCCATCACTGGGCCCGAACCAGGAGACCAGTCAGGAGATGCATAGGTCACCCCTGGAACACCACCACAGGAGGAGAGGTCCCGGGACTATGGCGGGGAGGGCGGGGGTCCAGAACACTGATCCGATGAGCTCGGCAGCAGCCAGGAAGAGGCCTCACACCCCCAGACCTCAGGAGCATCAGGAACGACTCGGGCCGGTCTCGTTCTCTGAGACCCAAGTTCAGTCAATCTCCAGCCCGTCCCCGGAAAATGCCAGGTCGCACCTCCCCGTCAAGACGGCGGGTGGGGAGCCAGATCGGAGGCAAGCCCGGCCCGGAGAAGGAGGGTGGGTGGCGGATCTCGGGGCCCCCTCCACTCGATATAGCGGCCGATCGTCTGGTGGTATGGAGCGCTGTCCTCAGCAGCCACCCACAGCCCCGCAGGCCGGGCCTAGGAAGGCAGAGACGCGGCCAGGCAGGAGGAGGGAGGGCCGCCTCCACAATCAAACCGACCAACCGCCTCAGCCCCGAGAGTGACCAGGGCAGGCAGCACTCAACCCGGCAACAGGCTGGGGGAGCCGGAGCAGGAGAGTGAGGGCAAAGCGGCGAGGCTCAAGAACCGGGTGTCACCATCTTGGGAGCCTGCAGGCCGGAGTTCAGGGTGGATTGAGCAGCAGGGAAACATAAGTTACAACAATTATCACCACTGCAAGTAGCCCCACAAGTTATTTCTTTGCGCACGGCACTCTCCTCAGCAGTAGGTGCTCCGGCCCATTTGGGTATCTCGCAATTATCTACTGGAACCCACTCGGGTCAGATGGACCTTTTTACTTGCCCAATAGCGTGGAGGGAAAACACAATTATCAAAATTACTGTCCGCAATTTGCCATAATCAAGGACTCGAGACTTAATCTCTTGGCTCTCTGGTTTTTATTATCAGCATAAAGATTTGCAGATACAAAGTCCTCAGTACGAGGCACAACAAGTACATAGGCACTAACACAAAAGCTACTCTACGGAGAATCCGCATACGGCTAAAAATAACTAAAAGTACAATCTCTAAAAGCATGAGGTAGAACACCACCAAGCAAATGTCGATACTAGGGACACTGAACCATACCATCTCTGTCCCTACTCTGCACTAGATGACATCCCTACTTAGCAACCCCTTGAGACCCTCATCGAATAAAAGGTGTCAGAGTGAAACTTCATAAGAAGTCTTCACTTAGAGAGCTGGTCTAAGTTGCCCCCTCTATCTCTTCGCCTAGCCTTCCTCTGCTCAGGGCTGCTCTGATCTGCCTCCACCCTCGGGGCGCTGTCCCTAATACAGAACCCCAAATCCCAGAACACGCCCTTTGCGCCTCCTCTTCTGCGGGGTCGTCTTTCAGTAAATTTCCACAGAGCGCTGTCCAGTTCCATCGTCCATCGCTTGGCCTTGAGTCCCAGACGCCATCCGCACTAGGAGTTACGATTGGCACATTCCAATACACTCCCATGTCTGGCTTTTACTACATAAGTCAATTTGTGAACAAAGAGCTTCTCTACTAACGAGCAACTGTCCTTGCACCTGGGGTGAGATCATGCAAAGCAGACATTCTTCACATCTTTTAAGTTGCAATTTACTACAGCCTAAAACCTCTACTGGAATAAATCCTTTTTGGCCTATTGCCCTTGGCTAACATAAGAAAATACCAGGCCTTTCGCCTCAACGATATATGCGAATTCTGGCCACTACTTCGGTTACACAAGCAGGTTTCAATCACAGTATTGACATTTACGTCTTTCTTTCATGTGTGGTCAAGCTAAACAAACTACAGACACGAAGTCTAGGGTGCACATTTCTAACACCACATTACTTTTCATGTAGGCTAAACTCTATACATTTCTCTAATACCTTTACAATGTGCTTGTACATAGCTAGCACTTCTATTAAAATCGATATAGGTTAGACAATTCGTAATACATTGCACACAAAATACCTGAGTACACATTTGATTATATGCGGGTGCCGACTAACAGTGAGTATAATGCACCCCTACAATTTTCAAACTTTTAAGCGCTACATCAGTTCCCCCCTTTGATGACATCCGTCATCACACCATTACATTTCTCTTCTTTAGAACTGATTTAAACCGCGCTAGTCATAACTTGGCCATGTCGAACTCCCTCCAGTTTCTTAAGACTCTCATATTGCTGCTCCTGGAGCTTCGCCATCCTTTTCTCGTTTGCCTTAAGAGCCCTTTCAACCTTGCCTCCTTGATACCACTTCCATGCCTTCACGCATCCCCACGCACAAATCACACAAACCACAGCAATGATAATTGGCTTCAACACTGATCCCAGAAATCCTCTTCCCAAATTCGCAAACCAGGTTCCCACTCTTCCAAAGCCTAATCCAATCTTCTCCCACACATTCTCCTCCGTCAAATCCATAATCTCCTTGTGAATAGTCGTGATGTTATCTATGTACTTCCCTATCTCCCTCGTGTTGTCTGGAATATATGTGCAGCATTCCTGAACCTTCAATAATTTGCAGACTCCGCCTTCTTTTGCTAATAATACATCTAAAGCAAGGCGATTCTGCATAACCATATTCCGTATCGACAACATCTCTCCAGCCACCAACAACAAAGATCTCGCCGTGTTCATAGACAACTCATCAACCACAGTCGCCAACCTCCTAATCTTCACATCATTCAACACCACACCCATACTAGGTATCATTGCTCCATATATGTCCCCAATCACTGCACCGGCGTTCGTAGCCCTACGTTTCCTAGACTGTCGCTTCGTCTCTAACAACTCCAAGTCCTCGGTGTGATAGATCTTCGGGAATATAATGGCCAAATAGCATATGCCATACCAATTCGCAGGTAGCCTGACATAAGCATTCTTCCCACATACATAATATACTGTCGGAATTACCTCTATCGGACCTACCATAAAATTCTTAGCAGAAGCTTCCACTGTGAAGGTCTGAGAACAAGTGCTATGTCCGACTGCGACCTTATCCGTATCGGATTGAGGCCGCCCAATACACAAATTCCCTCTCTGTACCTCATCTAACGCTATTGGTCCATAACTTCCCTTGGATCTGTGAGCCCTCTCCTCGTCTGTCCAATCTACTGGACTATCTCCGGTGTGTCGTGTCTGGGTCAACTGTCTGTATCTGTCCTCTACCTGGTCTATGAATTTCTTCTCTATCTCAGATAACGCACATGTCAGGTTATTCCTGTGAGCATGCGCCGTATCCAACTTCATAGTCGGTCTAAAATACTTCAGGAGTCTGTCCTCTTTCTTATTAGAATCATATTTGTTCAAATGCTTGATTGCTGGAACTTCAGGAAGTACCGTGTCAAAATTTGAAAAGAAATACTCGAACTGTCTCCTGTCATAAAATAAACTGAGTAATAAACTACAAGAAATCCCATAAGTCAATGGGAGATGATGATACTTGATACCCTCATCCACTGAAGCAGGCAACTGCATACATACATAGCAATCCTTCACATCCATCGCATCAACATACTCATACAGCAACCTTGCATACGCATTAAGCTTAAAATCACCCTTGGACAAATCCATGTGGAGTCTGCGATCATCCCTCAACTTCGATGTTTCCTGTTCCCTGATACTGACACCACTCTGCCCTGGGGTAATAGGTGTGGGTGCTCCCTGAACCTTCCCCTCTTGCCTGTGAGCCACCATGTACGAACTTATCACTACCGCAAATATGGTGACTACCACAACTCCTATCAATGTGCCTATTATCAGTTTAGCCCTACGATGTGGGTTTGCAGGATCTGCCATCTTCGGAATGTACTCAGTGTCCAATACAGTCTCTGAAAGGGTAAGTCTCTTTCTCATCAGTGTCTCTTTCGGGAACTTAGGCAAACCTCCCTAACTTTTCTTCGTTCTACAACGGAAAATCCCTAATTTTGTTCTTCTTCCGCTCGGATCTAGGTTATCTTCTTCTCTGCTTGCAACCTTCTCAAATCAATCTAACATAAGCGCTGGTCCCAACAGCTCCAAGACTCCCTGCAATATTTCGAGCTTAAGAATGATCAGTTCTTGTGGGTCTGGCACAGTCGTGAACGTCGGGAACTCCAAATTGTCCAAGATCATACCTCGAATGACACTCAGGAATGGCGGACTCGGAATATGAATCGTCAAAATTCCTTCGATCTCCAATCCTGGAACCTTCAGCAACACTTCCACCCTCTGGAGCGGGACACTGTTGACCAATGTCATCGACCTCAACCTTCCCGTGCTCGGTAACCCTGGCATCAGTCACTTGATATGCCCACTCGGGTGAAGCGTACTTCCGACTTGGCACTCGAGTTCTCTTGGACCTTCTCACACCACCTTGAGGATTCTCCTCGTCTCCTGATTCTTCTTCTGGCTCTTCCGAGACTGGTGCAAGGTCTGTGTCCGGAGCCAACCTCAGGTTTACCCGGTTCTGTCTTGCGGGCCAAACCCTTTCTGCTTCGGTGGCACCTCCGGTCTTCTCCCCGATACCCTGTGCACTGACTTCCTCTTCTTCGCCCGAACTCGATTCTGTACTACCCACTGCACCTCTTGCTCTTTCGCCGGTTTCTGGGTCCGTACTCCTTTCACGTTCTTCCTCAACTCGATTCAGTGCACCATCAGCCGCTTCAGCAACCCTTACAGCTTGACTGGCCCTCTCAGGAGGCTCTGTCGGCTCACTGGGATCTTTGTTCTCGAGAGGGGCTGTATCTTCCAAGGGTGCTGGAACTCTACGGGTATGAGAAGCATGCACCCAGTTCGGTAAACCTCCACACTTGACAGCGGTGTTCGTGACAAGGATCACTTGGAAAGGGCCGCGCCACCTAGCATCCAAACAACTCTTCCTCACGTGCTTTCGGACTAGGACCCAATCGCCTGGGTCCAAGTCGTGGCACCGGTCACTCGCAGCTGGAACCGTTGCTGTCTGCACCTGCTGAGACACAGAACGGACCACGTCAGCAAGGCCTTTACAATAGTCCAGGATCATATCATCAGTGATATTTATCAGAGCAGTAGCAGGTATTGCAGGCAAACGCATCGCTCTTCCCATGAGGATTTCATGGGGTGACAACCCAGTCCTTCTATCAGGCACACTTCGGAGGCTCATAAGGACCAAAGGTAATGCATCAGGCCATTTCAGAGACGTAGACGAACACACTTTCGCCATCCGAGCCTTCAGAGTTCCATTCACCTGCTCCACTATCCCTGAAGCTTCTGGTCTATAGCTACAGTGTAACTTCTGGTCTATATTCAAAGCAGCACAAAGCAACTTCATAACTTCGCTGTGGAAATGAGTTCCTCTGTCCGATTCAAAGGACGTCGGGAACCCGTACCTTGGAATGAGTTCTCTCAATAAAAGTTTCGCTACTGTGAGTGTGTCACATCTGCGTGTAGGGTACGCCTCCACCCACCTGGAAAAGACACATACTATCACTAATATGTACCTCAACCCATTACACTTCGGCATTTCGACAAAATCCAACTGCATCCTATTGAAAGGTCCCCCTGACCTCCCTATGTGGCTCAACGTCACAGCGGTTCTTTTCCCTACATTCATCTGTTGACAAGTGACACACCTCTGGCACACAGTTTCAGCCACTGCACGAAACTTCGGGTTATACCAAGTCTGACGAAACACTCTCATCATGGCATCCCTACCAAGATGTACAGCACCATGTATCAACCTCGCCATGGGATTCAACAAACTTTCCGGCAATACTGCTCGTCCATCATTCGAAACCCATATATCCGCATCTCCCTTCTCACATCCCGCTCGTATCCAGCTGTCACGTTCCTGATCCGAGACCCCTTCCTGAAGCTGTTTCAGTTCCTCCCATGAGTCGGCCATTGCTAACATCTGACCGTACACCACCTCCTCCCCAGTTTCCTCAACGTGGGTCTCAGTGAAGTTGCATCCCTGTTCTGCACAAAATCGGGCTACTTCATCAGCATAGTTATTCCCCAACGAAACGAAATCGTTCCCCTTTGTGTGTGCAGCACATTTAACAACAGCAATTTCATCAGGACCTTGCAATGCTTTTAACAATTTCCGCACATGATCACCATTTCTTATAGGAGAACCTGAAGACGTCATAAACCCTCTCTGGGACCATAGCTGTCCGAAGTCATGAACCACACCAAACCCATACTGGCTGTCCGTATAAATAGTTACACGGATCTTCTCGGCTGCCAAACAGGCACGAGTCAAGGCAATGAGCTCAGCCACCTGTGCGGAGTGTACTCCTTCTAAACAAGCGGCTTCAACCACACCCGTGATGGTGCATACAGCAAACGCTGCTCTCAGTCGACCGACACTGTCTCTTAAACATGAACCGTCTACAAAGAAAATCTCATCTGACACTGGGAGCGGTTCATCGACAATGTCGGGTCTCGGTTTGGTGCATAGTTCAGTCACATCGAGACAATCATGGTCCTCACAATCTTCATTATCATCTATAATTGGAACAGGTAACAAGGTAGCAGGATTTAAAACAGCACACCTCTTCAATGTCACATTATCGGCTGCAAGGATAACTTGCTCATAACGAGTCAGCCTATTATTCGTGAGGTGCTGTGTTTTAGTCCTAGTCATCAACAATTCAACAGAGTGTGGCACATGTACAGTAAGAGGATGCCCCATCACAATGCTCTCACATCTCTCGATGCTGACACCTGTTGCCGCAACGGATCTGAGACATCCGGGCAACGCAGAAGCTACTGGATCTAAAGTAGCTGAGAAATAAGCAACTGGTCTACGGACACCTCCATGATTCTGGGTTAACACTGCTAATGCGCAACCTTCTCTTTCGCAGCAGAATAATGCAAATGCCTTGTTGTAATCCGGCATTCCCAGCGCAGGAGCGCTACATAAGGCTTCTCTCAGCCTCAGAAATGATTTCAAACAGTCGTCGTCCCATGGTACCGGATCACTTACATCCTTTCGCGTCAGCCGCTGTAAAGGCTTCGCTTCAAAGGAAAAGTTTGGGATCCACTGGCGGCAATAGCCCACCATTCCCAAAAACATTCTAACTTCCCTCTGTGTCGAGGGAACTGGCATTCTCAGAATCGCATCAATGCGATCTGGAGACACCTTCCTTTTACCCTTCTCAATTCTGTGCCCCAAATACTGTACCTCAGGTAAACAGTATTGCAGCTTGTTTGGAGACACCTTGTGACCGTTCTCTCCCAGGAAGTTCAACAATGCAATGGTATCGACCCTGCAAGCGTCTTCTGTCTCTGACGCAACAAGCAGGTCGTCAATGTATTGCACCAAAACAGAGTTTTTCACCAACACAAGACCTTCAAGATTCTTCTTTAAGAGCTGATTAAAAATTGACGGGCTCTCCGTATACCCCTGTGGGATACGACACCACGTTAATATACGATTCTCTAGCCTAAATGCAAAAAGAAATCTACTCTCTTCATGTAGGGGAATCGAAAAGAATGCCTGACACAAGTCAATTACTGTGAACCATCCAGCTTCGCATGGGATCTGGAACAGTATCACAGATGGATTCGGTACCACTGGACAACATGGAACAACTATGTCGTTTATTTTCCGCAGATCTTGCACTATCCTGAACTTCCCACTTGGTTTCTGCAGTCCCATAATGGGTGAATTACATGGACTACCCATGATCTCCACCAGTATTCCCTGCCTAATCATAGACTCAATCACAGGTTTAATCCCTGCAACTGTTTCAGGCGATAGTTTATACTGAGGTGTTCTCGGGAATTCCGCATTCGGCTTAACCTGTATTTTCACTGGTTCCACTCCCCTGACTAAGCCGATCTCCTCTCCGCTTAGATCCCACACATCGGTCGATACAGACTCCCTCAAATCCTGTGGAAGCTCCTCCACTGTCAAAGCTGGGTACATTTCCACGCACACCCGCTGATTTGCAACCTTAAAGGTCGCGTCATCATCTCTTGTCTGTACCTCTACTCCTTTCGGGGTACAGTAGATTGTGCAATTGATCTTACACAATAAATCTCTTCCCAACAGACAAACGGGACTAGAATCGCACACCACGAACTGATGACGATCCCTAAAGTTTCCTATCCTGACTGGAATCGGTTCCGTTAAGGGGCTCACTAACCTCTTGTTCGCCACTCCAACCACTTGTATGCATTCCCCCGAAAGGGCTACCCCCGGAATTACCGCTGATCTTATAGTTGACCTGGTAGCCCCCGTATCTACCAAAAAGGTAGTAGGGTGTCCATCGAGTTCTGCTTCCACAAAGGGTCCTCTCTGATCTACCTCTAGAATAGCCCTAAGTAGGCAATCATCATCCTGACCTACTCTTAGCTGCGCCAGCAAATCTGCATCCCTCTCGTCTCCCACTTCGAACATGGGCATCTGCAAATAAGTCCGAGCTCCCTGCTGTATGTTCTGCATCCTGGGTGGCTGGGGAACCTGCACCTGCGAGACGCCGGTCCCCCCTTGCATCATTCTCGGTACAGTCACCGTCTGTACCTGTTCCGCCCCAGGGACCTGACCCATTCCTCCCTCCATCTGCGGCTGATTATAGGGGTTCAAGGGACACTCGCGCCTCCAATGTCCCACCTGGTGACACTGGTGACAAGCAGTCGTCTTCTTCAAGATCGCTACATCTATGCCTGTCCTAGGGTCAACGGGCCTCGGCCTTCCCTGACCCTGCGCGTTCTGATTCCCTGTCTGATAATTTCCCTGTCTCCGCCCCACCTGACCCCCATTCGGCGGTCCCTGAGCAGCTTGCATCTGAATAAGCAATAAGTTATCCTTCATCTTCTTGTGCTTGGACTCAATCTCATCCGTGCAGTACCTGGCGTACCGCAAGATCTCATCTACAGGCTTATTCTGCCAACAGATCAAATGCTGCTGTATCATAAGACTGACCTCGGGCTTCAAACCCAGCACGAACTTAGACACAAACTGTCCCATGTCCTTCGTTTCCAGCTCATCTAAACCACTGTACTGCTTAAAAGCCTTCAAAAGTCTCTCATAAAATTCATGTACTGTCTCCTTTGGCTCTTGCACTGTCCTGTCTATCTTCACCCAATCGATGTCTTGGGGTGAAACCTTCGATTTCAACCAGGTAATTACCTTATCGTACAGCCTCATTACCACGGGCGACGGACCATTTGTAACTATGTTCCTATCAGGCTCATAATCCGGCCAATCAACAGCAATTTTACATGCGTTCCACAGATCTCCCGGAACCACAATATCGAATAAGGTGTTCAGATCTATCCACAACACCTTCGAAATCTTAACGAAACGCTCAACTTGCTTGTACCACTCTGCAGGCTTCTCCCTGAGCCTGGGAAAATCATTCGTAAATGATGCCAAATCCCCCCTGCTCCATGGTACATGCACATATCCTCCATTCGCCACCTCTCTCAAGGGAAGGATCTTTACCTCCTGCAAATCTCCTTCAGAGCTCCCTCCTTTCGCTCCCCTAGAATTCTTTTTCCTAGCCCATTTCTCTTGCCATTTGTCAAGCATCAGCCATATTCTCATAGCTACAATCAGTTCCCTAGTATGTGACCTTAGACCAACAACTCTTTTCTCTTCCAATTCCCGCTCGGTACAATGCATCCTATGGTTCCCTTGTAATGCTCTAGTCTTGGATAGATCCACCCCATATTCTCTAGCCAAACCCGCCAGTTTCTCATGTGCCACTCGTGCTTTACGAGTCACATCTTTTGCTACAAAAAGCAATTCATCTGGAGTATATGTCACTACTCTCTCAAGAGGTAGATTCCCATATATTATTTCATCCGCCTCTGCTTTAAGTCTTACTACATCTATCATTCCTGCCTTCAAGGCCCCTTTCAACATCTGACAACTTGCTCCACGTCCCTCATCATACTCGCATTCCGGTTCCTGCTCTCGCCTTTCTTCTGGTAGTTCTATGGGAGCAGAATGGCTCGTAAAGGCAACTGGGGTTGTCCCCGCTCGGCCCATATTCCAGCTCATTTGCTTCTTTGGCGGTACCCATGACCCTGAATCTGATCTTGACTCCATCAGAGTCCTCGGCCTCACCGGTCTCTCGTCCTCTTCGCCCCTAGATGTGTCTGACACCGCTGCTAATGGTGTACTCCATTGTACAGGGCTTGGAGGTCGGGCCGTTGCCCCTTCCAACTCACTTTCCCCGCTTTCTCTCCTTGTTCTTTCTGCCACTTGTTCTGACCTCTCTCTTTCCTCTGATTCCGGACTGTATATTGACACAATCGGTCCAATGGTGACCGGTACCCTCAAGGCATCCGGTAACCTCATCTCTCTTCCAATCCTTCCACTGGTCTCCGACTGACCCTGTGAACTCGCTGTTTCAAACGAAACCAACCCTTCCACTCGGGTCTCAGGCTGGATTGTTACCCTCCTAGAGTCTCCCCTCTCACCCCACCTATCATCCTCTTCATCTGGATTATAAGGGGGTGGTCTCTCGTCTAGCAATCTTTGCAATACCCCATCATCAGAATCACTATCTTCCTCTTTCTGTGCTTTCCCATGCCTTATCCCAGTCTCCTCCATTAGCGCGGGATACAGTTTCGCTTCCTCAATTGTCTGCACTCTCCATCTTTTCTCCGCTGCGTCCCACTTGGCATCCTGGAATGCCCTAATCGACTTCCTCATTCTCTCTTGACTTCTTCCCTTTTCCTTATCATGCGCTGCTCTAATCCACGCATGTAATGCTTCAAACTGTGCTGGTCTTGGCAAGGGTTTTAAGGACCCCATCACCGTCTTCAGTTGGTACAGCACCGCTAATCTAAATGAGCCGTACCTCGGGAAAGCTAATTCCCCTTCACCTTGTGTAACCTTGTGCCAATTCTCGATCCAAACTATAGTATGTAACCCCACATTCTGTGCCATGTAATGCGCCGGGGTATCCTCAGGAGGGGCTTCTTCTCCCCCTCGAACAACCACATGCTTATCGCCTCTACACAACTCTCGCAAAGCCCTAAGGCACTTCATGATGAGCAAATTCGATCTCGCGCTCTATTTACTTCTGGTTCTCCAATCCTCCAATAACAGCGCGACTCACACCAACCGGCCTATCACAGCGCGACACTCTCTGACGTCACCTTCCTTCGTTCGCAGCAGTTCCCTTCTCCAAACTCGTTCCACGCTTACTCACGTCCCATTCACACACTGAAATAACCAATTAAGTTACTTCTCGGGCTGTCCGTCCACAGCCTCTGACTGTTCGTCCACAGTCTCTCGACCTTGTTGACCTCGATTGGCGCCCGTCTGCCCCGTCCGGCCAGACGACTCGCCTCTGATAGGTTACTAACACTCCGATCTACACACTACAACCCACGACCAGCGTTACGTTGCCATACACACACGCATTCGCTCCCCCTATCTCGGTCCAGGTGATCGATGGTACCTCACGATCTCCTTTGGGTGGTCAACAAAATCTATCTCAGGTGTCTTCTACACCACAATTCCCGGGCTGCGCGCGCTCACAGCCTGATCTCACAATCACACGACATACACAACAACTCCGCAAGACATCACACAACAAATCAACACCGCAATCTACAACATCTCATTTTCATACTCACTCCTGGAACTGCTGCTTTCGGCCGTGCTGCTACTCGCCGTCGATGCTCATCTGCTGCCGTCTGCTACTCGCCATCTGATGATTCAGCATCGCTTATCGTCTCTTGGACCTCAAGGGTCACTTATCCTTCTCTAATCTTCCCTCGCTATCAGTAAGAAACCATCCTCGTTTGCTACCAACTGCTCCGGCCCATTTGGGTATCTCGCAATTATCTACTGGAACCCACTCGGGTCAGATGGACCTTTTTACTTGCCCAATAGCGTGGAGGGAAAACACAATTATCAAAATTACTGTCCGCAATTTGCCATAATCAAGGACTCGAGACTTAATCTCTTGGCTCTCTGGTTTTTATTATCAGCATAAAGATTTGCAGATACAAAGTCCTCAGTACGAGGCACAACAAGTACATAGGCACTAACACAAAAGCTACTCTACGGAGAATCCGCATACGGCTAAAAATAACTAAAAGTACAATCTCTAAAAGCATGAGGTAGAACACCACCAAGCAAATGTCGATACTAGGGACACTGAACCATACCATCTCTGTCCCTACTCTGCACTAGATGACATCCCTACTTAGCAACCCCTTGAGACCCTCATCGAATAAAAGGTGTCAGAGTGAAACTTCATAAGAAGTCTTCACTTAGAGAGCTGGTCTAAGTTGCCCCCTCTATCTCTTCGCCTAGCCTTCCTCTGCTCAGGGCTGCTCTGATCTGCCTCCACCCTCGGGGCGCTGTCCCTAATACAGAACCCCAAATCCCAGAACACGCCCTTTGCGCCTCCTCTTCTGCGGGGTCGTCTTTCAGTAAATTTCCACAGAGCGCTGTCCAGTTCCATCGTCCATCGCTTGGCCTTGAGTCCCAGACGCCATCCGCACTAGGAGTTACGATTGGCACATTCCAATACACTCCCATGTCTGGCTTTTACTACATAAGTCAATTTGTGAACAAAGAGCTTCTCTACTAACGAGCAACTGTCCTTGCACCTGGGGTGAGATCATGCAAAGCAGACATTCTTCACATCTTTTAAGTTGCAATTTACTACAGCCTAAAACCTCTACTGGAATAAATCCTTTTTGGCCTATTGCCCTTGGCTAACATAAGAAAATACCAGGCCTTTCGCCTCAACGATATATGCGAATTCTGGCCACTACTTCGGTTACACAAGCAGGTTTCAATCACAGTATTGACATTTACGTCTTTCTTTCATGTGTGGTCAAGCTAAACAAACTACAGACACGAAGTCTAGGGTGCACATTTCTAACACCACATTACTTTTCATGTAGGCTAAACTCTATACATTTCTCTAATACCTTTACAATGTGCTTGTACATAGCTAGCACTTCTATTAAAATCGATATAGGTTAGACAATTCGTAATACATTGCACACAAAATACCTGAGTACACATTTGATTATATGCGGGTGCCGACTAACAGTGAGTATAATGCACCCCTACAATTTTCAAACTTTTAAGCGCTACATCATAGGTATGGAGGGAATCAGTGGGGACTTATAGGGGCACTGATGGCGGCGGATTCCGACGCGGATGATGGAGGAGTGCGGAGCAATCTTAAAGTGCGACCTCCATCTTGACGCGTCGGCCACACCCCCGAGATATACAATTTTAAAGGTTTTGTAACAATCGAGTGCTAAGAAGCAAAAAGCACCAACCTTAGTTATATGGTTGTGGTACACTGGTCGAAGTCAAAAGTTCAGGCCTACAGAGATGGAGTGTGGGCCGGCTACAGGACAGAGTTCACTCCGCCAAAGAGTACATTGTGGTCTTGGGTATTGAGAGGCGAAGTCATTGCGTCCCGCTGAGCGGGCATGCATCAAGCAACCATTGACAAGAAGCTACGATTTGAGGTTTTCACTCAACGCATAACTGTAGCAATACGTTTTTCATAAATCACCAGGAACACTCACTTCTCTTATCCTCATGGACAACATGAAAACTCTTGCCACAAAAATCGAACTGAAAACTGGCATTATACCAACCAATGCATAAACCACTACATCGCATAAGCACAGTAACAAATTCACCCTAATACGTCTTCACATATGGCACCAAAACTCTTCCTACATATGCCACAGTATGAACATAGGCTATACAAATGCCACTACTACACAATATATTATACTTGGGATTCGGTAATCCTTGTATAAATGTATAGGCCACGTTATAATTAAGGCTCCCTGTTTTCCGTTTTTACTGATTTTTACAGATAAATACAGACAGAAAACTTTCATTTTCTTGTCTGTATTTATTTTTAAATGTGGATAAAAACGGAAATTGGGTTGCTTTTTGAGTAATTCTAAATACTGTCTCCATGACTGCCAGGCCAATATATGTGTGGATTGATAGTAAAGGGGGTTAAAAAAGAAAGGAATTTTAGATTTAACAGCAGTAGATATGCACAAGGTTATAACTGAAATTACCATATTTTCATATAAGCGCACTGCTTTCTCTTCTGCGTGTGTTCACAGCACTGGAACGTGGCAGACATTCAAGCATGAGTGCATATTTATAGGTTACATAAATGTGGCAAAATACTAAGTTCAGCTTAATTTTTCCACAAAATCCAAAATAAATATGGATAAATACAGAAAAAAATTGCAAAATATAAATATGGATAAATACAGATGGAAATGACAGAAAAATAAATACCATAAATACCATAAAACCGAGAGCCTTAGTTATAACGCATGCGTTTAGAAAGCATTCCATTACAACGCGGTCATTATAACAACCACGTTGTTACATTTCATACCAATACAACGCAAGTCATTACAACGACTTGCTGTAGGGGTGCTGGGTGTTGGAATAGCATAATTTAATATTCCAATTCCAGTCTGTGCAACAGTAGGGAACATGTTGGATTTAAAATCCAACACCTTCTGCCCCCTACAGCAAGCTGTTGTAACGGCTTGCGTTGTAATGGCATGCGTTGTAACAATGCGGTTGTTTGTAATAACCGCGCTGTAATGACATGCGTTGTTTCATATGCCGGGTATGTTTATGTTTATGTTTATATGTTTCTAAAACGCTCGAATGCCGAGGCGTCTTGGTGCTGGGGGTGTTGTGGCAGGGAAAGGCGGAGTTAGGTGGCCTATGTGGCTGCAAAGAGCTTATTTTTTAGATTCTTTCTAAACATCTGAAGGTTGGATTGGAGCCTCATGGACTGGGGTAGCTTATTCCAAAGTCTAGCCGCACAGTATGTAATCGTATGGCCCCCCCCCCAACCTTCTCTTCTGATCTTTGGTACTCTGACTAAACCTTGAGTGGCCGATCTTAGGGTACGCAAAGGGACGTAGAGTACGAAGAAGCTTTCCAGGTCCTCAGCAGCTCCCCCATAGATTGCCTTGTGCACGTATGTGAGCCCTTTCAATTCTATGCGTTGCTTTATAGGCAGCCAATAGAGGGAACGTATCCCATCTGAAGTGGGTTGTCCTCTGTGTAGACCAAAGATCAGCCTAGCTGCCGCGTTCTGCAAAGATTGTAGTTTCAACAGTTGGAACCTATTGATCTCCAAAAACAGGGCGTTTGAATGGTCCAGCTTCGTTTTTTGAAGCTCCTGAGGTATGAAGGGGAAACATTTTCTCAGCATCTTCAGTAAAAAAAAAGCACGAGAACGCAAGACTGTTGACTTGAGCGGCGAAAGTAAGCTTGCTGTCAAAAAGGACCCCCAAGTTTCAGACCTTCTCTACAGGGGGCGGACATTCTCCCGCCTCCACCGGCCACCATGATTGGTTCCACAGGGGTGAACCCGGCCCGAACTCCATCACCTCTGTTTTGTCAGTGTATATTTTTAGATAGTTCTGGCCCATCCAGGACATAATTTCCGTAAGGCATGCATAAAATCTGCATGCAACGGTTTCAAGCTGATTGATGGTAGATATAATCAGTTGGGAGTCGTCAGCATACGATACCAACGTAAAACCATGTTTCCTGACAAGGTCAGCCAAAGGTGTGACATATAGATTAACCAGAGTTGGAGATAGGGCCGACCCCTGTGGCACTCAGCAGGGGAGGCGGAAGCTGTCAGATCTCATACCTTCCCAGAACAACCTGTGCTCTCTGTTTTCTAGGAAGGAGGTTAGTAGGGACAAGGCGGTTCCTCCCACTCCCATGTCCCTCAGCCGCTGCACCAGAACGATGTGATTAACGGTGTCGAAAGCGGCCGACAAATCCAGAAGTACCAGGACCGCCTTCCCGCCACCATCCACTACCCTGCAAATCTGTTCAACAGTTTTGACTAGCGCTGATTCAGTCGAGTGGCGTGGCCGGAAGCCATGTTGAGAAGGGTCTAGCAAGCCATTTGTATCTAGATGGACAGTAAGGGATTTATTCAGATGTTTCTCTAGGACCTTAGCTGCGAGGGGAAGGCCCGCAATAGGGCGGTAGTTGTTGGGGTTGCAGGGGTCCAAACTAGGTTTTTTTGACAAGGAGGTAATGGCTGCCTTTTTCCAAATAGTGGGATATTGTCCAGAGCTTATGATTTGATTTAAAATAGGAGTGAGGTGTTCAGTGATTGGGCCTACAGCTTGATGCATAATGGTCGGTGGGCATGGTTCAGTGGGCGCCCCTGATTTTAAACGATGTTTACCTATATAAATGCCAGCCTCTAATTTCTTGATAGTCAGCTATGCACTCAGTTGAAGAATAAAAAGAAAAGACGTCAGAACTCGACTATTATAAGTTATTACTGTTGAGTTCTGACATCACAATGCCTGACGCTAGAGCTAGCAGCCGTGGTGAAAGGCAGGGCAGTTCACTTAACATATTTAAGGCAGCTGTTTAAAGCAACAAAAAATGAAGTTTGCTTTTCTTTCTTCTGCTCTATTTTATTAGCTTATAATGACAAGCAGAGTGAACATGTTTATTTGTTGCACTCCTTAGAGAAAAGTTAGAATCCTTCTGCATGTTTCTACACATTCCGAGCTACTGCAGCTTTAAAAATAAAAATGGGCTTGTATTGAACTGTGTCTAATATCTGTTTGCAACAAATATCTAACAGGTTTTTGATGCATTTAATTTTGTACTAGAGGCCTTATTTTTATTCTTGAGGTTTGTAAACATGCTCAATCTTTCTTTCTATGCACCAAGGTTTCAAGTGGTCTGTGGGAAAGGTGATGGTGTGAACATGTATTATATGGAATAAAGTACCCCCTGAGGTACATGATAAAGATAATTCAAGTCACCTTGGAGTTCCAAAACCTTAAAAGGAACTCGGCCTTCGGCCTAGTTCCTCTATATTGTTATAGAACTCCTCGGGTACTTGCAAAATCCTTAAAATGGACTTCAGGGAGTACTTTATCCCTTATACTACATTATAGTACCTCCAGGGAAATATTTCCATTTTATGAAAATGTTTTGTAAAGACATATGGATGTGCAACACAAGCACTACAAAAATAAACAGGCAAATAAGCATCAACTCCATTAGTTTGAGCACTGTCATGCATGAAAGTCTTTCTTTTACATTTAGCAACATCCTCCCAATGCGCCAAGTGATCATGGTGTAATTCTTTCTAAATCTCACAACAATTCATTGTAAAATGTAAATTATCAGGTAGTTTATTATTATTGTTAACACAATATATGATAAAGCAGCAACCAATTGTTTCAAGTCGCCATGAAAAGGCCGCTTTGCAAAAGCAAAATTAATTCCAAAACCTGCACAGCATGGAGCATATTTACAAGAAAGTGCCGCAGAGCAGCACTGCAAGCCCTTTCGCTGCGCCACACTGCTGCATTTTTAAAACATAGGGATACGTCATATTTACAACAATATGATGCATCCCTGTGTGTCCCCCTACGCTGGCGGACAATCGGCTGCCATGCGCCTTGCAGGCACCCTTGCGCCATGGTGCAAGAGTGCCAGCGTTGCGGGAAGATTGTTTCTGTGCAGGAAGGGTACCTTCCTGCACATAAACAATAACAAAAAAGAGATTATTTCCTCTTCCTATGTGCGCTGCAGAATGCAGCACCCCTAGAAAGAGGGAAAAAAAAGAGAAATGTACCTTGTTGCTGTTCGCTACGCCACCCCTGGGGTGGCATAGCATTCTGCCGCATTCCCAGGTTTACGAATTCTTGTAAATATGGAAATGCGGCAGAATACATGCATGGGAACACCCATGTCACGCCCTTTCACGCAAAGGGTTGCGTGAGAAGGGGCCGTATTTACAAGGACAGGAAAAGCCACCCATGGTGACTTTACGTGTGGGGCAGATTTCGCTTCAATCTCATCCATTGCCTTTTAGCTGATGTACAGGGATGGAGTAAGGTAAATTAATTAGGTCCCTGCACATGTGACAATTTCCCGACACAGGATACCATGCACTTTACAATGTTTTTTGATCATTTTAGCCCCGTGCGTAACACGTTTTTAAGACCTATTTTAAAGGAGAAGGGTTTTATGCAAGTTAGACCTGCCTTACTTTATCTGCAGATGTTAAACGATCCCTGGGAGATTTTTAATGTTGTGAATTTCTTAGTGGCAGCTGTTAGACACAGGAAAAAAGGGTGTTAAAAGCTCAGATTGATTGTATGCTTTGATATAAATGGGTTTTTATTTAAAACTTTATACTTGTGAAAAAAGCTATAGAAGATGAAGTTTTATTGACTGATGTATTTTTTGCTTGAGCTATGAATTATGAGATACCCTTTTAAATATTTACTTTTTCTTTTCTGTAACTGGTATATTTTATTCTTCCCAAAACATTTTAAAATAATTTTAACGTTTATTGGTATGATAGTTGATGTTTGTTGTGTACTTTATGGCTTTCACTATCCGAATATAGTGGTTTTGATTGATTTATTGGTGTGGGGCAGGAGGTTGCGCCGTCACAAAAAGTGAGGGATCGGTGGCGCAAGGGGATTGGAAATAAGCCCCCATTTATTTAGTTAAAGTGACAGACACCATCCAGTTCCTAAAAAAAATCCTTTATTAAAGTTACAGAACAAAAACAACAGGATTCAAACCACAACGACAGTGAAAAAAAAGACATAAACAGCAAAATGATTCATAAACGTATATTACATTTGATATCCAGTATAATTGCACATTTTTACATATATCCGCATGTGAATTGGGTATGACTGTTCCTTTGTATTTTGGGTGACAGGCTGAAAAAGGTGGCACAAAACCATTCTCGGAGGTAAAGATGCCAACACAATAGAAGGTAGACAATCTGATGTGTGTAAATAGGGTGAGAAATGAAGTTTGTAAAGAAAAATAAAAAAGTAAAAGTGCAGAGATGGAGGAAAAGGATACGAGATGGGCATCGGATGACGTAATTGTGAATCCTGCGGCTCTGGTAGTTCTTAGCACCAGCTGCCTGAATTCTGGACTTCAGTGGTCGCGGTCTGTACACACAGCCTCAGAAGCCTTTCATTAAATTCCCTTCGTACAATCTCTGACTCAGCAACAATAACTACCGTCTCCCTCGCTACTGAGGTTCAATTACAGAGCAGAAGTTACAAGAAATTGTAGCCTGCGTCCAGGGCGGTTATAAATACAGCATAATGTCTGCCTGTTCTTTTCTATTTACCACATGTGAAGCGGACTCTTGGCATGCGTCACGAACAGGGGGTGTCAAGAGAGTGACGTAAATATAATGTACATTAAAAATCACCCGACATAGTTACACCACCCAGGACACACTATATATCTCATGTGAAAACTATAGGTGTTCAATGAGATATGTTCTGTTTATTAACTTAAATGTCAACCTTTTCTGCACAGAATACAACTTTTAACTAGTAAAAGTGGCAAGAATGGGCAAAACTTTTGTGAAGTTCAAACAATTGCTACTGAATTCAGACGAGCAGGAAGAATGCCGTAGGAAGCAAAAATGTGAAGCATTAATTTGTCATTAACCCTTTTATGCCAAGAAATTGTTCTACCCACTCTCGGTATTAATCGTTGGCTATTCTGGTATCCCCAGTGACATTTAATAAAGGACAGGGGCCTGTGAAGAGTGAAAGGTTACTTAATGAATGCAAAAAAAATGAGATCAGACCAAACCAAGGTCCTGATTGATATCTTGGCTGAGAGGAACTCCATTGCTAGGTAGGTCACTCCCCCTCCGCACAGCACCGCCTGTGCGTCCTGTCCCCGCCCCCCTGACTGCCCATTCGCTGCCCTTACCTCCCGCCACCCAGCCGCTCCTCCCTCCCACCTCCCCATATATGGCGGCCGCTGCGCGGTGAGGAGAGCGACCCTTGACCTTGTTAGGTAGGTCGCTCCCCCTCCGCACAGCACCGCCTGTGCGTCCTGTTCCCGCCCCCCTGACTGCCCATTCGCTGCCCTTGCCTCCCGCCTCCCAGCCGCTCCTCCCTCTCACCTCCCCATATATGGCGGCCGCTGCGCGGTGAGGAGAGTGACCCTTTACCTTGTTAGGTAGGTCGCTCCCCTCCGCACAGCACCGCCTGTGCATCCTGTCCCTGCCCCAGCTGACGCTTCTGAGGAAAGTTGAGGCCCTCCTCCACCCGCAGGCTACCACCTGCGCCTCATCCCTGGTGGCCAGTGGTTGGCCTTAGGTATGTTCTACTGTTCATTGTACTGTCCTTATCGTTTCCTTTTCGCTGTCTGTGACTGCTGTTGTCTGTCTTCCCCCTGTGCCTGTATTTTCTCCTGTACCCTTCTTTCCTTCTGTTCCCATCGACATCCCTGTGATTCTGTGCCCGTTTTCCTTCTGTTACCCCTCTGATTCTGTGCCCGTTCTTCCTTCTGTGACCCCCGTAATTCTGTGCCCGTTTTCCTTCTGTGACTCCCGTGATTCTGTGCCTGGTTTTCCTTCTGTGACCCCCGTGATTCTGTGCCCTTGCCTTCCGTGCCGTTCACCGCTCCTGTTCCCGCCGCCGCGTCCCCTGCGTCCCCACCCCCCTGACTGCCCATTCGCTGCCCTTACCTCTGCCTCCCAGCCGCTCCTCCTTCCCACCTCCCCATATATGGCGGGCGCTGCACGGTGAGGAGAGCGACCCTTGACCTTGTTAGGTAGGTCGCTCCCCCTCCGCACAGCACCGCCTGTGCATCCTGTCCCTGCCCCAGCTGCCACTGCTGAGGAAAGTTGAGGCCCTCCTCCACCCGCAGGCTACCACCTGAGCCTCATCCCTGGAGGCCAGTGGTAAGCCTTAGGTCTGTTCTACTGTTCATTGTACTGCCCTTATCGTTTCCTTTTCGCTGTCTGTGACTGCTGTTGTCTGTCTTCCCCCTGTGCCTGTATTTTCTCCTGTACCCTTCTTTCCTTCTGTTCCCATCGTCACCCCCGTGATTCTGTGCCCATTTTACTTCTGTGACCCCGTGATTCTGTGCCGTTCTTCCTTCTGCGACCCCCGTGATTCTGTGCCCCTTTTCCTTCTGTGACCCCCGTGATTCTGTGCCTGTTTTCCTTCTGTGACCCCCGTGATTCTGTGCCCGTTTTCCTTCTGTGACCCCCGCAATTTCTGTGCCCGTTTTCCTTCTGTGACCCCCGTGATTCTGTGCCCGGTTTTCCTTTTGTGACCCCCGTGATTCTGTGCCCGGTTTTCCATTCTGTGACCCCCGTGATTCTGTGCCCTTGCCTTCCGTGCCGTTCACCGCTCCCGTTCCCGCCGCTGCATCCTCTGCGGACCCGCCCCCCTGACTGCCCATTCGCTGCCCCTACCTCCAACCTCCCACCTCCCAGCCGCTCCTCCCTCCCACCTCCCCATATATGGCGGCTGCTGCGCGGTGAGGAGGGTGACCCTTGACCTTGTTAGGTAGGTCGCTCCCCCTCCGCACAGCACCGCCTGTGTGTCCTGTCCCTGCCCCAGCTGCCACTGCTGAGGAAAGTTGAGGCCCTCCTCCTCCCGCAGGCTAACACCTGCGCCTCATCCCTGGAGGCCAGTGGTAAGCCTTAGGTCTGTTCTACTGTTCATTGTACTGCCCTTATTGTTTCCTTTTCGCTGTCTGTGACTGCTGTTGTCTGTCTACTCCCTAGGCCTGTATTTTTTCCTGTGCCCTTCTTTCCTCCTGTTCCCATCGTCACCCCTGTGATTCTGTGCCCGTTTTCCTTCTATGACCCCTGTGATTCTGTTCCCGTTCTTCCTTCTGTGACCCCCGTGATTCTGTGCCCCTTTTCCTTCTGTGACCCCTGTGATTCTGTGCCCGGTTTTCCTTCTGGGACCCCCGTGATTCTGTGCCCTTGCCTTCTATGCCGTTCACCGCTCCCGTTCCCGCCGCTGCGTCCCCTGCGACCCCGCCCTCCTGACTGCCCATTCGCTGCCCATACCTCCCGCTCCCAGCCGCTCCTCCCTCCCACCTCCCCATATATATGGTGGCCGCTGCGCGGTGAGGAGAGCGACCCTTTACCTTGTTAGGTAGGTCGCTCCCCCTCTGCACCACACCGCCTGTGCATCCTGTCCCTGCCCCAGCTGACGCTGCTGAGGAAAGTTGAGGCCCTGCTCCACCCGCAGGCTACCACCTGCGCCTCATCCCTGGAGGCCAGTGGTAATCCTTAGGTCTGTTCTACTGTTCATTCTACTGCCCTTATCGTTTCCTTTTACCTGTCTGTGACTGCTGTTGTCTGTCTTCTCCCTGTGCCTGTATTTTCTCCTGTACCCTTCTTTCCTTCTGTTACCATCGTCACCCCCGTGATTCTGTGCCTGTTTTCCTTCTGTGACCCCCGTGATTCTGTGCCCGTTTTCCTTCTGTGACCCCCGTGATTCTGTGCCCGTTTTCCTTCTCCTTCTGTGACCACTGTGATTCTGTGCCCGTTTTCCTTCTGTGACCCCCGTGATTCTGTGCCCGTTTTCCTTCTGTGACCCCTGTGATTCTGTGCCCGTTTTGCTTCTGTGACCCCCGTGATTCTGTGCCCATTTTCCTTCTGTGACCCCCGTGATTCTGTGCCCGGTTTTCCTTCTGTGACCCCCGTGATCCTGTGCCCTTGCCTTCCGTGCCGTTCACCGCTCCCGTTCCCGCCCTGTGCCTGTATTTTCTCCTGTGCCCTTCTTTCCTTCTGTTCCCATCGTCACCCCCGTGATTCTGTGTCTGTTCTTCCGTCTGTGACCCCCATGATTCTGTGCCCGTTTTCCTTCTGTGACCCCGTGATTCTCTGTGACCCCCGTGATTCTGTGCCCGTTTTCCTTTTGTGACCCCCGTGATTCTGTGCCCATTTTCCTTCTGTGATCCCCGTGATTCTGTGCCCGGTTTTCCTTCTGTGACCCCCGTGATTCTGTGCCCTTGCCTTCTATGCCGTTCACCGCTCCCGTTCCCGCCGCTGCGTCCCCTGCGGGCCCGCCCTCCTGACTGCCCATTCGCTGCCCCTACCTCCCGCTCCCAGCCGCTCCTCCCTCCCACCTCCCCATATATATGGTGGCCGCTGCGCGGTGAGGAGAGTGACCCTTTACCTTGTTAGGTAGGTCGCTCCCCCTCCGCACAGCACCGCCTGTGCATCCTGTCCCTGCCCCAGCTGACGCTGCTGAGGAAAGTTGAGGCCCTCCTCCACCCGCAGGCTACCACCTGCGCCTCATCCCTGGAGGCCAGTGGTAAGCCTTAGGTCTGTTCTACTGTTCATTGTACTGCCCTTATCGTTTCCTTTTACCTGTATGTGACTGCTGTTGTCTGTCTTCTCCCTGTGCCTGTATTTTCTCCTGTACCCTTCTTTCCTTCTGTTCCCATCGTCACCCCCGTGATTCTGTGCCTGTTTTCCTTCTGTGACTCCCGTGATTCTGTGCCCGTTTTCCTTCTGTGACCCCCGTGATTCTGTGCCCGTTTTCCTTCTGTGACCACTGTGATTCTGTGCCCGTTTTCCTTCTGTGACCCCCGTGATTCTATGCCCGTTTTCCTTCTGTGACCCCCGTGATTTTGTGCCCAGTTCGCCTTCTGTGACCCCTGTGATTCTGTGCCCTTGCCTTCCGTGCCGTTCACTGCTCCCGCTCCCGCCGCTGCGTCCCCTGCGGCCCCGCCCCCCTGACTGCCCATTCGCTACCCCTACCTCTCGCCTCCCGCCTCCCAGCCGCTCCTCCCTCCCACCTCCCCATATATGGTGGCCGCTGCGAAGTGAGGAGAACGACCCTTGACCTTTTTAGGTAGGTCACTCCCCCTCCGCACAGCACCGCGTGTGTGTCCTGTCCCTGCCCCAGCTGCCGCTGCTGAGGAAAGTTGAGGCCCTCCTCCACCCGCAGGCTACCACCTGCCCCTCATCCCAGGTGGCCAGTGGTTGGCCTTAGGTCTGTTATACTGTTCATTGTACTGCCCTTATCGTTTCCTTTTCGCTGTCTATAACTGCTGTTGTCTGTCTTCCTCCTGTGCCTGTATTTTCTCCTGTACCCTTCTTTCCTTCTGTTCCCATCGTCACCCCTGTGATTCTGTGCCCGTTTTCCTTCTGTGACCCCTGTGATTCTGTTCCCGTTCTTCCTTCTGTGACCCCCGTGATTCTGTGCCCCTTTTCCTTCTGTGACCCCCATGATTCTGTGCCCGGTTTTCCTTCTGTAACCCCCGTGATTATGTGCCCTTGCCTTCTGTGCCATTTACCGCTCCCGTTCCTGTTCCTGCCCCTGTGGCCCCGCCCCCCTGACTGCCCATTCGCTGCCCCTACCTCCCACCTCCCAGCCGCTCTTCCCTCCCACCTCCCCATATATGGTGGACGCGCGCAGCGGGCAAACCGCTGGAGCGCTGAAGGCGTGCCTAAGGCAAGCTCGTCTGCACCCATCCGTGACTGGACCGCGCCCAGCGCCAGGACCCCTGGCCCCTGCGAACGCCACGACACCCGCCTCTGCTACGACTCCAGCACCCTCCACGCACTCAATGCCGGACGATCACGCACCTGCTGCCTGGCCACCCTGAAGCGCACCCAAGGACCCTTCTCCTGCCGGAACTGCAGCTTCACCAGCATCCGGCCCGCCAACTCACCCACCAAAGAACCCAACTACCTCAGATGTATCCTTCTCAACACCCGCTCCGCATGCAAACACGCCGTGGAACTCTGGGACCTACTGGACTCCAACACACCAGACCTCACCTTCCTGACGGAGACCTGGCTGAACCCCTCCTCGGCACGCGACATCGCCATAGCCATCCCGAAAGGCTATAAGATCATCTGCAGGGACCGCACCAATGGAGTAAGAGGAGGAGTCGCAATCATCCACAGGAACACTCTCAAACTCTCAACCAACACCGACGACACCCTCAGCACCGCCGAACACCTGCACTTCCAGATCCACACCGACCCCAACACCACCCTCAGAGGAACCCTCATCTACAGACCCCCTGGACCACGAGCACAGTTCATCACCGACCTCGTTAGCACACACGCCCTCGCCTCCGCAGACTACATCCTCCTCCGGGACCTGAACTTCCACCTCGAGAACAACAATTACACCAACTCCTCCACCCAGATCGCCAACCTCGCCAACCTCGGACTGAGACAACTCGTCACTACACCCACCCACTCCACCAGCCACACGCTTGACCCCATCTTCTCCGCAAGCTCCCACGTCTCCTTCAACCACACCACCGAGCTCCACTGGATCAATCACCGCTGCATCCACTTCACCTTCCGGAAACCCACCACGCACCACCGCACTCAACAGATGCCGCGCCGCTGCTGGAGCAAAGTCACCGAAGACCAGCTTTCCACCACCGTCGCCCGGAGCCCACCCGCAGATCCGACCGACCCCGACACCGCCGCTCACAACCTCAGACAGTGGAGCAAGAACTGCGCCAAGACCCTCTCCCCACTCAAGAAGCCCTCCAACACCCACACCAGCAAGAAAGCCAGCTGGTTCATCGAAGACCTCCAGGCCTCCAAGCAAACCTGCCGAAAACTAAAAAAAAACTGGATCCGTGAATGAACACCGGAAAGCTACACAGCCCACAAGAACGCCACCCGCAGACACCACCACCTCATCAGATCCGCCAAAAGGACCTACTTCAAAGACCGCAAAGACAACAACGCACACAACAGCAAAGAGCTCTTCAACATCTTGAAGGAACTCTCCAACCCCAGCTCCAACACCAATGACATCCCACCTTCGCAATACCTGTGCGACTCGCTGGCCACCTTCTTCCATCGCAAGATCGCAGACATCCACGACAGCTTCAACGCCGTCACCACCGCAGCAACCACTGAGACCCCCGCTCCCACAACAACCACCCGCACCAACCTCCTGAACGCCTGGACCAACATCAACGACGACGACACCCTCAAGATCATGAACACCGTCCACTCCGGATCTCCAGAAGACCCCTGCCCACACCACATCTTCAACAAAGCCAGCAGCACCATCGCACCCCACCTCTGGAAAACCATCAACATCTCCTTCGAGACAGCGACCTTCCCGGAGAGCTGGAAGCACGCAGAGATCAACGCCTTACTCAAGAAACCCAAGGCAGACCCCAAGGACCTCAAGAACTTCCGAACCATCTCCATGCTCCCGTTCCCGGCGAAGATCATCGAAAAGGCCGTCAACAAACAACTGACCAGCTTCCTCGAGGAGAACAGCATCCTGGACCCGTCCCAGTCCGGGTTCTGCAGCAACCACAGCACCAAAATGGCCCTCATTTCCGCCACCGATGACATCAGGACCCTGCTAGACAACGGAGAAACTGTAGCCCTCATCCTCCTGGACCTGTCAGCCGCCTTCGACACGGTCTGCCACCACACACTACGAACACGCCTCTACGACGCCGGAATCCAAGAGACGGCCCTGGACTGGACCTCCTCCTTCCTCTCTGGCAGAACACAGAGCGCCCGCCTCCCCCCCTTCCGCTCCGAAGCCACCGGGATCATCTGCGGCGTACCCCAAGGCTCATCCCTCAGCCCAACGTTGTTCAACATCGACATGGCACCGCTCGCCCACATCTCACGACGGCACGACCTTAACATCATCTCCTACGCCGACGACACCCAGCTGATCCTCTCCCTCACCAAGGACTCCCACACCGCCAAAACCAACCTCCACGAAGGAATGAAGGCCGTCGCCGACTGGATGAGGAACAGCCGACTGAAGCTAAACTCGGACAAGATGGAGGACCTCATCCTCAGATCCACCCCCTCGGCCTGGGAAGACTCCTGGTGGCCGACTGCACTAGGAACACCCCCAACTCCCACCGACCACGCATGCAACCTAGGGGTCATCCTCAACTCTACCCTCTCCATGACGAAGCAGGTCAACGCCGTCTCATCCTCCTGCTTCAACACCTTCCGCATGCTTCGCAGGATCTTCAAGTGGATCCCCACCGAAACAAGAAGGACGGTCACCCAGGCCCTCGTCAGCAGTAGACTGGACTAAAGAAACGCACTCTACGCAGGAGCCTCGGCCAAACTCCTGAAAAGGCTTCAACGCATCCAGAACGCCTCTGCACGCCTGATCCTCGACATCCCTCGCCGCAGCCACATCACACCCCACCTGAGAGACCTGCAGTGGCTCCCCGTCAACAAGAGGATAACCTTCAAACTCCTCACCAACACACAAGGCACTCCACAACACCGGACCAACGTACCTCAACAGCCGACTCAGCCTCTACACCCCCACTCGCCAGCTCTGCTCCATAGACCACGCCCTCGCCAGCATCCCCCGCATCCGAAGAGTGACCGCCGGCGGCAGATCATTCTCCCACCTCGTCACCAAGACATGGAACACCCTTCCCATCCGCCTACGGCAGACCGAAGACCTTCTGACCTTCAGAAGACTTCTCAAGAGCTGGCTCTTCGAACAGTAGCGGCTCCCCCCCCCCCGCGCCTTGAGAACCTCGTGGGTATGTAGTGCGCTTTACAAATGTTATGATTGATTGATTGCAACGGCAACGGAGTTCCATTCCCTCCAAGACCATGGACCACCCTCCCTATTTAAAGTCAATGCGAAGCATAGTTTGACAACAGCGGAGACTGCGCCGTCTCTGCTGTGGTCCTACTCCTCCGACAACTCAACGGAGTAAGGGCCGTCAGAGATTTGGCTGTATGTCCAAGGCTGGACTGGCCATACCGGCTTTGGACTTTTCCCTGTTTGTGTAACAGTGCAGCAGTTTTGAAAGCACCCGCAGTGGAGTTACTTGTACATCCAGTAGTTTTCAGGCAAGAATAAAAGTGCCAAAAGAACTCTAGTGATTAATGTACCTGCTGGAGACAGATTTTGTCCAGTAGCAGTTTTGGCTCATCTAAAGTAGCGCACAGTTAATAGGCCTGCTGCAAACAGCATGTACTGTGCAGATAACAGAACAGTATTTTATGTGCATAGCCTATTGGGTTACTGCTTTTGTCATACAGACCATTTTGTTACTGTGCAGTTCATAAATTACAATCATAATCTAGAACAGTGACGTATGAAGTGTCATCAAAGTGCTGCAAACCACACTGTATAGGTTAGAAAGGTATGTTTCCGAGTTTTTCATTATCCCAATTCTGATAAAAAAAGGTTTGTTTGGCTAGAAATAAATTCTTATTAGCAAAGCCAACCCCAACAACTGTGTTACATTCTGAATCCTGGGTAAGTGCTTCTCCAGACCAAGCAATCTTAGAAATGCCTACCAGTATGGAGGACATGAATCCTACACCTTGCAGTCCCCTTTGTCTAATGTAACAGTTTCTATACTCTAATTTACACACGTATGATTCATTGTATTTGTGTGTGATGTAAAGTGCTCCATCACGCTACACCGGTATGAGAGGCACTATAAAACAAATGAAATACATGTGAGAGAGGGGCAATGGAGAGATGAGGGACACTGTTAGAGGGTAATAGTGAGGGAATCTTTGAAGGGCTCCAACAAAGATTGTTGAATCCTGGTGCACTCTAAAGTCACCATTTACTATTTTTTAAAAGCAAATACAAGTGATTACATATTGAAAACAGTGTTGTAGAATATGTTACAAATGGGGGTCTCTAGTTGGCAGAGGTAGGTACATTTGTCCAAGTAGGATCCCTTCTTCCGAGTCAGCGAAAGGGGGATACACTTCTAAAATAACCCTGGCTCACCCCCTTGGTAGCTTGGCACGAGCAGACAGGCTAATCTCAGAGGCGGTGTGTAAAGCATTAGTGAACATATACACTAATACAGTGAAAACACTACAAATGAACACCACACCAGCTAAACAAAATAAGTAATCTTTATCTAAACCAAAGCAAGACCAAATGACAAAACTCGGCAATGCAGTTATCAAAATATACTTAAATATAGGCTATTCACTTACATAAAGTTTGAAGCAACAAATACCTCCACCTGGAGTTATTACGACGTCGTGACAGATGAAAATTTCAAAGTAAGGTGCCAACCGTGACGTGCGCGGCATCAGGCGTGGTGTCAAGTAGACCCCCAAAGAACCACTACTTATACATCACTTTATAAGCATATGCTTCACTTAAGACTTAACCGGTGACACAGTGCCACACTTGTCTTAAGGTTATATACATTGCACTGTATCAGTCGGTCAGCATTGACCTTTGGCAGCGACACCTACTTGTACAGGTTTACCTTGACTCCATTACCTACTAAACAAGTTTGGTAGGGACCCCCACATTTTAACAAAGCAGCATTCAACACGACATGATCCCCCGCATACCAGAGATTATGTTCACCACTCACTGCTTCTGTTATGCTCACATGATATGCCTTTTTTCCAAACTCATCAAGTGTGTTACCCTTTTCGGTCTAGTCCTACTTATTGAGGAACCCAAACTCATGCATAATCCACCGAGTACTGTTGATGTCTGGAAAGCCACTGAATAGGGTGAGTCACACCTGTGTATTCCCTGCTGTTTTATTGGATTTCCACATTGGTGAGTAGTCACGATAGCTCACCTTGGGGATCCACCACCAAGCTCTTTTTATAAGTTTTAAACGTGTCCTTTTGATACATTATTAATCACCACCATTAAGACAAAATTAGAGTTTTGAGTCACATTGAAGGCTATATTGCGAAATGTTTCTGTATGATGCATACCTGTATGTTATTTATAACCTTCCTTCTTTTCCTACAGGTAGCTCCTGACCACAACAGGTACTAGAGTTAAGAAACATTTAACCTGCTACACACTTCAACACCAGTAGTTTTTAGATGTAGATAGTTATTTTTCTTGTTTCCTGGTCCTGACGAATCGTGAGTGCACCAACTCTATGCGAGAAACATATTGACCGATACATATTATTTTTTAACATAGGACACTTTAACACGAGACATTATACTCGGGCAAGTGCTATGTTCACACGCTTTTAATTAGGGTAGGAGGCCCCCAGAATAAAATTAATTCCCACCAGGCACTCTTAACCCTATTTTAAATCACCTACATGCATCTACACTATCCAGGCCCCACACCCGCACTTCACCATACGGCAGTTGGAAAGAAGATCTCCGACAAAGCTCCCCTTTTTTAAGGGAGCCCGTTGGGTATTGCACCGCCGACCCGATGAGGAGCAGCCCATATGATGAAGCATGACACCCGCAAGGGTGTGTGAGGGCACCGTAATCCAACATATGGATTCCCAACCATAGACACCATGTTGACTTAGTTGGACCCAGCCTTCTCTTTAACTCTTTTAACTCTACTATAGAGGAACTGCATTAACTCCGATTCTTGTAATCTTTGTTACTGGGGCTTTTGTTTTTGCTGGACCTCCCACGCCTTTCCCTTGGAGTGGAAATAGCCACTTTGTCTCTTTGTTTGTATCCAACCCCAAAGAACAGTACCTTGGAAACGATGAAAGCAAAGATGGTGCATGGCATCGGGGAGGTGATGCTTTGTTGGCGCCGGGTGGCGTCGGTTGCTTACAACACCAGGGAGCTGAAGCCTCAGTTCCTTACTGCGATGCAGCGGAGGTGAGACGTCAGTTCCTTACTGTGTAGGGTAGGTGACGTCAAGGTGGCAGCGAGGCGTCAGTTCCTTACGACGGTGCGGTGTTGATGGATTCAGGAGTCACCCACGTCGAGTATCGGCTCCGCATTGAAGAAGCACCGGCATCGGTGAAGTCGGGGCTGCGGTGCAAGTCGGGACGGTGCGTCGTGGACATCACGAGCGGTGTCCTCGGCTCCGGTGCAGGCAGCAGCTTCGGTGATGGCTTCAGAGTCGATGCGGCATGGCATCAGCAGGCGTCGGCCCTACAGTGCAAGTCGGGGCGGTGTGTCTTGCTCTTCATGAGCTGTGCCCACAGCTTCGGTGCAGCTTACGGCATCACTCGCTGGCGTCAGTGTTGCAATTTCCTTCTGTGGCAGCTGAAACAGCAGTTCCAGATGCAGAAGGACAGAAGAAATGAAGTCTTTGTGTCCCTGAGACTTCAGAACAGGAGGCAAGCTCTATTTCAAGTGCTTGGAAATCTTCCTCAAGCAAGGGACGCAGGAAACAGCAAAGTCCTTCTCCTTTCCTTGGCAGCTAGTAGCCACTGCAGGCCAACCCCAGACAGCAAAACAGCACAAGGGCAGTATTCCTCCTCAGCTTCTCTGGCTCTTCTCCTTAGCAAAGGTTCCTCTTGATTACCAGAAGTGATCTTAGAAGTCTTTTCTATCCCTGAGACTTCCAACAGGAGGCAAGCTCTACTTCAAGCCCTTTGAGAAAACTCTAACAGCAGATTGATGAAAGCACAGTCTAGTCCTTTCCCTGTCCAAGACAGAAGCAACCACTGCAGGCCAACCCCAATAGCACACAGCACAGGGGCAGTACTCCTCCTCCAGCTTTCCTGGGTCTTCTTCCTGGCAGGTTCCTTAGTTCAGCAATGATCTAAAAGTCTGGGGTCTGGCCCTTCTTTTTATACAGTACATTTCTGTTCTCTCCTGGCCCAGGGTTCTGAGCCTAGTCTACACCTAAGTTCTGGGGGTCACTTTGTAAGTGCACAACAACCTCCATTGTCCTAGCTCCAGACACACCACAGGGGGGCTGAGCCATCATTGTGGAAGGCAAACACAGCCCTATTCAGGTGCAGGTGCTATTCCTCCCACCACTCCAAATGTCGATCAGGCTTATTCAGCCTAGTGCTGACTCATCCAGACTCTCTGGAGCCACTGCACTTCCCCAGCCCCTGTCACACCAAAGCCAGACAGTCAATACACATCCTGGCAGAGGCACACTGGATGGCTAAGCAAGAAAATACCTACTTTATAAAAGTGGTATTTCCGAACACAGAATGTAAAAATCACCCTCACTAAAAGATGCATCTTAAAATTCTGAGTTCAGGCATATCAAACTCTATTTTCCTATCTTGCTCCCTGGGGTAGTTATGTTTATAAAATGTTATAAGAAAACTCCCCATTCTATCCTATGGGAACAGATAGCCTTGCAATAGTGAAAAACGAAATTGGCAGTATTTCACTATCAGGACATGCCACACACATCAGGGCATGTCTTACCTTTCACATACACTGCACCATGCCCACAGGTGTACCTTGGGCCTACCTTAGGGGTGACTAATGTAAGAAAAGGGAAGGTTAGGGTCTGGCAAGTGGGTGCACTTGCCAAGTCGATATGGCAGCTCTAGACTGCCCACAGGCTCTGCAATGGCAGGCCTGAATTACATTTACGGGCTGCTTATGTTGGTAGCACAATTAGTAACAGGAGCCAGGAGCTGGGAGTATCGAAACTAAATGGGAAAATCCCCTACGAGAAGTGCCCCGCAGAATGAGGTGATTGAGATGCAAGCAGTGGGTGTGTTTTACGTTTTGAATTAGGGACAGTGCCCCAGAGTTTCAGTCAGGAGAGGAGGTGAGGAAATCAATGAAAAGGGAAGCAGCATCTTAGAACGAGCTCTGTAGCTTTGGCTACTTGATTCGTACAACGTGAGTGCACTTCTCTGGAAGTCTTCACGAGCTGTCACCTTTTCCTGATCTTGCCTGGGGAATGCTAAGTAAGGATGTCACGGTAGTGGTAGTGTAAGGATAGACTAATGTTTTTCACTTATTCACCCCAGATGAAGACTGATTTTGACGTGGGGGCAATCATTGCCTGTGTTCTGGTTCTGTAATTTGTCATTCTTTTTACGATCTGGCGTCTTCGTCTTGCTCATAGATTCGGATTATTTTAGTTCCCTTGTACTTCTACAACCTCGTCTTGAGGTGCTTGTGTGCCTAGTTATTTTTGGCTTTGTAATAAACCCACTAACTTGGAATTCGGAGTCTGTGATTCTTCAGAGCTGTGGCTCTTTAAAGTTGTTAAGCTTGTCATATGAGTTATTTCTCCCCTCTACACTTCTCAGGAGGCAACAAAGATTCATTGAGCAGGGGTTCCAGAGTAAAATGGTAGTGGGGAACCTGGCCACATCAGTTGCATAATGAGTAATGCAAACCATAACTGGCGAACATTGAGATTTTACGGGTTTATGTTTAGTAAATCAGAACTAACGTTTTACTGTTTTATTAATTGAATACAATTATATATGCACAGGAATACTCAACGTCCGGCACATCCCTAGTTCCTTCTCTAGATAATTGAAATAGGTCGGAAAATGGCGCTTTTAAACCTACAAAAGGTAAACTGTTTACCAAATTTATGTGATACAAATAAATCACAGTAACATCACCAGAATCGGAAATATCAGCAGTCAACTGGGGGTGTGAAACTGAATGATGGGGAGCATTGCTAAAAGGTTTAATTCTCAGTATGGCTTGTGTGTGTGTTGGGCGCTGCTTACATTATGGAAGACATTTGCTGACCTCTAGCGGTAAATTTAAAATTCACACCTAGACAAGATAAAATGCATCTGTTGATTTGCCAAGCGTTTGCTTTGCTTGAAAACGCATCTACTTTTCAGGGAACTATATAGCACGAATCACAAAGCGGCTAAGCCTGGAAAGAAAAGGTAATGACAGAACTAATACACTTGGCTTATCATTTAAATTGTTTCTTGTTTGTTTGCAGGTATAGTTTTGAGTATCCCAAATGTAAGCGAGCATTTTGTTTGCTTTTTAATGTAAGCTTTTGCCACAAAAAGAAAAAAAAATGCCACCTAATTGTGACGGTATAGTTTTGAAATAAAAGTTTTATATTCCAAAATATTAATTGCATATTCTTTTAATTCAACATTACAGCTGCATTCTACCTGACAGGTGTACTAGAACAAATATCGAAACGTTTTTTAGTTTAAATTCACAGCACCTGAAAATATGATTATAATTGGTGAAAAGAATAGGTAAGATTGGCTTTGAAATACTGTGACCTGTAGGCATAAACACACAAAGATAAAAAAGAAAAAAAGGATTTAAAATGGAAAGAAAAAGGCAATCGCAAAACAAAGGCCCAGGTTTACAAACTCTGTGTCAAGTTTGTGTTACTTTTCTTACACAAACCCGATGCAAAGTATTCAGGTGGGATTTACAGTCCAAAGCAAATCCTGATTTTCATTGCATTGTAACGCAAAGTAATGCTAAGTTGCACAATATGGTGCCTTGCATTACTTTGCGTTGAGGGGAATTCCATGGGTGGTGCCTGGCGTTCCCATTTAATCACCCATGGTGCCTGGCATTCCCATTCAAACACTCATGGGTGTTGACACAACATTCCTATCTACAAAGAACTGAAGAAAGTGACTTGTGCCAAAATCATATGCTTCCATGAGCAGGCATAACGAGGAGAAATATTTTCATTCCTTCTCGCTTTCCCACTTTGCATGTGTGTTGCATTGTACAGCACACACACAAAATGGGAAAAGCCTTAAAACATAGTTTTTGTACTGGAACAGATCAGTACTAAGGCTATGCTTCAGACAATGCAGAAACTCTTGCACTATGGCGCAAGAGTGTCTGCACTGTCGAATGGCTGTCTAAACTGCACCAGTGCAGGGACAGAGAACAGTGACACATCTCAGTAAATATGGTGCTTTTCACCTCTCTTCCATTCAAGCAATGCAACACAGCAACTATAGTTGCTGGCATGCATTACCTGACTTCTTTGTAAATCTGGGCCAAAGTATTTACCCAACAGCCACAGCAGAGCGAGCTTAGAAGTGCATGTGTTAGGCAAAATGGCCCTTTTCCCATGCTGGGCTGAGCAGGGTGGGAAAAAGCAACGGGTGAATAACAGCTCAAGAAACCAGTGGGTGAGGAGGGCTGGCTCAAATCCCCTCATGATAATCCCTCAAACCCAACCATCCAGATACACAAATATTTTGTTCCTGAATATTTCAAAAACTTCTTAACGGTTTTACACCAAATCTCAAAAAGCATGTTTTTAGAACCAAGATCTAGCTTCCTACCAAATTTGGTGTAATTCAGTTCAGCAGTTTTTGCAGTAGTGCTTTTCAAAATAATCAATAGAAATTGATTAGTATTTTGTGTTTTGGACCCCCCTCTCCCTTTTTTTCTTGGCTCTGCTTGACAGATCACCCTAAATCTTCCCATGCATAAAATAGGCAAAAAGAAGCACTTTTTTGGAAAGTTTATTGAAGATTCTTCAAACGGTACCAAAGTTATTAACAAAAAAAATGCATATCCTATTGAAACGCTGCCCTTAAAATATATATATATATTTAAATATCGATCGATCGATCGATAGATAGATAGATAGATAGATAGATAGATAGATAGATAGATAGATAGATAGATAGATAGATAGATAGATAGATAGATAGATAGATAGATAGATAGATAGATAGATTATCAACTGCCGGTCGCCAGTAGATAGTTATAGTTAGGACCTAGTTTCCATAGGAAGACATTTTTTCTTTTCCCAATAACTTTGGCGTTGACGAATCTTCGCGAAATTTTCAAAACTAGTGACCCACTCCGGTCAGCTCCTATCCTGAAAGTTTCGGGGTGATTCGCCAAGCGGGGGCCGAGAAAGAAGGGGGGTCCCAAAACGTGTTTTCTCCATGTTATTTTCCATAGGAAACTTTAGACACGGCTACAGCCGGAACTTCTCAACGGAATTACACCAAATTTCAGAAAGAGCCCTTTTGTTAAATGGTGTAAATCCGTTCAGTAGTTCCTGAGAAATTTAAAAAAAAGAGGTCGGAAAATCAATTTCTCATAGGAAACTTTAGACACGGCTACAGCTCGAACTGCTGATCAGAATTACACCAAATTTGGCATAAAGGTAGTGCTTGGTTCAGAAAGCGCCTTTTTTTAATGGTGCAAATCCGTTCAGTAGTTACTGAGAAAATAAAAAAATAAAAGGTTCGATATCTAGAGGAGCAGTGGATCCGTGGACCCTCCCGACCACGAGCTTTATTCTAATTGGCTGTCAACACTCCAAATCCTGAGGGTCCCTGGAGGCCAACTAGCCCACCAGGTACCTCCAGAATGCGCCAGGGAGCTGCGTTGCAGAGAGGTGGTCCGAGGCCACGCTCCTTTTTACACCTCTCTGCAACGCAACTCTGTGGCGCTTACTGGACGTACCTGGTGGGCTAGTTGGACCCCAGGGACCCTCAGGATTCAAGGGGACTTAATTCCCCAACTTATATGCGCCACAGGGCGTGTTTGCACACTTGTCACATCAGGCCACGCCCCCTCCCTGCACCACTGTCTAAACGCACCCCCTGGTGCATCGCAAATTGGGGGATTGAGTCCCCTTGAGTCCAGAGGGTCCCTGGGGGCCAACTAGTCCACCAGCTACCTCCAGTAAGCGCCACAGAGCTGTGTTGCGGAGTTGTGTAAAAAGCGGGCGTGGCCTTGGACTATCTCTCTGCAAGGCAGCTCCCTGGCGCTTACTGGAGGTACATGGTGGGCTAGTTGGCCCCCAGGGACCCTCAGGATTAAAGGGGAATTAATTCCCCAAATTAAAACCCGCCAGGGGGCGCGTTTGAACAGTGGTGAAGGGAGGGGGCCTGGTGTGACATGTGTGTACGTATGCGATCACTCCACCAAAACCCAAGCACTTATAAATTCACCATGCACTCTCCTTGCAGCACTCTAATCATCCAGTCACTACCCATGCACTCATGCAATGACCTATGCACTAACTCATGCACTGCTACAATACCCTGAGCAGTACCCATGCAGTCCAGCCATTGCCCTGTCACTACCCATGAACTCCTCCAATCACCCAGCGAGCACCATGTACTTATCCAATCACTCCGACAAAACACAGGCACTTATAAATTCACCACACACTCATTTTGCAGTACTCTAATCTTCCAGTCAGTACCCATGTACTCATGGAGTGACCCAGGCACTAACACATGCACTGCTACAATCCCCTCTGCACTACCCATGCAGACCTCTAACCACATACACAGTACTGATTCACTCTTTCAATCAGCCAGGTTGTACCCATGCACTCCAGAAATCCCTCTGTCACAACCCATGCACTCCTCCAATCACCCATCCAGCATCATGTACTTATCTAGTCACTCCGCCAAAACCCAAGCAGTTATAAAATCACCATGCACTGTCCTTGCAGTACTCTAACCATCCAGTCACTACCCATGTACTCATGCAATGACCCACGCACTAACTCATGGCAAATACAGAGGAGGTCATGCTCATTACAGGGGTACCCCAACGCATAGTGTTCCCTAGTGTATGTAGGTGTTTTCACTGTATTCTAAGTGTCTTTTAGCATAGCACTGGCTCCGGTCCTGGTTAGTCAGATTCAGTTGCCACCAGTACCCGTCACTAAAAAGTTGGGGGCACAGGCAGTGGCGTAACGAAACCTGAGGGGGCCCCCCTGCAAAGTACATGGAGGGGGCCCCCCATTCTCCGCGCCAATCAAGAGGTCTCAGGCCAGCGACCCGCAATACTGCAGGGGCTCACCCCAGCCATAAAAAAAGGATTCTGGTTCCTCCATTAGTCACATCCGCCCTCTCATCGGGCGATTTACATACATCAGTAAATACTGCTGCTGCGCCCTCCAGCAAAGTTACATAACACTGCATCCAGACAGCACACCAAACACATCTTCGTACTTGATGACCCACCTCCAAGCGAAGCCCGCTCAGTTAAACACCTCCAAACACACACCACTGCTGTCGTGCCTGCTACTAACGCATCCATTACACTCTACTCTCACCCCTACGAAGTCCGCAGTTATGCTTTTCCGCCCGCCTTTAAAACCACCCCTCGGATGTCACTGCGAACCCGTGACAGCCACCCACTGCTCTCCTGTCCACCACCGACAGAAAGACTGATGGCCGCTCCCCATCTAACCACTGCCTACCAGTAAAGACAGAGACTTTCAGCTGCTGCCCTCCCCAATGCCACTGTGGTAATTTAAAACATGCTCAACAATCTCTTCAACTGACCACCCCAAAACAGTTCTTCCTGCTAGCCTCTACGGCATCAAAGCCGTTCCTGCTACTTTTCATCCTCTGCATGATGCACACAATAATATTAAATGTACAAAGCGGACGATTTTTGTTTCCTCACACCAACATTAATTTACCCCACTAAACCATACCTCCTGTCAAAGGCAAACCTGATCCCATATGTAGCACCAGTCAGCAAGTACCCCAAGGACAAACACCAGAGAGAATGCGCCATTCATGTAATTAAACCTACAGTGACAACGTAGCATTTCCCCACCCACTGTCAGCCCAGCGAAGTCTGCAACTGCACAGTAGCCATCAATACTGGCAACGTCTAAAGCGCATTTCCACTTCCTTTAATTGGCAGCTCCTGAGTCAAATACCTATGCCTTCTGAGCGGCATCTACCACACCATTCTTTGTCTCCCTAAGACTAACCGAATGCTGTCGGTGAACGCTTCTCTTTCCCCTTCCTTACTAATAATTAATAGAGGATAATTGAAAAAATATATAGTATTTTCTTATGCAAATAGCGTGTCACGCACTTGCTGTCCGCAGTCCTCACCAGATCCACATGTATCAATATTCTGCTATCACACCATCCTGTCAACCCTATTATCTAGATATGTTTTTTATCCCTTCCGTGAACTGGGAAAAGCAATACCTTGTACAAAAACAAGTCCCTTTAAAACCTTTGCTAATTATACATGCTGGGAAAGCACTTGCTTGTTTTACTAACTGTCATTGTAAAGAAAACAGGTAACTCATTCTAGGATTGGAATTACTACTTAGAAGTGTGGAAGTTAATACTGAGACCTAAAATGATTTTTTGCATGTCTGCCAGACACTTGTTCTTTCCTGCATGCGCACACAATGCAACAATACAATTTAGTTTAACAATTTGTTCAGAAATTTACTGAAAGGTAAAGAAACAGCCCATATTATTTTTAAAAAGAAAAATAGACAATCGTCAACTTTAAACCCCATGACATAAAAGCCTTAGCGTGCACAGCTTGTTCAAATCCATGCCACCTAATTCCGCCACACACAGCACATTTGAAAATCTCATAATTCCACGCCACACAATTCAAATAATGTAACCCTCCAACATTCCATATCACATAATTACAATCCTAAAAATTAAAAAACACATATTTCCACTTCACTCCATACCACATAATTCCACATCACATAACATTCCACACAACTTAATACCACTCAAACCACATAATTACACTCAACAATTCAACTACACATAATTACACTTCACGCAACATATTTACACTCAACTCCAAAACACATAATTACCCTCCACAAAATACAACTATGCAACACGCTGCATAATTCCACTTCGCACAATTATACACCATACCACATAATTCCACACATCACACAATTCCACAATTCATCCCCACACAATTCATCACACAACGTAATTAAACTCCACATAATACCACTCAGCACCACATAATTAACCTCCACATACTTATGCTCTACTCCATATTGCATAAATACACTCCACATAAATCCAGTCTATGCCACGTAGCAACATTCCATATAACTACACTTCACATCATGCCTCATAATACCACTCAACATAATTTTCACTCAACAGCGCACACTTCCAAGTCACAAAATTCAACTCTACACATTTCAATTCCATAACACATAATTAAACAACAAACGACATAATTCAAGCCAACAACACAATTACACAACAAACCACACACATCCAATCAACACCACAAAATTCCACATCATGCTACAATATTTAACAGCACACAACATAAGTAAACTCCACTACATACCACTCCACAACACAAAATACCATTCCAGATAATCTCACTTTAAGACACACAATCCCACTCTATGACACACAATCCCACTCCACATAATTCCAGTACACTCAATACCACATAATAACTATCCACATAATTACACTGCGCACCATGCCACATTATTTCACCACACAGATCTAATCCACACAACACAATTCCACAACTAGCAATTCCAATCCAAACCACATATGTCCACTTGACACCACACACATTCACTCCACTCCAAACAGAAAACGCATAGGTTAAATACATTGTCCTTTACAACTTCAATAGCTCTAACTCTCACAAATGCAAGACCAATTGCATGACAAATGCTTGTTTACCTTCCAATGCGTCCCAGCAGATCCTGTTCCTGAAGCTGCAAACCTTCTCCTGTCAGCTCTGTGCTGCCTCGTCCCTTCTCAGAGGCTGTGCCCTGTGTAGAATGCTCTCTCTGGGGCCCCCATCCCCACCATTGTCAGGGTCCTGAGCAGTGCCCTGTGGGGAATGCTCTCTCTGGGGCCCCAACCCCCACCTTTGTCAGGGTCCTGAGCAGTGCCCTGAGGAGAATGCCCTCTCTAAGGCCACCACCCTTGTCAGGGTCCTGAGCAGTGCCCTGAGGAGAATGCTCTCTCTGGGGCCCCCAGTCCCACCCTTGTCAGGGTCCTGAGCAGTGCCCTGAGGAGAATGCCCTCTCTGAGGGCCCCCACCCTTGTCAGGGTCCTGAGCAGTGCCCTGAGGAGAATGCTCTCTCTGGGGCCCCCAGTCCCACCCTTGTCAGGGTCCTGAGCAGTGCCCTGAGGAGAATGCCCTCTCTGAGGGCCCCCACCCTTGTCAGGGTCCTGAGCAGTGCCCTGAGGAGAAAGCAAATTTTATAGCATAGCATAGCAAGTGCAACTAGGAGATTATACCGTCGCCAAGTCTCATGCACTCACTTCTTTGCGAGCCTGGCGAGCCGGTGCCGAGGCAACATAGCTGCTGGGGTTTCAGATTGCTTTTGTGTGCCAATTCTTTGGTTCAGTGTGGTTGTGCGTGACCTTTCATTGCCTTTGAGTGACGCTATGGAAACCAGCAGTAATGCCTTGTCCCATTCTTCACGCATACTGAGTATTATCTCAGGGACATTTTAAGGATGTTGCGGGCCCTGGGCAAATGTATTTTTTGGGGGGCCCTGTTCGGAACAGCTTTGATTTTATGATACAGTTTCAGCTCCTTCATGCCCTCATTAGTCAAATTATAAGTTTTTCATCTCACTGCCACAGGGCAGCTATCTGGTGGACACACGCACACTGCGTTAAAAATAAGGATTCTCATTGAAAAACTTCCTCTCAATTTACTTAAATTAACGTTTGGGGAAAAAAATGTATGGACCTCCAAACATCAAGTCCATTGTGCTGCTTCTGTTAAGTTAAAAAAGTAATAAGTAACAGGAGTACAGCCCGTTAACCCAGGTGAGACCGGGCATGCTATGTAACACAAGACAATGTCTCAGCTGGAAGGTTGTTTTGAAAAGGGCAATTTAAATGTTGGCACCTCACTCCCCCTATCCTCTCCCCTGTCTAGTTTTTTTCCTACCCCGTGTCTCCGGTCACGTGACTCATTTCCGGGTTCTTATCCTATTCCATTCCGTATGCAGCTGCATCGAACTGCCCCCGAACTCTGGTTTCAGTCAGAGGTTTAACTCCTCGTGGATGGATCGCTTGACTCTCCTACTCTGATGCCCTGATTTTGCCTCGCGGATCCTTAATCAGTAAGTCCCTCCGTTTCTCTCCAGCCGTCTCCAGACCGTACGCTGCTGTCCGCACTCATATACGTGTATTATTAAACCCCTCTCCCACCATTGTCATTCCAGATCTCGTCTTTCCCCTGACGTCTCTCTGCCCCCCCTGGCACCGGATCAAGACCAATTACGGGCCCGCGCTACCGGCCAATTTGTCCCCACGCGCTTGTTTTTCTCCTGTTTTAAGATTGGGTAACTTGCTCTCCACTTACATCGCATATCTACTCTTACCATCTATCTTGTTCTCTCCCTTACGATTCCTCTTTTTCACAGATCCCTACTGCGTCCTTGATTTAATTCAAGGTTTTTCCATATCAGACACTCAACTCATTGCCCCTTTACTAGGTAATTTCGCCTTTTCAATCTTTCTCTACTGTTTTTCCTTCTTGGGACTACTCGCTTTCTGACCAACCCTCTTTCCCCTCTTTCCATAGAAGCACTACCACTTAAACTAATGACCTATTGTCCTGATGATAACCCGAAATGATACGGGTTGAAACGCCGTCGACTACACAGCCAAGAACCCAGGCACTCTTGTGGTCAATTCAGTTACCTAATTACTTTTGTATAAACAACTTGTATAAAGTTTTGTATTCCTTGTTGACCACTTTTAAAACCTTCTCTCAATTCGCCGTTCACGCTGTTCTATTGCACTCCTTTATCACTGCGCCGTTCACTTCTTACTAGCACGTCCAGTGCCCACTTTGTGTGTGTATTAAGGTCATTGTATAAATAGATGTACTGTAGTGCTTTTCAACTACTTACAGAACTACATAAAAAATCCTTGTTTTTTCCTTTTCCGACTCTGTGGTCTCCCTTTCTTGTTCCACGCCCTACATGTGATTGAGCTCACCACATTTAAATTGCCCGCTTCTGTGAAGTTGGCTTTTACTTTCATATGGTTGCACCAGTCATGCCCCACTTCTGCCACTGTACGAAATTGAAACTTTTGACTGGTGCCTTTGCTTCAGCATCACGTCATGATATGCCAGAAAGTTGATAACCCATGTGTCATCATTATGAATTAGAACTTTAGTCATCCATGGCTTTTATAGCCAACCCCTTACTGCATTCTGGGATTTGTAGTTTTTTTTTTTATTTGCTATGGCCTTTTGCTTAAAAATTCATAACTTGTTGAAAGAGCATTATGTTCATCTCAGCCTACATAATCGTTAATTCAGGGTCAACAAATAGTTGAATAAATGTGTGAGGAGACAATATCACCAACAATAGACCTTTCATAAACAGCCCTGCAGCTACATTATTCCATTCCTGATTTGCTATTTGATTTAATGCGCTTAAGCAAGCATATCTGCAACTGCATGGTTTATATTTGAAGGTTTGGACAGGGAAAAGTAAAGACATGCATGGTTTCGTTACTTTGTCCTTTACTTTGCCTTTTGCTATTTCTGCAAACTCATCCTTAGGCTGGAGGCTTGTTTCCAGCCCCCAAAAACAGCTTCTCAGGGTGATATTCTCAATTTACGGTAGTGGTTGCAGAAATACAGTCATTGCAGAGCCAGCCATCAAGTAGCTGCGGTATACAGAACAGCCTATTAATAATAAGGACTCGCCTTACCTTATTCTGTCCATGCCAAACTCTGGCCTCGCCGAGCGTTGGTACAGGTCGCGCCCAAGCCTACTCAACAAATATGTGTAGGCCTCTGAAGCAGCCGTCGCCCCTCCCATTGGGGGATGGGGGGGCCTGGAGAGGCCCGAGCAGGTGCTGTGTCGATGTCAACAGTTTATCATGACCCCATCAAGTGCGGGCTTTATAATCATAGTCACTGGAGCGCTTCCTTTGTGATTAGGATTCTAAAACGGGCCGATCTGTGGCCTGCTGACTCCTGTTCTGCTCTGCTCACAAAATAAGCCACGGATTTGATAACCTAAAACCTAAACATGGCCTGTAATGACTGAAATGTACATCATAAGTGACAAAGAAAGATCGGAGATGTTGCCTCATAATCCTTATGCTTACGGTTTATCTGCTTCCTTTCCCTTGAGCTGCGACGTCACCAACTTTGGAAGTTTTGCGACCATCCTGGCCAGGCGTCACATTCAGTTCTCCTCCAGGAGGGTCTTATGCTGGAAGGCGGCAGCGCCACTAACTATATTTGAATATTTTAAGTGTGAACAGCAAGCACACAACATCTCGTTCCTTTTTTCGCGCTCAATGGCTTTCTGCTCCAACGAAAGACAGACCAGAGGAAGCACAGCCTCGCTCAATGACTTTCTTAATTTAGCAGGCCCGCCCGCTCGGAAGATCCGCAACTCTGTCTGTGTCAGGGAGGCTGGGCGGGGCTGACATAGGGAGCAGCAGGAAAAGACACAATATATCCGTGGCCGGTAATCTGAACAACGAGTCCTCCAAACCCAGCGCAGGCAGGATTAATTTCTCGTAGGCAATGCAGAGCAGCAGTGCAGAGATAAACTGCGGTGCGCAAAGCTGATTTTTGAAGCGCTGCATGAACTCTCTACACTATCTGGGAGCGAGCTATATATGCGTGGCTAATGCATTTTAATGCGGTGATGCGGACACCAGCATTAAAATGCATTAGCCTAATGCCTGATGCGCGATACTTGGCAAGGCTGCTGAAACTGCAGCTGTACCCTCACCTACCTGCACACTCCAGCTCCTTTTGCTGCCTGGTCGACCCACAGCACACCCAACAGAATCAGCTGCATACTATTCAACACACGCTACCTCTACAAGCAAGCCACGTAAATCGGGGTCCTCCTCGACTCCGTCTTGTTATATTTACATTCCTATACATATTAGTATCCTTCATTAATTATTTCTTTGATGTATGGTAGTAATTCTTAGAAGTTCCTGTTTGCCTAGCAACTGTATGACGAGTGGGGATTCTGGAAGGTAGGGGACACGGAGGCAGTTGTATAGAGAGCAGCGCGCTGAACATCAAGGGCTTTCTACCAATTCAATTAAACACTTCCTGAAGCTTCCTTGTGAGACTCGTCTTTGGAAAATTGGCGACGAGCTTGGGATCATCTTCTAATCGACGTGGGATCTGTGAAATTCGAAGAAAAATCGATACCGCATCTAAATCTGCAGAAATCGACTCTTCACTTCCCAAGATCCAAGCCACACAGCCCTTTAATACACAACCTCTAGATTTGGTGAGTAACTTCCAGGTCTGTCGAGGGTATGACAACCGAGTTATACCTAGTGACTTTCATTACATTTTAACTTTGATGCCTACCATTACTGCTACTCGCGTGTGTCCGTGAGTTTCGTTCACGAGCCTTCGCCTCTCCTCAAGCTGCTGCTTCCTCTATGACGCATCACCTGTCAAAGACCAATTAAATTCAGCCACGTATCACGCACAGCGTGCGTGCGTCCATTTTGAGTTGGGAAAACAAATAAACCTACGATCTACGTTTCCAGCTTCAAAAACATACGCTAATGATCGTATCGTTTCAATTACCTTAGCGTTGAGCCAATTTCACAGCGATTCTACACCTCCTCTTTTCAGCAAATAAAAAAAAAGAGAATAAAACAAATAAGCAGTCAGTCACTATGGAACAATAGTGATACTAACACACCCTCTAGTGGAACTTTAAGGCAATTTCACCATCTTAAAGTATAGGATTATTATTATAATTACTACTTTCCACTCATTATTACGTCTCAAACTACAATCACTGCTCCTCCACCATTTCTACAAAATCCAGGACAACCAGACACTCCATGAGAGGAATGGAAAGAAGCCTTTGAGACTTATTTAGAAGCCATAGGTGGTGATGTTTACGTTTCCAAAAGAAAATTAGCTATTTTAAAACATTCTTTAGGTCAAGAAGGCAGAAATGTATTAAAAACTTTACCTGAAATGGATGAAATTAATACAATGGGAGAGCAAACAGATGAAAGTGGTGATGCTAACGACGTTGATGTCTATGACATAGCTCTAAAAGCTCTACTAGAAAACTTTGGAAAAAAAATTAGTATAGTAGTGGAAAGACACAAATGTTTCTCTCGTGCCCAGATGCAGACTGAATCCATAGAACAATATGTATCCAGTTTACGGAAACTTGCAGTGAAGTGTAATTTCAAGGATTTAAGAGATGAACTTATCAGGGATCAAATGATCAACAGATTGTATAATCTCAAGATACAAGAAAAATTTCTTGGCATGAAAAATCCTTCATTAGAAAAAACTATTGCGACAGCCAAGAGAATGGAAAATACTTCCAGATACGTGAAAGAATTAAACGACAAGTCTTCCAGTAAAGATGTTCAAGATGAAGCTGTTAACAGCATCAATAATACAAACAAACAAATCAATAAATTCAGTCAGGCCAAACCTGATGAGAGAAAATCAGATCTAACCAGATCTAAACCCAGATATAGTTTCAGATGTGGCAGTCCCAAACATACTGCTGATGTAAGCCATTGTCCAGCTATTAGGAGCAGATGTTACAGATGCAAGAAAATCGGACACTACTCGAGACTATGTAAGGGCACGCCAAATTTCCAAAGAGATAACAAAGCCATACATTTTGTGAAAGAGGATGAAGTTTCATGAGAAAGCGATAATGATGATATTGAATTATTAATGATAGATTCATCACAGGTGTGCAATTGCGAAGATTCCAAAGATAGCTATCGTCCTCCCAAATGTCTTGTGAGGATTAATGATTCAGAGATTCACATGTGGGCAGATTCATGTTCTCCGTTTTCCATAATAGACAAATCTATTTGGGAAAAAATTGGTTTTTGCTCGAAGGATCTACAAAACACTGATGTCACACCTGAAGGTTATTGTGACAATAAACTTCCGGTCATTGGTTATGTTTCTACTGAAATTAGTTTTAAAAACATGAAAACGATTGCCAAACTATACATAGTGGAAAAAGGGAAATCACTTCTGGGATGGAAAGAACAACGTGCTTTAGGCATTATATTAGATCCTAATCATCCTGATCAAGTTTTGAACATAAGCTCTTCCAACAATAAATGGGTCGTCAAGTTTCCAAACCTGTTCAAAGAATCGTTAGGATGCCTCAAAAAATTTAAACATCGCATTATTTAAAAAAACAATGCAATACCCAAAGTACACAAAGTAAGGAACGTACCGATGGTTCTAAGACATCTCACCTCATTCATTACTCCTGAGGGGGCGTTTCAATTTATCAGGATGCCATTTGGTCTTGCTTCGGCATCCGCCGTTTTTCAAAGAGTAATGCAAAAGATATTAACATGGGTCAAGAACACTTTAGTATTTCAGGACGATGTATTGATTTGGAGATGTGATGTTGTACAACATGATTTCATTTTAGAATCTGTTTTGTGTAAACTAGTTGATGCAGGGTTTACCATTGGACTTGAAAAGTGCAAATTTCGTGTACCCGAAGTAGAATATTTAGGTCACACTTTGACTAAAGATGGAGTCAAACCTAAAAGTAGTTTAATAGATGCCATAGAAAAAGCACCTCCTCCTACAGACAAAGATCAACTAAGATCTTTTCTTGGTCTCGTGGAGTATTACTCCAAATTTGTATACCATTTTTCTGATAAAATTCAGAATCTAAGGAACATTATGAAGAAAGGAGTAAAATTCACATGGTCCGATGAATGCCAAACTACATTTGAGGGTATAAAGAAGGTCATTGCTAAGGCTGTGAGTTTAAAACCATTTAATCCAAATCACAAGACCATTATATCTACTGATGCTAGTAACCATGGTCTTGGTGCTGTCCTCATCCAAGAACACGAGGGAAAAGAAAGGGTGGTAGCGTTTGCTTCTCGCACCTTAAAGGGTGCAGAACACACTTATTCTACTATGGAAAAAGAGGCCCTTGCTTGCTGGTGGGGTGTACAATATTTTCGCATATATGTTTGAGGCATCAGATTTACGTTAAGAACGGACCATAAACCGTTAGTAGATCTTTTTTCCACCAAAGGATCAGCTAAAGCCACGCCTAGAATAGCCAAATGGCTTTATCGACTTCAAGAATATTTCTTTGATGTCAAGTATGTTCCTGGTGTAAAGAATGTTAATGCCGACTGTTTATCTAGATTACCAATTGAAAACACTAGCGTGAATGATGATGATGAATGGATGATTGCTGACATTAATTACATTTGTAATGCCATATCTGAAGAGGAATGGATGTCTGCTACCAGTAATGACACAACTTTAAAAAATCTCATGGAAGCTCTTACTGATATCCAAGGGTGGAATTTACATCCCGATTCATTAGAACCTTTCAAACTTATATGGACAGAATTCGCTGTATTGAACAATATTGTGAGAAGGGGGTGTCGTCTTGTAGTCCCACTAAGTCTTAGAGAAAGACTATTAAACCTCATGCATGAAGGTCACTGCGGCATGTCTGCCTTGAAAAGACGTATCAGGGAGGATTTTTGGTGGCCAGCTATGGACACTCATATTGAAAAATTTGTACGTGATTGTGTGGCCTGTGCTGTAAGTGATAAATCACACACCACCCAAGAAACCACCATTAATCCTATACCTTTACCTGAATCACCCTGGGAAAAACTTGCCATTGACATCTGTGGTCCATTTGAAACCCTTGGTAACAATGACAGATTTGCCATCGTTATGATTGATTATTTTTCAAAGTGGCCCGAAGTAACATTTGTAAAAGATGTAAAGTCTAGTGTACTAATCACTTTTTGCGAAGACATTTTCAGAAGGGAGGGTTGTCCTGCTGAAATTGTTTCGGACAATGGTTCTCAATTCATTTCAGCTGAATTTGAGAAATTTTTAATTAAATGGGAAATTAAACATACCAGGACTCCATTGTATCATCCTAGGGGAAACGGTTTAGTGGAGAGGTTCAACAGAGTGCTAGTTGAAAACATACAACTTTCTAACAAAAATGGTTTGAATTACAAACAACAAGTAAAGGACATGTTATGGTGTTATAGGACCACTCCACATTCAGTTACCAAAGAAACTCCTTTCAGTATTCTCAAAGGAAGAATACCTTGCACAGTTGCGGTGCCTGCTTGGATGAATAGAGCACGCACAAGTAAAGCCAATCATGATGAAATTAGGGCACGTGTTAGAAGATACCAGAACTCGTACTCGTACGGCCATAGACACAATTCATGTATTTACAAATCTCCCCGATCTTTCAAAACTGGAATGTGGGTAAGAGTTTACATTGGGGATAGATAAAAAAAAGGCACCTCTAAATGGTCATGTCCCAAGGAAATTGTACAGGTAAAAGGTAATTGTGTAAGATTGGCGGATGGTAATTGGTGGAACACGAGAAAAGTATCCATATGTAATATCACTGAACAGAATGAATGGCTTAGATGTCAAACTCTTAAACCTATTCACAGTAATAGTTCTGACTCCACTTCTAATATGAATATACCACATTGTAAAGGTGTATCTAAAACAATTTGTACCCGTCAATCTTCTCGTACCATATGCAAGCCCAAATTTCTTGATGATTATATTTGTGATTGATCATTTTTACATTATGTAAGCATAGTATTCAATGTATTCTATAATTGTATTTTTATTTTTTTTGTTAGTAGGAGATATATGTATTTATGTTTTCTTTTATTGTTAGAAGGGAGATATGTTATATTTACATTCCTATACATATTAGTATCCTTCATTATTTATTTCTTTGATGTATGGTAGTAATTCTTAGAAGTTCCTGTTTGCCTAGCAACTGTATGACGAGTGGGGAGTCTGGAAGGTAGGGGACACAGAGGCAGTTGTATAGAGAGCAGCGCGTTGAACATCAAGGGCTTTCTACCAATTCAATTAAACACTTCCTGAAGCTTCCTTGTGAGACTCGTCTTTGGAAAACGTCTCCTCTGACATCACGTCCTCACAGAAACCTGGACGAACCCCAGCTCAGGCCCAGACATCGACGCCACCATCCCTGACGGCTACAAGATCACCCGCAAGGACCGCAACAACCGACCAGGAGGCGGCATTGCCAACGTCCACAAGAACTTCCTCTGCCTGACCACCCACTCGGACAGCACAACGACAACCATTGAGCATCTCCACTTCCAGGTCCAGACCATCCCAAAACCACCCTCCACTGCACCCTCTTCTACAGATGGCCTGTCCCCTGGCCGCCCTTCACCGACACCATCATCCACTTCATTGCACCCCAGGGTCTCACATCCACCAGTTACATCCTATTCAGCGACCTGAACAACCCAAATAACCAGAACACCACATCCCTTCTGGAATACCTCGCCAACATCTGACTCAAACAGCTAGTCATCTCTGTGACCCATGCAGAGGGACACAGGCTTGACCTCATCTTCTCTACATGCATAAATACACATACAGCCACACCTCTGGACCGACCACCACTGCATTTGTTTTGCTTTCACCAAACCCTCTGTACACCACTGCATCCACCGCCCCACCACCACATCTGGAACAAGGTCACCGAAGAACACCTCAATGCTACCCTCAGCACAACACCACCGACATCCACGGACGCCATACCACAGCATGCAACCTTCACCAATGGATCTCCAACTGCTCTGACACAATGGCGCCCCTTAAGAAAGCACCTGGCAAGCAACACTCCACGTAATCCAGTTAGTTCACTGCTGCCCTCCACAAGCCCAGACGCAGATTTCCAAGCCGCCGCCACCGCACACCACCTCCTCCTCAAAAATACAAGGTAAATGGCCTTCCAAGACGGAATCAATGCCAACGCACACAACAGCAAAGAACTTTTCACTATGGTCAAGGAGTTTGCCAACCCAACAGCAAGACCACAGAAGTCCCACCCTCCTAAGACATCTGCAACATTATCGACACTTACTTCCACCACAAGATCAAGCAGATCTATAACAGCTTCGACACCCAAGACCCGCCCATCACTCCCGCCACCACCACACACGACGACCAAGCCCCCAACAGATCCTGCTCAACAGGACCCCACTCACCACAGACGACACTCTCAAGGCCATGAAGAGCATTCATTCCGGAGGACCCTCAGACCCCGTCCTCCACCACATCTTCCACAGAGCCACTACCTCCATCACCCCCGAATTACGCCACACCATTAACTGCTCCATCGAGACTGCCACCTTCCCCAATGACTAGAAATATGCTGAGATCAACTCCCTGCTGAAGAAACCGTCCACCAACCCAACAGACCTCAAGAATTTCACAACCATCTCCCTCATCCCCTTTCCAGCCAAGGTCATCAAGAAGGCAACCAACGCCTAACCCTCCAAGTTCATGGAAGCCAACCATGTCCTGGACTCCTCTCAATCCGGCTTCCGAAGCAACCACAGCACCGAGACTGCCCTCCTCGCTGCCACCGATGACATCTGCTCCCTCCTCAACCGGGGAGAAACAGCAGCTCTCTCATCCTCCTCGGCCTCTCAGGCTCCTTCCATAGCATCTCCCATCACACCCAAGCCCAAGACTCCACGATGCGGGCATCCTTGACAAAGCGCTGGACTAGATCCATTCCTTCCTCACCGGTAGAACACAGTGTGTCAGACTACCACTGTTCCTGTCAGAACCCATGGAGGTCGGCTGCGGAGTCCCCCAGGGCTCCTCCCTGAGCCCCACCCTATTCAACGTCTACATAGCCCTGCTCACAGCCATAGTCAGGTACCACGGACTCAACATTATCTCCTACGCTGACGACACCCAGCTGATCCTCTCCCTCACCAAATCACCACGACGGGATGAAGACCATTGCTACCTGGATGAGACACTGCTGCCTCAAGCTCAACTCGGACAAGATCGAAGTCCTCATCCTGGGGCCCAACACCTCTGCTTGGGAAGACTCCTGGTGGCCCTCTGTGGTAGAACCCCCCCCCCACACAACCAAGAACCACAGAATACTCATGATAAATCACCAGATCAGCAACATCTATTCATCATGCTTCCACACTATTCGCCTGCTTCAAAAGTCGTCCAGATGGATACCCAATGAGGCCAGAAAGATGATCACCCACACACTCATCAGCAGCAAACCCGACTACGGCAATGCACTCTATGCATGCATCACCCAGAAACTCCTCAGGAAACTACAGAACGTTCAGGATGCCGCAGCTAGACTGGTCCTCAACATTCCCCTCAGCAGTCACATCTCTGTACACCTGTGAGCACTTCACTGGCTCCCAGCTAACAAAAGAGTCACGTGTAAGCCCCTCACACATGCCTTCAAAGGTCTCCACGATGCCGAACCAGCATACCTGAAGTACCCAGTGGCGGTGCGTCCATTGGGGGTGTTGGGGCGTTGCTCCCCGGCCCCCGCCCACGCCCACAGCTCCCTCTGCGACTCTCAACTTAGTGTACTTAAGTTCAGAGACGCTGAGGGTGGGGAGAACTGACAATGCATGTCAGTCAGCATGATGTCGGACCGTGGGCGGTCCGGCGTCATGTTGACTGACATGCATTGTCAGACAAGCCAGGGACAGGCAGCACTGCAGCACAAGTGCGCATGAGTGGGCAAGGTGAGCTAATTTTTAGCCCGTGCCCAGTCATGCGCACTTGTGTTTTCACTGCCTTGCGCATGCCCATTAGGAGCCCCTCAGTCTCCTAATGGGCAGGCGGCGGGCGAAGCGTAAGATGTGCCCTCTGCCAATCCTGGCGCTGTAGCAGCACCAGGATTGTCTGAGGGGTTGCCACTCCAGTGCTGACGTGCTGTTCCTGTTTGAAGAGGGCAGGGGTGCCAACGCGGACCAGGAGCAGAGGCGGTCAGGTAAGTTTTCGTTTTGATTTTATTCTCCCTCGGCCCCTCTCCCCCGCGCGACCCCCCCTTGCGACTGCCTCCTCGCTCTTTGAAGAATGTTTTTGCGTGCATTGGAAAATAAAATGCATACTGCGCGTGCGGCTCTGTATTCACAAACGTTGTCTTTTTAAACCATCCTGCTTTCGTTTTTTAATGATATAAGCAATGGGCATTAGGTCTCACTAGGCGCTATAGATAGATAGTTCATGATGTTCAACCGATTGTGAGATGTGCTCTGTCGTAAGTCACTGCTTGAGTCCAGTTCTCCCGCTGCTGGCAGCTGCCTCCCCCTCCTTTGTTCCCCCTCTTCCCTCTCTGTCTCGCTCCTCCTCATGTAGTAAAAACTGGTCGGAGACTTCAAGAAACAGGTATTACCTTCTCTTTCGTCCTTTCGTTTATTTGCTTCCTTGTGAAATGGATCCAAAAAAGAAAAGAACTTGCTGGAGTGGAAACGTAGTCTTTTGCTGACATTTTTCAATTTCTAAGTGCAGCCTCAGGGTAGAGAGAAATAAAACATTCAAAATATGAAAAATAACTAACTAACTAAAGCAAGGTGGCCATATTGATTTATTCACACCTAAACACATTAGCCCCACATTACAGTGTTTGCCAGTGAAGCCCTACTTTTGTTGCCTCCTCGCTCTTTGAACAACCATGTTTTCCCTGGGTGGGAAAGCACACTATTCCTGGAGGCACTGAAATACCTGCTTTTTGGGTGCGTGCACTGGAAAACAAAATGCATACTGCGGCTCTGTATTCACAAACGTGGTCTTTTGAAACCATTCTGCTTTCGTTTTGTAATGATAAAAGCAATGGGCATTAGGTCAGCTCCGTTACTCTCACACGTTCCTTTCTGCACCCTCGTTCCCTTATGTCACTGTTTCCTTCTCTTTCTATTCCTCGGTTAACTGACTTTTCTCTCTTGCTCTGGGGGTGAAGGCCGATGATGAGAAATACGCCCTGGACCGGACCTTAAAAGAGTGGCAGTGCTAAGTGCCCACCACCTGCAATCACCGGTACATATTAGGCGCTATAGTAGAGTCTCATAGTTCATCCGATTCTTGTGTGAGATGTGCTCTGTCGTAACTACTTGTCATTTGCTATGACGGGGGAATGGAGGTGCGGAGACAGAGAAAAAGACGAGGGAGGAAGAGATACTGAGATGTAGGGAGAGATAGCAAGCAAGATGGATGTGAGAGCAACAAGATAGGAAGAGATAGCAAGATAGAAAGAGGAAGCAAGATTGGGAGAGAGTAGAGCATGGGGGTTTGTGAGACACTGGAAGGGGCAGCAAGAGACAGTCACCGGGCAGTGTCAGCAGCACCCAGCCAGTGACAGAGGAGGGGAGATGCTGAGATAGCGAAAGAGATAAGGTAGGAAGGGATACTTAGATGATGGGAAAGTGAGAGTGTCACTGGAAGAGAGTGACGCCGATAGAGCAGCTTGCAGCCACTTACAGGTGAAGGTGGTGAATTCTGGGAGAGAGATAGGTAAAGAGAAAAGTGACAGTCCACAGAGGCACTTTCACAATTGCTTTATTAACCTTCCTGCTTTCTCAAATTTGCTTGAAAATGCACCATTTTTCTTCTCTTTTTTCAAAATTTTCACTGGAAGAGAATCGAAACGAACCCCCCCTTATGGTGGTTCGGGCTCGCTCGCTACGCTCGCTCGCAACGGTGCAGTACACCAATCATTTTACGCCTCACCACTTTCAAATGTCACAAGCCGCCCCTGGAAGTACCGCCTTTCATCCCACGTACCCATCAGACACCTTCCCTCGGATCCACAAGAACAGGCCCTGAGGTAGATCCTTCTCCTACCTCCCTGCCAAAACCTGGAACATCCTGTCTCTCCACCTCAGGCTATCATCGTCACTGACCCAATTCAGAAAGGATATCAGGGCCTGGCTCTTCGACTGAACCTCAGCGCCCCTGAGCACTTACAGCCCCCCAGTGCCTTGAGACCGTCACGGGTGAGTAGTTGCGCTTAACAAACACTGACTGATTGATTGATTTCCTGCCAGACATAAAACAGGCTGTATTGGGACACAGTCGATACCATCAAACAGTATGACAAGAGCAGCAACTATTACTAATTCAAGCAGTAGTGCAGAGCAAGCTCTCGGGAGCCGCCCACCACTGTCCGTAGAGGCAACACAATGCAGAGGCAGCTGTGATTTTCTCTGTATGTATTGATCACATGCCTGCTTACAACACAGACTTCTGAACCCCTACATAACAACAGCGACAGATAAACAGAACACACATGCAGCCACCAGGGCAGCGCAGTAGAGAAGAGCTTGCAGGTTCGCTCAATAGAATGAATATCAATGAGTGGAGCAGTAATCTCACCTTATATGTTAATGCTAAGTAATTATTTTGTGGCAGGAGCTATATATAAGTGTCTGTGAATGAACATGACTGGTGTTTTTTTCATACAAGAAATGGAATAACAGAGCAAGAGGGAATCCAGGACTCAAAGTGTGAAAATCTCGGGAAGACTGACCCTGAGCTGTGAATGTCCTTTCTGTGGGTGACCGATGGCTCATGGGGTGATCATAACAAACACTGCTCTTGGTTTAGTGCCTCTATATGGTTACAACTTGTGAGCGATTTGAAGTATTCATCTAATGTAGCGCGTTGTTTACATTCTCCATGGCACCCCCCCATAATCTCCTGAACTTCTATGCAGTTTTAAATTTATTCGCATAGAAATTCAAATGGGTTGACTATGAGTGACTATGTGTGGCCGTTGATAAATCTGTATTAAAGAGAATCCTTCTTCTGAACTGTTACACAGTGAGTTACTGCAGACTAGACACCAATAGGGTAATATTTGCCTTTGTTAGGTCTTGCCTAGGCAGCGCACATGCGCTGTCTCTCCGAGACATCCAGTAATCCGTATCAGTGGTGAAGCTCTGCCTATTGCCGCCTATTACCTTTTTATTGGTTTTGCTTGTCAGCTTAAATCTTTTGCTTTTGACCGGTTAATCTGTCCTTTAGTTCCTCCTTTATTTGTTGGGGAATGCCTATGCAGCACCGTCTAAGTACTGTAACCTGCCACTAATGTGCTGAAGTATTTGTCTTGGAACTATTTTTCATTTTAGGGAAACAGGGCCCTGGTACCACAAATCCCTTCCGTGCAGGTACGGGTTGTTGCTGTCACCAGGAGAGGGGGGCCCCATTAGCGATCACACTGCACGGGAGTAGCGAGGCTGCTCCTTCGTGTTGGTGACCTGTGAGCTTTTAGTGTTGAATTTGTAATAAATAATGTTCCATGAATCTTATTAGGCGTCAGCTTTAGGGAGCACATTTTGTTTTAATCGTACCACTAGTGTGGTGAAGTATTTTGATTTGAGTATTTTTTTCGTTTTTGGTGTTGGTGTCTTTCTTAATTTGCTCAGGCATGGAAAAAAATTGGGGTGACCGGAGAGTTTTAATGTTTGCATTTGTGTTGCGATGATTTTAGCACTGATTAGTATTATGCCCCCACATGCTCTCCACAAACAGATTAAGGGAAACAGGCCCCCGGTATCGCAAATCAAGGCAGCTCCTTCATGTTGGTGACTTATGAGCTTCTAGTGTTGATTTTGTAACAAATAATGTTCCGGGAATCTTAACAGGTGGCAGCTTTAGGGATTCGCGTTTGCTTTTGTGTCACTGAGCATACGAAAAAAACCTTACAATTCACAGCGCTCTACCCTTTGAAACAGAATGCGGTGTGCCAGCCAGAATGCTGTAATAAAAGTAAAGCAAACATGTGAACAGTTTCTGCGCTTCATGTTTTAATTTTTCTCTGCCAATCAGAATGCAGTAATAACAGAACAATGCCTAGGCAAACACGTCTGCAATGTACGTCTGTGATGTTGGTGAACTACTCGACCTGCAGTAACCAGGCAATGCGCGTCATTCTTCTCTTCACACGGCCCCTTGTATCGGTCACTATGCAGTAATCTTGGTAGACTGCACACGCGATATACCCACGTTTTGCATGCCACATGTTTGTTTTGTGTATCCGTCAGCATGTAGTCACTGCGAAAGGGATGTAGCATACTGGTAAGCGCTGCTGACTTTGAACCGGGACAACATCCTGGCTTCTGCTCAAAGTCATGTGATTCTGTACCACCTTGGAACTCACGTTCCAGTTTTAAAATTTGCTCTACAATGTGTGATTTTGGTCATATACTTAAAATTTTTAAGTATATGTATATGTAAAAGTACATATGCTCGGGACTGGAGCAAAAGCTGTTATGTTGATTATACGGTGCTAGTGCTAAGCACCCGAAAATATTGGCTTATATTTACCAGTGTGCTCTTCCTATATGTAAAATACCACTACATAATATGAATACCTGGAATCTGGATTCAATCCTGGTGTTCTATAAACATACTGGAACGCTTTTATAAAATACATTTAGTCCCATGTACTTTAAGGCCTGTGTGGCATCCATAAAATCAATTGTACATTTTAAAATCCTTTTATGTGTGTGTCGTGTTTCTTATTTTTTGTACCTTTTAGCTGTAACCTACAGTTGCTTTTGCACGTTGTTTTTAAGTAACTGATCTGCATCTCACAGATGCTGCAGACACAAGATTAGGATCTTTACAACGAGGCTTCTTTACACTCAATTAGCTTGTCTTGGTTTCCTTTCGCAGCTGTAGGGAACATGCTAATGTTTCACACTACAGCAGACTTTCAGCCTACTTTTTTTCCTCCAAAACAAATGCTAATCCTGTAGGATTTATTTACACAGCTACACGAGCCAGCATAAAAACAATGTTATTGTTTTAAAAAACAAAGTTTGAATCGTATTGCAACAAAAAAGTGTATTTTTTCTTTGATAATACTGAGTCAGTTTTTGGGTAGCTGCAAACATAATGGGATAACACGGCCCCTTGTACCGGTCACTATGCAGTAATATTGGTAGACTGCACACGCGATATACCCACGTTTTGCATGCCACATGTTCGTTTTGTGTATCAGTCAGCATGCAGTCACTGCCAAAGGGATGTAGCATAGTGGTAAGCGCTGCTCACTTTGAACCGGGACAACATCCTGGCTTCTGCTCAAAGTTGTGTGATTCTGTACCACCTTGGAACTCACGTTGCACTTTACATGTGAACTCTGCCAATCAGCATGCAGTAATAACAGAACAATGCCTAGGCACACACGTCTGCAACGTACGTCGAACTGCAGTTACCAGGCACTGCACGCCATTCTGCTCTTCACACGGCCCCACATCAGTACCAGCACAACCATATCACAGCAGCAATTCAGCACCAAGAAAGCACAACTTCAACATGAGTGATGCACTACATCAGCATTACAACATAGATTAAAGCAAAGGCCAAACCAAAACATCTGGTTAATCACTTATAAGGTCCCAAAGGCGAGACCTATTGGCTATGCCAATGCTTGTTTTACATTGCTCTCGAAACTGCACCTTAAGCAGCACGGACTTTGCAACATTTTCAAAGTGCAATTTTAAAGTGTGTCAGTTGCAGTCTCCCAGTCAAAAAAAAGCTTTGCTGTAGCAACTCACAAGAAGGAGCAAGCCCTCTTTCTCCTCTCCCATCAAGCCTTGCAGCGTCTCTGTAGAAACATGCTCCACATCTTGAAACGTCTCTTTCACCCACGTCATCGCCAAGTTCCTCATTTCTGTCCGGTTTGTCTCATCGAGGGGTCCAAACCTCCTCAGGAAGCTGTTCGCCATTTTAACCCCAGCTGAATGTCGTGTTCCTCGCAGATCGTAAACATTTATCTATCTATCACCTGCTAATGAACCACCTGACCTACTCTCTGTTTGCTTTCAGCACAACAGGCAGAGTTTGCAGTGCGTGACTTACTGATTACACGCGGCTGCCAAGTTTTCGGAATAAATGTGTGACATTTCCACTGTTTTGGTGTCTGTATGAGTTTCATTCCACCTCCAAATGTGTGACACTTAAGAGTGAAGCAATGAAGTCCACGTAGGGAGAAATATCAGCTTACCTCGAATTGAGACTTGAGAAGGTCTAAAAGGGCCTTGAAACTGCTAAAAAAAAAACTGAAACGGAAGACAGGCCACTAACATACATGGCAGTTAAATCATTTACAGGAGAAAACTTTGTACGTATGGTCACAAGTCTGACTAAAGGATGCTGCAAAGCACAACGGGTGACAAACAGGTTGCATTTTATGTAGACAGCTCAGTGGGTGGCTGCTTTAGCTGCAGAGATCCTTGTGTTACCTGCAGGTAGGGTTGCCACCTTTCCCAAAGAAAAATACAGATCATCAGTTCTGGTTTTAACACTCTGCAAAGGCCTGATATGATTTTGAAGTAAAACTGTACATGAAGTTATACCTATGTATTCATTTTAGCATGGGCTTTTCTGTTTACTTTAATTATCAGTACGGGGTCATTAAGAAAGACGGTGAACACATTTTAAAGTGTTTTCTTCTTACATTCACTATTTAAAGTGTGTACTGATAAAGGGAAAAATACCAAATTTAGGTGGTTTATCTAATTTTTGTACTAGCAGGGACATTCGGATACTGGTCACGGCAAGATGTGGCAACCCTACCTGCAGGTAACAAATGATAACCCTTTTCATATAGATCAGTGAGTTACGAAACTGTATCAAAGAGCTGCGTGCAAAGAAGTGGCGGCTGGTGACATTTCAAAGTGGTGCGGCGTAAAAGTTGTAGCTGAGTGTTATGTCGCGAAGCGAGCGAGTCTGAGCAAGATTGAGGGGGTTCTGTCCCCTGAGAAAATTTTGAAAAAAGCATGTGGCAAATTGTCTTATTACGGCTTCATTCTATAGACTACATTTGGCACAAGCTGACTGAATAAATCAAGGCTGGGGTATGGGGAGGCGTGGTTCATTGCAAATCGGAAAGTGTTGTCAACTCACAGTGATACTTTTTACCAGATGTGTGGTAATATCGCAATCAAAAATAAGGGCCTCTGTTGCTAAAGAGAAAGCTAGAGTGTCGACAGGTTATCCAAGATAGGGGCATATGTAAGGTGGCAGTGAGCAGGACTGTTTCATGTTGCCCTCACAAATCCCAAAGGGATATCATGCCTCATCATAGGGCTGTTGCTCCTCGATGGGCCGGCACTGGGTAACTCTAAGGGTCACTTTGGCAGAGATCTTTTATTGGTATGCCGTATGGTGAGTGCAAGGTAGAGTCTAGGTGGGGTGTTCTTTCATGTGTGATAATGTGAGTTAAAAATGATCAGGGAGACCCCTAACTACTTTTAATAAGCGGACCGCCCTGTCAGATCAAAAACCTTTCTAGGAAGATGCAACCAGTAGGGTCATAACGTCCCTGGGTATTCTAGATGTGATTTGTCTCATTGGGGAACAACTGTAGTTGGTCAACATGTTTCACGCTGCTTGTAGTCAGGAGGATCCGTGGCTCTTCGTCAGGTCATGAATCGTTTAGTGTATCTTCCCACCCCACAAATATAACATAAGTTGCCCTTCCAGTGGTACCTACTCATTTGGAGTTGGTTTTCCAACCTCCAATGGGAGATAAAAGTGCTCCCTAGGGTCCGGCAGAGGTGCCGTGCTCAATCGTGCTAGAGGTTTCCAAGTGCGATCGCATAGTCGCACCTACCTTGATCCTCTGCTGGCCCCAGGGCTGGTTCTATGATTTGCGGCTCCCCGGGTCAAAAGGGAATGTCTGAGGCCCCTCTAATTTACTTAAGTGACACAGCTCGGGAAGCTGCTTTGTGCAGATTCCTCCTGGGCCGTAGCTCCTCCTCCCAGCCTCCTACAAGCACCTCTTTTACAGCTCCTATTGGGCTGAAGGTGTAAGAAATGCCTGTAATGGCATTAAAGTGATGGACAAAGGGCCCCCCGCAGTGTCTCTGAATGGTCTCCTTGCATTTGGAACAAGAGGAAGTGTCTCCCTCCCCTAGGCCTCCTGACACCATCCATGAGAGGCCTGGGGAAGGCCCCTCCCATGGACCCTAATTGCAAGGAGCCACCCATCTTTCAGTTGGATCGGCAGGGAAACAACAGAACACACCACCGATGCGGGGCCCCATGCTGGTAGGCTGAGTGCGAGGCCCTGGGCAGCTGCCCACACTGCCCATGCTTAGCGCCAGCCCTGGCTGGCAAAGAGTGTGGTAATATTGTACATGCTATGCTAACAGTAAACAGTATGACAAGAGCAGCAACTATTACTAATTCAAGCAGTAGTGCAGAGCAAGCTCTCGGGAGCCGCCCACCACTGTCCGTAGAGGCAACACAATGCAGAGGCAGCTGTGATTTTCTCTGTATGTATTGATCACATGCCTGCTTACAACACAGACTTCTGAACCCCTACATAACAACAGCGACAGATAAACAGAACACACATGCAGCCACCAGGGCAGCGCAGTAGAGAAGAGCTTGCAGGTTCGCTCAATAGAATGAATATCAATGAGTGGAGCAGTAATCTCACCTTATATGTTAATGCTAAGTAATTATTTTGTGGCAGGCGCTATATATAAGTGTCTGTGAATGAACATGACTGGTGTTTTTTTCATACAAGAAATGGAATAACAGAGCAAGAGGGAATCCAGGACTCAAAGTGTGAAAATCTCGGGAAGACTGACCCTGAGCTGTGAATGTCCTTTCTGTGGGTGACCGATGGCTCATGGGGTGATCATAACAAACACTGCTCTTGGTTTAGTGCCTCTATATGGTTACAACTTGTGAGCGATTTGAAGTATTCATCTAATGTAGCGCGTTGTTTACATTCTCCATGGCACCCCCCCATAATCTCCTGAACTTCTATGCAGTTTTAAATTCATTCGCATAGAAATTCAAATGGGTTGACTATGAGTGACTATGTGTGGCCGTTGATAAATCTGTATTAAAGAGAATCCTTCTTCTGAACTGTTACACAGTGAGTTACTGAAGACTAGACACCAATAGGGTAATATTTGCCTTTGTTAGGTCTTGCCTAGGCAGCGCACATGCGCTGTCTCTCCGAGACATCCAGTAATCCGTATCAGTGGTGAAGCTCTGCCTATTGCCGCCTATTACCTTTTTATTGGTTTTGCTTGTCAGCTTAAATCTTTTGCTTTTGACCGGTTAATCTGTCCTTTAGTTCCTCCTTTATTTGTTGGGGAATGCCTATGCAGCACCGTCTAAGTACTGTAACCTGCCACTAATGTGCTGAAGTATTTGTCTTGGAACTATTTTTCATTTTAGGGAAACAGGGCCCTGGTACCACAAATCCCTTCCGTGCAGGTACGGGTTGTTGCTGTCACCAGGAGAGGGGGGCCCCATTAGCGATCACACTGCACGGGAGTAGCGAGGCTGCTCCTTCGTGTTGGTGACCTGTGAGCTTTTAGTGTTGAATTTGTAATAAATAATGTTCCATGAATCTTATTAGGCGTCAGCTTTAGGGAGCACATTTTGTTTTAATCGTACCACTAGTGTGGTGAAGTATTTTGATTTGAGTATTTTTTTCGTTTTTGGTGTTGGTGTCTTTCTTAATTTGCTCAGGCATGGAAAAAAATTGGGGTGACCGGAGAGTTTTAATGTTTGCATTTGTGTTGCGATGATTTTAGCACTGATTAGTATTATGCCCCCACATGCTCTCCACAAACAGATTAAGGGAAACAGGCCCCCGGTATCGCAAATCAAGGCAGCTCCTTCATGTTGGTGACTTATGAGCTTCTAGTGTTGATTTTGTAACAAATAATGTTCCGGGAATCTTAACAGGTGGCAGCTTTAGGGATTCGCGTTTGCTTTTGTGTCACTGAGCATACGAAAAAAACCTTACAATTCACAGCGCTCTACCCTTTGAAACAGAATGCGGTGTGCCAGCCAGAATGCTGTAATAAAAGTAAAGCAAACATGTGAACAGTTTCTGCGCTTCATGTTTTAATTTTTCTCTGCCAATCAGAATGCAGTAATAACAGAACAATGCCTAGGCAAACACGTCTGCAATGTACGTCTGTGATGTTGGTGAACTACTCGACCTGCAGTAACCAGGCAATGCGCGTCATTCTTCTCTTCACACGGCCCCTTGTATCGGTCACTATGCAGTAATCTTGGTAGACTGCACACGCGATATACCCACGTTTTGCATGCCACATGTTTGTTTTGTGTATCCGTCAGCATGTAGTCACTGCGAAAGGGATGTAGCATACTGGTAAGCGCTGCTGACTTTGAACCGGGACAACATCCTGGCTTCTGCTCAAAGTCATGTGATTCTGTACCACCTTGGAACTCACGTTCCAGTTTTAAAATTTGCTCTACAATGTGTGATTTTGGTCATATACTTAAAATTTTTAAGTATATGTATATGTAAAAGTACATATGCTCGGGACTGGAGCAAAAGCTGTTATGTTGATTATACGGTGCTAGTGCTAAGCACCCGAAAATATTGGCTTATATTTACCAGTGTGCTCTTCCTATATGTAAAATACCACTACATAATATGAATACCTGGAATCTGGATTCAATCCTGGTGTTCTATAAACATACTGGAACGCTTTTATAAAATACATTTAGTCCCATGTACTTTAAGGCCTGTGTGGCATCCATAAAATCAATTGTACATTTTAAAATCCTTTTATGTGTGTGTCGTGTTTCTTATTTTTTGTACCTTTTAGCTGTAACCTACAGTTGCTTTTGCACGTTGTTTTTAAGTAACTGATCTGCATCTCACAGATGCTGCAGACACAAGATTAGGATCTTTACAACGAGGCTTCTTTACACTCAATTAGCTTGTCTTGGTTTCCTTTCGCAGCTGTAGGGAACATGCTAATGTTTCACACTACAGCAGACTTTCAGCCTACTTTTTTTCCTCCAAAACAAATGCTAATCCTGTAGGATTTATTTACACAGCTACACGAGCCAGCATAAAAACAATGTTATTGTTTTAAAAAACAAAGTTTGAATCGTATTGCAACAAAAAAGTGTATTTTTTCTTTGATAATACTGAGTCAGTTTTTGGGTAGCTGCAAACATAATGGGATAACACGGCCCCTTGTACCGGTCACTATGCAGTAATATTGGTAGACTGCACACGCGATATACCCACGTTTTGCATGCCACATGTTCGTTTTGTGTATCAGTCAGCATGCAGTCACTGCCAAAGGGATGTAGCATAGTGGTAAGCGCTGCTCACTTTGAACCGGGACAACATCCTGGCTTCTGCTCAAAGTTGTGTGATTCTGTACCACCTTGGAACTCACGTTGCACTTTACATGTGAACTCTGCCAATCAGCATGCAGTAATAACAGAACAATGCCTAGGCACACACGTCTGCAACGTACGTCGAACTGCAGTTACCAGGCACTGCACGCCATTCTGCTCTTCACACGGCCCCACATCAGTACCAGCACAACCATATCACAGCAGCAATTCAGCACCAAGAAAGCACAACTTCAACATGAGTGATGCACTACATCAGCATTACAACATAGATTAAAGCAAAGGCCAAACCAAAACATCTGGTTAATCACTTATAAGGTCCCAAAGGCGAGACCTATTGGCTATGCCAATGCTTGTTTTACATTGCTCTCGAAACTGCACCTTAAGCAGCACGGACTTTGCAACATTTTCAAAGTGCAATTTTAAAGTGTGTCAGTTGCAGTCTCCCAGTCAAAAAAAAGCTTTGCTGTAGCAACTCACAAGAAGGAGCAAGCCCTCTTTCTCCTCTCCCATCAAGCCTTGCAGCGTCTCTGTAGAAACATGCTCCACATCTTGAAACGTCTCTTTCACCCACGTCATCGCCAAGTTCCTCATTTCTGTCCGGTTTGTCTCATCGAGGGGTCCAAACCTCCTCAGGAAGCTGTTCGCCATTTTAACCCCAGCTGAATGTCGTGTTCCTCGCAGATCGTAAACATTTATCTATCTATCACCTGCTAATGAACCACCTGACCTACTCTCTGTTTGCTTTCAGCACAACAGGCAGAGTTTGCAGTGCGTGACTTACTGATTACACGCGGCTGCCAAGTTTTCGGAATAAATGTGTGACATTTCCACTGTTTTGGTGTCTGTATGAGTTTCATTCCACCTCCAAATGTGTGACACTTAAGAGTGAAGCAATGAAGTCCACGTAGGGAGAAATATCAGCTTACCTCGAATTGAGACTTGAGAAGGTCTAAAAGGGCCTTGAAACTGCTAAAAAAAAAACTGAAACGGAAGACAGGCCACTAACATACATGGCAGTTAAATCATTTACAGGAGAAAACTTTGTACGTATGGTCACAAGTCTGACTAAAGGATGCTGCAAAGCACAACGGGTGACAAACAGGTTGCATTTTATGTAGACAGCTCAGTGGGTGGCTGCTTTAGCTGCAGAGATCCTTGTGTTACCTGCAGGTAGGGTTGCCACCTTTCCCAAAGAAAAATACAGATCATCAGTTCTGGTTTTAACACTCTGCAAAGGCCTGATATGATTTTGAAGTAAAACTGTACATGAAGTTATACCTATGTATTCATTTTAGCATGGGCTTTTCTGTTTACTTTAATTATCAGTACGGGGTCATTAAGAAAGACGGTGAACACATTTTAAAGTGTTTTCTTCTTACATTCACTATTTAAAGTGTGTACTGATAAAGGGAAAAATACCAAATTTAGGTGGTTTATCTAATTTTTGTACTAGCAGGGACATTCGGATACTGGTCACGGCAAGATGTGGCAACCCTACCTGCAGGTAACAAATGATAACCCTTTTCATATAGATCAGTGAGTTACGAAACTGTATCAAAGAGCTGCGTGCAAAGAAGTGGCGGCTGGTGACATTTCAAAGTGGTGCGGCGTAAAAGTTGTAGCTGAGTGTTATGTCGCGAAGCGAGCGAGTCTGAGCAAGATTGAGGGGGTTCTGTCCCCTGAGAAAATTTTGAAAAAAGCATGTGGCAAATTGTCTTATTACGGCTTCATTCTATAGACTACATTTGGCACAAGCTGACTGAATAAATCAAGGCTGGGGTATGGGGAGGCGTGGTTCATTGCAAATCGGAAAGTGTTGTCAACTCACAGTGATACTTTTTACCAGATGTGTGGTAATATCGCAATCAAAAATAAGGGCCTCTGTTGCTAAAGAGAAAGCTAGAGTGTCGACAGGTTATCCAAGATAGGGGCATATGTAAGGTGGCAGTGAGCAGGACTGTTTCATGTTGCCCTCACAAATCCCAAAGGGATATCATGCCTCATCATAGGGCTGTTGCTCCTCGATGGGCCGGCACTGGGTAACTCTAAGGGTCACTTTGGCAGAGATCTTTTATTGGTATGCCGTATGGTGAGTGCAAGGTAGAGTCTAGGTGGGGTGTTCTTTCATGTGTGATAATGTGAGTTAAAAATGATCAGGGAGACCCCTAACTACTTTTAATAAGCGGACCGCCCTGTCAGATCAAAAACCTTTCTAGGAAGATGCAACCAGTAGGGTCATAACGTCCCTGGGTATTCTAGATGTGATTTGTCTCATTGGGGAACAACTGTAGTTGGTCAACATGTTTCACGCTGCTTGTAGTCAGGAGGATCCGTGGCTCTTCGTCAGGTCATGAATCGTTTAGTGTATCTTCCCACCCCACAAATATAACATAAGTTGCCCTTCCAGTGGTACCTACTCATTTGGAGTTGGTTTTCCAACCTCCAATGGGAGATAAAAGTGCTCCCTAGGGTCCGGCAGAGGTGCCGTGCTCAATCGTGCTAGAGGTTTCCAAGTGCGATCGCATAGTCGCACCTACCTTGATCCTCTGCTGGCCCCAGGGCTGGTTCTATGATTTGCGGCTCCCCGGGTCAAAAGGGAATGTCTGAGGCCCCTCTAATTTACTTAAGTGACACAGCTCGGGAAGCTGCTTTGTGCAGATTCCTCCTGGGCCGTAGCTCCTCCTCCCAGCCTCCTACAAGCACCTCTTTTACAGCTCCTATTGGGCTGAAGGTGTAAGAAATGCCTGTAATGGCATTAAAGTGATGGACAAAGGGCCCCCCGCAGTGTCTCTGAATGGTCTCCTTGCATTTGGAACAAGAGGAAGTGTCTCCCTCCCCTAGGCCTCCTGACACCATCCATGAGAGGCCTGGGGAAGGCCCCTCCCATGGACCCTAATTGCAAGGAGCCACCCATCTTTCAGTTGGATCGGCAGGGAAACAACAGAACACACCACCGATGCGGGGCCCCATGCTGGTAGGCTGAGTGCGAGGCCCTGGGCAGCTGCCCACACTGCCCATGCTTAGCGCCAGCCCTGGCTGGCAAAGAGTGTGGTAATATTGTACATGCTATGCTAACAGTAAACAGTATGACAAGAGCAGCAACTATTACTAATTCAAGCAGTAGTGCAGAGCAAGCTCTCGGGAGCCGCCCACCACTGTCCGTAGAGGCAACACAATGCAGAGGCAGCTGTGATTTTCTCTGTATGTATTGATCACATGCCTGCTTACAACACAGACTTCTGAACCCCTACATAACAACAGCGACAGATAAACAGAACACACATGCAGCCACCAGGGCAGCGCAGTAGAGAAGAGCTTGCAGGTTCGCTCAATAGAATGAATATCAATGAGTGGAGCAGTAATCTCACCTTATATGTTAATGCTAAGTAATTATTTTGTGGCAGGCGCTATATATAAGTGTCTGTGAATGAACATGACTGGTGTTTTTTTCATACAAGAAATGGAATAACAGAGCAAGAGGGAATCCAGGACTCAAAGTGTGAAAATCTCGGGAAGACTGACCCTGAGCTGTGAATGTCCTTTCTGTGGGTGACCGATGGCTCATGGGGTGATCATAACAAACACTGCTCTTGGTTTAGTGCCTCTATATGGTTACAACTTGTGAGCGATTTGAAGTATTCATCTAATGTAGCGCGTTGTTTACATTCTCCATGGCACCCCCCCATAATCTCCTGAACTTCTATGCAGTTTTAAATTCATTCGCATAGAAATTCAAATGGGTTGACTATGAGTGACTATGTGTGGCCGTTGATAAATCTGTATTAAAGAGAATCCTTCTTCTGAACTGTTACACAGTGAGTTACTGAAGACTAGACACCAATAGGGTAATATTTGCCTTTGTTAGGTCTTGCCTAGGCAGCCAACATGCGCTGTCTCTCCGAGACATCCAGTAATCCGTATCAGTGGTGAAGCTCCGCCTATTGCCGCCTATTACCTTTTTATTGGTTTTGCTTGTCAGCTTAAATCTTTTGCTTTTGACCAGTTAATCTGTCCTTTAGTTCCTCCTTTATTTGTTTGGGAATGCCTATGCAGCACCGTCTAAGTACTGTAACCTGCCACTAATGTGCTGAAGTATTTGTCTTGGAACTATTTTTCATTTTAGGGAAACAGGGCCCTGGTACCACAAATCCCTTCCGTGCAGGTACGGGTTGTTGCTGTCACCAGGAGAGGGGGGCCCCATTAGCGATCACACTGCACGGGAGTAGCGAGGCTGCTCCTTCGTGTTGGTGACCTGTGAGCTTTTAGTGTTGAATTTGTAATAAATAATGTTCCATGAATCTTATTAGGCGTCAGCTTTAGGGAGCACATTTTGTTTTAATCGTACCACTAGTGTGGTGAAGTATTTTGATTTGAGTATTTTTTTCGTTTTTGGTGTTGGTGTCTTTCTTAATTTGCTCAGGCATGGAAAAAAATTGGGGTGACCGGAGAGTTTTAATGTTTGCATTTGTGTTGCGATGATTTTAGCACTGATTAGTATTATGCCCCCACATGCTCTCCACAAACAGATTAAGGGAAACAGGCCCCCGGTATCGCAAATCAAGGCAGCTCCTTCGTGTTGGTGACTTATGAGCTTCTAGTGTTGATTTTGTAACAAATAATGTCCCGGGAATCTTAACAGGTGGCAGCTTTAGGGATTCGCGTTTGCTTTTGTGTCACTGAGCATACGAAAAAAACCTTACAATTCACAGCGCTCTACCCTTTGAAACAGAATGCGGTGTGCCAGCCAGAATGCTGTAATAAAAGTAAAGCAAACATGTGAACAGTTTCTGCGCTTCATGTTTTAATTTTTCTCTGCCAATCAGAATGCAGTAATAACAGAACAATGCCTAGGCAAACACGTCTGCAATGTACGTCTGTGATGTTGGTGAACTACTCGACCTGCAGTAACCAGGCAATGCACGTCATTCTTCTCTTCACACGGCCCCTTGTATCGGTCACTATGCAGTAATCTTGGTAGACTGCACACGCGATATACCCACGTTTTGCATGCCACATGTTTGTTTTGTGTATCCGTCAGCAGGTAGTCACTGCGAAAGGGATGTAGCATACTGGTAAGCGCTGCTGACTTTGAACCGGGACAACATCCTGGCTTCTGCTCAAAGTCGTGTGATTCTGTACCACCTTGGAACTCACTTTCCAGTTTTAAAATTTGCTCTACAATGTGTGATTTTGGTCATATACTTAAAATTATTAAGTATATGTATATGTAAAAGTACATATGCTCGGGACTGGAGCAAAAGCTGTTATGTTGATTATACGGTGCTAGTGCTAAGCACCCGAAAATATTGGCTTATATTTACCAGTGTGCTCTTCCTATATGTAAAATACCACTACATAATATGAATACCTGGAATCTGGATTCAATCCTGGTGTTCTATAAACATACTGGAACGCTTTTATAAAATACATTTAGTCCCATGTACTTTAAGGCCTGTGTGGCATCCATAAAATCAATTGTACATTTTAAAATCCTTTTATGTGTGTGTCGTGTTTCTTATTTTTTGTACCTTTTAGCTGTAACCTACAGTTGCTTTTGCACGTTGTTTTTAAGTAACTGATCTGCATCTCACAGATGCTGCAGACACAAGATTAGGATCTTTACAACGAGGCTTCTTTACACTCAATTAGCTTGTCTTGGTTTCCTTTCGCAGCTGTAGGGAACATGCTAATGTTTCACACTACAGCAGACTTTCAGCCTACTTTTTTTCCTCCAAAACAAATGCTAATCCTGTAGGATTTATTTACACAGCTACACGAGCCAGCATAAAAACAATGTTATTGTTTTAAAAAACAAAGTTTGAATCGTATTGCAACAAAAAAGTGTATTTTTTCTTTGATAATACTGAGTCAGTTTTTGGGTAGCTGCAAACATAATGGGATAACACGGCCCCTTGTACCGGTCACTATGCAGTAATATTGGTAGACTGCACACGCGATATACCCACGTTTTGCATGCCACATGTTCGTTTTGTGTATCAGTCAGCATGCAGTCACTGCGAAAGGGATGTAGCATAGTGGTAAGCGCTGCTCACTTTGAACCGGGACAACATCCTGGCTTCTGCTCAAATTTGTGTGATTCTGTACCACCTTGGAACTCACGTTGCACTTTACATGTGAACTCTGCCAATCAGCATGCAGTAATAACAGAACAATGCCTAGGCACACACGTCTGCAACGTACGTCGAACTGCAGTTACCAGGCACTGCACGCCATTCTGCTCTTCACACGGCCCCACATCAGTACCAGCACAACCATATCACAGCAGCAATTCAGCACCAAGAAAGCACAACTTCAACATGAGTGATGCACTACATCAGCATTACAACATAGATTAAAGCAAAGGCCAAACCAAAACATCTGGTTAATCACTTATAAGGTCCCAAAGGCGAGACCTATTGGCTATGCCAATGCTTGTTTTACATTGCTCTGGAAACTGCACCTTAAGCAGCACGGACTTTGCAACATTTTCAAAGTGCAATTTAAAAGTGTTTCAGCTGAAGACTCCCAGTCAAAAAAAAAGCTTTGCTGTAGCAACTCACAAGAAGGAGCAAGCCCTCTTTCTCCTCTCCCATCAAGCCTTGCAGCGTCTCTGTAGAAACATGCTCCACATCTTGAAACGTCTCTTTCACCCACGTCATCGCCAAGTTCCTCATTTCTGTCCGGTTTGTCTCATCGAGGGGTCCAAACCTCCTCAGGAAGCTGTTCGCCATTTTAACCCCAGCTGAATGTCGTGTTCCTCGCAGATCGTAAACATTTATCTATCTATCACCTGCTAATGAACCACCTGACCTACTCTCTGTTTGCTTTCAGCACAACAGGCAGAGTTTGCAGTGCGTGACTTACTGATTACACGCAGCTGCCAAGTTTTCGGAATAAATGTGTGACATTTCCACTGTTTTGGTGTCTGTATGAGTTTCATTCCACCTCCAAATGTGTGACACTTAAGAGTGAAGCAATGAAGTCCACGTAGGGAGAAATATCAGCTTACCTCGAATTGAGACTTGAGAAGGTCTAAAAGGGCCTTGAAACTGCTAAAAAAAAACTGAAATGGAAGACAGGCCACTAACATACATGGCAGTTAAATCATTTACAGGAGAAAACTTTGTACGTATGGTCACAAGTCTGACTAAAGGATGCTGCAAAGCACAACGGGTGACAAACAGGTTGCATTTTATGTAGACAGCTCAGTGGGTGGCTGCTTTAGCTGCAGAGATCCTTGTGTTACCTGCAGGTAGGGTTGCCACCTTTCCCAAAGAAAAATACAGATCATCAGTTCTGGTTTTAACACTCTGCAAAGGCCTGATATGATTTTGAAGTAAAACTGTACATGAAGTTATACCTATGTATTCATTTTAGCATGGGCTTTTCTGTTTACTTTAATTATCAGTACGGGGTCATTAAGAAAGACGGTGAACACATTTTAAAGTGTTTTCTTCTTACATTCACTATTTAAAGTGTGTACTGATAAAGGGAAAAATACCAAATTTAGGTGGTTTATCTAATTTTTGTACTAGCAGGGACATTCGGATACTGGTCACGGCAAGATGTGGCAACCCTACCTGCAGGTAACAAATGATAACCCTTTTCATATAGATCAGTGAGTTACGAAACTGTATCAAAGAGATGCGTGCAAAGAAGTGGCGGCTGGTGACATTTCAAAGTGGTGCGGCGTAAAAGTTGTAGCTGAGTGTTATGTCGCGAAGCAAGCGAGTCTGAGCAAGATTGAGGGGGTTCTGTCCCCTGAGAAAATTTTGAAAAAAGCATGTGGCAAATTGTCTTATTACGGCTTCATTCTATAGACTACATTTGGCACAAGCTGACTGAATAAATCAAGGCTGGGGTATGGGGAGGCGTGGTTCATTACAAATCGGAAAGTGTTGTCAACTCACAGTGATACTTTTTACTAGATGTGTGGTAATATCGCAATCAAAAATAAGGGCCTCTGTTGCTAAAGAGAAAGCTAGAGTGTCGACAGGTTATCCAAGATAGGGGCATATGTAAGGTGGCAGTGAGCAGGACTGTTTCATGTTGCCCTCACAAATCCCAAAGGGATATCATGCCTCATCATAGGGCTGTTGCTCCTCGATGGGCCGGCACTGGGTAACTCTAAGGGTCACTTTGGCGGAGATCTTTTATTGGTATGCCGTATGGTGAGTGCAAGGTAGAGTCTAGGTGGGGTGTTCTTTCATGTGTGATAATGTGAGTTAAAAATGATCAGGGAGACCCCTAACTACTTTTAATAAGCGGACCGCCCTGTCAGATCAAAAACCTTTCTAGGAAGATGCAACCAGTAGGGTCATAACGTCCCTGGGTATTCTAGATGTGATTTGTCTCATTGGGGAACAACTGTAGTTGGTCAACATGTTTCACGCTGCTTGTAGTCAGGAGGATCCGTGGCTCTTCGTCAGGTCATGAATCGTTTAGTGTATCTTCCCACCCCACAAATATAACATAAGTTGCCCTTCCAGTGGTACCTACTCATTTGGAGTTGGTTTTCCAACCTCCAATGGGAGATAAAAGTGCTCCCTAGGGTCCGGCAGAGGTGCCGTGCTCAATCGTGCTAGAGGTTTCCAAGTGCGATCGCATAGTCGCACCTACCTTCATCCTCTGCTGGCCCCAGGGCTGGTTCTATGATTTGCGGCTCCCCGGGTCAAAAGGGAATGTCTGAGGCCCCTCTAATTTACTTAAGTGACACAGCTCGGGAAGCTGCTTTGTGCAGATTCCTCCTGGGCCGTAGCTCCTCCTCCCAGCCTCCTACCAGCACCTCTTTTACAGCTCCTATTGGGCTGAAGGTGTAAGAAATGCCTGTAATGGCATTAAAGTGATGGACAAAGGGCCTCCCGCAGTGTCTCTGAATGGTCTCCTTGCATTTGGAACAAGAGGAAGTGTCTCCCTCCCCTAGGCCTCCTGACACCATCCATGAGAGGCCTGGGGAAGGCCCCTCCCATGGACCCTAATTGCAAGGAGCCACCCATCTTTCAGTTGGATCGGCAGGGAAACAACAGAACACACCACCGATGCGGGGCCCCATGCTGGTAGGCTGAGTGCGAGGCCCTGGGCAGCTGCCCACACTGCCCATGCTTAGCGCCAGCCCTGGCTGGCAAAGAGTGTGGTAATATTGTACATGCTATGCTAACTGTAAACAGTATGACAAGAGCAGCAACTATTACTAATTCAAGCAGTAGTGCAGAGCAAGCTCTCGGGAGCCGCCCACCACTGTCCGTAGAGGCAACACAATGCAGAGGCAGCTGTGATTTTCTCTGTATGTATTGATCACATGCCTGCTTACAACACAGACTTCTGAACCCCTACATAACAACAGCGACAGATAAACAGAACACACATGCAGCCACCAGGGCAGCGCAGTAGAGAAGAGCTTGCAGGTTCGCTCAATAGAATGAATATCAATGAGTGGAGCAGTAATCTCACCTTATATGTTAATGCTAAGTAATTATTTTGTGGCAGGCGCTATATATAAGTGTCTGTGAATGAACATGACTGGTGTTTTTTTCATACAAGAAATGGAATAACAGAGCAAGAGGGAATCCAGGACTCAAAGTGTGAAAATCTCGGGAAGACTGACCCTGAGCTGTGAATGTCCTTTCTGTGGGTGACCGATGGCTCATGGGGTGATCATAACAAACACTGCTCTTGGTTTAGTGCCTCTATATGGTTACAACTTGTGAACGATTTGAAGTATTCATCTAATGTAGCGCGTTGTTTACATTCTCCATGGCACCCCCCCATAATCTCCTGAACTTCTATGCAGTTTTAAATTTATTCGCATAGAAATTCAAATGGGTTGACTATGAGTGACTATGTGTGGCCGTTGATAAATCTGTATTAAAGAGAATCCTTCTTCTGAACTGTTACACAGTGAGTTACTGCAGACTAGACACCAATAGGGTAATATTTGCCTTTGTTAGGTCTTGCCTAGGCAGCGCACATGCGCTGTCTCTCCGAGACATCCAGTAATCCGTATCAGTGGTGAAGCTCCGCCTATTGCCGCCTATTACCTTTTTATTGGTTTTGCTTGTCAGCTTAAATCTTTTGCTTTTGACCGGTTAATCTGTCCTTTAGTTCCTCCTTTATTTGTTTGGGAATGCCTATGCAGCACCGTCTAAGTACTGTAACCTGCCACTAATGTGCTGAAGTATTTGTCTTGGAACTATTTTTCATTTTAGGGAAACAGGGCCCTGGTACCACAAATCCCTTCCGTGCAGGTAAGGGGTTTTGGTGTCACCAGGAGAGGGGGGCCCCATTAGCGATCACACTGCACGGGAGTAGCGAGGCTGCTCCTTCGTGTTGGTGACCTGTGAGCTTTTAGTGTTGAATTTGTAATAAATAATGTTCCATGAATCTTATTAGGCGTCAGCTTTAGGGAGCACATTTTGTTTTAATCGTACCACTAGTGTGGTGAAGTATTTTGATTTGAGTATTTTTTTCGTTTTTGGTGTTGGTGTCTTTCTTAATTTGCTCAGGCATGGAAAAAAATTGGGGTGACCGGAGAGTTTTAATGTTTGCATTTGTGTTGCGATGATTTTAGCACTGATTAGTATTATGCCCCCACATGCTCTCCACAAACAGATTAAGGGAACCAGGCCCCCGGTATCGCAAATCAAGGCAGCTCCTTCGTGTTGGTGACTTATGAGCTTCTAGTGTTGATTTTGTAACAAATAATGTTCCGGGAATCTTAACAGGTGGCAGCTTTAGGGATTCGCGTTTGCTTTTGTGTCACTGAGCATACGAAAAAAACCTTACAATTCACAGCGCTCTACCCTTTGAAACAGAATGCGGTGTGCCAGCCAGAATGCTGTAATAAAAGTAAAGCAAACATGTGAACAGTTTCTGCGCTTCATGTTTTAATTTTTCTCTGCCAATCAGAATGCAGTAATAACAGAACAATGCCTAGGCAAACACGTCTGCAATGTACGTCTGTGATGTTGGTGAACTACTCGACCTGCAGTAACCAGGCAATGCGCGTCATTCTTCTCTTCACACGGCCCCTTGTATCGGTCACTATGCAGTAATCTTGGTAGACTGCACACGCGATATACCCACGTTTTGCATGCCACATGTTTGTTTTGTGTATCCGTCAGCATGTAGTCACTGCGAAAGGGATGTAGCATACTGGTAAGCGCTGCTGACTTTGAACCGGGACAACATCCTGGCTTCTGCTCAAAGTCGTGTGATTCTGTACCACCTTGGAACTCACGTTCCAGTTTTAAAATTTGCTCTACAATGTGTGATTTTGGTCATATACTTAAAATTTTTAAGTATATGTATATGTAAAAGTACATATGCTCGGGACTGGAGCAAAAGCTGTTATGTTGATTATACGGTGCTAGTGCTAAGCACCCGAAAATATTGGCTTATATTTACCAGTGTGCTCTTCCTATATGTAAAATACCACTACATAATATGAATACCTGGAATCTGGATTCAATCCTGGTGTTCTATAAACATACTGGAACGCTTTTATAAAATACATTTAGTCCCATGTACTTTAAGGCCTGTGTGGCATCCATAAAATCAATTGTACATTTTAAAATCCTTTTATGTGTGTGTCGTGTTTCTTATTTTTTGTACCTTTTAGCTGTAACCTACAGTTGCTTTTGCACGTTGTTTTTAAGTAACTGATCTGCATCTCACAGATGCTGCAGACACAAGATTAGGATCTTTACAACGAGGCTTCTTTACACTCAATTAGCTTGTCTTGGTTTCCTTTCGCAGCTGTAGGGAACATGCTAATGTTTCACACTACAGCAGACTTTCAGCCTACTTTTTTTCCTCCAAAACAAATGCTAATACTGTAGGATTTATTTACACAGCTACACGAGCCAGCATAAAAACAATGTTATTGTTTTAAAAAACAAAGTTTGAATCGTATTGCAACAAAAAAGTGTATTTTTTCTTTGATAATACTGAGTCAGTTTTTGGGTAGCTGCAAACATAATGGGATAACACGGCCCCTTGTACCGGTCACTATGCAGTAATATTGGTAGACTGCACACGCGATATACCCACGTTTTGCATGCCACATGTTCGTTTTGTGTATCAGTCAGCATGCAGTCACTGCGAAAGGGATGTAGCATAGTGGTAAGCGCTGCTCACTTTGAACCGGGACAACATCCTGGCTTCTGCTCAAAGTTGTGTGATTCTGTACCACCTTGGAACTCACGTTGCACTTTACATGTGAACTCTGCCAATCAGCATGCAGTAATAACAGAACAATGCCTAAGCACACACGTCTGCAACGTACGTCGAACTGCAGTTACCAGGCACTGCACGCCATTCTGCTCTTCACACGGCCCCACATCAGTACCAGCACAACCATATCACAGCAGCAATTCAGCACCAAGAAAGCACAACTTCAACATGAGTGATGCACTACATCAGCATTACAACATAGATTAAAGCAAAGGCCAAACCAAAACATCTGGTTAATCACTTATAAGGTCCCAAAGGCGAGACCTATTGGCTATGCCAATGCTTGTTTTACATTGCTCTGGAAACTGCACCTTAAGCAGCACGGACTTTGCAACATTTTCAAAGTGCAATTTAAAAGTGTGTCAGCTGAAGACTCCCAGTCAAAAAAAAGCTTTGCTGTAGCAACTCACAAGAAGGAGCAAGCCCTCTTTCTCCTCTCCCATCAAGCCTTGCAGCGTCTCTGTAGAAACATGCTCCACATCTTGAAACGTCTCTTTCACCCACGTCATCGCCAAGTTCCTCATTTCTGTCCGGTTTGTCTCATCGAGGGGTCCAAACCTCCTCAGGAAGCTGTTCGCCATTTTAACCCCAGCTGAATGTCGTGTTCCTCGCAGATCGTAAACATTTATCTATCTATCACCTGCTAATGAACCACCTGACCTACTCTCTGTTTGCTTTCAGCACAACAGGCAGAGTTTGCAGTGCGTGACTTACTGATTACACGCAGCTGCCAAGTTTTCGGAATAAATGTGTGACATTTCCACTGTTTTGGTATCTGTCTGAGTTTCATTCCACCTCCAAATGTGTGACACTTAAGAGTGAAGCAATGAAGTCCACGTAGGGAGAAATATCAGCTTACCTCGAATTGAGACTTGAGAAGGTCTAAAAGGGCCTTGAAACTGCTAAAAAAAAAACTGAAATGGAAGACAGGCCACTAACATACATGGCAGTTAAATCATTTACAGGAGAAAACTTTGTACGTATGGTCACAAGTCTGACTAAAGGATGCTGCAAAGCACAACGGGTGACAAACAGGTTGCATTGTATGTAGACAGCTCAGTGGGTGGCTGCTTTAGCTGCAGAGATCCTTGTGTTACCTGCAGGTAGGGTTGCCACCTTTCCCAAAGAAAAATACAGATCATCAGTTCTGGTTTTAACACTCTGCAAAGGCCTGATATGATTTTGAAGTAAAACTGTACATGAAGTTATACCTATGTATTCATTTTAGCATGGGCTTTTCTGTTTACTTTAATTATCAGTACGGGGTCATTAAGAAAGACGGTGAACACATTTTAAAGTGTTTTCTTCTTACATTCACTATTTAAAGTGTGTACTGATAAAGGGAAAAATACCAAATTTAGGTGGTTTATCTAATTTTTGTACTAGCAGGGACATTCGGATACTGGTCACGGCAAGATGTGGCAACCCTACCTGCAGGTAACAAATGATAACCCTTTTCATATAGATCAGTGAGTTACGAAACTGTATCAAAGAGCTGCGTGCAAAGAAGTGGCGGCTGGTGACATTTCAAAGTGGTGCGGCGTAAAAGTTGTAGCTGAGTGTTATGTCGCGAAGCGAGCGAGTCTGAGCAAGATTGAGGGGGTTCTGTCCCCTGAGAAAATTTTGAAAAAAGCATGTGGCAAATTGTCTTATTACGGCTTCATTCTATAGACTACATTTGGCACAAGCTGACTGAATAAATCAAGGCTGGGGTATGGGGAGGCGTGGTTCATTGCAAATCGGAAAGTGTTGTCAACTCACAGTGATACTTTTTACCAGATGTGTGGTAATATCGCAATCAAAAATAAGGGCCTCTGTTGCTAAAGAGAAAGCTAGAGTGTCGACAGGTTATCCAAGATAGGGGCATATGTAAGGTGGCAGTGAGAAGGACTGTTTCATGTTGCCCTCACAAATCCCAAAGGGATATCATGCCTCATCATAGGGCTGTTGCTCCTCGATGGGCCGGCACTGGGTAACTCTAAGGGTCACTTTGGCGGAGATCTTTTATTGGTATGCCGTATGGTGAGTGCAAGGTAGAGTCTAGGTGGGGTGTTCTTTCATGTGTGATAATGTGAGTTAAAAATGATCAGGGAGACCCCTAACTACTTTTAATAAGCGGACCGCCCTGTCAGATCAAAAACCTTTCTAGGAAGATGCAACCAGTAGGGTCATAACGTCCCTGGGTATTCTAGATGTGATTTGTCTCATTGGGGAACAACTGTAGTTGGTCAACATGTTTCACGCTGCTTGTAGTCAGGAGGATCCGTGGCTCTTCGTCAGGTCATGAATCGTTTAGTGTATCTTCCCACCCCACAAATATAACATAAGTTGCCCTTCCAGTGGTACCTACTCATTTGGAGTTGGTTTTCCAACCTCCAATGGGAGATAAAAGTGCTCCCTAGGGTCCGGCAGAGGTGCCGTGCTCAATCGTGCTAGAGGTTTCCAAGTGCGATCGCATAGTCGCACCTACCTTGATCCTCTGCTGGCCCCAGGGCTGGTTCTATGATTTGCGGCTCCCCGGGTCAAAAGGGAATGTCTGAGGCCCCTCTAATTTACTTAAGTGACACAGCTCGGGAAGCTGCTTTGTGCAGATTCCTCCTGGGCCGTAGCTCCTCCTCCCAGCCTCCTACCAGCACCTCTTTTACAGCTCCTATTGGGCTGAAGGTGTAAGAAATGCCTGTAATGGCATTAAAGTGATGGACAAAGGGCCTCCCGCAGTGTCTCTGAATGGTCTCCTTGCATTTGGAACAAGAGGAAGTGTCTCCCTCCCCTAGGCCTCCTGACACCATCCATGAGAGGCCTGGGGAAGGCCCCTCCCATGGACCCTAATTGCAAGGAGCCACCCATCTTTCAGTTGGATCGGCAGGGAAACAACAGAACACACCACCGATGCGGGGCCCCATGCTGGTAGGCTGAGTGCGAGGCCCTGGGCAGCTGCCCACACTGCCCATGCTTAGCGCCAGCCCTGGCTGGCAAAGAGTGTGGTAATATTGTACATGCTATGCTAACTGTAAACAGAGACGAGAAACTACAGCATTGTGCAAAGAGATTTCTCAGGAAGTAGCAGTCTGAAGGTAGTTAAAAATCAAAATGGCCTTGTTTTTGTAGCAGGTGAGACCCGCCCTCTGCTTTGAAGATGAATGCTCCCTGAAGCCCCCACTTCGCAGTTCCCTTTCATTGTTTATTGACAGGCAGGGCTTTCTTTTTCATGGCCTGAAGTGAGCCATCTAGGCTTTGGAAAATTGCTCGCTAGATGTCATCTAGGCTTCTGTTTGTGTGAGAGAGAAAAGTGCTGTACATTATTGGCGTGTTCACTGCAGCAAATTTAAAATGAGGCATGAACAGGGCAACTTGAGAGAGAGATGAGAGAAAGGGGTGCACAACAGAGACAGAGTGAACAAGAGAGGGGGCATTAGAGTGAGAGTTTGTGTGTGTGAAGGTAAGAAAACAAGGAAACAAGAGTGAGAAGTATAGAAAGGGGCAGGGGCTCTGTCCCTAGGAGTATTCAAGGCCCTGCCTTTTCTCTGCTGCAGAAGCCGCCGAGATTGCTAGAGATGTCCCTGAAACAGAAAACTAGAAACATGCAAAGAGCGTGCACTGCTCTCCTTCCCCTCCCTAAAAGCCATGAGTGTAAGAGTGAAGAAAGAAGTGTCACTTGGCTTCGGAACTGGAGACCCAGATTCAAGTCTCAGCATCAGCTCCACATGCTGTGATCCTGGGCAAATCACTTAACGTTCCTGTGTTTCAAAAATGAACGTGAACTTGTGTAATGTTACTGATGGTCATGTAAAGGGCAAGAATACCTTTAGGTCGGGCCTTTTTTCCGCTATAAAAAAAATAGCAAAAAAGAAGAAATAGTATCTCAGTTACAGCGCAAGCAGCAGGTGGACACTACTTAAAGTAAATTAATCTTTACTTGGTCCATGCGCCACAAGAAGTGACGCCGACTCAGTTATTTCATTTAATTTACTTACTGAGGATAGTTTAAACCGGCAAGTCCACCCAAGGCAACTGTGTCCTTGTGTGTTGATTGCTGAAGCCCGCAGGGCAGGCAGACATTAACTTCTCTTGCGTGCAATGCCATGTTCGGGAGTCGGAACTAGAGGCCTGCCTCTCTACTTGTATTTCCTGTGCCATTGCCAATCCCGACGCTGCTTCCTTGAGCTTTAAATATTATTAGAACATTGGAATGTTGGGAGCTCCATTGAAAACAATGGAGCGCTCCGGGCTTATAATGGCTGGTATAAGCCCGGAGCACCAACATTCCAATGTGTCTTTGTTCACAGCTCTGGCTGTGAACAAAGACTTCAGGGAGCCTGAGGGGATTTGAATCCCCTCCCGCTCCCTGAAGGCTTTGTTTTGTTAGAACATTCTGCCCTCTAGTGACACAATGTTCTAATAGCCTTATAGCCCTTCGTAGCAGGGCTATACCGGCTTTTAAAATCCCTCTGCTGTGTTAAAGTCCCTCGCCTTCGGCTCGGGCCTTTAACAGCCGGTATAGCCCACTACGGCGGGCTATAAGGCTATATTAGAACATTGGAATGTGGAGCACTCCATTGCAGACAATGGAGTGCTCCGTGCTTCTACGGGCCGGTAAAGTAGGGTGACCAACTGTCCGTAAATTTCACGGACCGTCCGTAAATTGGATCTCACGTTCGTTGTCCGTGATGATCCCTTATACAGACGCCTTTTGTTCGTAATTTTTGGCATTGCAGGAAACAGCACTGCTCACCTGCTTTAAGCCTCAACTTCCTGATGGGGCCGCGTTGCACTCATCCTCGGAGCACAAGAGCAGCCCCACCCTGCCCATTGTCATTCTGTATGTGGCTGATTGCCACATACAGAATGACAATGGGCCAGTCTGGGTTGTTAAGCATGTGCTTGGCCTCCTCCTGCCTCCATCTAGGGCAGAAAAATACAGTTCATCAAAATAAGTTTGTGATAGAAGTTAAAAAGAAGGGGCTAGAGTTCTTTCACAGTCTCTTCATTTTAGAACTGATGCATTTTCAATGTTATGTTCAACAGAGCCATGATTGCTGATTTTTTATTTTATGCCACTAACAACCATTGACAAAGCCAATAGCTCTGGCTTGTTGCAGGTGTAACGTTACTTGATGTGTTATATATCTGGATACAATGACAGAAGAGGCGCAATACCAATCGGGCGGCACACTATACTATTTACAGATTTTTAGTTTAGGTGTTTTAAGCCACGCCCTTTATTACATCGAACACACCCTTTGGAGATAACCTCCAGTTTTTTCATCCCACTTAAAGCCCTGGAAACAACACCATGTCACAGTTACCTCATGGCCTGGCACTGTGCATCATGCATGACTCATGATTTCCACTTTTTCAGATTGCCTATGTGCAGGGGCAAAGTGAACCCTACCCCCAACCCACCCCTTGCTTTAGGATATACAGCAGGGGTGAAATCCTTGTTGGGCCTCTTCTCTTTGCAACTCTGTAGACAAAGGCTCAGCTCATAATTAATATGAAAAGGTGGGCGAGTGAGAAAGTGAAGGGATGGCTGGATGGATTAGTAAAAGGGTGAATGAATGATTGCAAGGGTTAATGGATGGATAATGAGAGAAAGGATGGGTGAGTGAGTGGAAGGATGGATGAGAGAAAAGGTAAATAGATGAATGTATGGGTTGAAGGGTAGATGGATGGGTAAAAGGGTGGATGGATGAGTGAAAGGATGGATAAATGAGTCAAAAGGGTGGATGATGGGCAAGTGAATGGGTGGATGGATGAGTGAAATGATGGATAGATGAATGAATTGATAAGTGAAAGGGTGAATGGATGGACGGATGGGTGAAAGGGTGAAAAGGAGGGTAGATGGACAAAAGGATGGATAGATGAGTGAAGGGATGGATGAGTGATAGGGTAAATAGATGGATTAATGAGTAGATGAGTAGATGGATGGAAGGAAGGATGGCTAAGTGAAAGGGTCGATGGAGAGAGAAAGGTAGGATGGATGACTGAAAGGGTAAATGGGTGGAAGGATGAGTGACTGGGTGGATGGATGAGTAAGTGAAAGGATGTCTGGATGGGTGAAAGGGTAAATGGCTGGATGGATTAGTGAATGGATGGATGAGTGTACGGATGGATAGGGTGAAAGGATGAATGAATGGATGAGTAAAATCCCCTCTAGCTTCAAGAGCCCTTAGTCGCCGTCCTGAATTTGCACCAATGCCATTTGGTCACCCTACGGTAAAGGTCCACAGAGCAACATTCCAATGTTGTTTAAACAAAGGCCTCTTGGAGCCTGAGGGGATTTTAATCACCTGGGGCTCCAAGAGGCCTTTGTTTAATTTGTTAGAACATTCTGCCCTCTGGGGGAGACGCGCGAGCGCGCGATCCAAGATGGCCGCCGCGTGAAAGTCTACGCGCGTTTTCGGCCCGTTTTTGCCGATTTTAACGCCGATTCCAGTCAGTAAACTGCCCTGGAGGAGGTCGCTGTGATTATACAGCTCTTACCTGCACTGTGGAGCAAATTCAAGCTTTTCTACATGGCGGAAGTGGGTTTTCTCGCTGCCTGGTTCCTGCTCCCTGCACAGCTTTCAGGTACAGCCAGGCTTTCAGTCAAGGGGGCGGAGCAAGCTTCTAGGAAAGGGCCTGGCTTGGGCCTAACCACTCCCCCAGCCCATTTTAGCTGCTGCACCAGTCATTCCTTGGTGTTTTCCACAGCTCTTATTTCCTCCTTCGTCATTTTGTGTCTGCATTTATATTTTTGACTCTTTTTACCTTAAAATGGAGAATAAGAGTTCTGTTAATAAAAGGAAGCAGCAAATTTCACCTCCTCCTGCTAAATCAAAGGTAGTGGAGTCTTCTGAACCTTCGCTGTCTTTAATATTGGAGGAAATTCAGGCACTTCGAGTCAATACAGATACCATTGCCTCTGAAGTAAAAAATGTGCGTAAAGATATGGCCAGCCTTTCAATGAAAATATCAGATAATTCCATCAAAATAAACGATAATAAGGTCAAACTTGACTCATTTACCCCACTGGTGGCAAAAATTTCTCCTATGTGCTCAACATTATTGGATTTGGAGAATCGTAACAGACAATATAATCTACGCATATTTAATCTTCCTGAAAATGTTGAGGGGGATAACTGTAGATTATATTTGGAGAATTTATTACCTGGTCTTCTACAAATTAAATTCTCCGAAAAGTTTGAAATTGATAAAGCCCACAGGACTCCCTCACACAGGAATCCTCAACATACAAAACCGCGACAAATGATTTTCAAAGTTCTTCGACACCACCATTTGGTTTTAATCAGAAAAGCAGCTAGAGAAATCCCTTCTTTGATGGTTAATGGGAATAAAATATTTATTCATCAAGACTATGCCAAAGAAACTGTTTCAATTCGCAAAGAATTCACGGCTCTTCGCCCGCAACTTCGCAGTTTAGGCTATAAATATGGTCTTTTTGATCCATCGACGATGCGCATTTGGAAGGATAATTTTTCGAAATCTTTTCAACGTCCAGAAGATTTGAAGCATTTTTTGGATCAGCAGTCTCTGCACTCTATGGATACCAATGACTCTGCTACTTGATTTTTGCCAGTTATGTTTTTTCTTCTGACACAGTTATGAAGTTTCTCTTTATTGGGCTCCAGCGGTTTCGGTCATGCTTGTACAGCGTGTGTGCGTTTCACATTTCACATTTATGTCTTCTGTTTGTCGTTTTTTCTATGTTTTTTCATTTTTTCCTTTCCTTCTTCTGTCTATGGAGCTACCTGTTTCTCATTTTCTTGATCCTCTTTTATCCTTCACTTCTTGTATTCCTTTCTCTTTTCTTCTGTTATGGCTAATATCCATGATATTAAAGTAATTTCATTAAATGTTAAAGGATTGTGCCATCCAGTTAAGCGTGCAAAAATTTTAGATTACCTTGGTTGTTGCAAAGCTGATGTTTGTTTTATACAAGAGACTCATATAGATGATAACATTTTAGATTATATGCAGAAAAAATGGGTTGATGTTATTGTCTCTTCTCCTGCCAATGGTAAAAAAAATGGTGTAGCTATTCTCTTTGCAAAAAAATTACACTGTCAAATTTTGAGTAAATCATCTGATAAGGATGGTAGATATATACTCGTTAAAATTAAAGTTCATGACTCAGTTCTATATTTATTAAATGTTTATGGTCCTACCGCAGATGATCATATTTTTTGGTCTAATCTTACAACAGAGGTTCTAAAGATTGGTAATGTTCCTTTAATTGTCGGAGGTGATTTTAATGTTATCTTTGACCCCTTGTTAGATAGATCATCTCTTACCAAGTTTCGCCCTTCTAAGGTATATTTTGCTTTCAAATCATTTATTCAAACCACTAAATTAGTTGACATTTGGAGGTTACATTTTCCTACAGAAAAATGTTACACATTCTTTTCAAACCCTCATAATTCCCATTCTAGAATTGATTGTTTATTGGTTTCCAGGCACCTAATTGGTTCAATAACTGCTCCTCATATTGGTAACATTGATATTTCAGACCATGCGATGATTTCTTTGGTTTTGAACTTGGAGTCAACTTTTACTAAACAATCTAGATGGCGAATGAACACCGGTGTAATTTTGAATGAGTATAACAAGCCCAAGCTTTTAGCTGCTATTCAAGAATATTTTATACTTAATCCTGAAGGGTCTACTTCTATGATAAATAGATGGGATGCTTTCAAAGCTTATATTAGGGGCGTCACCATATCTATTATGGCCCATGAAAATAAAACCTTTCATGCTACTGTGAAAAACCTACAAAAACAAATTGCGAAATTTGAACGACTTTTTATTACATCCAACAATCCTCAATATAAATTTAAACTACAAAAATTGCGCTATGAATTTAACTCAATCCTCAGTAAAAGGGCAGGTATTCAAATTTCTAATGCTAAAGCTAGATTTAGTTTTAATGCCAATAGATCCGGTAAACTATTAGCTAATTATTTGCGCATAAAAAAAGATAAAACTCAAATCAACTCAATTCTTGGTCCTCATGGTAATATTGCTCTATCTCACAATGAAATTGTTAATGAATTTATGAATTTCTACTCGGCATTATATAATAAACCAGATTTTCTGGAGGTTTCCTTATTGGACTCCTTTTTAAAATCATGTAAATTACCCAAGATTTCACAATCTAATCAAACTAGACTTGATGCTCCTATTACCAAAGATGAAATCCTATCAGCTATAAAATCTCTTAAAAAGAACAAATCTCCGGGTCCTGATGGGATCCCTGCGGAATTCTACAAAGAATTTCAGTTACACCTTTTACCATATTTGCATCAACTTTTTACGTTTTTTGGTTCCACTGGAAATACTTCTGGTTCTTTTACAGAAGCTTTAATTATAGTACTTCCAAAACCAGATAAAGATCCCACCAGAGTGTCTAATTATCGTCCCATATCTTTAATTAACCAAGACTGTAAATTATATGCTAAAATTCTTGCTACTAGATTGGGCCCCATTTTAGATTCTATTATACACCCTGACCAATCTGGTTTTATGAAGAATAGATACTCTGCTAATAACACGAGAACTTTGCTACATATAATTGAACAAAGTCCCACGTTATCGATGCCATCTGGAATTTTAGCCTTAGATGCTGAAAAAGCATTCGATAAACTTCATTGGCAGTTTTTATTCCATACGTTGTCCTCATTTAATTTTGGAGATACCTTTATTCGTATGATTTCAGCTTTATATTCTGCCCCTACTGCTCGTCTATTTATTAATGGCCAAATTTCAATTCAATCTTCACTTTTTAGAGGTACAAGACAAGGTTGTCCTCTTTCTCCCCTCTTATTTTTAATTGGCATTGAACCTTTTCTTAACCTAATCAGAAATTGTGACCGTATCAAAGGAATCACTATTAAGGATGTTACTGTTAAAACCCTTGCCTATGCGGATGATGTGCTCTTATTTGTTAGTGACCCTATATCTTCTTTTCCCTCATTAATGGATATTATTACAAGGTATTCTGCAGTTTCTGGATACACTTTAAATACTAATAAAACTGAATTTTTCCCCTTAAATGTTTATTGCACTCCTGATATGCTCCCCATGCAGGAAATTATTTGGCAAAAGAATAAGATAAAATATCTTGGAATTTTATTTTCCTCTTCCATAAAATCGACAATCAATCTAAATTGTGATTTCATCCTAAACTATATTAAAGACAAAACGTCTAAATGGTCAGCATTACATCTTTCATGGTGGGGTAGGATGGATTCTCTTAAAATGACTATAGCTCCTAAAATATTCTATACCCTTGCCATGGTTCCTACTCAATTTCCATTAAAGTTTTATAAAGATGTTGATAAACTTTTGTCAAAGTTTTTATGGAACAACAAACCTCCTCGTATTGCGTATAAAACATTAAAAGTTCCTAAACGTAATGCTGGATTTGGTATCCCGGACTTTTTTCTTTATCATAAAGCTTTTATCTTAAAACAAAGTTCATTATGGTTTAATTGCTCCTTTTTAAATAATTCTCCTACGTGGCTTCGTATTGAGAAATCAATTACGAATCCATTTCCTTTACCTTCTTTGGTGTCCATGCATAATAATGCCCCATTTATTCAAAAGTCAGTTATTATTAAATCCACTAAAATGTTATTTATTGATCTTGACTTAATTTTTCTTGTTCCCATGAATAACACTGTTGAATTATCTTTATGGTATAGTAATGTTATTAAATTGAATAGGAATGTTAATTTCTGGTTTTCATGGATTAAGGCTGGCATTTTTTATCTTAAAGATGTCTATTCTAATAATACGTTTATTTCTTTTGAAACGTTGCAAACAAGTTTTGGTTTATTTGAATCTGATCTTATTAAGTATCAATATTTGTGCAATTCAATTTTAGACTCTTTTCCTACTGCCATCCCCTCTACTGTTACAGTTGACTTAGCAATTTATATTCAAACAGTTTCAAAATCATCTCATGAGGTGTCTATTTTATATAAAAAATTATCTGATACTCTAGGTAGCAATATAGAGAGGATTTCCACGTTTTGGAATAATGAACTTTCACTTTCCTTGTCCACTGACACATGGAAAGATATTTGGCTTAATAGTATATCTGGGTGGTTGCCTGTTTCAATCTACCAAACTAATTCTTATATCCTGTATAATCGTATATGGACTCCATCACGTTTGTTCCAAGCTAAACTTCTCCCCTCTCCTGATTGTTGGCATTGTAAATCACACCCTGGCTCATTACAACACATGTTTTTTGATTGTCCTTTGGTTTTTAAATTTTGGTCTGAAGTCTGGGATATCATTAAGAAGATTTTTAAATTTCAACTTGATCTTTCCTATCAGTTAATAATCTGTAAATCTGCCATTCTTCCACAAAACATACATGATTTAGAGAGTAAACTTTTTGATTTTCTTATTTCAGCTGCTTTAAAATCCATTACTTTTTGTTGGAAAGATGTCTCTGTATTATCTGTTCATGCTTGGTGGTCATGGGTTATTCTTTCCAGAAGAGGTGCTCAATTATCTATGAAGGGGATCACTCATAATTCTTTTTCTTATCAATCTTTTTGGTTACCTGTTGATGAATATTTATCCATTTAATGCTGTATGAATAATTTTAATTCAAATTTGTACTTAATTTGATCAGTTTTATAATGGCATATAGTAGCTCTGTTTGCATTTTCTACGTCAATTGGTATATTTGTACCTTCCCTTCCCCTCCCTCTATTCTCCCTTTTGGTATTTTTTGATTATGTATTTTCTCATTACCTAAGATAATTTTTTCTATGATTTTGCTTACGATATATAATGTTATTTAGGTATTATTGCTTAATCATAATATTTTATGTGCTGTCTATCTTTTTAGTTGTATTTGAACAAAATTCAATAAAATATTTTGAACACAGAACATTCTGCCCTCTAGTAGCAGAATGTTCTAATAACCTTAGAGCCATCTGTAGCTGCGCTATACCGGCTATTAAAGTCAGGATCCCTTGTTAAAGGCCCTTGCCTTCGGCTCCGGCTTTTAACGCTAGAGCGGGCCTTTAATAGTCGGTATAGCCCACTATAAGGCTTTAGTAGGCAGCGTTCGGATTGGCTTGGTCAAGAGAACCAAGCACTCTTTAGGTGACTGGGGGATGTGGTTGGATTATTCCAGCTCCTAACAATGTGCAGATAGGAAATACCTCAAATGCGCATGTCAGGCTGGACACAGGAAGGTACCGTCCAATCCGACATGGGCACTTGAAGACTAGATAGCCATCTGTCAATCAATTAAGCCCCACCCCGTCCTCATGCAGAAAGGCACCAAATCTGAATTAAAAGCAAAGCAAAGCAACAAAAGGTAATTTAACTTTTATTTAATATGGGGCAAAAAATACAAGGAGGCTAAGCACCAACGCTCCAATAGAGGCACCTGCTGCAAAGTGCAAGTTTAAGTGTAGAACCTTACTTTTTCATTATTGTAAGGTTGCTTAAAGGGATTCTTTTGGCAGTAACAAATTATTAGTAAGTGCTATATAAATGGTTATTCGAGTCATTGCTGATATATACCGATATAAATCTGACCCTCTTGCAGTGCATGCATATCTCTGACTTACAGAGCTTGGAAACTCAAACACCTGCCCCCAAATGGCAGTTTATACAAACACTTGTGAAAGTCACAAGCTGAGTTTGTTTCCTGGCATCAGGTGTTCAGCTATAGCTAGGATAATACTGATCCAGCAGTAATTACCTGGTAATTTCCCTATTCAAAACCTCATTACCTATTGTTTACCGCTGTAAAGGGTGAAATGATGGACCTTTTGATGACCATGTTTCACCAAACAGCAGACTTTACATAAATATGAAAATTAAATGCAAACAATATTTAAGGCAATAATGAGAGTGGCGAGTTATTTTAAAGGGTTTTATTTTTAAGTCAAAAGTTAAGGTTCTCTGGCTTTTTATTCATTAGTCAAATATCAATCAGGTTACAGAATTGAAAAATAGGAAAAATAGCATTAATACTGAACATATTACAGTCTACATATAAGCATCACATATAGGAAGGGAAATGTGGCGCAAATTGTCAGTCAAAACTCTTAAAGAGTTTCTAAGAAAAAGAGTACGTTTTACAAGGTTAATCAATAATTAATAATGGCAAAAATCTCCCATAAAGAGAAATAAATGCATAGGACAAATACATCTTTCCAAAAGCAGTTAGTTAAAGCATGAAATGTAAAGTTTAGCACCTAAAATCTAAATCTGTTCTGATCCTTTCAACTCTTTCTCTCTGCCTCGCTGTGATAGCCTGTGTCTCTGTCTCGGGCTGCAAAATAGCCCCCGCAGATGCAGCCCCTCCTTCCTTCTCCTCCCCGTCTCTGTGTCCAGCACAGAAACTGGGCCTGGCCCTCAGAATAAATGAGCAAAAAGAGGCACTCCTCCCACTTGTAAGCCATATTTCAAGGAAAAGTTCACGTACTCGGTCCTCATAGCTGATCCAATCAGAATTTCTAGACACATCATCTCCCCATGGGCTGAGTGGATACGTCATTAATCAGGCGTGTTCCTGTTCAAATTTTAGTCTTGTGATTATGAAAACAAAAAAATTTGTGCTCTTCACTCCACGTTTAAACAGGTTACAAAAATATGCAACATAGGGAAGGTCGAAGAGATGGAAACAGGAGGGCTTGATTTATTAACAAAACCCTTTCATTGAAATTTGGTAGGGAGGAGGAGCACATTCCATTCTAATGTTCAAGGGCAAAAACTGCAGTAAGCTGAGTCCTCTAAAGCAAACTGAAATCACATGGTTTTCTACACTGTGAAACACAATTCAGCACATTTCTACTCTTGCAAAAATACATGATGCCATTTTGAAAGTACAAATACATTCTCTAAATTAATGTGCATTCTATAGTGAGATTACATATTGATTAATCACATATAAACATGGCTGTTCAACTAATTGAGCATGTTTTCACATGAAAGCACCTCCAAACTGAAGCATTCTCATCAGGCCTTATGCTTTCATCTTGCTTGCGCCACAATCTGCGTGCCATTTTAGAAATCATGTCTGCAGCTTTTTGTCATGTAATAATGCATACATTTTATAGGTGAAATCTAAGCTCCATCAATACTTTAAAAAAAATGAGGGCTGATGGCCATTTATGTGAGGCATTTGTGCTGTGCCCAGCTGAAACTAAAAGTAACAGACTTCCTTTTTCTGGTAAGTGAATCAGGGAATTTCAGTAGAAGACCAACTTAAATTACACATTTAGTATTTATGTGAGACTAGCATGGCTGCAGTAAACACCATGACTCTACCAATTAGCCAGCCCACACCATGATTGCTAAACATACCTGAGCTCAGCCCTTCCACTATCCCCAGCTCCTGAGGCAGCAGCAAAGTTTTCATGGAGCCTATTTCCGATTCCTGCCTGTTTCTGGTAAAACCCTGTCTTCCATACCTGAGCCAGACCTATCTCCAGCACACCACCATCTTTTACTGCCAGGTGTTTAGGGCTGTCGGCCAAGGGTCATGATGTAGCAGATGAGAAGGAAGCCGGGCTTAAGCAAGGGCAAAGCAAGCAAGGACCAGTCTGATGGCAAGCTTTCCACATGTCGTGCCACTTGCCTGGGCCAGTGTGGCAGAAGCACACAGTGAAGGGAAAAATAGTTTTGTCATGCCTTGTGGAAATGATCCTTTTTAGAGGCCCACCGGTGCAGGGGTTCACCCTTATCTGTCCACTGGTTCTTAAACCAACAAAGTAGAGATTGGCACGATAGCTGTAATATCACAGAAATACGTTTATTAACCTCTCATGAGTGGGACACGTCAATAAAGTACCCTCAAGCCACTGTAGGAGGTAGTCCATAGAATACAGAGGTCATGGGCCTTATATACCCAGTTTACAGCTGAGTAAGCATGGAGACTCAAGGAGGAGGTACAGACATATACAGGAATGATTATTGACTAACACGGCATATAGAAATTGCTTGGTCAAATACGTGGGAGGGGAAATATTACTGCTTATGTCAGTTGGAATAGCCTGACAGTTACAGTCTAAGACAGGTGCATTCAAGCAGCCACAGGGCTTTCTGAGCATGCGCAATGCTCTGGCTCAGTACTGAAAGATTTAACTATAGTTGATGACTCAAGCAGAATAGAAAAGCAGGCAACAGTGAGGACGGAAGAAGCACACGGCTAGCATGTGGCTAACTAAAATGGATGCCACAAACAAAATGGCTTCAGCTTATGCTAACGGCAATTTCTGCGATTTCCACAGCCTGCTGCCCACTTGGACCAGTAACCTGCAGCGGGCTGTCCTGAAAACTACAGAAGGTGCTGTATCCAAGTGAGGCTGAATCTGGCGCTTGCTATTTATTTTTCATTTAGTCGATCTGCCCACCGGATGATCTAGTAGCCTGTCTGATGTCACACGTATGTCCCAGAGAGTGCCTTCTGTGCAGGCAAGAAAGAGCACACTTTGTTTGCCCAGTGCCAGGAATATCAACAGACAGAAACAAATAAATGGTATCCTAAACTGTAACTAAGACTGTGTCACCATAGCAATAAGTCCCATTAGAGTTGAGCCCTCAAACCCCTAGAAACCACCAACCACATTCCATAAACCCAGGGACACATAGCAGACTGGGCCTATGGACACACTGCCTGGAGACTCAGACTCAGCCATTTTAATAAACCCTGGCGTCAGTGTGCTGCTACCTGTAGGGGAAATGATAACTTAATTTCCTAGCATGAACCACATTTTTTATTTGAAATAGTTTATTTTAATTTAAAACTTTCTCCTGTGGGGTTTCATTTTAACTTGTTCCCTCCTTTATTTTGTATTGGAAGGTGTTGTTCTACCAGGAGTTGGTCAGGCGTGGTGCTAGACTTACTACTGTTTTTTTGATTTTTTAGTAGTAACTTACAATGATAAGTTTGCCTCCAGTCTTTTTTCATGAGGTAGAGACATGTCAGTTATACTTTCTGAATAACTTTACACTCTGATTTTGTGAGTAGCCAAAAGTAGTAAACGTATTCAAAAGTGTTAGAGTAAATTACACATGTAAATTTACTCACAAGTGTAAGTTGCCTTTGTGAAGTGCTCTAGGTGGAGATAATGGAGAAGGTGTCTGGACTTAGCCCATGGATATCCTTCATGGTGATCATCTCAAAGCCCAAACATCCAGGCAGATTATACATGTATATTAACATGGGGCTCCAGAACCGAGCCATTGGCTGGGAGAGATATTACGCCCTTCATGGACGAGATCATAGCAGATATAAAGAGAGCTCAAATGGTTCTCCGAAATAGACCGTAATGCAGGTTATCACCAGCTAGTACTGTTTCGCACACATCGTTACTTCCCCAGATTCTCAATTCACATGGGCCTCCGGATACATAACAGGCAGAATTTTGGAATCTGATCTGCTACTGAAGAGTTCCAAAATGCCTTACACGAAACACTGTCAGGACAGGGGAGCATGTTGACCATAAGCAATGGCATCCTGATATACTCCAAAACAATTGAAGACCATGATCACCACCTGAGGGCAATGCTAGAGACGTTTGACCAAGGCTTCATACTACAGTGGGAGAAAAGATCAAGTGGAATTCTTTGTTATATATGTTCTCAAAAGAGGGAATGAGAATTGATTCCCAAAAGTCAGAGGACATCATAAATGTACCAGAAGCCACTGAAGTTAGAAGCTTCTTAGGCATGGGCAGTTATTTTAGCCACTTCGACCCAAACCTACCCATACTGACCAAATTCCTCTGATCCCTCACAAAATCCAGGGCCTAGGCCAGACGCTGACCACATTCATCGCCGTAACTGCGCTTACCCCGTTAACGCTCCGGAAGCGAAGGATCAAGGCTTCAATCTCGGGCGCGGCCATAGGGCTCTGGAGAGTTCCTAGTAGCATCTCTGCTGGTGTTTGAGGTATGGGGGGGGTACACTTTTAAGAACGTGGACCGGGAAGCCAAGAGGAGGATGCTGATAGCAGTGGATTGAAAATACCGGTAATAAGCCAAGCTAAGAAACAAGACGACGGCAGGAGGCGAAGGTAAGGATGCACATGCGCGGGAAGCCGGGCTGGGTTGGATCTTGTCCTTGGCCTGAGATCTTCGTTTGTCCGTCAGCCGAGCCTGCGCTGCTTCTTATATCTAAGCTCAGTCGCTGGATGCGCTTCCAGAAGGAGCAGAAACTCAATCATATGTCTGACTCTAAATAACTAAGAGTTAACGCAGTAGTAGTTCTTGATTTTGCAAAAACTGAACAATAGGGGCTTAAAAATGAAAAAAGAATGGAGGAAAGAAGGTGACTGTTGCAGTATGCACGCATTTAAGCACAAACCCCCAAATGTCAACTCTGTTACTGTTACTCAATCTACCCCGGTTCAGAAGTTGCGCCAAACGAGCATCCTAGAGAAAACACTGGGTAATGCACGTACATTACGAACCTCACAACAGAGGATTGACTTAAAGGTGCAACAGATGTTGGAGGCTGATAGATTAGAGACCCCCGATGTCCACGAGGCCCAGGCGGAGAGCGAAAAGTGAGTGGAGAATGAAGATACTTTGAAGGCTGTGGGACTGCAAATGTCTAACCCCTCAAAACTCTGGAAACAACAGAAAATATGGAAAATAATATCGAATTGGGAGACCTCCAAAAGTCATCTACTGCTGAGCCCTTTTCAACTCCCATCTGTAGCAAACCATACCCTCTCTTTTAAAAATCGCATATTGCTGTGACAGCTACAACCACAAGCAGCCAGTTAATAAATTCAACAATATCCCAGGAGACTTAATGATTACAATAGCCCATAGGGTACCTTTCCAAAGCCCCACAATACAAAATACCTTCGTACTATTTTTTATAATTTATTTTTAATTAACTTTATTTTAGGGTTTAAACAACACATATAACAGGTGTACAACAATTGTAAGCATTCCTTAAGAGCTTAGGGCCAGATATACGACCTGTGAAAATAGTGACTCGCTATTTGCAACAAATTGCGACTCGCAAATAGCGAGTCGCTATTCGCTACCTACTAACACCACAGACAACATGATTGCGAGTCGGTATTGACTCGCAACGCTATTTGGCCCACTCGCAATTTGCGAATCGCTATTGTCTCGCAAATAGCGAGTCCCGTGAAAAGAGCTATTTTGCATCCGCTATTTGCGAGTGTGCATGAAACAGGCCAATAAAACACTCGCAAATAGCGATTAAAAAAAAATAAAAAGGGATGCACTTCCTGTTTGAGGTGAAGGACCCCAAAACAGGAAGCGGTGCCCAGGATACTCCAGAACAAAAATCAAGCACATGTGCAGGTGCAGCAGCACTGTTACAGACTGCTGATTGAGAACCAGAGAAATCATGAGCAGCAAGGAGAGCAATAAGGGAGGCAAGGAGAGGCTGAGAAAGCTGAAGTGTTCAGAGAAAGAGCTGGATATCATCACAGAGGAATGCTGTAACCACCGCCATGAACTATTCAGCACTGCCTCACACCGTCTGGCTGAGACTGAGAAGGGGAAGATCTGGCGCAGTATGCAGCAAAGGATAAATGCGCTAGGAGTTGCACACCTCTTCATAGACAATATAAAAAAGCGCTAGTATAATCTTCGCTCCAGGACAAAGGAGAGGGTGGCAGCACGACTCGAAGAGGCGAAAAGACCTGGGGGGGGACTATTCACTTCAGCAGAGCCATCACCAGCTGAAGCAATGGTGGAAGCTACCCTGCAGAGGGCAGCTGTAGCAGTCTTTGGGAGCCTTGATACATCCCAGCCATCCATAAATCCTGGTAAGTGAAAACTGTGCATGTGTGAATACCCACAAACGCCTGTACTGTGCATGCATACTAATCAACCACAAGCAAACATCCATGTACAAACAACAAACAACACAAGTGTTGCATCATGGGAGATGAAGTCTGTAACAAATTCAGTGTAGTGAGGGAATGACTTGAGCTGATAAACACTGCAACACCCCTGAAACAGTGAAACACATATTTTATTATTTTCTATTATCTTTTTTGTCAAATAGACACACCATTGGAAGCAGACGACACTGATGAGGACACACCGGGTAGCCACGAGCCAGAGCAGATGGAGGAAGGGCATGACATTGGGGAAACAAGTGGGCAAAGGTCATCTGATGTCCCATTTACTGTGGCTGCAACCACTACTGAGTTAACACCCACTGTCACCTCAGCTGCACAGCAGGACACAACACTGCAAGGCCCTCTGTCCACCCGTGTGCATCTCTCACGGCAACACAACAGTCCCTGCGTCGGACCCAAGGTTTGTCCTCCACTGGGTCAATCAGTCAGGCCATGTCTGCTTCACTAGACCGCGAAATGCTGCAAATACAGCGCCTGCAAAACAAAATCCAAAGACAACGGAATGTCAGGATGTCCCAGGGGTTCCGCATGATCATCAACAAACTGGCAGAGAATCAGGCCAGGATTGAATCTAAACTGGGTTCCCTCACCAACACTCTGGCAGACTTAGCAAAAGAGTAGTCTGCAGAAAGAGCAAATCAGAGGCACATTGAGCAGAGCAGGGGACAGAAACTTGATCATTTGAACAGGGCAATCAATAGGCTGGCGCATGCTACAAACAAACATAGCCAGCACACACTTGGCCTGCAGGTGGAGATGGGCCGCTATAGTGGGGACGTAGCACGTGGCCTAGAAAAAATTACAGCAGCAGTGGAAACACTGCAGACCAATCAGATCATGGGGGATGTTGGCATTGGTGGCACTGACAGCGAAGTGCCAAGCCATAGTAGCATTTCAGCCACAGAGACACCAATGATGCGCAGAAGCAGCAGCCGGCACCTTGGGTTGGGTAGTGGCAGCTCTGGCCAGGCTACAAGCAGGGGCAGGAAATGAACTTTTTGGGCTCACAAAAAAAACTTCCTATGACTTAATTTTCATTATTTGTGGTGACGTAACCCCAACGTATTTATTTAAAGGCTTATTCCTACAGTTACTGATGAACAGCTTGTCCTAGTTTGATAACGGATGCCTCAAAATTAAAGCTCCCATTGCTAGTCACAATTTTTTCTGTCTTTTGTACAGCTGAGTGTCTAACTGATGTGTACTTACCTTTCAGAAATGTTTGTTGGCAATCTGGTCTCTGCGCTTTCTCCCCTCTGCTGCAGCGCTACCATCCCTTTGATGTATGGCAGGTGGTCCCGGGTCCTCATCCTCAGAATCTGTGTCAGACACATCCATGGGCATTCCACCGCTGCAGGCCATGTTGTGTAGCATGGCACATGTTGCCACAATTTTACAGACTGTCTCTGGTGCATACTGCAGAGCTCCACCACTCTTATGTAGACATCTGCAGTGCGATTTCAATATTCCAAAAGTACGCTCAATCACTGTCCTTGTGAGTCTGTGTGCAGTGTTGCACCGCCTTTCATGTATGTTGTTGGGAGATAGATACGGTGTGAGGATCCACGGATGCAGGGCATACACACTGTCACCTGTTATGAGATATATGATGTTGATGTTAAATGCTTACAGACATACAAGTGAATAAAAATTCGTCTGGCGACTGCTAAAAACTTTACATAGGAGGTATCCACCATCAACGTCACCTCTTTCTAACCTTTGCTATAGACCACTGTGCCTGAAAATAAATGCATCATGGGTGCTTCCAGGGTATTTGGCTACAATGTCTGTGATTATGTTTTTAGCGTCACACACTACTTGGATATTGAGGGAATGTGTGCTTTATCTGTTACAAAAAATTTATTCAATGTGGGATGGGGGACTTATGGGCACATGGGTCCCATCTATGCACCCTATGGCCTGTGGGAACCTTGCTATTCTGTAGAAATCCAGTTTTGTTTGGTCTAATTTCTCATTATCTCTGGGCATGTATATGTGTTGATGTTTGTGGTATAGCATGGCGTCTAGGAAATTATGGAAAAAACACAAAAGCGCAATCTGAGACACACCACCAGCCACTGCAATGATATCCTGGTACCTACCAGTGGCCAAGAGGTGGAGGGAGCACAAGACTTGTACATGTGTGGGAATTGCATTGCTGTGCATCGTTCTGCTCTCAAGTTGTGGCTTCAAGTTGTCAATGAGCTCTAGTATGACCCTGCAACTTAGCCTGTACTGCTCATAAATCTCCTCTTCTGTCTTATCCAACAATGTCAGCCTTATTCTGAATATCCTCTCCTGTCTTCTCCTCTGTAATGCGGCCAATATCTGCCTCCTCCTCGCTAACCCGTAAAGGGCAGCCATTGTGGAAAGGTTTGCGATGCATTCTGGGTCTGTTTTTATAGATTGTTCATGATTGCCACCTGTTTCTACTTAGTGGTAAATTGCATGCGCAATAATACGTTTTTGCGCCTTGTGGCAATTTGCGACTAATCTGTACATGCAATTTTGCATGTCGCAATTGCGACTCGCAATTTTGGTAACGCAAATAGCATGCACTTTTTTTGCGAGTCAGGATTCAAATTATTTTGGGCAATTGCGAATGCCTTTTGTACATTGAATACGGGCATTTTTGCATGCGCAAAACATTTTGCAACCGATTTTGCGTATGCAAAATGGTCGTACAACTGCCCCATAATCATTAGTATAGCGGATATAGTACATAGCCCTGGCAATTTGCATGATGTGGGAAATCTCGTGAGCATCCAGGGAGCCGCACATGATACCTAGTCTGTATTTCCTTCTGAATCTCTGTAACTGTCCATTCCTGTTTGACTCTGAGCACTCATTTGTGACCCCTCATCCAGAAAATTGTGACAAAGTTCCCTCCATAATTTTAAATCCTCGTCTAAATTTGTCATGTTTTTGGCACACTTTCATATGAACCTCCTCAGCAAGCATCCATTCACATACATCTTTAAGCCATGCTGCGATCTCGGGGGCGTGCATCCCCATCCACACTATCGCTATTCTAAGCCACACTAGCACAATTATTAACTGTAGGAGCTTGTATGCTATCTCGCTTTGTCCTTTAGGTTTCCGTATCAGTCCCAACAAGCGGTGGGATGGTGTCAGTCTCACTCGTGATCCAATAATTCTCCTTACCCTCTCTACCACCTCAGTCCAAAAGAGCCTAACCCCGGGGCCACTCCCAAGCCAGGTGCAAGAAGCTGGCCCCATCTCTGTGGCACCTTGGGCAGGAGTCGGGCAATCCGGTACTTTGCAGTGGAACTTCTCTGGGATCATGTAGGTGCAGTGCATATAGTTATAGTGGACAAGTCTGAAGCGGGTGTTGCATGAAACTCTATGGCTTAGCGTGCCCACTGTCCTCCATTCTATATCCTCCAGGAGCTCCTCCAAGTCTGCGCTACATGCTGCAAACGCCCTTGGAGAGGGACCATCTGCGTCAGCTTTCATGGCATTATACAATAGGTAAATAAGACTTCTCCTAGCTCCACATGTAAGCAACACATCCAACATTTGGGAAGGCTCTGGGATAGAAGGGTATGTGGGCTGTAGCTCCTTGAATAAATTGGACAAGCCGGCATATTGCAAATATTGTCACCTCCCCAGCCCAAAGTCCCCACACGCCAGTTCATCGGTGGAGAAGCTCTAGCCCAGGTATAGGTCTGCCAGTACGCTACACCCCCCTCCTGCAAAGGCTGGTAGGACATATTGGACATCATTGTCCAAAACAGGGAAAGAGCCCACACCGACAGTTCTCTGTGGAACAGGTGCACTTCGACATCCGCTCCATGAAGCCCTGCCAGGTGCACGCAGTTGTGCCTTGCCATCAATAAAACGAATTTCATGGCGATGCAGCGCGCGCAACGAAATTCGTTTTATTGATTTAAGTGTCTACTTACCTGCATTCATCCGTATTCTGGTGTTTACTACACCCACTCTGCCCCTGCCCCTCCCCCTCCCCCGCCCCACGTTCCGCCGGGCAGCACTCCCACCAGGAGCCGCTACTGGTCGTTGGGGAGGCCGCCCACAGCCTCAGCTCTCGTCCTCGTTGTAGTAGGACCTTTGGGCGGTGGCCAATCCCTCGTCGCGGTCCCCGCTTAACCTCGTGTGATTGGAAGTAGGGCTGCAGGCCTCCCTGGTTGTCGTGGTACCCGATGAGTGATGGTCTCTTATTCAGGGGGCTCACTTTGGCATGGACTCCCGCCGCCGGAGCGTGTTTTCCAGGACCTTTGTCGTATAGGGACGGGACTCGAGCCAATCTCCGCCAAACCCCGGCACCCGAGCAGTCACCAGGCAGTCAGCAGGCCCCCGAAATCAGGTGCCCTCTGGCCCCTGGTACAGGGCCCGATCGAGCCTTCGGTTTCTCACTCCACTCCGGGGGGGGGGCAAGCAGTCTATGCGAGTCGAGGAGAGAGCCAGTTGGTCTGCTAAGTTTCTAATGCCTTCTGGGCTGTTTTGCAGATCCGGACAGCAGACTGCAGAATTATGCAGGATTACTTGGCGGGCCGGCCGGGAGCTGTGAAGCTCATGGCCTGTCGGCCATGTTGCTTGGCCACGCCTCACCCTCGTACTATTTTAGTGAATTTCGCTGACTTCTGAGTAAGAAGTAAATATTGTCCAAGGCCATTGAAAGAAAAACTTTGACGATGCAAGAAGTTCCCCAATTTAAAATCTTTTCGGATATGAGTGCATTAGCTGCAAGGAGGTGGAGAGAATTTGTGCGGATGAGTAATTCTTTTAAAGCAAAGGGGGCACAAGCAACAATTGTTCAACGATCCAAACTAAAGGTTCTTGTAAACGGTAAATCCCACATAGTAGAAGATGTAATGAAAGCACAGGAGCTATTACAGACGATACACAGCTCGCTATAAAACATACAAATGATAAATGATAATTGTTAGGCAATAATTATGAGTTGATATTTCATAGAAGTTACTGCGTTAAGGATGTTGTAGCTCTAATGTGACTAAATGTGTTATCCGGGATGGGAGACCAAGGACCAGAGGACCTTGGGTCCCTCCGGTAGTGGTAAGCGCACAATATTGGGTGCAGGGCCATGGCAATCAAGGTACCAAGTGGGGGTAGGTAGGAGGTGTGGGTTATCCCCCCACAGGTGCCACAGGGGGTATATGGGGGAGATAAGGGTGGGATGGGATGGGTCAGGCCACGGAGTGAATGCAGGGGAGAAAAATGGGATAGTTCATCCATAAGTCTGCACAAGCAAACCATGGGGTCTATTAGGATTTTTGGACCACCCTGGTAGCGGGAAAACACCGCCCGCTAGGACCACGGCATAACCGCCGGTCCAATTACTATGCTCCGCAGTCGAATTCCGACCGCGGCGGTACGATCACTGCACTTAACATTGCAGCGGTTGCTGCTGCCAGCAGCACCGCCGCGATGTCCAAAAAAGCATGTCGAGCATATTCCTGCACTGCGTGGCAGGCACTGCACAGTGCCTGCCACTTGGCACAGGGACATGTGCAACCACACACCCCCAACACATTGGGGGCCCACAAGGCGAGTAATATTCTTCTCAATTTTCATTCTAAGATGTATGGGGGACGAAATAAGGCTGGTAAGTCTCTTGCTAATTATCTAAAAATTAAAAAACAAAAATCTAAAATAACAACTATTACTGATTCACACGGAAATCCTCAACATTCCGACGACAAAATTCTCGATTGTTTTGTCCAGTATTACTCCACGCTTTATACACCTGAATCCGTTCCCTCACCTTCTCAAATTGAGTCCTTCTTTCAATCTCTCCCTAAGTCCTCGGATAGTCTTGTGGACCTCTCATTACTTGACGCCCCTCTCTCTGAACTTAGTGCTATTACTCTTCTTCCCAAAGACAAAACCCCGGGCCCTGATGGCTTCACGGTTCGGTTTTATCTCCACTTTAAAGATATTTTGTTACAACATTTATTTTATTGATTAACTCATTTGTTGTTCTAGGGAAGTCCCAAGGTTCTTTTACTCAGGCTATGCTATGCTTAATCCCTAAAAAAGATAAAGATCCCTCCCTCTGCAAAAATTATCGACCCATTTCTTTAATCAACACAGACTGTAAAATTTACGCTAAAGTTTTGGCATCTCGTATTAATAAGGTTATCCCAGATCTCACCAACATTTATCAATCTGGCTTTGTTAAAGGCAGATCCATTACTGACAACTCGAGAACCTTTCTTAATATTATTCATTTGGCCTCAAAGATGGACTCCCCTATCGCTGCTATTACCTTAGATGCCGAAAAGGCATTCGACAGAGTTTGTTGGGACTTCATGTTTGGTGCTTTGCGGTGGCATGGATTTAGTCCCCCCTTCATCCATCTTGTTAAACTGTTATACTCTGCTCCCTCCACTTCTATTTGGGTTAATGGTTCTCAATCCTCTTATTTTTCTTTGCATAGAGGCACAAGACAAGGCTGCCCTCTCTCCCCTCTTCTTTTTATTCTTGCGTTAGAACCCTTTTTGGAAAAAATTCGTCGTTCATCATCCTATACTGGCTTCGTATTTTGAAACATTAATATCAAGTTCACGGCATATGCTGATGATATTCTGCTTTATATTTCTAACCCGTCCACTTCTTTGCCCACGCTCTTTTCTCTACTACAAGAGTATTCTCTTGTTTCCGGGTACAAACTTAATATTGATAAATCTGAGGTTCTGCCACTTAACAAATTTTGCCTTCCTCATATGTTTCAGGGCTCAGGCTTTGAATGGAACTCAGGGAATATTAAATGTCTGGGTATCCTATATGCTAGCTCTATTAGAGAGACTGTTAAGCTCAATCAACAAGATATAGTTAAAAAGCTCTCTTCCCTTATAGAGCGTTGGTCCCCCCTTTTCCTATCCTGGTGGGGAAGGCTCGCCACTATTAAAATGATGCTTCTTCCGATTGTTAATTTTTATCTCTGAATGCTTCCAATCTCCCTTCCTCTTCATTTCTTCAAAACTATAAACCGTATTTTCACTACATTTTTATGGAATAAACGTAAGGCGAGGATTTCTCTTTCCCGTCTTCAACAACCTAAAGATCTAGGTGGTGTTAACTTTCCCAACATTGTTCAATTTCACTCGGCTTTTACACTAAAACAGATCTGGCCTTTCCTTTCTGATCTGTTTGATCCCCCTTTGACAGCCTGGAGCGCTATAGAGCTTGCGCAGCTTTCTCCTTTCACATTTGCTACGGCTTCCCGACTGTCTCACCCTCCACAACGCCTCCTTACTCCTATCTTTAGACACTCTAAGGCACTTGCTCTTTCTGTCTTTCGCTCTTCCCTCTCGCCGTTGAAGTTTCATTCCTCAATCCCAATTTGGTATAATAAATCCATTAAGATTAATCACAGAGCTCTTTTTTGGAAAGAATGGATAGATAAAGGTATTATCACCTTCGACTCCTTATTTAGCAATAATTCCTTGCGCGATTTCTCTGATATACGTACCTCTTTCCATCTTTCCAATGCCCACTCCTCCCATTATCCCTTGCTCAAAAATTCTTTAGATCTCTTTATCTCTCAGGGCGCCTCACTCTCCAACACTGACCCAACCACTTTCCCGCTACCGGACTTCTCTATTCCCCTTAAAGCTGCTGCTATTTACAAGCTACTTTCCTGTTCCCCTGTAGAGAGAACAAAGTCCAAACTTGAACTGTCCTGGGAAACGGATCTAGCCCAAGAGTTTCACCTTCAAGTTTGGAATTCCTTATGGTCAAAGCTACATACTGCTTCACGTTCTGCTAGCACCACACAGACCTTGTATTTTTTTTATAATAAACTTTTTTTCACTCCCTCTGATCTTTATAGGTTCAAATTAATTGACTCTAAGAAATGTTGGTCTTGCCCCTCTGACAATAGTGACCTTTTTCATATGTTTTTCCACTGCCCGTTAGCTACCAATCACACATTTGAGATCGTCCATATCTTTTTGGGTGGTATGGCTCCTATGTGGGATGTTTCTATTAATGTACGTAAGTTTATAGATTTGTATATAGCCATTTCTTTACAGATAATTACGTCCAACTGGAAAGATACCTCGAAGATCTCATATAATGCATGGTGGAATTTATTGTGTCACCACCATCGGCTGGATCGTGCTTTCGCCACCACTGTTCCCCTTCTGATCAAAAAGGATTTGTTATGGTTGCCACTAACTAATTTTCTCTCTCAACATGTCCCTTAATCTGCTGTTTTTATTTCTCATTGTTCATGTTCTACATATAGTTCTATCTTATGTATTTGTTCATTTGCTAGCTTACGGTACTTATTTGATGCTTATCTTGTACATTGGTTGCATTTCCCCCTCCCTTCCCCCCCTTCTCCTCTTCTCTGCCCTCCCTACCCATTAATCAAAACCTTAAAATGCTTTTTCCCTAAGTATATGCCCTACCTTTTCACTGGTATCTTTTCAGAGTATAATTGATTCTCCTCTATATACTATTCCGCTGTATTGCCTTTGTCTTCTTTTTTTATATTTTCTGTACTGATGTTTTACTTTGATTATGCTATTTAATAAAGCTTTATAAACTAAAAAGAGAGGACTTCTACAAGGCTTCATATGGAGGTTCTTCTAATGATAGAGATCAGGGTGCATATAATATCCCTACTTCCACGGATAGAGTATTCTCACAGTTACACGCACATACACTCATCATACACTAGGGCCCATTTCACTAACATACGCTCAAATACTCTACCAGCAATAAACCTGTGGAAAGAAAACTCCTAAACACCCTGCATCTATATCGAGGTCGATAAGACCTGGTTATTGTGACTGCCCTTAAACATAATCTCAACAATCTATACAACAATAATCAAAATATAGTACTCAATAATTGACAAGAAATAATAACCAACACCATATTCAAAATTATATTGCTTTATCTAAAATTAGTCAAAGAAAATCAATCAGAATAAATCATTTTTCTCATAGTTACCTATTCTAGCTAAATGTCAGAACGGGTCAGGACAAGTCTCTCGGTAAAGTCTCTCAAGACGAAGTCCTCTCAGCAACGATCCTCACCAACGCAGATTCGGAACGCAGCAAAAGGCAAATGGCAAGTGGCAAAAAACCCTCTCTAGGCTAACAATTCTTATAGTGAATTAAACAAAGGAAAGATACATAAAAAGTTCATTACGTCCGTTGAACCGCTGAGCAGAGCGAGAAGGAAAGGATGTAGCATCGCTACATTTGAAAATCTCCGCTCAGGAAAAATCACAAAATAAACAAGACGGAACAGGAACCAAGAAACACAACTGTATCTTGTAGTTTCCACTTTTCCTCGGCAATGAGATCATAGTTCAGAGTCTTTCATTAAAGCTCCTTTGTTTCCCAAAGCTGCCAAGGACGTTTCATTTCATTTGGAGATCACCCAAAACTGCTGCTGTCCTCACGGAAGGTTTTAACCAGGCAAGCAAGGACTGTGGTCAGCTGACTTCAGGACCATATTCAGCAAGGCTCTCTCTCATCACGATTTCTCACTCGAGGCCAGGCTCTACATGTCGGCTATCTTTATTTAGGCCACAATAGGCCACAATAGACCATCTTAATTAAAAGAGACAAAAACAACATTACCACAGCATAGTGATTAAACAGTGTTAACCCCACTAATACCCTTATGTGTATATGTAATTATCTAGCTCTTGCAACATAAAAAAGCATTAATTCGAAAAGCGTTTTGTGCTCAAAAATAAACAGCACATAGCAACTTTAAACATGTAAACACGCACGTTATTTTTAAACAGCACACTTATGCGTACCCACGTGTAATTCTCTCTTGTTAAAACAAACGGATTGATTAATATAAACACTTACACAAAACAAATAATTAATAATTAATAAATTAATATAACAAATAGACATGCCAGAGCTTCAAAACCCAGTTAATTTTCAAACTGAAAACTCTGCTCTAGCAATCCCCCCTTTGGTGATTTTATCACCAAATAAACCCACAAAAAAAAAATTAGTGAAAATTTAGTCCCATTTTAGGAGAAATCGGAAATGTCTTTTTCTCCTTACACAACACTACACACCAGTCACTCTTTCATCATCCCTCTTTGTTTCCAAGTAAACACTCTCCCTCAATTCTTCTAATTCAATTTCTTGTGGTTCTTTCTTCAACCTTTTGTTTTTCTTCTCTTTATTTAATTTCTTTTTCCCTCCCCTGTTTTTACAACACACACACACTAATCTCAGTATCAATAAAGCAACAATTATACAAGTTAAAGGAAACAATATTCTACCTATTATAGTACTACCTATTTTTGCAATAAAATCCTTAACAGCTATCATCTTATTAGCTATTTTAGTCCATAAACTCTCAGCTTCAAGTGGTACTAATTCTTCATGCAAATCAGTAATATTTTTGATATAGACCTTCAGGTCTTTACTTTCGTCTGGAATGTAAGTGCAACAATGTTGAACTTTCAGCATTCCACAAACTCCACCCTCCTTGGCCAATAGAATATCAAGGGCAAGTCGATTTTGCATAGACATGGCACGTACGGCACTTAATTCCGTATTCCCCAAAAGAAACCCTCCAGCGGTATTTGTCGATAAGCGATCAACCACTGTTGACAGTTTCCGAATTCCATAAGCATTCAAAGAAATTCCCACTGCTGGAATCAAAACCCCAAAAATATCACCCACTATTTCAGACCAGGTTTCTCTCTTGAAACGCATTAGTAAATTAATATGTTCTACATCTCTTATTTTATCTATATGAAAAATCTTTGGAAAAACCAGGCCCACATAACACGTGCCATACCAATGGTCAGGCAACTTGTAATAAGCCTTGTTCCCACAAACATAGTACACTCCTGGAAAAATTGTATCTTCTCCACCTCTGAAACCCCAACCTGTTGCAATGAAGTATGTATCATGGCACTCACTAGTCCCAACAAAATATGTATCATATTGGGATTTCCTCCTTGTAATGCACAGCTTACCTTTCTGTGGTGCATCTAGAGCTAAAGTTGGACTAGCTCCATTTCTCAATTCTTTTCCCATCTCAATGTCCCAAATTGTCTCACTCACTTTATATTTCCCTGCTTTCTCATGCATGTTCAATCTCCTTTCCTCTACCATATCCAGGAAAGCTTTCTCCTCTCCTTTCAGACTGCAAGCTAAATTATTCTTAAAAATGTAATCTAATGTTAATCCTTTTTCTTCAATAAAAATTTCACCAAAAGTGTTAGCCTCTTTAGCTGGATTCAGCTCTTTGTTCATTGGCAAATGCCCCAAAATACTATCTCTGTTAGACATCTTATAATCTATTCTCCCTAACAAATAGAAAACACTACTTAATATATTACATGAAATACCATATGTAGCTGGCAAATGATGATAAGTAACACCCTCTGAAACGGATGCAGGTAATTGCATACATACGTAGCAATCCCTAACTTCCATTGTTTTCACATATTCGTATAACAACTTTGAAAAAACATTACTAGAAAAATTATTAATTGACCTATCTTTGTGTATGTAAGTATTACTAATTCTAGTTGGAACTACTTTTTGCGAATTTTTCTCTATATCTGTCATATTCTCTGTATGCATCTCAAATGTAACTTTAAAAGTAACTAATAAAACTAAAACACCCCATAGAAGCATTAATAATCCAGTACAGCAGCAGCACATTCTACACCACCTTTTTAAGAAGGCACATCTATTTTGATTATCCTCTATGTTAGCCATTTTACTACTTTGACCTTATCTTTTGACTTAGCCTCTACTACTCCACTACTGAAATTGAAACTTTAAAAATTCTTCAACAATTCTTTTAGGATTTTTCTCTTCAGTTTCTTCAAATGATTCTTTCTGTTCACTTAATCCAAGTGAATCCTTCTTTTATTCAATTTGGATACTTGTCATTCTTCACTTCAATTTCTTCAACATCAAATTGTATTAAATCTCCAACATCAAAATCCTCAGTATTTGACTCTTCTCCAATGTCAGTCAAGATTACTTTCAGGATTTCACCAGTATCTTCCTCAACCACTTCTCGTACGGTCTCCTCTGGATTTCCTTGACCTTCTGCCTCTTCACCTTCAGACAATGTCATGTACATCCATTCCGGCGACCTATACTTCTGGTTAGGTTTTCTTATTCTTTTGATCTTTTCTTGTTCTTTTGATTCTTCTCCTTTTATTGAATTTTGACTCGATTTTTCATTTACTTGTTCAGCTTTCGATGTATTTGCTCTTATTACTCTATATCTCAGCCTCTTAACTCTGTTGTTAGGCCAACGATCTCCTTTTATCACCTTTTTCGGCCTTATTTCTTTATTATTTCTTTCTCCAATCCAAGTTCTCTTTCTCAGAACTCGACCCTCTGTTTGTTCATTCTCACTCTCATCCAATTCTGTTTCAAGTGCCTTCTGTTTTCGTTTTCTAGCAGTTTTCTTTTTCTCCACAGTTTCTTTCACCACTGTTTGAGACTTCCCTACTTCTGTCCCTCCTCGGGTCTCCGACACGCAATCTTCTTGCTGTCTACTTGTCCCTTCACCTAGCTTGTCAAGAATGTTCCCTACACCTCCTCGGGGGTCTTCCGCAATCTGTCCCTCTCTATCTTCTTCTGACCCTACTTCTTCAGGTATAATCTGAAGTGGTTCTTCAATCTCCTTCTCTTCTAATTCAGGAGTAGTCTCTGTGGAATTGCTCTTTTCTTTTCTTTTTCCTTCACTGCTTTTTGAAACTTCAGGCTCTCTTACAGAATCTGATCTCCTTTCTGAGTCTCTCAATGGTTCTCTTGAAGCCTTTTCTGCTTCTTTTCTCACTGGTTCTGTATCTTCATCATCACTGGAATCTGACTCTTCAAAGTACTCTTTACCAGTCCCCTCTTTTGGGTTTGGAACTCTCAGAGTATGACTTGCATGTACCCAGTTTTTCACTCCAGCACACTTTACTGCAGTTGTTGTAGTCAGAATAACTTGTCTCGGCCTTCCCCACCTTGGAACCAAGCAATTTCTTCTTCTGTGCACCTTAATCCTCACCCAGTCTCCTGGACTCAGATCATGGGCTTGCTTCTTCTCAAGTGTGGTAGCTTCTTCTCCAACCTGGTGAAACACAGAATGAACTGCGTCAGCCAGGCCTTTACAGTAATCCAAAATCATGTCATCAGTTATTGTCATCAACTTATTGACAGGTACAAATGCATGGCGCATTGCACGTCCCATGATTATTTCGTGCGGACTCAAACCAGTAGTTCTATCTGGAGTAGATCTAATAGTCATCAGCACTAGAGGCAAAACATCTGGCCATTTCATGCCAGTAGCTAAGCACATTTTACCAATTCTGTTCTTCATTGTGCCATTAATCTGCTCAACCACACCAGAAGCCTCTGGTCGGTATGCACAATGTAGCTTCTGCTGTATGCTTAATGCTTCACAAATCAAACTCATGAGTTCATTATAGAAGTGTCCACCTCTATCAGACTCAATCGTTACTGGAAACCCGTACCTAGGAATCAACTCCCTTAACAGTAACTTTGCCACTGTTATTCCATCATTTCTCCTAGTCGGATAGGCTTCCACCCATCTTGAAAACAAACAAACTACCACTAGAACATACCTCAGTCTGTTCACTTGGGGCATTTCAATGAAATCAATCTGCATTCTTGTAAAAGGACCTCCTTCTCTGCCTATTGTTCCCAGACTCACCACTGTCTTTTTCCCAGTGTTAAATTGTTGACAAATCAAACACCTTTGATAGATGCTCTCTGCAATTGTCCTGAATTTTGCATAGTACCAGGTTTGCTTGAACGACCTGATCATCGCATCCCTCCCCAAATGTCCCTGGCCATGATACATTCTTGCCATTGACGACAAAATGGAGTTCGGCATTACTGGTCTGCCATCCCTATAGACCCAAACATGGTCTGTTTCTCTTGGAGCACATCCTGCCTTAATCCAATCTTTTTTCTCTTCCTCTCCTGCCTCATCCTGCAACTGCTTCACTTCATCCCATGTCTCTAAGACATTAGTAAACATCACAGAGCAAAAAGACATTTCACCCTCTCGTTCCCGATTAATAGACTGGTTGTATTTCGCACAGTATTGAGCAATGTCATTAGCATAACGGTTTCCAACCGTTACAAAATCTTCTCCTTGTCCATGGGCAGCACACTTTACAACTGCTAACTCCTTAGGCAGCTGTATCGCCTCAAGTAATTTACCAATCACTTCAGCATTCTTTATTGGAGTTCCACTCGATGTCAAGAAACCTCTTTGTAGCCAAAGTTGGCCAAAATCATGCACAACTCCAAATCCATACTGACTATCAGTCATCACAGTTATCCTCAAATCTTTCCCAATTTCGCAAGCTTTTGTCAATGCCACCAATTCAGCAACTTGCGCAGATTTCACTCCTTTCAATGGTGATGCTTCCATGACCTCTGAAACTTTACACACCGCATATGCTGCACATAGCATACCATCATCATTTCTCAGACATGATCCATCCACGAACAACACATGATCACTCTCATGTAAGGGAAGATCCCTTATGTCTGGTCTTGGTTTTGTACAGTAATCAAGCACATCCAAACAATCATGATCATCTTCTGTTTTCACACCCACATTTTCAATATCCGGCAAGAGTGTCGCTGGATTCACATTTACACATCTCTCAAGAGTCACATTCGATGCTCCCAGAATCACTTTCTCATATTTAGTCAGCCGACTATGTGACATATACTGGGTTCTGCTTCTTGTCAAAAGAATCGCCACATTGTGAGGTACGAATACCCTTACAGGATATCCCATTATGATTCCCTCACTTTGTTCCAGACTCCTGCATGTTGCAGCCACAGATTTCAGACAACCTGGTAAACCCACAGCTACAGGGTCCAGTGTCGATGAGAAGTACGCAATAGGCCTTCTCAGTAATCCATGCTTCTGAATTAACACTGAAAGTGCACATCCATTTCTCTCACTGCAGTACAATTCAAACTCCTTCTCATAGTCAGGCATACCCAAAGCTGGAGCCTCACACATTCTATTTTTGAGCTCTTCAAATGCTGCCATTTGTTCTCCATCTAGTTCCAATGGGTCTGTCATCTCACTTTTTGTCAGTTTAATCAGTGGCTTTGCTATCAGGGAAAAATTCATTATCCACTGACGACAATAACCCACCATCCCCAGGAACATTCTCACTTCCCTCTGAGTCTTTGGGGGTTTCATTTCTCTGATGATTCTGATCCTGTCATCAGTCACTTTTCTCAGACCTTTTTCAATATTATGTCCAAGATAATGCACCTCTTTCTTACAAAATTGCAATTTGGCTGGAGATACCTTTAACCCTCCATCTGCCAGATGATTCAGTAAAGCTATGGTATCTACTTCACAAGCTTCACGCGTCTTTGATGCCACAAGTAGGTCATCAATATACTGCACTAGTGCTGAGTTTTCGGGCATGATCAAACTCTCCAACGATTTTTTTAATAACTGATTGAATATCGAAGGACTCTCTGTATACCCCTGTGGGATACGACACCATGCTAAAATACGCTGGCCAAAATCGGCTGGCTGTCATGATGCAATGGAATTGAAAAGAACGCATGACATAAATCAATCACTGTATACCACTCAGCATCATGTGGAATCTGATACAGGATCACTGATGGATTTGGCACGATAGGACAACATGCCACCACAATTTGATTAACTTTTCTCAAATCCTGTACGATCCTAAATTTCCCATTAGGCTTCTTTAGCCCCATTATCGGTGAATTACACGGACTACTCAGTAGTTCTCTCAGGACTCCCTGCTGAATCATTTTCTCAATTATAAGAGTTATCCCTTCAATTATTTCTGGTGTCATTTTGTACTGAGGAATGTTAGGATATGTAATTCCCTCTTTCACTGCAATTTTCACTGGATCTATATTATTCATCAATCCCACATCCTCTCCAGTAAAATCCCAAACTGTCCTTTTCACTGTGTCCCTCAGCTCTTGAGGCAAATCCTCTGGATCAAACACAGCAAATGCACCAATTAACTCACTTTCTCTATTCTCTAGAGTCACTAGGTACAAAACATCCTCAACTGGTGTTTCAAAAGCTATTCCATCCGGTGTACAGAAAATTGTGCAGTTCATCTTGCACAACAAGTCCCTACCTAACAGATTCACTGGACTCGTGTCACAGACGATAAATCTGTGCATGTCTGAAAATTTCCCTATCTGTACTCTTACTGGTTCAGTAAGACGTGTCCTGATTTGTGTATTGGCTACACCAACTACTTGGATTGCTTCATCTGAGAGAGGAAGATTTCTAACATCTGTTGACCTGACAGTTGATCTCGTCGCACCTGTGTCTACCAAAAAAGTAACACTCTCTTCATTTATTTTCCCATCTACAAATGGTCCTGCCTGGTCTATTTCTAGAGTTGCACCAAGTATGCACTCTTCCTCCTCTCTTCGGCACCGTCAATAATCACCCTCAGATTCACTCCCTTCACTCTTTAACAAGTACTGTTGTACCTGATTAGAACGCCTTGGTTTGTTTACCTGTTCATCATTGTAGAATCCTGAATCCTGATTATACTTTTGTGACCCTCTATTCTGCGGCAAGGGCGGTTTTGGCTCTTGACTCTGCTGTCTCACAACTTTCTGTTGTTGCTGCTGTTGATTATTTCCTTCACTCTGCACCTGTTGATTCAAGGGTTTATTCTCATTACTCGCTAATGGTGGATTGGTACATTCTGATCTCCAATGCCCCAATTGGCCACAGTTGTGACAAGGAAACTTCTTCTTTGCTTCCTCGAGATTCCCTTTTCCTTTCCCTGCATATCTAGGTCTATTCCCTGCATTATTTCCTGGATTATTTGTCTGTTCCATTAACTGTGCTTCCTGTCTTTCCGCAACTTTCACTTGTGCCCACATTGCTTTCTCTTTCAGCTTTCTTTGTTTTGCTTCAATTTCATAACTGAAGTATTTCGCATGTCTCAGAATCTCATCTATTTTCTTACTCTGCCAATCCACTGTGTGCTCACGAATTCTCTCACCAATTTCAGGTCTTAGGCCATATACAAATCTGTATACAAAATGACTCAAATCTTTGTCACCCAGGTGTTCATCTCCACTGAATTGTTTAAATGCCAGTATCAGCCTCTCGTAAAAAGCATGAACTGATTCTTTTGCTTCTTGTTGTGTTCTATCTATTTTTACCCAGTCTGTCTCTTTTGCAGGTACTTTACTCTTCAGGTATACCATCACCTGGTCATACTTTCTCATTACCTCTGGATCTGGTGCCCCTGTCCTTGGATCTCTTGGATATTCCTCAGTAGGCCAACTCACAACTATTTTACACTCAGTCCACAAGTCTGCTGGAACAATTATATCAAACAGACTATTCAGGTCAATCCACAGCACTTTTGACAATTTCACAAACCTATCTACCTGCCTATACCACTCGACGGGCTTTTCTCTCAATCGAGGGAAATCATTCGTAAATGATAAAATATCCTGTCTGGTCCATGGAACATGTACATATCCTCCTCCAGGTATTTCTCTCATAGGATAATTATCCACTGGTTTTTCTTTTTCTCTCACTGGAAATGCTGAATAAGTTGTTCTATCTTCAGATTCCTCTCTTTTCTTATACCACCTATCTTTCCATTTTTCTACATCTCCCCATCTTCGCAATAATGCGACCATTTCTTTAATCTGTCCTGTTCTACCAGTTGCATTCAAATTTTCAATATCCTTTTCTGTAAAATCCATCCTGTAGGTTTTTTGCAAAGCCTTCACTTTATCAATGTCAACTCCCTGCTCATTCGCTATTGCTCTTAACCTGTCATGTGTATTTCTCGCTCTCCAGGTAATATTCTTGCACATGAACATCAGCTCACCATCATGATGACTCTTCAGAATTTCTGTTGGAACTGTCCCTGTAACAAGCTCTTCTAATTCTACACGTAACCTAGCCACATCAATTGCTTGTGAATCTTTATCCTTTTTCTGAAGAACTTTCATCCAATCATTCAAATCTTCAGCTGTTATTTCAGTAGTTTTCCTCACTGGAACCACTCTCTTCTGCGGTTCTAAAATTGGCATCCCTGAACAACTAGCTTCACTAGCATCCAGTATTTCACTACATATGTCATGTCTGGATTGTCTCAGGTCACTTCTTTCTGCTCTTTTTCCTGAATCTCCTGAAGGACCAACTGAACTTATCAAATTATTCCCAACATATGGAATCACCAGTCCATTTTCACCCGTCCTCTGCTTGTCAAATACAGGCATAACTGGACCTATGGTTACAGGCACCGTAACAGCTTCCAGATTCTTCGTTAACTCCCTAATCTTTTCAGTCAGCTCTGTTGTAGTTCTGGCTAGTTGTCTGGCATTTTCGTCACCATTTCGATTCCCTCTCTCCCTGAAAGAGTTACTACTTCTTGATTCAGGTGTCACATTTTCTGTCTCAATGATACAAACTGTATCTCTTATCGGAGAAACAACTGGTGTACTCTCATCTGGTTCTGGTCTATATGGAGGTGGTCTCTTGTAAATCATGTCATTCAAGACCTCATCCTCATACTCATTAACTCCATATCTTCTCATTTCTGACTCAGGAACCCTTTCTGCTCCCCCTTCAACTGTTCTCATCGGATATAATCCCTCTGACATACTAGCATCTCGCCACCTTTTCATTCGATCATGATGAGTCTCACGATCATGTCTCCTCCCAAACATGTACCTGTACTGTCCTCCAGATCTCTGTTTTTCTCGCTCATGAACTTCCTCTTCCCATTCCACTAAAGCCTCGAACTGTGTAGGTCTTGGTTTGGGGTCTAGACATAACATCTTTTCCCGTAAATTTCTCAACACGGCCAGATTAAATGAACCATGTTCTGGAAATGCTAGAACACCATCTTCTTTAGTATACCTAACCCAATTCTCCAACCATATACAGGTATGATACCCATATTTTGCAGCCATGAAGGATGCAGGTGTTTTCGTTGGAGGTAACAACTCACCCTCTCTCGTCTTAACATCTTTATCCTTGTTAAACCACTTTTTTATTTTTCCAAAGAATGTTTTCTTCTTTTTCTCTTCTTGGTAATACATTTTAGCGTTTACCAAAGCTCTCTACTCTTTTCCGTATTATAAATATACAATACGAATTTTCAACCAATAACAGCGCGACTCACACTAACGCACCAATCCTGGAGCGTCTACGTCACTAGAATAGCTCTTCCAATCCTTGCGCAGCTCACACCAACACACCAATCCCAGCGCAAACACTATTCTGACCCACTATCCAATCAGAGCGCGGTCTTTCTGACGTCAGCAGTCGCTGCAGTCGCTTGTCTCCTGTCTCCTGTCACTCGTCTACCCCTCCTTTACAAAATCTTCTCAGTAGACTTCGTGTCAAAATTTCTACAAAATCTATTAGTTACAACATATAAACATCTCCATTGTCTGCTTCGCTAACCACAGAATAGTAAAAGGAAATCTATTTCACAAGAATCAACAAACTTTCATACACCTCTTAACTGTTTCCTCCAGGACTTATCCAAAGAGTCTTACAATCAATTAAATGTATATGCATTCACGCACATTCATACAAGAAAATATAGTACATACATACAGAATCCTGTTTCCCGAGAACAGCGAACAATCTGTCCTACTACAGAATTATAACATTAATCAACTAAGCAGCTTATCTCTGCCCAGTTCCTCAAACAAGCTCAGAGAATACCTATTACTCCTCCCGCGATAAGCTTTAACGGTGAACCTTACGGATCCCTGGGACTTAAGACCAGAGTTTCACTGATAACCTTCACTACCATACACACTCCTTATATACCAGAAATATATTCTAATAGTAACATACAATAATGTCACTGATTCCGAACCCAGACAATGTGACGCGCAACTTCAATTGTCACACGTTTTTTCCTTACAATTCCGTCTTTCCCGAGAGCAGCATATACTTCCCTCTGCCCTACTACGGAACTGCTACCAGCTTCCAAGTTCCAGAAGCACTACATATAACTCAACATGACGACTCCAACATATAGTATTAGTACATATACCAACATCAATAATCAATAATCAATAAGCTAATGTACAAGCAATCTAATCAGATCAAGACAATCATCAATAACCATCCTCTGCTACCAGGAAATTGATAGAGATCAGGGTGCATATAATATCCCTACTTCCACGGATAGAGTATTCTCACAGTTACACGCACATACACTCATCATACACTAGGGCCCATTTCACTAACATACGCTCAAATACTCTACCAGCAATAAACCTGTGGAAAGTAAACTCCTAAACACCCTGCATCTATATCGAGGTCGATAAGACCTGGTTATTGTGACTGCCCTTAAACATAATCTCAACAATCTATACAACAATAATCAAAATATAGTACTCAATAATTGACAAGAAATAATAACCAACACCATATTCAAAATTATATTGCTTTATCTAAAATTAGTCAAAGAAAATCAATCAGAATAAATCATTTTTCTCATAGTTACCTATTCTAGCTAAATGTCAGAACGGGTCAGGACAAGTCTCTCGGTAAAGTCTCTCAAGACGAAGTCCTCTCAGCAACGATCCTCACCAACGCAGATTCGGAACGCAGCAAAAGGCAAATGGCAAGTGGCAAAAAACCCTCTCTAGGCTAACAATTCTTATAGTGAATTAAACAAAGGAAAGATACATAAAAAGTTCATTACGTCCGTTGAACCGCTGAGCAGAGCGAGAAGGAAAGGATGTAGCATCACTACATTTGAAAATCTCCGCTCAGGAAAAATCACAAAATAAACAAAACGGAACAGGAACCAAGAAACACAACTGTATCTTGTAGTTTCCACTTTTCCTCTGCAATGAGATCATAGTTCAGAGTCTTTCATTAAAGCTCCTTTGTTTCCCAAAGCTGCCAAGGACGTTTCATTTCATTTGGAGATCACCCAAAACTGCTGCTGTCCTCACGGAAAGTTTTAACCAGGCAAGCAAGGACTGTGGTCAGCTGACTTCAGGACCATATTCAGCAAGGCTCTCTCTCATCACGATTTCTCACTCGAGGCCAGGCTCTACATGTCGGCCATCTTTATTTAGGCCACAATAGGCCACAATAGACCATCTTAATTAAAAGAGACAAAAACAACATTACCACAGCATAGTGATTAAACAGTGTTAACCCCACTAATACCCTTATGTGTATATGTAATTATCTAGCTCTTGCAACATAAAAAAGCATTAATTCGAAAAGCGTTTTGTGCTCAAAAATAAACAGCACATAGCAACTTTAAACATGTAAACACGCACGTTATTTTTAAACAGCACACTTATGCGTACCCACGTGTAATTCTCTCTTGTTAAAACAAACGGATTGATTAATATAAACACTTACACAAAACAAATAATTAATAATTAATAATTAATAAATTAATATAACAAATAGACATGCCAGAGCTTCAAAACCCAGTTAATTTTCAAACTGAAAACTCTGCTCTAGCACTAAGGGCCTCATGTAGGTAGCCAAATACCGGTCGGTAACGGCCGATTTTCGGTAATTATACCGTTACCGACCGGTATTTTGGCTATTGGTATGTAGGGGGACAATTTCTGGATTCGGAATTTACCGAATCGGTAAAATTACCGAATCTGTAATGTTACCGATTCGGTAATTTTACCGATTCGGTAAATTCCGAATCCAGAAATGAGATGTAGGGGGAGTGTGTGGGTGTTGTTATGAGTCGGTATTTACCACCAACTAATAGTTGGTGGTAAATAATGTATGGATGAGGAAAAGCATTTAAAAGCGCTTAGAAGTGTGCACATGTGGCAGACATACATGCCCTTAGGGCATGTATGTGTGCCACATGTGCACACATGGCCGAATCAGGGGTGCAACAGGGTGTCAATGTGACACCCTGCCACCCTTGCATGTTCTCCCCCATTACCGAATCGGTATTTACCGATTCGGTAATGAGGCATACCTTCCCCTCAATGGGAAGGTATGCCTCATTACTGAATCGGTAAATACCGATTCGGTAATTACCGAATTTTAACGAATCGGTAAAAAATACCGACACATTACCTACATACGAGTTACCACTTCTTAAATACCGATTCGGTAACGTTCGGTATTTAAGAAGTGGTAACTGGTATGCTACCTACATGAGGCCCTAATTAGTGTGAATTGTGCATCAGTGTTCTCAACAGTGTCAGGATTTTCCCAGGACCTTTTGAGGAACAGGGCCCACTTGTTGATGCACCACCCAGTGTGAAGCGCCCTAGGACCAAATTGTTCCAATCAGAAAATATTGTTTTAGGGCAACACAGTCATTATCCCGATTAGAGATTTCTGATGTGTTCTGTCTGTCATTCTATGGGTCCAGTGAGTCTGACAGCTCATGCTGAGAGTCCTGTGGCGTGTTCACAAAGCAAAAAATAAATTTAAAATTTAAGAGAGTTAGGCTTCATATGGTGTTTAACGTCCATTTTTGGATCTCAGCAAGGATTTTGTCCACATCTTCCAGGAAGGTGAGTTTCAGCTACTTCTGTGTGTCATTTGCTTAAAAGTGACAGGAGATGACAGACTACTGGTGGCTTCGTTTAGATGTTGCAAAGTGGATCATTGCCAGACTGGAAAGATAATTAGCATTTTTCTTTTTGTATTAGCTATGATTCTCCAAGTTTGAGGAGTAATAGATGAGTATTGTGCCATTCAGTCCATTTTCCATTTATCTCAGAAAAGGAGGACGGCTCGTCTGCCCAAACAAATCAAACGAGATAAAGAGGTCAGAGTTCTTAGAGTAGTTTTTGATCTGAGACTCACCGAGTAGGAAAGATTTAAAACCAGGCAAATGTTATTTAGAACTGCAGGTTCAACCACCTGTTTTTTTTAGTAAGGGCAGGATAGGATGTGCCCATGTTTTAAGCACTGTGGAACTATTCCTTGGGAAAGTGAAGTCAAAGTGAGCTGTGGGTGGAATCAGAGAAGTGAGAGGAATGTAAAAACGTTCAGAGTCTCTAAAAATCTCTCCTCCACATGCAGCAGTGTGGGAAGAAGGAGCAATTCAAACTCGTGGCCCCAATCTCACTGGGCAATATTTGCTAGTTACTCAGGGAGAGTCCTCAATTGATCTTAAGGCATGTCTCTGCTCAGGATGGTCGTTCAGGTGTTCATTTCTCAATTGACGTTTGAAAACCTCAGTGGAAAAAGCTTCAAGGATTTCACTGACTACATCGCACAATCGCACGCTTTCGGCAGCCTGCCAATGGCAACACTGAAGAACGTCATTGAATGATTACAAAAGCTTTGATGTCCCAGGAAGGTGCAAACGTGTATACCCTGGCAGCCTATATGACGTCACAGAAGCACAATGAAGTCTGCAGAGTTCTTCACAAAACGGATACAATGAAGAAATATGCAGATACAAGAGCTCCACAATCATGCCTGTGTTAAAGGGACATGGCCCTGGCGCAGCTGAAAGGCTCACACAGTAACAACTGACCACTGGACCCGCAGGCAATATTATCACTGCCACCACCACATGAATGCTCTCAGCCTGGAGAGACTGACACACATTAATGACTAAATCCTAATATTTCTGAATGCTGAACTGAGACTCCTTCGCTATCATCAGTCAAGGGGGTCATTGGCACATATGGCCCGCTAAAAGAAAATTCAAGCTGAGGAAGTCACTGTGCAGTGACTGTGCCTTGATCTCCCATTTATGCAGCCCCTTCCTCACCTCATGATCCAGCTTCTTTATTCTAATTGTCCCCATTGCTGAATGACTTCACTGTCATTACCACTGCACCTTCAGACCATCTGAAAGACTCCTGGCATTCATGGGCACTGTGTTGTGTTGCTTGCTAAGGAAGTCGGAGATTAGTGTCATCACACTACTGCAAGTCCACCAACGTGCAGGTGCAGACACCTCTCAAGGGCCAGGCATTAACATTTGGAACGAAGCTCAGGAGACACATGTCTAAGTCCTGCTGCAACAGACTGTCTGTTTTTTGTTGACAGTCATTTCTGCATGCTGATATTTATGTAGGTCAGAAGACGTGTGTGTTCTTGCCACCTGCTCTGTCATTGTCTCTAAAGATAGCACTGCATACATGCGCATACTGCATTTTCCTATGACCTGATTTTCTAGCAAAAATAAAACAAGCGCCACATGGCACCCTGTACCGATTTAGGTGATAGGCGTAGTGGGCCCTGCATCTTTTTGCAAGGCAAACATAAACCACGGCACTGTCCACCAGCCAGTGCACTTGCGGTGCTTAGAGCTGGTCCTTCAGAGGAGGTGGAGTCTCTCTGTTGAACTGACAATACCAGACTCTGCCATTTGGCCAGTCTGGAGCCAGTAAGGCCTTTAGGGAGTTTGGAATGTTAACAATCAGTGCATAGGGCCCGATTCACAGAACTAACTTAAGACAAAATCCTAAACTTACTACCATTTTGGTATTTACAGAAGGCACTTACTCATTTTGGTATTCACAGAAGTTAGGAGTCCTAACTTTAGGACTCCTAAATGCCTTCTGTGAATACCGAAAGTCTTAAAAGGAGGATTTTTCTCAGTTTAGGAGTAGTAAAGTCTAACTTTACTACTCCTAAACTGAGAAAAATCCTAACTTTTATTATATTTTGAAAGTGTATTTTTAGCTCCTATGTTATATATTCATGAAGTGTGACACTTACTGTGACTTTGGAAGACGGTGCAAGGGAATTCACTGAGAGAGATCGTATTATGTTGACTTTTCTTTCATTGTAATTTGTGCACACCTCAATAACAGAACTGATTTCCTGAGAGCCGACATCTGTGCGGAACCAGCTGTAAAACCCGGACACAAGGTAAGTGACCCACGCGTCATCCCAAAGAACTAATGAGAGATGGGATATTGGGTAAGAGTGGCAAGCAGGATAAAGGAGAAAGAGAGGCACTGATAAAGGGAACAAAGCGGATTACTTTCCCCAAGGAAACTGTTTCTTCCTCAGATAAGGAGGTTAAGTCCTTCCCATTAGGATATTTCAAGTTACAAGGGTTTGTTAGAGCTTTGGAGTGCCTTTAGTGTTCAATAATGGGTCATGCATTCAGCAAAAGTAATCGGTTAGACCAAAGTCAGTCTTTGCCACCTGAAGAGTTTCTATCCCATCAAATAATGACGAAGGTTTCTATATCGACAGGCTTATTTTTGAATCAGTGGCATGAGTATTCAAAGGATAATATTTACTTTCAATTACTTTTGTAGGAAACCTTTGATTTATCGAAGTTACAGTTTTTGAGACACTATATGATGTAAACAGATATTAAAAAGAAGATTATATCACCATAGTTTGTTTGAACGAATAGGAGACGTATACCTGGCAATTAAAGTATGCAAAACAAGTGAAAGGAATAGTACGTAATACAGTGAAATGAAACATACAGGGATTTAGACAGGCTAAGAGCCTGCAAAAGAGTATGGAATACTGGCATGAAGATGCCTTAGCAGAGAGTAAACCTTTGGTGGCGCGGCCTTCGCCCCCGCCAGTATAGGGGATGTGGATGAAGTTATTGAAAGGATTTTAGAAAGCAAGCCACCCCTATACACCAAGTACAATAAGTGTTCAAAGTACAGGTGAAGTTGACGTAACAGAAAGATGAGGAAGCAACTATATACCTTTTCGTTCACAATTACAATCAGCTAATCAAAGATGTATTGAAACATTTGAAAGTGTCAATTTAACTGAAATAGGGCAAATTGCAGATAACAAACTGATGAACAAAATTGTGTACAACTAAAGTCTGCAACTGTGGAGATTATCTAAACAATTGAGGGCTATGGCACAGCATCATCCCACACTGATGCAACTTTCCGAGGAGGCTGGCTGGCCGGCTGAGGAAAAAATAATCAGCAAAGCGGCAGGAAGCATGTAATTGTCTATGGACGCAGCAAGATACTTGTTAAACAGATTATAGGGCTCAAGTGGCTCTTGGTGAATAAATGGCAGTGTGGCAAACAGCGATAGACATAGCTAAGGAGGGTAGTCACTTGGGCCAACAGCATACAACTACTGCCACCATCACTCCTAGAAAGGAAGTAGCATTTCTCCTTCTGAACATAGGGAAACAGAACGGTGGATCATGTACTCCCTATGAGGGAATCCCTGAAGCAGGTCCCAAGGAGTTTAAAAATGTCTATACCCCATGGACAAAAATGGATTTATATACTTTCACAAAAGATTTCCCTAATTTAAGAGAGGATCCAGAAACGTGGTGTAGAAGGGTAGACCAGGTTCTGAAACTGCATGATCTCACTTGGTAGGATCTAGATACCATGTTTTCTATTATTGTTCCATCTGATCTCTTGGCAAAAGTGAAGGCAGGAAATACAGGGACTGAAAAGGGAACCTAAAAGAGAGGAAGATAGATCTACGGAGGGCAAGGTTTTAGAGCCCCTAAGGAAGGTATTGCAACTCCTTCTTGACACAATTCCAAGGAAAAGAACAGATTGGTCTAAATTGGCTCAGATAGTACAATCAAATGAAGACACATTACATGCTTATTTTGAACGATTGAGAAAAGGTTTCAAAACCCATAGTGGGATAGACATAGAGGTGCCAGGTTCCTCCTCCGCACTTGTGAATGCCTTTGTACAGGATTTGTTACCCCCGGTTATGAAACATTTACCACCTGTCATTCCCTGTTAGGCAGTGAAACCCCTTGACAAAATATTAGCTAATGCCCAATATTGTTATGATTTTCAACAACAACAGGGAGAAAATAGGAAAAACAATGAAGAGATACTAAAACTAAGTTGATGGTTCAACAGCTCCAGCATGTCAATACCAACAATAGGGGATGGAGAAGGGGATTTGGCATAAGCACGCATGGCCAGAGACGTGGAGGCTTCAGGGGACATGGTGAAGAGGGATCCTCACAATTAGATTAGGGATGTTGTATTTGTGGTGCTAATGATCACTGGAAGAATGAAAGTCCTTATAACCCTAACAATTTCCTAACCAGCATGACCCCCCCCCCCCATGCAACATCCACCCAATTCCTTCCCCGCCTCCCGTCCAAGGCCTCTGTCGTGTTCAGTAAACAAACATTATTTTGAATGGCGCCAGCAGCAGACCCCACACCAGATAATGGCCAAAGATGCCTATGGTGATTATTGCTAAGAAGTATAGGGGTGCCCCAGATTGGAATTAGGAGTAGTGGCGCCTGCTGAGTCAGTTGACCACAAGGGTCCCTATGTTCAATGAATGGTTCATGGTCATAATGTTAGGTGTCATAAACACTGGTGCCACTAACTCCACTGTATCAGCTAATACTGTTCTCCAGGTACCCCTTTTGGGGATGATGAACACCTCTATGGGGATTTCAAATTTGCCATTTAAAGTCCTATCAGTCAACCTGTGACATTTAATTTGTTTTGATCTTGATCTAGTGAAACAGATGAATGCTGTTATAAAATGTATAATGGATAGTGTTTTCTTTGAATGCAGAGACAAATATTGATTTATATATCAAATATGTATACATCACACTTAAGTTGAATCTGATATTCTGGATTGTTTACTTGACATTGTACAGAATAATGTTACAGTAGATGTTTAGGCTTTAAACAAATCTGATGTAGGTAGAATATTGAATCACAAGCCTATTCATGTTTTTTAAGAAAAATGTTGTACTGGCTCAAGTTCCAGTATCATATTTCATGGGAGGGAAAAATGGGGTTGCAGGAGAGAGTCTTAGTAGAGACAGAGGGCAGTGGATGTAATTCAACGATTCTCCCAGTGTGCAAACAAAGTAAAGACCCCTTAAAACCTGATGAATGCGTTTGGTTCAAGACCTCCGTGAGATTAACAAGATAGTTCAAAGCAGTTTTCCCCTTGTGCCTAAACCCACTACCATTCTAAGCACCATACTGCCATCAGTACTTCTTCATTCTCCTACATCCCGGTACCCAATATTTATTTTCTTTCATTTTTCAGGGTCATTCCATTTTGTGAACACAAACTCCCCAAGGGTATACCAAATCTTCTTCCATGTATTCACAAATATTAAAAGCAGAACTTGATCGACATGATTTGCTGCCAATACGGAAGAACAGTGTATGTGGGTAGGTATAAACTTGCATACTTTTTTAGCAACTCATGCTCACAAAGCGTCCCCAAAGATATTACAGTTTTCTAGAAAGCAGGTGTCCTATTTGAGCCACCTGATTTATAAAGGGGATAGGAGAATATCATCCAAAAGTATTTATGCAATAATACAACTTTTTTCCATGACACAACATGAAGTAAGTTGATTCCTAGAAAAGGGCAGGGTATTTCAGGCAACAGAGACCAAATTTCTCACTGCTTTCTAAACCTTTACAAGACCTGACACTTAAGGACGTTACTGACCCTGCCACCTAGATGCAGGTACATCAGGATAGTTTTCAAACTATTAAGAAAGCTCTCTGTGAATCCAGCATTAGGGATTCCAGATTAGACTAAAGAGTTCCATCTATTTACACATGAGCTAGTAGGATGTGCCCTTGCAGTACTCACTCAGAAACATGGAGGTCTTGTGCATATCTGTCTGCTATATTTGACTCTTTAGCCAGAGTACTTCCCAAATGCCTGAGGGCAGCAGCTGCAGCATCGGTGGGACAGAGTGAGAGTTTGGTTTTAGGCAATACATTGAACGTGTACGTTCCTCATTCTCTTGACACATTGTTGAACAAAACCTGCACGCAGCAATTGACCAATTCAAGATTGACTAGGGATGAACTGATTCTTTTGTCAGCTAACAATATTACTTTACATGGTTGTACTTCTTTGAACATAGCCACATTGATGCCATTACCTGTGGAAGATCAAATTACAGAATTACGTGATTGTATTTTGGTGATATAATAGCAAATTAAAAGCAGAAGTGATATGTCCGATAAAGCTTTTACTGGAAGAGATGCAGATCTATGGGTAGATGGATCATGTTTTAAACTTCCAATAGGAGAAACTAGAGCAGCTTGTGCCATAATACATTACACACAGTAGTGGAAACAAGGCACATATCATAATTGTTAGCCCAGGCAGCTCAAATAATAGCCATCAGTCAAGCATGTGAATTAAGTGCAGATTTTACAGTGAACTTTAGGGTTGTAATCAATTTTGGTAGGCTTAGGGGCGGAAGAGGATTTTTGACCTCTAGTGGTGCTAAAATAAAACACAGTACCTTAATTGTGCACCTCCTCAGTGCACTGGATTTACGAAAGGCTTTAGCCATAATCAAATGTGCTGCCCAAAAGAAAATCATTGATGATGTAGCTAAGAACACTAAAGCCACTGTAATAAGCAGAGCCAAATACTATCTATGTAACTCAATCCGAACAAAATGAACAAATCTCACAAGCAGAATATACTATGAATATGGATCCTCGTTTGTTACAACAAGATGCAACTGAGGAAGAAAAGGCTGAATGGCAAAAGGAGGGTACCGAGGTTGATGGGATTTCGGTAGGACTGAATAGATTGATAAGGCTGCCTAATTCTTAGTTATTTATTTAATTTGGCCTTTACTATCCACATTTGGTGTGTAATGCCAAGTGTTGGTACTTTTCACAATTTTGGTATAGTATGAACTTTCAGAAGAATGCTAATACCATATGTCGTAACTGTGTTACCTGTGAACTATTTAATAGTGGTAAGGTAACACCCACAGCATCGGGACACGTTCCAGTATTTTTTTTTTTAAACATCTTTTTATTAAGTTTACAACAAGCATGAAATAAGCAACAGTAGCTACATCTTTAAACAATGATCTAATCTGGCTCTTCCCCAGTCCACCCCAGTTTTCATGTGGCAAAAATACCCTCCCCAAAAATTATGTCTTCCGCATTTAGCACTACTGGAAGGCACAGGGGCTTACCCTATAATTCCATTTGCCCCAGACATTCTCCCATTTCCCTGGGCTATCCCAACTTTCATAAAAGACCTTCTCAGCTACCATACACCAATCTTCGTCTCTTTTCCAGTCTTTCAGAAGCTGCTCTGTCGCCAACCCCCATTGGCTAGCTACATTCCGCTTAGCAATAATCATACGTAGCATCATCCAAATTTGGTCCATACAACCTAAGCCAGTGGCCACCCACACATTGAGAAGGCACCATTTAACAGAGACCGGCTGATCACTACCACATACAGTATTATTACATGTCACCACTGACTCCCAGAAAGTCTGGACCATCGAACAGTCCCAAATGATATGGAAGAAGGTACCCTCACTGCCACACCCTCTATGGCAATTCGCATCAGATAGTCTTCCTATTTTGAACAGCGTAGTACTGGAGAAACACACCCTATGGAGTACTTTCAATTGAAGCAGTCTGAACCGTGCCCTAATGGCAACTTCTTTGGAGAGGCTAGTGCCTCCGACCAGTCATCATCAGCTAGACCCCCAAAATCAGCCTCCCAACGTATTCATATGTGAATAAATAGATCTGGCTGATTATTGATTCGTTGTTTAGGTCTCGCCTATGCAGCGCGCATGCGCTGTATAGAAGGAGACCTTTAGGAATCGATCCAGTTTTTGTCCCAAAAAGGTGCACGCGTTGCATTGCTTTCCAAGGCAACATGTGCACGTTTGGCGATTCCCTTGCGGGAGCGAGCTTGGAAACCATCTGTTTGTAATTAATAGATGGTTCCTGCTTGCTCCCGCAAGGGAAACAGGTGCAGGCCCCCTCCTCTCTCCCCTCCCCCTGCTGCCTCCTCCTCTCCAAACTTCTCTCCGATTTTACATGGTGGTAAGTGACGTCGGTTATGAATCGCTAAATGATTGGTTTAATATTCCCTCCAACAGTTAGTGTTCGTCACACATCTGATCCCCCCAGAGCCCGGCAATATTCGTTCAATGTAGCGGTGCACAGGACTATCCTGAGGTGCCGTGTGTCGGGCACGATCTAGTCATCGAGCCTCAGTGTTACTTCATGCTGGGATTTGTTGCCCCGGGCTGTGTTGTGGTATAACTTAAACTACAAGGACCAGAATACAATCAAAGAAGGCAGGAGTAGATTCACCCACTTACACTGGGCATGGCAATAACTTGATTTCGGTAGGGGCTGGTCAGTGGTGGGAGAGTCTCCTGCTACACCTAAAGCACGTCCAATGTGTGTAGATAACACGCCAATGCCAGGTATAGGCTTACAAATCTAAGCATGTAAAACCTTTGGCCATGCATCCAGCACTACCTGGAGATGTCACGCATCACCACCAGCACACTCCTCTCAGGCTTTTTTCTCTCCAGTTTTATACTGTCCAAATACGACCCAAAGATTTTGAAGTGCTTTACATTAGGCACGGGGAGATTAAGTAATTTGCCCAGAATCATAGGATGTTGAGCCGACTCCATGGTTACCCAGCTCCAAAGTCGGCAGCTCTAACCTTTACACCACGTTCAATTTTTAGGAGGCAGTGGGAGAATGCCCAGGATCACAGGAGAGTGAGTGGATTCCAAGACTCGAACCTGGTTCGGATCCCTAGCTCTAAAACCGACAGCTCTGGCTGTTACGCCACATACTCAATCTGGTGTCTCTCTCGTTCTCTTCGCTGGGGGCTGCCCCCTCCTCTCCTTCCCCGCTCCCTCGTATTCAGTCGAGTCAGGCTTCTCCTTACCACCGACTCCCTCTTCTGCTCAAGACCGGCTTCCCCAGCCTCCTCCTGCCCGTGGCAGCTCCCCCTCCTGCCGCCCTGACAGCCTCTTCCTCCCCGCCCAGGTCCCCTCCCCTCCCCTCTCCAGCTGTGTGCAGACTGCTGCGCTTTCAAGTCCTGGGAGAGCGGAGGGATCCCTCTGCAGGGAGCAGCCATGAACGTGGACAACGAGGATGTCCTGCTGGAACTGGAAGGGGTGTCCGAGGATGGGGAGACAGAGGTGGATGTGGACGGAGAGATCGGTGAGTAGACATTACCTATACTGGTGTCTTCTACGGTGCTCTTTTGCCGAAGAAGGGAATCCGTAGGATTTGGAAAGCCCGTGTGTTGTGGCACGTCGGTCTTTCATCCCAAATTGGTTCAATTAAAAGTAGTAGGCTGCAGTGACAGTAACGCCGCGCTGAGCATCTGTGAAAACAGGCATGAAAACTTTGGAATGTTCCACAACGCACTATTATTTTCTCGTTCTTGTTTCTGCTGCATGGTGGGCACGCCCAAGGAGTTACAGGAAAAAGACCTGCACTTCCAGAACACTCATCATGGGAGTTGTCTTCCAAGGAACAGCGACAGGGTTTCACGTTTATCTGAAATGTTTCCTTAGAGAACAAGCATTGGCATAGCCACTAGGTCTCGCCTTTGGGACCTTGTAAGTAAAAAAACAAACTGAAGTGTAAGACTTCACATTAACATTTACTGCATCCTAAATACGAAGTAAATGTAAACGTGAAGTCTTATACTTCATTGTTTTTTTTACTTACAAGGTCCCAAAGGCGAGACCTATTGGCTATGCTAATGCTTGTTTTATTAAGTGAGTGATATTGCTTTGCGGTTCATGCATTCATCCAGTAATCTGTCCCCGAGTGGCGACGATTCAGGGAGGCCTTCCCAGCAGGGAAATGCCTGCAGGGCATGGTGCACCTGCAGTTAACGGAAAGTCTCCATGGGTGACACTTCATATTCCCTTTGTCGGTCAGAAAATTTCATTATTCCTCCATAGGTCCAAAGATCTCCAACCCATAATCCTATAAGATCCCATTTGTCAAAGCTGTGACGTCTCCCAAGAGTGCCCAATTTTTCAGAATCTCATAACAGAGCTGCCTGGATGATTTTGCCTCCCCAGCCCACGGATGTAAGTGTTGTGTGCCACAATTGGACTGTAAGTGAAGTTGGTCTGGCAAGTTTCATGTCAGTGTAGAGGGCTCACAAGTACACACCTCTCCCGAGTTAAAAAAAATATTGGTCCATACGATAGGCTGGTTCATCTACTGGAATACAAACCCCTTGATCTATGACTGTGAGCTGAACCACCCAATGGTACTTTTGTATATCCAGTAGGGCTATTCCGCCATCATACCAATTTCGGGTTAATTTATCTAGAGCTATCCTTGGGGTCCACCATCCCAGAGTAATTTCCTGATCTCACCCTTAACAGCCTTAAAGTAGTCTGCGGGAACATAGAATGGTGTGTTCTCTAACATGTGCAGAAAACGTGGCAGCGCCATCATTTTGAACAGTGCTACTCTCCCCGATAGACTTTCCAGTCTTTTGAACATTTACAGACAGGCTTTGTGGAGTTCCCACCAGCACACAAGTTACAGTATACACTAGTGGTGGGCCTAATGTTCTCAGGCTGGATTGAGGCTTACACTAAAAGAAGAGGGATGCTCAAACGGTGGCTAAATGTTTACTGAAGAAACTGATTTTGAATCATATGCACGATTTCGTAAGGTAACAGCCCACACTTTGTGAATGGCTGTACTAAAGCGGGACTAACAAGCCTCATAATGAATCAATGGAGACGGCATTTACAAAGGACAAACACACAAGCTAATAAAAAACAAGCATTGGCATAGCCAATAGGTCTCGCCTTTGGGACCTTAAAAATACTTATTAAACTTTTTTATCATAACTTTTCAACATGCTGCACAACAGCCACAACAGCATACCTTAAAACATTGGCAAAGCCTATTGCTCTAGCCAAACACTTATACGATCCTTATCTCATGTCAGTGCCGGATCGCGTTAGACTGCCATTCCCTGTGGGCATTGGAAATTTCAGTGGAAATTGCTGCTCAACTTCATTGGAACAAGCTGATTCATGGGCCGGGGGAGGCGAAGCTGGACCCAATAGGCGCCTCTACCAAAAGCCTCCCTGAGCCAGGAACCCCAAACCACAAGCCCGCAAAAAAGGGGGCAACCAGATTGGAACCCCCCCAAGCTAGCCGCTAGCCGCCCAATCCAGGCGTGAGGGAGCAAGTGGCTGAGGGGTTCAAAAGGGGCACAGGTTCCCTCTTGGTACACTGAACCCCGCAATCAAGGCTGAATCGCTGTCAGTTACTTGAGGCACCGAAGTCGTCGCCGCTGAGGAGCATCCTCACGGGAAGAAGATTCGCAAAGAACACCCAGAAGCCCGACGGCAGGAAGAAGGCTATGCTCACCCCGGAGGCTGCCAGGAACAAGTTGACATAGATCCTGCCAGCTTTAAGCAAAAGAGCAGCTCGCCGTGGAACGACTGGGAATCGGCCACAACCAGCAGTGACGGATCTTACCTGAGCCAGGAGGGCAGGCCTCCCAGCTGAGCCCAGGGCTGACACCTGTCTGATGGGAAATGCAAAAACAACGGTTGATGGACAGAATGCAGAACAATGTCATACATTCACCCCAGTACAGAGATCTAGGCCTAAATCCATTGTTTTTTGCTCACCATGCCATTCAGTTTGAACCCAGCCATATGCAAATCAGTCTTGACCCTGTGCCTCATGGGAACAGTCCAGCCCGAACTGCCAAGCCTGGTCCTCCCTGGACTGGAAACAAGCATCCTAGGACCGGTTTAGGGGTTTCACTCCTCTTCAGCCAGGATAGCTTTATTCCAGTGGCATGGAGAGAATGGCACCCACATCTGGGCATACCCATCCCACTTGGGGTGACAAATGCAAAAACAACAGTTGATGGACAGAATGCAGAACAATGTCATACATTCACCCCAGTACAGAGATCTTGGCCTAAACCCATCGCTTTTTTGCTCATCATGCCATTCCAGTTTGAACCCAGCCATATGCAAATCAGTCTTGACCCTGTGCCTCATGGGAACAGTCCAGCCCGAACTGCCAAGCCAGGTCCTCCCTGGACTGGAAACAAGCATCCTAGGACCGGATTCGGGGTTTCATCCCTCTTCAGCCAGGATAGCTTGATTCCAGTGGCATGGAGAGCACGGCACCCACATCTGGGCATACCCGTCCCACTCGGGGTGACAAATGCAAAAACAACAGTAGATGGACAGAATGCAGAACAATGTCATACATTCACCCCAGTACAGAGATCTGGCCTAAACCCATCGCTTTTTTGCTCATCATGCCATTCCAGTTTGAACCCAGCCATATGCAAATCAGTCTTGACCCTGTGCCTCATAGGAACAGTACAGCCCGAACTGCCAAGCCAGGTCCTCCCTAGACTGGAAACAAGCAGCCTAGGACCGGTTTCGGGGTTTCACCCCTCTTCAGCCAGGGTAGCTTGATTCCAGTGGCATGGAGAGCATGGGACCCACGTCTGGGCATTCCCGTCCCACTCGGGGTGACAAATGCAAAAACCACAGTTGATGGACAGAATGCATAAAAATGTCATACATTCACCCCAGTACAGAGATCTAGGCCTAAATCCATCGTTTGTTTGCTCACCATGCCATTCCAGTTTGAACCCAGCCATATGCAAAAAAGTCTTGACCCTGTGCCTCATGGGAACAGTCCAGCCCGAACTGCCAAGCCAGGTCCTCCCTGGGCTGGAAACAAGCATCCTAGGACCGGTTTTGGGGTTTCACCCCACTTCAGCTAGGATAGCTTGATTCCAGTGGCATGGAGAGCACGGGACCCACGTGACATTGCTATGACGTGTGATTTTGTCCATCCTAACTAATGGGTTTAGGATGTATGGGCAATGTGTTAAGCCCGGTGGGTAGTTACCATCCTTCCTTTGGGGTTAGAACGATGAGCCAGTTTAGTGTGAAAGAAGACCTGGTTCCGTTTCAGTGTTGTGTCATGTAGGGTAACAGGCTGAGCCTGCTAGACTGCATATGTTGTGAGGGGAACGGGTAGTTGTGTTCAGTTTTTGGGTTATCTGTACACTTGCATTGTGAATATTGGTTGCCTGTGTATTTTTCCATCTTACATCCCATTGGAGCATTAAAGTTATTGCAGAGAGTGTTGTTTGAACTTTTCTGTTTGTTTCGGTGGGGTAGTATTTATAGTTTTGCTGGATGTTTTGTGGGAGGGTGTTTTGCCGTCCTTCGTCCTGATGAATTTCCTGTTGTTTCATAGGGGGGGGGAGATATGTTGTGGCTTCTTGCTATCTTGCCATAGTCTTGATGTTCCCTGCTGCTCACACAGTGAGTGAGGATAATTGATGCTTGGAATGTTGAGAGTGTTTGTGCTTGGATGAGTGGACGGTTGGATTGAGAGTGGCTGAGCAGCGGGATGCAGCTCCTAGTGTGGATTCACCGGATTTTCATGTAACCTGATCTAAACCTAATAAACCTATATCTTTTGTAACCTACAAGACCACATATTTGATTTTGTAAGCGACAGTAGGTTAAAAAGTATGGTAGTGGGTGCTGGAGACTGGAGACTGGTATGAATCAGCGGTATTCAGTGATTAGACCTGATGCCCAGATAAACTTTGCATTGAGTGAGTGGTTACAAATGGTTAAGGGCACAGAGTGTGAACAGCTGAGGAAAACTGAGGTATTGTGATTGGGGTGGGTGTTTGGTGTGTTGCGTGGCTGGGAATGAATATAAGGCGAGAATAAGTAGTGCTAGTAGCAGCCTCTGAATAGAGGGTGTTACCAAATAGTATTTGAAGTACCTCTCGACAAGTGGTGGTAAGAGTCAAGAATGGGTTTACGTAGGGGGCGTGGCCAGGCTGCCGACCAAGATAGCCACGCGGCACTGAAGCTCCGTCGAACATCCCCAGCTCTGCGGCGATATTCCCATAAAATCTTGCAGTGGCCGCCTCCTGCTCGACATCTACGAACAGCTGAACATGTGGAGAGCCCGATGGTCCCACTTTCACAGAGTTTGGAGGCCCCGCTCATAAAAGACTGCCGTTTGGAGGAATAGGGGTGGAGCGTCGCCAGGCCTCGAAGCATGCCTCGGCCTATGCGGCCCGAAGGACGAGACGCCGCGACCCGGGACTGCTGGATAGCGGAGGAGGTCCTCCACAACTGCGGTGAGTGCTCTGGGCGCGGTTCCCTCCTGACTCCCTACCCCCTCCGCTGACCCCCCGAATCAACCTGGGTGCGGCCACGTCACGCTGGGCCCGGGCTCCACATTTTCCGCCTTCATTCTCGCCGAGGCCTCGTGGGGACAGGGCCCGCGAGAGAGCCTGGGAGGTGACGACCCGGTCGCTTGCAGGCGCGGCTGCGGGGGAGAGGTAAGGGTGATACCGTTGCTTCCTGCGCCCGGTTGCCCCCGCGCTGCTACTAGCTGCATCGGCCCACCCGACATGCGGCCTGAAGCCGGGAGACCCACCTGTGCTGGCGCCATTACACAATTGTGCATCTGAGACACGTGACCCCTTTGCGCTCTGCATTGAGGCGTCTTGGACCACATGTAATGAACCGACTTTGGCCCGCTACTCCTCCCTTGATCTCCGCTTTTTCCTACAACAGATCTCTACATTCCGACGTGTAGTCCTGGCTGTGATGCAGTTTGGTAGTCACGATTGGGGCGCTCCCATGCTGCTGTGGGGACCTGCTCAGGCGCCCTCAACCATTCGACGCCCTTCTCCTCCTATTCCAAGCTACTCAGAGGAGTATCTCACTGGCCCTCGGTCCGCTCCAGGCCCTGTCTTGTCGCTCTGCCCCCCCTGGGCCCACTCACTTTGGCCATTACTCTGCTCCATCATTGCGCCCACCTCCCAGGATTTGAATCCAGTGGCTGTGTTATAGGTTTGAACTGGGGGCTGAATACTGTACACCTGGTGCACTGTCTTGCCTCAGCTTGCCCCCAGCGAATACAGGCTCTACATCGTCCGTACTCACCTTGTGCCAGCGGACCGGGAGTGACTACAGTCTGCTCCGTCCCCACCAAGGGCCCTGTATACCGATCATTCCTCTCAGCTGCTGGCTCCTGGTCTGGGCGTGTTGCTTCTCCGCATCCATAGACAGGGATTGTGCCTCTGCCGCCACCTATATTTCGCTGTGCTGCGGCATGGGCGGCAAAGATCCCAAGCAGAAGACCCCCCCCTTTCGACAGGCTCGCAGACAAGATGTCAGAGGACTGCGCCAGCATGGTGGAGGGTGGGCAAGTATGGATCGTGTTGAAGACCCCTTGGCCCCATCCACTTCCCTGTTGCAGGAGATGAGAGCGGGCTTTAGAGCACTAGAAGGGTGATTTGATGCCCTCAACAAGAACCTTGAGAGCCTGGGGGCCAAAATCCAAGTGTATGACAGGCTCCTGGACGTGGCTGAGGCGCACATCTCAGCCATTGAGGACGGTACTGCGCAGTCCCTTAAGAGGCTAGAGCTGGTAGAGCGCATCCTCAAAGAAGTGGTGATCAAGAACAAAGACCTCGAAGGGCGCAGTAGGCGCAACACTGTTCGTATCCTGGGAGTTCCAGACCACCACCATGGGCCGCCTTGACCTCTTTGTGGAGACTCTACTGGCCGACCTGTTTGGGAAATAATCCTTTACACCCGGTTTCGTAGTGGAGCGCGCTCACCTCACCCTGGGGCCCCGGCCCAACCCGGGCTGCCCTCCAAGACCTATAATCGCCCGCATTATGAACTTCCGAGACCACAACACCGCACTGCCCCTTGACAGAGAACGCAGGGACACAACTTGGCAGAGCTCCAAACTTTCATTCTACCCGGACTTTACCATCATGGTGCAAGAGGCTCGTCGCAAATATAATTGGGTCAAGGCCGCACTCAGGAACCTAGGACTCGAATATGGCATGCTATACCCTGCCAGATTGAGAATTGATGTTAACGGCCGACCTCGCATTTTTGATAACCCCACTGCGGTACAAGAATTCTGCTGTGCATACAAACAGACTAACACTCAGACGGGTGCGGCCGATGGTAGGCCTTCTTCTCCGCACAGGGTCTCCGACGCAAGCATGGAACTCTTCTCTGGGTCTGGGAATGGCTGATGATGCTGCACTGCCCTTTCTCTCGTAGCAGGACTGAACTGGGATAATGTTATGCATCTAACCGAACTGTTTCAAATAGCTAGTTGTTTGACCTGGCATTGCCACCCCTCATGGTGTACACCCTGGGTTTGTTTCTTGATACTCTGATGTACCGTTTCGGGATTTTCTCATTCCCCTGTAAAGTCAATTGGTACCTCACGTATTGTTATTTGTTAGGGGTCTGCCTTGCTTTCTTTGTAGTAAGTGTGGGTGGGGGGTGGGGAAGGGATAATTGCTATTGCACTGCCATTTATGGTTCTCTTCCGTTTGATACACTGTCATGGTTTGCAGTTCACTGTTGGAGCCTGTACTTGTCATCCATTCCTCGACTAACGGATGGCTCAGCTGGGTAATATTGAAGGTCCTTCTGACCTGTCCTTGATGTCCTGGACGTCAGGAGTCTCAATGATAATCGTAAGAGGCAACATGTTGTCCATTATCTTATTCGACACAGCGTGGACATTGCCTTTCTGCCGGAAACGCTTTTACCTAAATCCGACTCTACTCATTTCGCAGCAAGCTGGGGCGCACACAGGTATTTTGCCAACTTCAGCAACTATGTTAGGGGCACGGCGATTCTCATCCACAAAAGGGTTCCTTTCAGCCCCCGCTCAGTTGTAACGGACAACGAGGGTAGATACCTCATTGTCACTGGGTCACTAATGGGCCACAGTACAGCTTTGGTGTGTATATATGCCCCGAACACTGACTCCTCAGAATTATTTCACACTTTACATGCCCAGCTTTCCAAAATAGACCCTATCCTATTATTAATGGGGGGGGGACTTCAATCTGCTCCTTAATCCCGCATTAGAGAGTACTGCGGGCTCCCCCGGCACTAAACCACGCACGCGTCACGCCCTTCTTGATCTCTGCGAGCAATTCTCTCTATTAGACATTTGGCACAGGCGCAAGCCATCCCACACCGAATATAAACACTACACTGGCCAACACAACACCTGGACTAGAATCGATTACTGGCTTGTTTCCCCTGGCATCTCCAGCTGGGTCCATTCCCTCCTGACTCTCCTGAGAACGTACTCTGATCACTCTCCGGTTAAGCTTCTCCTTATGGTGCCCCGTCCAGAAGGGTATAAATGGCAATGGCGCTTCCCCAGTCGCGCCCTCAACTATGCCCTTTTCCATACTGAAGTACGCAAGGCCATTGAAGACTACTTCTTTATTAATATGGGCTCGGTCGACACCTGGGCGGTTCTATAGGAGGGTTTCAAGGCATACATAAGAGGCGTTTGTATCGCCAAGCATGATGGAGTCCTCAAGGATCTCTGTAACACCCTCTCTCACTTAGAACGTGACCTGACATAAATGGACAACAAAAATATACACATCCCTAAGCCGGACACGGTGGGGAAATGATTGGCCCTCTTCACCGAATATAGGAACACTGCAGATCATGAGATACTTTATTTAGGCAAATATCAAACTGCTCAGCAATACGGTGAAGGCGAGCGTCCAGGCAGAGTGCTGGCCCAGATGCTTCGGCCCCCATAGAGCAGGGCCTATGTCACTGAGCTGCGTACCTCTACAGACCAGGTGCTCACAGGCACCTCGGACATTCGCAACAAATTTCTTGATTACTTCACATCTCTTTACACCTCCAAAACGGGACGTGATCCCACGGCTCAGGAAGCTTACTTATCTCAGATCACACTTGTCTACTTGTAAAAAGATATGCAGGATTTCTTAGCGGAGCCGATCTCCGAGGAAGATGTCCTTGGAGCCATTGACACCCTCCGACGCGCATCCGCCCCCTGGGCTGGACGGCTTCATGGGGAAGTTTAATAAGGCTTACAAAGAACTACTGGTGCCAAAACTAATTGAAGTGTACGCAGAGGCCCTCGAGAAACAAATACTTTCCCCACTCTTCATGAAGCGGTCGTCATACTCCTCCCCAAACCGGGCAAAGACCCATTATTATGCGGGTCTTACAGACCTTTGTCCCTACAAAATTTGGATTACAAAATTTTAGCTAAGATAATCGCCAATCGGTTGTCCCAGCTGATGGAATTCATTATCGAGCCGGCCCAATCCGGCTTTGTTCCCCGTCGATCGACCTCATTGAATCTCCGGACTCTCTTTTCAGTCCTCCACGCGATTGATCCAGAAGTCCCTGCCGCCGCAATATTATTGGACATTGAGAAGGCCTTCAATTAGTTGGAGTGGCCTTTCTTCGTGTCGGTCATGTGCCGTACGGGAATGCTTGTGGGATTCATACCCACCATCGCACTACTATGTTGTCGTCCTACGGCGAGACTGCGCCTGATCGGCACGCTCTCCCAACCCTTCTCTTTATCCCGCTGCACCGGACAGGGCTGTCCCCTGTCCCCCTTATTGTCCTTCCTAGCCATGGACCCTTTAATGTGATATTTTCAGTAAAAGACATCTGCCGAGAGGCCTACAATTCAACACCGGCCCTCTATTAGCCTCGCTCTACGCAGGCGACACCATCCTCTATGTCAGAGAACCCCAGGTTAACTTAGAACCGCTCATCAGAGAGATTCTCTGTTTTGGCCAACACTCCGGCCTGGGCATCAATTGGCGCAAGTCGGTTATTTTTCCCTTAACCTCCAGTACGACTCAATGGGACTGTGAATTCCCCCTCGAATGGTGCTCTGACTCATTTAAGTATTTGGGTATACACACACATCTTGACGCTGCCCAGATCCTTCGTCTCAATTATGGGCAGGCAATCAGCGCCCTCGAAGATCAAGTGGAAAGATGGTTGCGGCTGCCATTATCTATCGGCGGCAGAGTGGCAGTTATTAAGATGGTGGTTCTCCCCAAATGTTTATATCCCTTTATCAATATTCCCATACCCCGCCTGAACAGTTTCTTCTTGACGTTATAATCACACCTTATTAAATTGGTTTGGGGGGGCAAACAGGCCTGCGTACGCTGGCAGGTGCTCACTCTATCGTATGAGAGGGGAGGGTTTGGGGTGCCAGATTTCCACTTGTATTATCTTGTGGCCCAATGCTGCTATGCCTTTGCATGGTTCCACCCTGATGCTAGGATCCCCTTCCTCCGCAATGAGGTGGATTTTGTCCTCCTTGAGCGGTTATCCACTGTATTACCCAAGGGCGTGACCAGAGACCCTAATGATATCCAGACTGTTTCCACTACCAGCTGGCCTGGGATAAGCTGCGACGAATCTCCGGCGCCTCCACACTATATGCCTCTGCTCTCATGATCCCCAATTCCCGCTGGCTGACAAACACCAGTGAAAAACCCAAGGACATCTGGGAACCATACAGACCCTATGTGGAAACTGCTCGACGAGCCTACGGCTCACAGCTAGAGCTAGAACGGGGCATTGTTCCTGCGGGGGTGGGGTGACAAGTTTTTTCCTCTTCAAGGTTTTATTTCCTCTGCTCTGTATTATCCTACAGTACTTGTGACAAATTGATTATGTCGCCTCCACTGTGGTGGTTGTATACAGTGGGCTTATAGACCTATTGCTGGGAGACGCTTGATTGCTTTCGGGGTTGGAGGATGGGCCTTCAGGTCTGCTGTTTATTTATTTTTCTATGCCTAGCTGATCTATGTCATCTAACAGACATACTCCATATCAATCAGTGTTTTGATGTTTGATGCTCCATATTACTGCTCTCCATTGTAAAGTCATTGACAGTGAACTTCTACGCCTGTATTGCTATGCTGTGCTATGCTGTGCTAAAAAGTAAATAAAGTTATAAAATAAATAAAAAAAGAATGGGTTCATTGGAACAGTAGAGTGCTGGATAGACATGTATACATATGGTATGTGAGTGTGGTGTGCAAACAGATTTGGCTAGCATTCAACAGACAGTAGTTTCAAGAAAACTTCAGTGTTTGGGGAGGCTGGAGGTGGTGAGTCAGTGGCTGTTCAGCAGGTATAGAGAGCTCATATCGAGGATGTACAGTGGATGTAGAGGCTGGTTTAGATGGTGGAGACTATGTATATAGGGGACGTAGCTGGAAAAGGTTATTAGCAGATATTATGCACCGTGGTATATAGGCTGGAGACAAGATGTAGAGCCTGGAGGCAGAATGAAGAGGACTAAAATTCAATGAGCAGGGTAGAGAGTAAAAGATGGATATGGAGAGTGCCGAGTGGAAGTAGTGTGTAGAGAGTGGAAGTGGTAGGCGGAAATTGGCTAAAGTAGACATGGAAAGCAAATGTATAAGGCAAGATGAGGATATGGACATTGAAGAATTAATAGAAAGGGTTCAGATAAGATGTGTAATATGAAGAACAGATATAGAGGGAGAACAATGACTGTAGAGTGGAGTGTGTTAGTGAAGGGCAGAAAGCTCCTGTAGATATTGGAGTTTCCACAAGGTGGATGAAGAGTATTATGGAGGTGGACAATGGATGGCATATATGTAGAGGTGCTGGTGGAAACTGGATGGTTGGGGGAGAACAAATATATAATACGGTGCAGGAGTTTAGAAACGAGATATGAAGATTGGAAGTAGAACTTGGAGAGAAGATGGGGGCAGCACAGTGTAGACACACATGTGGAATGAGGATGCAGAGCCTCCCATAAGATAAGGGGTGTGGAGAAATGATACTGAGGGAAGGGTTTGGACCATGGGCAGTGATTATACAGAGTGGAAGTGCATTTGAATTGAATGTGCAGCATGGAGAGAGCACATGGAGGGTGAAGAGGGAAGTACTGGGTGCCTAGATTGTGGATAGTGGAGAGAGCATGTGAAGGCTGGAGAGAGCACATGAAGGTTGGACATTGTATCTGGAGAGTGGAGAACATGTCTGGAGGGTGGAGAGAATATCTGGAGGGTGGAGAGTGTATGATCAGGGTGGTAAAGAGCAGTGAGGTAGGAGAGTGCATGAAATGGTGGGAAGGCGAATGGGAGAGTGATGTGCAGGGTGGACAGCACATGGGAAGTGTTGATGTATGGTTTGGAGATCAGATGCGGAAAGTGAATGTACAGAGTAGTTGTGCAAATTGTCATGTATAGAATGGGGAGATATATATGGTGCAAACATATGGGTTGGAGAGTGCATGTACAGCACATGTGGAGTATTTGTAGAAGATGAACAGGGTAGAGAACAAACGTACAGAGTGGATGCACAGGGCAGTGAGTAAATGTGGAGGGTGGAAAGCAAATATATAGCATGAAAAGCACATGTGGAGTGCTGAAGAGTGGATGATGTTCAATGTAAAGAGAAGATGTGGAGGGTAAATGTGTTGGGTGGAGAGTGGATGCAGCAGGCTGAGAGCGTTTGTGGAGGATGGAGAGCCAAAGAAGATGGCAGATATAGAGTGACCTGGGGATGTAGAGGGCAACAAGCAGATGTAATGTACTGAGAGTGCTTAGTGGACATGCAGAGCAGATATACATGATGGAAAGTGGAGGTGGAACTTGGAGAGTCAATATAGAGGGTTTAGATTGGGGGCATAAGGTGGAGAACAGACGTAGAGGGTGGATAAAGAGATTACACAGAGGATGTAGAGGCCAGAGAGTGGATGTAGGGCTGTCCATGGTCTAAACCCTTCCCTCCATATTTTTCTCCCCACCACCTCACCATATCTGGATATGAGGAGGGTGAAGACAGAAGTACTTGGTGGAGAGAGTATACATAGTGTGGAGAGTAACCCTGGGCGTAGTTCGCGAAGTAGCACTACGCGTAGCTACGCAAAGTGCACTTCGCACTACGCGAGCTACGCGTAGCACTTTGCGAACTGCGTAGTACCCTGTTCGCACTGTGCAAGATGCCGTTTTCAGTGATTGCACAGTGCGGACAAGCATCCGGCACTGTGCAATCATTGAAAGCGGCATCTTGCACAGTGCGAGCTGTAGTTTTCTGCTGCTCGAGTAGATTTTTACTCGAGCGGCAGCTTTCTCAACACGGACTGATAGTTTCTCATCGCGAGCGGTCGTGAGCATACACGACCACTCGCAATGAGAAACCTGACCTCCCCACGTTGAGAATCTCGCCGGGAGGTTTATTTTCCACGCTCATGATCGGCAACTTGATGTTGCTGATCGTGAACGAGGAAAAAGTCTAGCCGGGATGTCATTTTGCTTCCTCGCGGTCGCCAACTTGACGTTGAGGACCGTGAGCAAGCAAAAAATGACCGCTGCACTATGCTACGCTACGCATGTTTGCACTGTGCTATGTGCAATTCGCGTAGTGCGAAGTAGCACAAACTTCGCAAACTACGCGAGCGTATCGTAGTGCTTTGCCCAGGCTTAGTGGAGAGCATATCTCAAGGGTGGATAGCGTTATGTAGAGGTAGGAAACACGGTTGGAGAGCGAGTGTAGGTTGGACTGTGGATGGCAAATGTGGAGAGCACTTGCAAGGTGGAGTAGGAATGTATAGGCTGGGTAGTAGATGTGAAAAATGGCTCTATAGAGTAGAGAACAAATGTAGAGGATGGAGGGTGCATGTACAACACTAGTGGAGCCTTTACATTACATGTACAAGCATGCAGAGAAGGGAAGTACAGTGGAGAGTACATGTGGAGGATGGAGGCCACATATATATAGCATAGACAGCACATGTGTAGTATAGAGGACGGATGTCCAGGATGGAGAGCAGATTTTCAAGGTGAAGAGCAGATGTGGAGGAATGTGTTTGGTGGAGAGTGGATGTAGCAGGCAAAGACTTTTTGTGGAGTGAAAGGTAGACGGCAGATATAGAGAACACTCAGAGAATATAGATAGAGGGTAACAAGCAGATGTAGTGCACTGAAAGGATAGAGTGCCGAGAGTGGAAATGCAGATCAGATGTACATTGTTGAAAGTGGAGGTGGGACTTTGACGATATGTGGGGAGAGCTCAGAGTGGGTGTGCAATGTAGAGAGCTAATATAGAGAGCGTACAAAGAGAATATAGAGGATGTAAAGGCTGGAAAGGTGATGAGGGTTAGACACTCAGTAGTCAACAATTCTTCTTAATAACTCAAATATCCAGCCTGTGCCTTACTTTATAAACAAGCATGGCAAAGCCAATAGGTCTCACCTTTGAGAGCTATCGGCTTCAGAAATTATTTTTAGCCCGATGTCCAGCAGCATGGCTTAAAATATATATATATATTTATTTTTTTTGTAAAAAGGCTGTGACATGGCTGGTATTAATGTGCTTTTTATAGAATTTAAAAAACGGTGGAGTGTGTTCGGGATGAGGACAAATGGAGGGAGCGAGAGCAGTCAGTAAAGATGCTGGTGGGGAAAGAGACACGTGAGAGACAATTAAAAAGCACATGGACCACAGATGCTGGGTGGCAAGGGCTCAGGAAGCACACGGACAGCGAAAAGTGGGCAGGAGCAGCTGGGGAAGCAAACGGACAATGGACGGTGGGCAGGAGGGTAAGGAGCAGCAAACGACAATTATGTTAGTGCAGGGAGTGATGGGGTGGCAAGCTGACAATGAAGGGTGTGCCAGAGAGGCTGGGGCAGTAGGATGACAACAGATATAGGAAAGAAAGCTTTAAGCTGAGTGTGGACAGGAGTTTCTTGAGAAGCAAGCTAAAAGTTGAGGGTGTGCAGGAGGGGCTAGGGTAGCAAACTGACAATGGAGGGTGGGTGTTAGGGGCTCAGGCAGTAGCTGACAAGAAAGAGTGGGTGGAAGGGGATAGGGCAGTAAGCTGACAACAAAGGGGGGGTGTTAGGGACTAGTGCAGCTATGACAATGGAAGGTGGACAGGAGGGGCTGGGGAAGAATCCTTACAATGTAAATGGGAAGCGCACGGAGAACAGATGGTAGACTGGCAGTTCTACAGTGCTTCTCCGGGACCACATGCTCACCCTCCATTGCCAGCTTGCCTCTCCTGCCCCTCCCATTCACCCTCCACTTTCAGCTTGCAGCCCCATTCCCTCCTATCCACCCACCATTGTGGCTGGAGAAGCAAGGAGGCTGACAACTGAAGGTGGGTATTCAGTGCTGAGAAGCAGTTGGAAAGTGGAGGGAGTGAATGGGGAAGCACATGGACAAAGGGGTGTTAGGGAAGCAAAAACAGCAAGGGAAGGTGGGTGAGGAGGAAGCAAGAACAGCAACCGAGGGAGGGTGAAAAAGAGAAATACAGAGGGGAGAGAAGTACATGAGAGAGACAGCTGGAAAACACAAGAACTCCAACAGATAGTATTGGAGGTGGAGATTGTGTTCCTTGTGCAATGCCCCCCCCCCCATCCCTGCTCTCCTGAATCATGAATCATGATTGTAAAACTGTAAACCAAAGATATACATGCTCTTTCGCACATGATTGTACTGTCTATTGAGCTTGCTTAATAAAAAGAGTTTAAAAAAAAAGAAAACACATAGACAACTCATAGAGTGCATCAACAAAACAAAAAAGTAGTGCCTGAAAAGGGAGCAGTGGAAGATAGAAGTAATGCGCCCATGCTCCAGGGGAGGGAAAAACACAAGAAGTGGAAAGAAAGCCTATAGAAGCTGACCAATAAGAAGAAAACAAATAAGAGTGGTACTGAAGACAACCAGGGTAAGCAATGGGTGGTCTCTGACCCTACCGTAAGCTAATAAAATGTCTCACAACAGACAGAGCATGTGCTAGAGTATCCTGGCTCCCAATTCAGATATGGAAAATGTCCAGATGTGGAGGACAGAGTGTGCATTTAAACGGTGGTGAAAGAATGTTCAGAGTGTAGAGTGTGTAAGTGGAGGGTGGAGGACATATGTGGAGGATCAAGGCTGCATGTGGTGAGTGGCGGGAAACAGCCATTACATCACATGCATAATAACGCATGCAATTACAACACGGTTGTTACAACGACCGTGTTGTTACATAGCAGTACCATTACTACCCAAGTCGTTACAACGACTTGCTGGAGGGGGCGCTCTAAGATAAAGAATAGTATAATTTACTATTCCAACACCTTCCCTACTGTTGCACACACTGGAGTTAGAATAGTAAATAATACTATTCCAGCGTCCAGCGCCCCCTAGAGCAAGTCGTTGTAACGACTTGCGTAGTAATGGTAATGGTAATGTAATCACATGCGTTGTAAACGCATGCAATGTTGAAGTATATAATCGTGAGTGGCTAGCCCATCTGAAGGGTAAAGACCAAGTGAACAGCAGAAGTACAGTTTTTAGAATAAATGTGATAGTGTAGGTAGCGAGTGTGTTTAGGTAGTAAAACAGTGCCATGATTAGGGTACAGGCACCCTCACCCCGTCTGGACTACATTGCCACTGCACCTGCTGCATTATTGCACATGGTGGAGGTTGAAGGAGCACCTGGAGTGTGAAGAATAAAGGAAGAATCCTGAGTGGAGGGTGGAAAGCAGATGTACATAGTGGAGAGGATGGGTGGACAGTGTACGCAGATGGTGGAGATCATATGTGCAGTGGAGACCAGGGAAAGAGGATGAACAGAATGGATAGCAAATGCACAATGTGAGAGCAAAAATGGAGAGTGGATCTGGACCATGGCGTGCAGGTGTTCACGGTGGAGAAAGGATATACAGTCTGCACAGTAGATGTGGTGAAGAGGTGTTGAGAATGGATATAGAGTGGTTCATAGAGAGTGAAGGTATAGGGTTGAGATTGCAGGAGCAGAGGACATGTGGAGAGTTGGTGTACAGGGTGGAGAGTGGACTGGATCTGGATGGTTTAGAGAATATATCAGGGGGAATGCATCTGCAGAAGGGCAACAAATATACAGGGTGGAAAGCAGATGTGGATAGAGGATGCTGAGAGCCTGCGCAGCTTGGAAAGAGCAAATGACGGATTAAGGAAAATGTGCAGGCTAAAGAGTTGAAAACAGGGTGCCGACTACAAGTACAGGATGGGGAACAAAAGTGGAGTGTAGAGAATACATCTGGGTTGGAAACTGATGTACATGGTAAACAGTGGAAGTACAGTGGAGAGAAGGTGTTGATCATGGAGAATAAATGAAAGGAGTGTATGTGGATAGTGACGATAATGTGTGGAGACTATGTAGAGTGCATGTGGGAGGCAAAGATCAGATGTGGAGGAGAGAGGGTGCATTACACGGTGGTGAATTAATTTTCAGCGTAGAGTGTGTAAGTGGAGGGTGGAGGACATATGTGGAGGGTCAAGACTGCATGTGGTGAGTGGATAGCCCATATGAAGGGCAAAGACCAGGTGAACAGCAGAAGCACAGTGTGTAGAATAAATGTGATAATGTATGTAGTGAGTGTATAGAGTGTAGGGTGCAGATGGAAGAGCATGCATAGAAATTGAAAAGGCAAATGGGGGTACATGAGGAGAGTCAAGATCAGTGCGGATGTACATGATGCAGAGAGCTAATGTATAGAGTGGAGAAATGCTTGGACGTAGAGTAGAAAGTGGATATAATATAGATAGCACATGCGGAGAGTGGATTGAGAGTGTGAAACATGCGTGGTAGGTGAGAGGATGTGGCGTTATGGCTGCAGACTTGGGTCCTGAGGAATCTGGTTTGAGTCCCGGCATCGCTCAATAGGCTGTGATTCTTGGCAAATCACATAATTGCCTGTTTCTAAAAAATTAACCTGATGTTGGGTAATGTAACTGATGCTCGGGTAAAGCGCTCCAATACCTTCAGGTCAAATTTGCACTGTTTAATAAATTTAAAAAACGTGGAAGTTAAAGAGCAGGGTAGATCGTAGATGTGGAAAGAAAGATACCGTTCTGTAGTCGTATATGCCATAGGCTCAGAGTGAAGGGTATCCCTGTGCCCTCCTGTATAAATAATAGGAAACTTTTCAAATCTCTCACCTTGGGGGATGGGAAGATTCAATCATTCATCACAACATTCATCTCAGTTTCTCCCTGCTAATCTCACTTCGCCCCATTCCTTCCTGCCTGTTGAACACCTTGCACCGTTCCTCATTTAGGGCCAGATGTACTCCGGTTTTTAGCGTGCCCAAACGGGTTTTAGACCCGTTTGGGTACACTAAAAACCTTGGGCCCATGTACAAAACCTATTTTGTGACCGCTAATCAATTAGCGACTCTCAAAATAGGTTTTGCGACTCGCTATCAGGAAGGGGCATTCCCTTCCTAATAGCGATTCATGAGCCATGTATAAATGTTTTGCTACCGCAATTGCGGTCGCAAAACACTCGCAAATTAACACCTACTTCAAGTAGGTTGCAATGCAATCGCAAATGGATGGGGTCCCCAGGAGACCCCTTCCCCTTTGTAAATGCATGAGAAAATAATTTTTAAGGGCAGGCAGTGGTCCAAGGGACCACTGCCTGCCCTTAAAAAATGAAACGAAGACGTTTCATTTTTTAAAAATGCATCCTGTTTTCCTTTAAGGAAACAGGCTGCATTAAAAAAAAAAGCTGCTTTATTTGAAACCAGTCCCAGACATCGTGATCTGCTGAGCCCAGCAGGCCACCATCCCTGGGAGGGCCAGCCATTCCCAATGGGGTTGCAAAATGCGAGTGCCTCATTAATATTAACGAGCCTCGCATTTTGCAACCCCCCATTGGGAATCACAATCAATGTCTCTGACACTGTTATACATAGTAAATTACAACTCGAAATGTGCGACTCGCAACCGAGCTCAAATTGCGAGTCGCAATTTACTATAGCCGTACATCTGGCCCCTAATCTCAAAACAAACAGAAAAAGCTGCAGATATAGGGCCAGATGTATGACCCGCCAATTAACGAGTCGCAAATTGCGTCTCGCTAATTGGAATGCACAACAGTGTCTCAAACACTGTTTGCGATTCCTAATGGGGTCGCAAATTGCATGCCTCAATAATATTAATCAGGTAGGCGCAATTTGCGACCCCTTTAAGAATGGCTGGCATTCACATGGATGCTTTTTTAATAAAGACATTTTTTTTTTTTAATGCCGCCCGTTTTCCGTAGGAAAACGGGATGCATTTTAAAAAGAAAAATGAAACATTTCAGTTTCATTTTTTTAAAGGCAGGCAGTGGTCTCTGGGAACACTGCCTACTCTTTAAAAATTATTTTCCCACATACTCACAAAGGCAGGGGACCCCTTCCCCATTGCGAGTGGTTTACCACCTACTTGAAGTAGGTGGTAAACTGCAAGTGGTTTTGCGGCCGCTAAACATTAGAACATAGCATGTTGACTCGCTATTAGGTAGTGACTCGCCAAATAGCATTTGTACATGCTATTACCCTTTTCTGCGGCCATAAAAGGGAGGATCTCCCGTTTGCAGCCGCAATAAAGAATCGTACATATGGCCCATATTTCCTTCGGGATAGCTCCAAAAATGCTCTGCTCGAAGCCTCGGCATTTCCCTCGGTTTCAACAACATGACATGGAACAAAGACCAGAGGGCAGTTAACTTGAGGACCGGTTTGATCACAACAATCTTCTTGTTGATTGTCCTAAATGATCTAGGGGCAGGCAGAGGCCACAAGGTTGATTGAAGGGGAGCAAGTGCTCATTATTCAACAATCTTTATTGACAGGTGAATGTAACAAATAGACAGGCAAACAGTGGTGGACAGTTTAATTAAAAGTCACACATTTTGCTGTTTTCGAAAGGTTTGAAAGTTTCAACGTGACATTGTTATTTTATTGACCTCAGTGGGATTAAGGGCTGAGTCAGTTGTCCTGGAAATATAAATATATGGAAAAACTGGCTCAGCCCTTAGGCCTTCTCACGCCCGTAAAAATAGCAATCTTTGATTTGGATACCGGTGATTTGTAAAGCTACAATGCAGCACAAAACTTCGATAAAATTACACCTCTAGTTGAGATGCACCTACTTTGAGTGAATGAATGAACTGTTGTGGGACTTTGCCAATGGTCCTCCATATGAGGGTGAACTGATAATGTTTACTGATCTTATTTAACACGTGAATTGCAAACCATCTCATTGGTTAAAATAATCTAGCCAGGGTCTCATGTATCAAACCTTTAATTAGAGTTTGTATTTGAGAGAGTGGTGCTGATTGTTTCCTTTTGTTCTATTCGGTGTCGCCCAAAGAAAAAGCAAAGTGCACGAAAAGCTTTGCCTTTGTTGTATTTGTTAAAGCCCAGTTAGAGAAAATCGGCAGCAATAGGGGCTGGTGCAAGAAGTGGAACTACAAGAATCTTAGATAACGTATGTTACATGAAAACAATGCACTTTAGTTCAAGACATAGAAACACACATGATCATTTTAGGTCAAACTGAAAATCGGAACAAATGAAACCATAAGAAATTGGCGGGTGTGGCGTTATAGCCGCAGCTGACGATTTTGAAACAGGGAAACCCGGTTCGAATCTCGGCGTCGGCTCAGCATCCTGTGATTCAAGTCAAATCGCTAAATGTCCCAGAGCTTACATATGATAAAAAAATAGAATTTGCCCTCGTATTATATAAAACTACACACAAAATTGCAACTATTTAACCAAAAGTGTATGTTTTCGTTTTTTCGTATTTTCTTTTGCTCACAATAAAATGTACTAAAAAAATTAAGTCAAAGGATAGCACACAAGCAGGTGCAACAGCGGCTTTGAGGGTAAAATGGGAGGAATTTAATTAACTAAAAGTGAAGAACGTTTAAGCAGGAGAAAGGTAAATTAACAGCATTTTCTTCTATAACGTGACAGAAGCATCATAGCTAAAATTGGAATGGTGACAAATATGAGTACAATTCTGCCTCTTTCTCACAAGTCTCCTTCTATGTACTTTAAGGGCCACTGGAATTATGCAGCAGGGTTGGATCAAATTATGTGGCAGGCTTTACTAAATTATGCCGCAAGAGAAGGCAAATTATGCAGTTTATTGAAGCACATTTTTATATAGTATTACCTCATTACTTTGTCATTTGTACACGCTAATACTGTCTGGGGAAAGGTTTTACCTCATTGCAACTAGTTTTACACCCAAATACAGCAACAAGCCACCGAAAAATGACCAGTCAACCTTTGTGAAGGGCCTTCCACTGTGCAGCAATATGTGCTGTTGCATCTATAGTAATGTTTGATCTGTTTAACATAGAAACAATTTTGGTGGTAAAAATTTGCAGATTATGCAGCAGATGATGGATTATGTGGGAACTGCAGCAAATTCCTAATAATTTGGAAAATGCTGCTGCCCAAACTCGTATAATTCCAGTGGCCCAATATACTGTCAATACAATAACTTTAAAATACATTTAAGAATATGGTAGTTGTATCTCTGTATGTCTTGAATACATTATGCATCCAGTTTCCAAAGAAACTATACCACCTCAAACACTGCCGTCACCATATCCAGATCTGGATGTCCAACATGTAACTGAAGCTCAACCCCGCCTAGAGATAATTGCCACTATTCTTCAAAAACAACCAGCAACAAGTATTGCAAACATGGCACAGTGACATGACCATGGACATATTTGAACCCCACCTTTCACCCATGCCAAGGCATTAGGATTCACTCTGGAGACTGACCTCACCCTGAAGGAACTCATCCTTAAGAAAACCAAGACGGATGGGTACTATCTCTCTGTACTGTAGAAAGTGAAACCAATCTTCAGGGACAGTGACTCCAGAACTGCCATTCCAGTAAGCCTGGGCAAAGCACTACGCTACGCTCGCGTAGTTTGCGAAGTTTGCGCTACTTCGCACTACGCAAATTGCACGTAGCACAGTGCGAACACGCGTAGCGTAGTGTTGCATAGTGCAGCGGTCATTTTTTGCTTGCTCGCGGTCCTCAATGTCAAGTTGGCGACCGCGAGCAAGCAAAATCACATCCCGGCGAGACTTTTTCCTCGTTCGCGATCAGCAACATCAAGTTGGCGATCGCGAGCGTGGAAAATAAACCTCCCAGCGAGATTCTCAACGCGAGGAGGTCAGGTTTCTCATTGCGAGTGGTCGCGTATGCTCGCGACCGCTCGCGATGAGAAACTACCAGTCCGCCTTGAGAGAGCTGCCGCTCGAGTAAAAATCTACTCGAGCGGCAGAAAACTACAGCTCGCACTGTGCAAGATGCCGTTTTCAATGATTGCACAGTGCCGGTTGCTTGACCGCACTGTGCAATCATTGAAAACGACATCTTGCACAGTGCGAACAGGGTACTATGCAGGTCGCGAAGTGCTACGCGTAGCTCGCGAAGTGCACTTTGCATAGCTTCGCGTAGTGCTACTTCGCGAACTATGCCCAGGGTTACATCCCAGTCCTTTTATTCTCACATCCAGATGCTGTAAAGTCCTACTCAACAGCCTACCGGACTCCACACTGCCTCCAACAGCCCCCTCTCCCACTGGGCATCTTATATGCTTCAGGATGCCTCGTCTGGGCCTCAAGAAATGTGACCACATCCCCTCTTTCCCCACAGAACTCCATTGGTTCCCCTTCTCAACATGTACCATCTTCAAGGCCAGATGATTAATCTACAAAGCAATCGCCCGCATCTGGCCGACATGCTCATCACCTCCAATTATTATTCGGCACACCTAAGACCAATTATGTAAAATTCATAAAAACTCAAAAAATATTTTCCTGTGGCTTTTCTTACATAGCCGTATGAAGCACACTGCATGCTAATTTGCATTTAAAGAAAACTCATTTAATACCTAAATAGTGTTCAATGAGTAGTAATCAGCAAATAATTCTAAAATCACACAGCAGGTTAGACCTTTCAGACAAAAAATTTAAACCAAAATAGTGGGTGTATTCTTGGGGTAATCCGCAAACATTCTCAAAACATCAGAAACAATTTCATCATGCTAAAAAGAAATTATGCTTGTGTAGTTTTAGATGTTTATTTTAAAATCATCCTCAAATTATCAAAAACAATTGGACCTTATGAAGTAATAAGATACTCTTCTTAAATCCTCCTAAAGTCATCAGGAATAGTCACACCTTTTGAAGTCATCGGATACTTATTCTTAAATAATCCTGAAGTCATCGGGAATAGTCACACCTTGTGAAGTCATCAGATACTAATTTTCAAGTCATCCTCGAATTATCAGACTTAAGTTTCTAAACTTTGCTGATGACTTCAAGAGCTTGATGATGTCTGATGATGTGAAAATGACTTTACAGTACTTGGATGATCATCTAATGACTCTGGGATGACTTCTAAAGTAATCCATGGGTGAATCTAGTCTATTGGCACGTATGTACATGGTACAGTAAAGCGGGAGCAAGAGCAGAGGCAGGACTCGGCTGAACTGCCCGGCCTAGGCACAAAAGTAAAATAGTGTTATTGGTGCCCAATTGAGACACCAGCCACAGTATTTGAAAAAGTAGGCACATGAACAATGAAGTGCACATCCTCGCTGCTTAAATGCACAGTTCCTTGTTGGAAGCGTGTTGTACGTGTGTTACATGTAACTGTTTTCCTTTACGCATGCCCAGCAGCTCATGCCAGGAATGTTAACAGTCTCCATGGTGATAGGTTCTAAGGAAGATCAGCTGGAGACAAGGAGCACACTGGCTGGCTGGATGCTGATGTTGGTGGTGTATTCAAGACGACAATAAAGGCTACTTAAAGTTTACCATGTACAGCGTCTTAACACTGGCGACAAGTGATTATTGATTGGGGACAAGCTTCAACCCCAACTCCCCTGAGAACCCAATTGTGGAGATTGACAGAGATTGAGGAATCAATGGGCCTTGCCTGAGATTTTGGATGGAGATTTGAAAAGACTAGAAACCGTTTTTGACCCGGCAAAGGACAACCATGTGTAGTGCTAACAAGGTAATTTTTACCTTTATTTGCGACATTTTGACTCTGCCGGCGGTCTCCTCGTGCTCCGTGATTGGATCGAGACGATGAACGAGCAGCCATTGTTTGTTTGAGAGAGCTCGCAAGGACAACCATTATTCAGCTCAGAGGAACAACACAAGGAATACCGTGCAGCGGAGCACCAGGTCATCGAGACTACAGCGATGTTCTCCTGGCATACAAAGGCATGTGATGTCACCACGTGTACGTGAGCTGCCATATTAGATAGGTCACATTTCCCATTAAGTAGTTAGGCATTGTATGACACGACCATTAATTCTGGGACAGCATTATTTCACGAATCGCCTCACCGTGTGAACTCAAGCCGCCATGTTGGATCGATCACATTTTACACTGATTGAGCTGTTCGGCATTCTGTGACGCGATTATTAGTTCAAAGACACTACAATTTCTTAAAAAGCCTCATACAAAACAAGTTTATGACTGACATTGACTGAAAATAAAGGTATAGTCTTATTATTGCAATTCAATGAACACATTGCTCTAGTCATGTCATCTACCAACATGTCTCAACCTCCTTCCTTTCTATGTGAAAAAGTGGAAACAATGCTTTCATGAAGCGATGGAGGAAACTTTTTTTACTCGTATTTAGTGGCTATTGGAGGTGAGAAATTCTCTGCACACAGAAAACAAGCCATTCTTCTTATACTTTGGTCCACACATCAATGTCTTATTAAAGGGGCATATATTTTTCACAAGAGCACAATAACCAAATTAAAAAGTGGCCAATTACATTGCGTCTTTAAAAACACTTGCACGCAGTTGTGAATTTGGAGACTTAACAGACTCACTGGTGAGGGATCAGTTAGTAAGGTGTACAAACAGCAGTAGGGTACAAGAGACACTACTATCAAGGAATCCCTCACACAAAGGCTTCTTTGTGAGTTGCCATCGTTAAGGGAATGGAAAATACTTTGGGCTGGGTAAAAGAGATGAAGACTTACGTGATGGTGATGGATAATGTTCGTACACCTAGTAATATACATGAAGTGGGGGAGAAGGAGGTGCAACAAGATTCAATTGGAAACGTTTATAAAGTGACCCATGGAGGGAAGGTTAAGGTTCCAACTGAGACTACTAAAGTGAAATGTTACCGTTGTGAAAGTTTAAGTCACATTTCCAGCAGTCCCAACTGCTATGCAAAAAATTCCACATGTCTTAAGTGTGGCCTTAAATGTCATTATACAAGGGATTGCAGGTCTAATGGGAGAGTACTAGCTGTGGAAAATGTGGAAAATGTGAGCGATAGTCTCAGAATGGTGTTACTGAATGTAAAAAGTGATGGTGAAGTGGATGCTGGTTGTGTGAGCATGCCTGAGCGTGGGGTTTATATTTGAGGCAAACAATTTGTGGTTCTAGCGGACTTGGGTTCCCCATTTACAATGATTGGAAATGAGTTATGGGATATGACATTTCCCAATGTCCAGCTCTGTTCTCTGGACATTAACCCAGTACCCAGCAAGTTATGGAGGTGCATATATTGATGTCTTAGGTTATGTGATAATGAGGAAGAATCCAAAGGCACAGAGACCATTGGGAAAGTGTATGTAGCCAGGGGACAACCTCCTAGGTTGGAGACATCAAAGAGACTTGGGGATTATATTATATCCGAATGCATGCAATGCATGTGACCAAGTTATATTAGTTGATGATTGTGGGAATGGAGATAATTTCTTCAAAGAGTTTCCGCAGGTATTTGTGGAGGAGTTAGGCCTACTCAAAGACTTTGAGCATCGCATAGTGCTAAAGAAGGATGCTAAACCTTGTGTACAAAAACTGAGAAAGGTTCCTAATATGATGTTAGAACCTTTGAGAGAGGAAGTAGACAGATTTATGGCTCTGAATGTTATAGAGGAAATTGAATCCTCAGAGTGGTTGGCTCCACTGGTGTTGGCACCTAAGGATGGGGGAAAGTCTTTTAGAATGTGTGTGGACTTGAGAAGCCTAAATAAATGGATCTGATTGGTTCGCCAACTACTCCCCAACATTGCTGGATCCATCACCATGCGGGATGGTGGTTAAGTGTGTTAGATATTTCTTCAGAGTATCATCAGGTGCAGTTGCACCAAGATTCAAAGCACCTGACTTCCTTTGTGAAGCCACTGGATACATATCGTATTGTGAGGATGCCATTCGGGCTTGGCCTCGGCTGCGGCCTGCTTCCAGCGAATCATAAAGACGGTTCTGGGTGATATGCCTAACATATTATTCTTTCAAGACGATATCCTTGTGTATGGTAAAGATGTGACTGAGCATGACGGAATGTTTATAAGGGTGTTGGGGAGATTGTCAAACAAAGGTCTCACTGTAAAAAACATAAATGCTAAATTGGAGTGACGTCAGTCACATATTTGGGCCATGGTATATCGGGAGAGGGTATTCAACCCAAGCTTGAGTTAGCAGAGAGTATTGCGGATGCTCCTACTCCTTCTGACCAGGAGAAAGTGAGATCCTTTCTTAAACTTGCTGAGTTCTATTCGAAGTTCATTAAAGGTTTCGCTAGCAATGTAGAACCCATCAGGATAGTGTTAAAAAAGGGGACTCAGTTTGCCTGGTCAGAAGTTTGTGATGCAGTTTTCAAGGCTGTGAAGCAAGCAATCAGTAGAATGCCTACCCTTGGTCATTTTTACACCAAATGGAAGAATAATCCCGCCAAGGATGCCAGCCTTAAAGGGTTGGGTGCGGTTCTTACTTGATTTGACAGGGGTGAGGAGAAGGTAGTTGTGATTGCTTCCAGGGCACTGAAGAAGGCAGATGCACAATATTCCTGCATTGAGAGGGAGGCCTTAGCTATAGCCTGGGCAGTGAGGCATTTCAAGTTTTATCTGTGGGCCATTCCCTTTTTGTTAACAACCCATCATCGCCCCTTCGTGCAAATATTCTCATGTAGCCTAAGTGAGAGGTTAACACCTAGACTTAAGCGTTGGAGTGAAGGTTTGGAGGAATTTAATTTTCAGGTGCAATATCTTCCTGGTGTAGTAAATAGAGCAGCTGACTGCTTATCTCATTTGCCAGTGGAGGGCAAATGTGATGTTACTACTGTTGAGTCAGCTGGTATGAATTGCACTAAGGAACCTACCATCACAAAAGAGGAGTGGGAAAAAAGAAAGGAGGAGGATACATTGTTTCCTCTGGCTGTTCATCATGTTATTAAGGGCTGGCCTGATTACCAAAGTCTGGATTCTGATTTAAAGCCTTTTTGGTCAATAAAAAATGAACTTACACTACTTCAGGGGCATCTCGTGAGAGGGTCGTTCCTCCCAGTTGCATAAGATCCAAGATAATAAACCTAGGTCATGAGGGACATCTGGGGAGGGGTCTAACCAAAGCTTGTGTTCGTGAGAGATATTGGTGGTTGGGCATGGATCGACAAGTGGAGGAGGTGGTTTAAGAGTGCTATCGGTGTGCTTCCAATGATAAATCTCGAGTCTCCAATTCTGTCCCTCTTTCACCTGTGGTTGTCCCAGGCAAGCCATGGACTGAGTTAGGCCTAGGCATGATGGACCAGTTTGAACTATAAAGCCATCTGAGAGATGTGTGTTATTGTTAGTGGATTACACTTCCAAATGTGTATCTACAAGGTGTGTGAGCACTGTAAACACTAAGGGGGTTTTGGAGTTTCTCAAAGATGAATTTGCAAATGAAGGGATACCCAAGTTTGTGGTCACTGGCAATAGGGTGTAATGCAACTCGTAAGAAATGCAGGAATTTTTAAGGGATTTTGGGGTCACTCATCAGAGAACAGCTCTCTATGCACCACAGGCCAATGGCCTTGCAGAATGCATGAATAGGGTGGTTAAAGTTTGTGCACAGAGAGCCTTGAAAACAAGAATTCCCCTTAAGGAAGTTCTGAGAGACATGTGGTGGGCACTACCCATAATTGTGTTACGCAAAATTCTCCTTTTGAGCTCTTGAGGGGAAAGGTAGCTGCGTCCAAAATGAATCCTGGCTCGTTGCCAATGAAAAGGACTCTCAGCTTAGACAAAGAGGAGGTGAATGCCTGGATCAAGTCATATCAGCAAAAATACAAACGCAGGTATGACAAAGAAATCGGTGAAGAATAAAAAATGGTGTGAAGGAGAATGGGTTCTGGTGAAGAAACCACAGTAGTAGAGGAAGGGTGTTACTGAGTTTATGGGTCCCTTCATCATTACTTCCATTTGAAGGAATATGGTGACGGTTCACACTGGGATCAAGTGGAGCATGTCCCAGTTAGTGATGTACAGTGGTAACAAGTTGCCACATGAGTTGGGGATGTAGTCCCTCCGGGTTCAAAGTTGCATGATCATAGAATAAATTTGCCTAGTGGTTCTCTCAGGAGGAACACTCTGTAGTGTTCTCACTTCTTACCTTGCTATCTTTAGAATGTTCTTACTGTATCTAGGCTATGCAACTTGGAATGTGGAATGAGCGTTTTGTAAAAGACTGTAAGCAGCTGGTCAGTTGGCAGTTGCAGGACCTGATGCTGGATGGGGTTTACATGTCTTCTTACTAAATAAAGCTATCTTACGCTTTACTTCTCAACGCTGCCGTCCCTTCTTCATTACATTTGGCGACGACTGGAACAGGATCACCCACGCGTCATTTAACAACCCCAACACATTTAGCCCACCTTTGATTTATGCTCTCAACGGACCCTTCTTCATCTACGCGCTCCACCTGCTCTAAAGTAAAGAATCGCGCTGTCCCTCAGTCGGAGCTGTCCACGTCATCCTGAGAGGCACATGCGTGCCCTGCTACTTCAAAATCTCACTGGTTCATTGGTGAGGCAGACTCTTGTAAGTACTTTGTAATTAATTTTAGGCACGGAGAGGACTCCTGCATGACAGGACTCCTGCGTGAGAAAGCACGAGCATTAGCGTGTGACACAGCACGAGCACTCACCTTCGAGGTCTCCGGCGTGAGCAAGTCTGAGCTTGAGCGTGTGACGCAGCACAAACACGCACTGCGTGAGGGTGTGCGAGCTCAACTCTGCAGTCCAACGCTCGAGACTTGGCTGACTCGCTCACCCAACGTCACAGTCAACGCGACTACAGACACGCAATCACTGTTGCCAGGCTCGTCATCGCTGACGCGCACAGCTCTTTCCCATGGTTACTTCTGTCAGCTACTGTTGCTAGGCTCATCATCGCTGACGTGCACAGCTTACTCCCTTGCTTACCGTTGTTGACCATTGTTCCTTGGCTCGCCATCGCTGACGTGCACAGCTGTTTCCTTGCGTGTCAGTTACATTACTCAACCCGGCGTATACGCGAGCGAAGATTGACATCGCTGACACGCACAGCTTTATCTTTTATTCACGCCCATTACTCAAATTTCACAATGACGCTGACACGCACAGCTGTTCACGTGTGTCACTTCACTGTTGCAACGTCACTGATACGCACAGCATTTCATGTCCAGACATCTCTGATGCGCACAGTTTACTCCATAATTTAAGTGCATCATTTCTTTTATAGGTTACTTTGTTGATACACGCATTTCCTATGCACACCTGATGTTACCCATCAAGTGCAACATTATTTATTGTTCAACATCGCTGACACGCACAGCCTCTTCTTTCATTTAAGTACACCACCTGTGTTTATACAACGCTATTTTCACATTATCTCAGTTGTGATTTAAATTGTAGTTTTAAGAGTTATTTAACTATTCAACAACATGCAGAATGTTCCTGCTCCAACCATCTTCTTATCATCCCCTGGTAAGCCTAATCTACCATGGTTGAAGTGGAAGAAGGTTTTTCCAAACTACGCTAGAGTTTGCGGGACTTCCCCAAGCGCAGAGAGGAAAACCTCATTATTGATGCACTGTTTAGGGGCAGAAGGCCAAGAAGTTTACGAACATCTTCCGGACCTCTCTGATGATGTGTCATCAACACTCAATGAATTTGAAATTGCTATTAAAAAACAAGACTTGCACTACTTACCGAAAATAAGCACAGTCCTTGAAAGATACCACTTTGGCCGACGTATGCAAAAAAAGGAAGAAACCGTTGAGCAATACATTACAGAACTTCGCAAGTTAGCCTCTACATGCAATTTTGGGGCATCATTAGAAGAGCGTCTCCGTGATCAAATGATGTTGGGTTGCAGCATTGACATAGCGAGAAATTATTTGTGGCAGAAGGACAACCCTTCATTGCACTAAGTAGTTACTATTGCAAAAACCTACAAGCACTCAAAAGTATGTTTAGAGACAATACACAAAAATACCTCCCCTGAAAAAGAACAAAGCTCAGTGATGAAAGTAGACAAAGACAAGGAAAAACATAGTAAAGGTGAAGGAACAAAAAGTACGATCTTCAACAAGTCTGAAAGTCTACCCAGCACTACCAAGCTCCACCTAATACCTCGAAATCTTTCCTGGGTAAATGTTGTTATGTTATGTTAAACTTTATTTGTATAGCGCACGTACACCAGGTTGGTTTCTTGGCGCTGCTCTGCAGGTGTTAGACTAAGGTGTTACTAGTATGCCTGTTTAAATAGCCAAGTTTTTAGGAGTTTGCGGAAGCTCATGAGGTTTGTGCAGGATCTGATCTCAAGAGGCAGGGAGTTCCAGAGTTTAGGGCCTAGGGTGGCAAACCTTGTCCCCCTAAAGCGTTTTAGCCTGAAAGATGGTGTGGTCAGGAGATGCACGTGAGCAGATCGTAAGTTGCGGGTAGGAGTGTATCTAAAACTGTTGATGAATTTTGGGCTTTTACTATTCAGGGATTTGAAGATGATGCATCCTACAATGAATGCGCAACTCTGGGTTATTGGAAGCCAATGTAGTTTCTTAAGAAGAGGGGTAATATGTTGGCGCCTGTTTTCTTGAAAGATCAGTCTGGCCGCCTGGTTTTGAACCATTTAAAGGTGGTGGGTGAGATAGGCGGGGATGCCAAGGTAAAGAGAGTTTGCATAATCGATGGGGGATATCACCATAACGAGAACTGCCTGTATGTTTGCTTCCTGAGTGAGGAACCTACTGATTTTCCTTATTTTCCTTAGTTGAAAGCAACATGTTGAGATCACGGAACCAATTTGATTTTTCATTGTGAGGTCTTTATTGATTATGACTCCCAAGGTTTTTGCAGATGTAGAGGGGACGGGGGCTGTCCCAGTTCTTTAGGCCAGAAGTGAGAGCTACAGGGGTTCAATGAGCCTCCTGTGAGGATCACTTCCGTTTTGTCCGGATTTAACTTGAGGTTGTTGCTGTTCATCCAGCCACGGATGAACAGCATAGTTGTCTGGAATTCGAGGACGGTGGTAGGGGAGTCATTAATCGGAAATATCAGTTGAAAATCATCTGCATAATTGAAGGTTTGGACTTTCCTTTCTTTTAGTGCATGGGTCAGGGGGAGGAGGTATAAATTAAATAAGTGCGGGGAGAGAGAGGAGCCCTGGGGCACACCGCAAGTGTTCTTAATCTTGGGGGTTGTGAAGTTTCCCAGGCGGACCGCTTGATAACGGTTTGTTGGAAAGGAGTTTATCCATTCAAGGGCCGATCCTTGGATTCCTGCATACATGACACGGTCGACCAGGATGTGTGGTCGACCGTGTCAAAAGCGGCAGAAAGATCCAGCAGCACCAGGGCTTGGGGGGAACCTCTGTCCGCTTTCTCTCGCAGAGAGTCCAGGACTGACAATACCACTGATTCTGTGGAGTGAAATGGGCTTAACCCTGCTTGATGAGGGTCCAGGTAATCTGACTGCTCCAAAAAGGTGGATAGGCTTTTGGCTACGTGGGCTTTGAGTATTTTGGCCGTATAGGGAAGCAGTGAGATAGGTCGGTAGTTGGTGAGAGTTCCGGGATCTGCTCCTGGCTTCTTCAGGAGGGGGATGACAAACGCCTCTTTGAATGCATCAGGTACGTATCCCTGGGATAGCGATTTGTTTAAGAGGGCCATGGCTGGCTCTGGCCAGGCCGCAAAGGCTTCCTTTAGGATCCAAGGGGGGCAATAGTCCCTAGGAGAGCCAGATTTTACTTTGGTCAGTAGGTCTGTAAACTTCTTGACTTATCATTAGAATTTGTTCTAGCCTTTGTGTGTTTTTTGGTTTGCTTTGACAAGTGGGCTTTGTGCATGTGGGGATGCTTGCTTTGATAGTTTTGATTTTGTCAATGACGAAGTTATTCAGTGAGTCGCATAAGGATTGCGAAGGTGTGGTTTTTAAGGTCACTCGGTCAAGGTTTGATAGGTCATTAATTATTGAGAAAATGTCCTTTGATCGGTTTTTGGAGGTGATGATTTTAAGTGAAAAGTATTCGGCCTTTGTGGTCAGAATCTTTTTTTTTTAAGTTCTAAGGGCTGTTTAGATAGGTGCTTTTGACGTCGGGTGAGTATTTGCTTCTCCATTTCCTTTCCGCTTGGCGCAGAGCAAGTTTTAACTTTTTTAAATCGTCGGAAAACTATTTCTGGGCTTCGTGACAACATGCTTGTTGTATTTTCCTTAGTGGGGCATGTTTATTGCTGGCTGTCAAGAGCCATTCCGACAGGTTTTCCTCACTCTCATCTATAGAGGATTGGCTGATGAGGATTGTATTGGACAGCGTTTCGAGGAATTGGACTTTGTCGATGGTGTTCCAGCTCCTAACGTATCCAGGTTCATGTAGGGGTATTTTAGGTTTAGTAAGGTTGTTTATGGAAAATTTTATGAGGTAGTGATCTGACCGGATACAAGGAGTGACATCTGGATTTGTTATGGTCAGGTTTGTGGACCATAACTGGTCTAATGTATGCCCTTTAATCTGAGTAGCGGAGGTGATATGCTGACGGAGGTTTAGCCCTGTAAGTAAATCAGTTAATTCCGCTGAGTGAGGTCCACCTGCTGGGTCGTTAGCCCAGTAGTTAAGATCAACAATCAGTAGTATTTTCACGTGGTTTGTTGTGATATGTGTCATCTGTTCACTCAAAGACTGTGGGAACTGTGGCATGCTCTGTGGTGGTCTGTAGAGTATGACACAGACTAGCGGGGCGGAATCGGACTCTAGTTTAATCACTAGGTTGTCTACTTGTGGTAGGTCGAGGGGGGTAAGTGCTGAGAATTTTAGGTCTTGATGTATTATAGCTGCCATCCCCCTCCTGTTTTTCCCTGATGGTGGTTAGCTTGGAGGATGTAATGGTCGCTAGGTAGAGCTGCTAGGATATCAGGGGAGGAGTCCTGTGTTAACCAGGTTTCTGTTAACAGTAGGATATCTGGTTTTTCGGTCGCCAGTAGATTATGTATTTCAAGTTGGTGTTTGACCATGGAACGGGTATTTAGATAGATAACTGTCAGGGGTTGTTCCTTGTTTGTGGTCTTGAGGTTCGGTCTCTTACTCGGGTGTGTGTGATCACAGAATTCGGGCAATTAGGATCTTTTTGCCATTATCCCGTTCGTGACTATGTTAGCCAGATAGTGCTGGTCGATTGCTGGTTTGTTGGAGTGGAGTGATTTTAGTTTGGCCGTGGAGTAGATAGAGTTTTGAGCATATTGGCTTGCCTCTTGCCCCGGTCGGCTGCGGACGGGCGCAGACGGGCTTGCCTTTGGCGTGCCGCCGGCGCGTCCGCTGTGCACCCGCACTGCTGGCGGCATTTGTATCCCTAGTCAGCCTTAGCCCCTCCCACTCTTCACTGATTGGCACTCGTGGCGTTTCCACCAGGAAGCGAGTTGAGCCGGTGTGACGGCGGGTATCGGCACGTTGTGGTGTGGAAACACTGGCCACATGGCAAATTTCAAGGGCTGTCCCGGATGGAGGGCATCTTGTTCCTCTTGCGGCCGCAAAGGTCATTTTACTAGATGTTGTAGAGCCTCCAGAAATCAAAAGAATGTGAGAGAGGTAGATTTGTTTGAAGAAGATATAGAAGAGGTCAACATCTGTCAATTTAAAAATTCTGGTTGTGATGCTCCTATTGATGTGGTACTGGTCAATGACGCTCCTGTGAAGATGCTTTTTGACTCAGGGGCCAAAGTCACCCTGATTCCCAAAAAGTTCTTTGACCAGTATCTTCTAAAGAAAGTTACTCTGTCAAAACCTGACATACGTCCAAGAGGATATGGGGGTGAGATAATAGATATTTTATGATGGTTCTGGACACAATTGATTACAAAGACAGGATTATTCCTGGTAAAATGTAAGTTTCATTGAAGGGTGATTCATGAATAAGCTGGTTTCACCAAAGGGACTTACACGTATTCCTGGATCCAAACGAGAATCCCCCGGTTTGAAGGATTTACCTTCCATTAATCAAGTCAGAAAGGACAGCAAAAATTGGATCAGTCGCTTCCCTGAGGTATTTAAGAAAGAACTGGGCTGTCTCAAGAACTACATGCATCATATTAAGATTATACCTGGGGCTGTACCTAAGGTAGCTAAAGTCTGCGGGGTTCCCATTACAGTAAAGGATAGCATGAAAACTGAACTGGATAAACTGAAAGAAAACAAAATTATAGAGGAGATTGAAGCTTCTGAATGGCTTTCCCCCATAGTTATGGCCCGCAAAGCCAATGGTGAGGCCAGACTCTGTGTGGACCTTAGAGAGCTTAATAAAGCAGTGGTTGTGAATCATTACCCACTGCCTAACATCAGTGAAATGTTGTGCTCTCTTGGAGGTGCGAGACATTTTTCATCGCTAGATCTAACCTCGGCCTACCATCAGGTACAACTTCATCTTACTTCTCAAGACCTAAATGCCTTTATTACGCCCTTTGGCACCTTTAAATTTTAAGAATGCCCTTTGGCCTGATCTCTGCGGCCTCAGTATTCCAGAGTCATGGAGCACATTCTTGAGGGCATTGAGGGTATAAACATTTACCAAGACGACGTTTTGGTGTATGGTGTTAATTCAGAAGAACATGATCGGAGGTTGGGTTTTGTCTTGGGAAAGTTGAGTGATGCAGATTTAACCCTACGTCCTGACAAATGTAAATTTGATGTATCTGAGATTGAGTATTTGGGTCACCAGGTGTCTGCAAATGGTATTAAACACAAATCTGCCTTAGTTGAGACCATATGCAAACTCTGCACTCCTCTAAACAGAGAAGAACTGGTGAAATTTCTTGGGATGGCGGAATTTTACCACAAATTAGTCCCCAATTTTGCCAGCAGTACTATTCACCTGAAAGATCTCTTAAAAAAAGGGAGCAAGTTTGCCTGGTCTGATGATTGCGAAAGTGAGTTCAAACACTTGAAGATGTGCCTTAACAAAGCACAAGATCTTAGTAGCTTCGATCCCAGAAAGAAATCCTCTTTAATGACGGATGCCAGCTCTAAAGGTTTAGGTGTGGTTTTATTCCAAAAGTCCGACGGAGTTGAAAAAGTGATCTTATTCATGTCCAGACCGTTAAGAGGGGCAGAGTGCAATTATTCCGTTGTGGGGAGGGAAGCACTAGCTATCTATTGGTCCATTCGAAAGTTACGTAAGTTTTTTTGGGCAGTACCTTTGAGGTCTTAACTGACCATAAACCCTTGAAGGAACTTTTTGAAAAAAAAGGCATTGACTTTGTCTCACACCGCATTCGCAAATGGGTGGTTGACCTGCAAGAGTTTAATTTTATTGTTTCTTATTTGCCAGGTCACACCAATATTCTCGCTGATTGCTTATCCAGACTGGGTTGTGCTAATGAAGAATCTGCTGATTGTGATTACTTTGGTGGTGACGATTTTGAAGAAGCTGTGGATATTTGCCTCATTAGTGACAGTATCATATCTGAGGATGAATGGAGAGGGGCTTTAACGAGAGATGAAACCTTGAAAAGTGTGATGAAGATGATTTTGGAAGGCTGGTGTGGCAAAAGAGATTGCGAGCAAGAGTTGATGGGGTATTGGCAAGTAAAAGACGAACTCACTGTTGTAGACGGGGTGCTCTTAAGGGGCAGCCAGTTGATTCCCTCTCGAGAGTTATGGGTGAAATTGTTGAAACATGCACATTCCAGTCACATGGGAATTGTCAAAACAAAGGAAAGGTTAAGAGAGTCATGCTGGTGGCCGGGCATGGATGCCTGGATTGAAAGGGAGGTGAGGAGTTGCCCAGAGTGTGTCTGTTGTGACAAAATCTTAAAATGTAGAACACAGCCTATGGTAGCGAGAGAGGAATCAGATGGTCCTTAGTCAGATGTGGCCATAGACATCCTAGGTCCAGTTAAGTTAAGATCTTGTGACCGTTATGTTCTCGTTTGCATAGATATGTTTTCTCGCTGGCCAGAGATTAAGGTGGTAAATGCCATTAATCCTCCATAGTTATTGAGTTTTTGGACTCTCTTTTTGAAAGAAAAGGCTTTCCCAAGTCTGTATTATCGGACAATGGTGTACAATTCACTTCTGCTGTCATTGAGGATTTCTTGTATTCAAGAGGCATCAAACACAAAAAAGAAGCTCTTTATCACCCAGAGAGCAATGGGGTTGTTGAAAGGTTCATAAAAGTTTTGAAAGAAACTTTACAGCAGGCTACTACCACGGGTACCAATTAAGAGGCAGCAATGAGAAGGAAAGTGAAAGAATACAGGTTTACCCCGCACTCATCTACGGGCGTTTCACCCTTCCAATTGCTCAAGAAAAGGACGCCCAAAACAGAGGTGTGTCCTTCTTGGGTCATTTCCAAGAGACTGTCTGTTGATAAAGATGCTGTGTGTACTGAGGGTTGGAGAGACAGAGAAAGGGTGATTAAAGAAAAGAGGAAACAATGGTATGATGAGAGAAAGGCAGTTAAAAACACTGTTGTTTCAGTGAGTGATTGGGTGAAGATAAAATCTTCCCGCTTGGGCAATTCAGGGTCGAAATACAGTGTACACTTTAAGGTAATAAAGGTTTTTAAGAACGGAGCCATTTGGACTAGTGACCATAAGGTTTGGAACTTGAATAGGGTTGCCAAGTGTCATGCTGCGAGTTCTCGACCCTGTCTAACATCAGAGGTTCCTGATGCTAGGTCACAAGCGAAGTCAGTTAGACCTCGCAGGCTCGTTCAAGGACCCGCCAGATATCAGGATTATGTTTAGATGTTCTGTTGCTTCATTGCACATTATTACTTCTATTTTGTTTTTGTTTGGTTTTCTTTCCTTTTCTTAATGACTTTTGCCTTTGTGTATTATTAGGGGGGGAGTGATGTAGTGTTCTCACTTCTTACCTTGCTATCTTTAGAATGTTCTTACTGTATTTAGGCTACGCAGCTTGGAATGTGGAATGAGCATTTTGTAAAAGACTGTAAGCAGCTGGTCAGTTGGCAGTTGCAGGACTTGATGCTGGATGGGGTTTACATATCTTCTTACTAAATAAAGCTACCTTACGCTTTACTTCTCAACGCTGCTGTCCCTTCTTCATTACATACTCCTATGTGACCCCTGAGAGCTTCAAGGATTATATAATGTTTTAATACTGGTTCCAGGTATTTCGTGGTCCCTGTGCATATCAATTATTCTGTTTCATGTTTCTTTTGACCTTTAGTGACTTATTATGTCACTTTATTCTGTATGGATAGAAAAGTTTTTTATCAAATGGTTAATTTGATTTGTTATTGCTTTCTTTGTATTATGGGTAATGGGGATGGGTTGTGGTTACATGTAAGTGTTTTCTTTTAAGCATGTCCAACAGCTCATGCCAGGAATGTTCACAGTCTCCATGGTGATAGGTTCTAAGGAAGATCAGTTGGAAACTGGGAGCACACTGGCTGGCTGCTGATGTTGGTGGTGTATTCAAGACGACAATAAAGACCTGTTAAAGGTGACCTTTAGCGATCCTTGACCCCACCAGGTAGGTCGCTCCCCCTCCGCACAGCACCGCCTGTGTGTCCTGCCCCAGCTGCCGCTGCTGCTGAGGAAGTTCGAGGCCCTCCACCATCCGCAGGCTACCACCTGCACCTCATCCCTGGCGGCCAGTGGTAGGCCGTAGGTTTGTTCATCTTCCACTCTACTGTTTTATTGTATTGCCTGTACCTCATTGTTGTGTCTGTGACTGCTGTTGTTCTGTCTTCCCCCGCTACACGCCAACTACTCAGCGAGCGTTTATACTTGGAGCCTCTTTGCGCTTCACAAACAGGAGGCTTTTTATCTACATACATCTATGAAAATCTTCTGCCGCACATCCATCTTATCTGAATTAGGGATATTCTTCCTGTCTAAATATTCGAGGACTCAATCTACATCCCAAATGCCATGATGTACAGCATTCTGTCGTCTCTCCCCTTGAGATAGTGTCAGATTAGTGAACTCTAATCCTACATACCCTTCAGAATTCGTGTCTGTTCCTGGCACAACAGAAGCCACGTGCTATATTGTTTCCAGTTGAAATTTGGAGTATGAAATTCCGACCCGATCTTTAAGAGTTTCCCTACTCTGTACAAGCGATTATAGGAGATGTCTTAATATTCTGATACTCCCTATACTCACAAAGTATAAATGTGTTGTATGTATGATAGTGTATTTGTGTTATGAATGTGGATTGTAATGTTGATTGACCAGGTGATGAGTAGGGCTCGGATGTCTCACAGATTTCATACAAATTTTGAGAAAAATAGTTTTGTGTATATGTCTATTTGAACAGAAATCGATTTATCAAATGAAAATTGATGTGTAACAAAAATGTTATTGTGAAATGAATAAAAAGAGTATATTTTTATAAAAAACTAGAAAATCTTTGTAAAAATGATTTAATATGTGTAGTGTTTAGGATTATAACCATTGATCAACCCATGCCCTGAATAAATCTTAGACAAAAGAAATATAGGTCAGAGAGGAGTTTTTTGTATATTTCTGTCTTCCCCCGCTGCCTGTTCGTGGTCCGTGCCCGTTTTCTTCCCTCTGTTCCCCTCGCTGCCCCCGTGTCTCTCAGCCCGGTTTTTCCTTCTGTACCCCTCGCTGACCCCATGTCTCTGCCTGGTTTTTCCTTCTGTACCCCTCGCTGCCCCCGTGCCTCTCCGCCCGTTTTTGCCTTCTGTTTCTCAGCTGCCGCTGTATTTCTGTGCCCTTTTTGCCTTCTGTGCCACTCGTTTTTTCCCTGTATTTCTGTGCCCTCTTGCCTTCTGTGACACTCGTTTTCCTGTATTTCTGTGCCCTTTTTGCCTTCTGTGCCACTCGTTTTTTCCCTGTATTTCAGTGCCCTTTTTGCCTTCTGTGCCACTCGTTTTTTCCCTGTATTTCTGTGCCCTCTTGCCTTCTGTGACACTCGTTTTCCCTGTATTTCTGTGCCCTCTTGCCTTCTGTGACACTCGTTTTTCCTGTATTTCTGTGCCCTTTTTGCCTTCTGTGCCACTCGTTTTTTCCCTGTATTTCTGTGCCCTCTTTCCTTCTGTGACACTAGTTTTTCCGGTATTCTTGTGCCCTTTTTGCCTTCTGTGACACTCGTTTTTCTTGTATTTCTGTGCCCTTTTTGCCTTCTGTGCCACTCGTTTTTTCCCTGTATTTCTGTGCCCTCTTGCCTTCTGTGACACTCGTTTTTGCTGTATTTCTGTGCCCTTTTTGCCTTCTGTGCCACTCGTTTTCCCTCGTTTTTTGTGCTCTTTTGTCTTCTGTTCCCTTCATCGTCCCTCACTGCCCCCGCACCCCTGACTGCCCACTGCCCATTCGCTGCCCCTGCCTCCCGCCTCCCAGCTGCTCCTCCCTCCCACCTCCTCATATATGCCGGCCGCTGTGCGGCAGCACCTAAGGCAAGCCCATCTGCGCCCGTCCGCAACTGGACCGTGCCCAGAGCCAGAACCCCTGGCCCCCGCACATGCCACGACAACTGCCGCCACTACGACGCCAGCACTCTGCACGCTCTCAACTCCGGACGGACCCACACCTGCTCCAAGGCCGCCCCGAAACGCACACACGGTCCCTTCACCTGCCGGAACTGCAGCTACACCAGCCTCAGAGCCGACGAGCCACCTGTCAAGAAAGACCCTAACCACCTCCGATGCATACTACTGAACACCCATTCTGCACGCAAACACACCGTCGAGCTCTGGGACCTGCTCAACACAACATCCCTGGACATCGCCTTCCTGACAGAGACCTGGCTCAACGACTCCTCCGCACCCGACATCGCCATAGCCATCCCAGACGGCTACAAGATCACCCGCAGAGACCGCACCAATGGAGTTGGAGGAGGAATCGGCATCGTCCACAAGAACAGCATCAGGGTCTCGACTAGCACCGACGACGCGCTCAGCACCGCCGAACACATGCACTTCCAGATCCACACAGACCATAACTCCACCCTCAGAGGCACCCTCGTCTACCGACCCCCCGGACCCTGTCCCCAGTTCAGTGACTCCATCGCCGACATCATCAGCACGCACGCCCTGACCTCCACCGACTACATCTTCCTCGGAGATCTGAACTTTCACCTTGAGAACAACAACAACAACAACTCCACAACCCTGATCGATAACCTCTCAAACCTCAGACTGAAGCAACTCGTCACAACGTCCACCCACTCCGCCGGCCACACGCTCGACCCCGTCTTCTCCTCAAGCCCGCACGTCTCCGTCAGCCACACCACCGAACTCCTCTTAACCGACCACCGCTGCATCCACTTCGCCTTCCAGAAACCCACCACCGCACCCAACAGATCCCCCGCCTCTGCTGGAGCAAAATCACCGAAGACCAACTACATGCAAACCTCGCTCTCAGCCCACCCACCGAACCCTCCAACACCGACGACGCTGCCCACAGCCTCAGACGCTGGATCAAGGACTGCGCCAACACCCTCGCCCTGCTGAAGAAACCCCCCACAGAGACACCAGCAAGAGGGCTAGCTGGTTCACCCCAGAACTCCTTGCCTCCAAGCAAGCCTGCCGGAAACTAGAGAAGGAATGGCACAGTGAACAAACTCCGGACAGCCATGCAGCACACAAAGACGCCATCCGCAACCACCACCACCTCATCAGGGCGGCCAAGAGGACCTCCTTCAAAGACCGCCTCGACAACAACGCACACAATAGCAAGGAGCTCTTCAACATCGTGAAGGATCTCTCCAACCCAAGCTCCAACACCAACGACATCCTGCCGTCGCAAGCCCTGTGCGACTCCCTCGCCACCTTCTTCCACCTCAAGATAGCAGACATCCGCGACAGCTTCAAGACCCAGACAGCCCCAATAGACAGCAACACAACAGACCCTCCGCAAACCATCGACCACGACCCCCTGCTAGCCTGGGCCAGCGTGACCATGACCATCAAGACCATGAGCATAATCCACTCCGGTTCTCCGTCAGACCCATTCCCGCATCATGTCTTCAACAAAGCAAGCAGCTTCATCGCACCCCACCAGCGCAACGTCATCAACCTCTCCCTCGAGACCGCGACCTTCCCAGAGAGCTGGAAACGCGCCAAGATAAACGCCCTACTCAAAAAACCTAAGGCAGACCCAAGACACCTCAAGAACTTCCGGCCCATCTCTCTGCTCCCCTTCCCGGCCAAGGTCATTGAAAAAATCGTCAACAGACAGCTAACCCGATATTCTTACCCGTTGTGGAGGCGAAAAGTAATTCTACCAGCTTGTGTTCCTGGGTGCTGTCCTGAGTTCACCGTTTGTCTCCCTCCCGTTCCCGCCACTCCAAACGCGGACGCTGTACTGAGGGGGACTACCATCCCCAGGATCCTCAGCAGCGCCACGGGAAGCGGAACCCGAACCCGCCCACTGTACTTTCGCGCCGGGAGGCGTTTAAAAACATTGTGAGCCACTGGCAGAGCGGGCGATATTCTTACCTGTTGTGGAGGCGAAAAGTAATTCTACCAGCTTGTGTTCCTGGGTGCTGTCCTGAGTTCACCGTTTGTCTCCCTCCCGTTCCCGCCACTCCAAACGCGGACGCTGTACGGAGGGGGACTACCATCCCCAGGATCCTCAGCAGCGCCACGGGAAGCGGAACCCGAACCCGCCCACTGTACTTTCGCGCCGGGAGGCGTTTAAAAACATTGTGAGCCACTGGCACAGCGGGCGATATTCTTACCCGTTGTGGAGGCGAAAAGTAATTCTACCAGCTTGTGTTCCTGGGTGCTGTCCTGAGTTCACCGTTTGTCTCCCTCCCGTTCCCGCCACTCCAAACGCGGACGCTGTACGGAGGGGGACTACCATCCCCAGGATCCTCAGCAGCGCCACGGGAAGCGGAACCCGAACCCGCCCACTGTACTTTCGCGCCGGGAGGCGTTTAAAAACATTGTGAGCCACCGCGTCGCGGGTCCGCGCGCGGTCAGCGCCGGGCTAAGCCCGGGACAAGGGCGGGACCGTCTGTGGCCGTCCGGGGCCGGAAGAGGCCGGGCTGGGCCCACCCCCTAATTCATTGATATCACCATACCCGGCCCCATACAGGTACTGTTGCTGACTTTTGTGATTTTCTGTCTACTTCAGTGGTTGTGGACTGGGATCGTCTTTACCAGATTCATATCCACGGCAACCTCTGCTGTTTGTAAGCACGACAGAGTGTGGGTCATTCTGCTCTCATATTGGACTGTGGTTATCTCTTATCCCCCATTGTTACGCTTCATTTATGTTTGTCCCAGGGCTTTGTTGTGATTCTATGTAAAGCTCTGTCTAGCAACCCGATATTCTTACCCGTTGTGGAGGCGAAAAGTAATTCTACCAGCTTGTGTTCCTGGGTGCTGTCCTGAGTTCACCGTTTGTCTCCCTCCCGTTCCCGCCACTCCAAACGCGGACGCTGTACTGAGGGGGACTACCATCCCCAGGATCCTCAGCAGCGCCACGGGAAGCGGAACCCGAACCCGCCCACTGTACTTTCGCGCCGGGAGGCGTTTAAAAACATTGTGAGCCACTGGCAGAGCGGGCGATATTCTTACCCGTTGTGGAGGCGAAAAGTAATTCTACCAGCTTGTGTTCCTGGGTGCTGTCCTGAGTTCACCGTTTGTCTCCCTCCCGTTCCCGCCACTCCAAACGCGGACGCTGTACGGAGGGGGACTACCATCCCCAGGATCCTCAGCAGCGCCACGGGAAGCGGAACCCGAACCCGCCCACTGTACTTTCGCGCCGGGAGGCGTTTAAAAACATTGTGAGCCACTGGCACAGCGGGCGATATTCTTACCCGTTGTGGAGGCGAAAAGTAATTCTACCAGCTTGTGTTCCTGGGTGCTGTCCTGAGTTCACCGTTTGTCTCCCTCCCGTTCCCGCCACTCCAAACGCGGACGCTGTACGGAGGGGGACTACCATCCCCAGGATCCTCAGCAGCGCCACGGGAAGCGGAACCCGAACCCGCCCACTGTACTTTCGCGCCGGGAGGCGTTTAAAAACATTGTGAGCCACCGCGTCGCGGGTCCGCGCGCGGTCAGCGCCGGGCTAAGCCCGGGACAAGGGCGGGACCGTCTGTGGCCGTCCGGGGCCGGAAGAGGCCGGGCTGGGCCCACCCCCTAATTCATTGATATCACCATACCCGGCCCCATACAGGTACTGTTGCTGACTTTTGTGATTTTCTGTCTACTTCAGTGGTTGTGGACTGGGATCGTCTTTACCAGATTCATATCCACGGCAACCTCTGCTGTTTGTAAGCACGACAGAGTGTGGGTCATTCTGCTCTCATATTGGACTGTGGTTATCTCTTATCCCCCATTGTTACGCTTCATTTATGTTTGTCCCAGGGCTTTGTTGTGATTCTATGTAAAGCTCTGTCTAGCAACAGTAATGTCTACTCGCTCCGGGAAAAGTCTGAGGGGGAAGGAGGGGGGTATGGCGGGCACTATGGATCAGTTTATCACCCGTGTGGCCAATGTTATTGACAAGGAAATTACTATGGCTGAACGGCGGCTATCCCAAAGTCCGTTCACTGACAGACGTTCTTCGATTGGCCAGCTAGCCCAAATACCCTCCCCGGACCGAATTTCGGACTCGCTCCCCCACGCCCCCCACTCCTTGGACCACCCCCGAGTTGCGGCCTTGAGAGCCAACATAGAAGGCCTTGAAAGCCTGACTGCCACGACACTCAACATCCAAAACCAAGTGGCCCCCATCTTAGCAGTAACTAAGTCAGCCACGTCTTCCTCCTCTTCACATTCGGTTGATCCCATCATTCTCCTAACATCGCCCTCCACGGAGGACACTGGGGTACAGGCAGAAATCCATCCGGCCCTTATAAAGAGTACAAGATCTGCTACCCCTCGGATAACCAGACTGTCAAAGAATCGTAAGAACAAGAGGCGGGTAGGCGTCAGGAGGGGTGATCCCAATAAAGTACTGGAGGGGGCGTTTAGACCGTTCCAGGAAGAAAATAACATTGAGGGGCCTGCTGATTCTGTGCCTAAAAATCAGACTGCGGATAGTGCAGCGACTTTCCCCCCAGATTCTCTCCTCATCAAAAAAATGGAGGATATAATGAAATCTTTACTCCTTCCAGTACTTGATAGAATTAGAGGGTTAACTGAGCGTGTGGACAAAATGGAAAAGACAACTTTAGACAACTTTTTCTCTTTAAAAACTTTCATAAAAGTGCAGCTAAAGACTAGGGACGAAGGACTAGGGGGGGGTCACGATGGCAAGGCACTGTCTACCGCTCCACATAGTTCAGTTACCATCTCCGACAGCTTATCAGTTGGGTTGGCAATACCCAACCTTAACCTGTACCCTACTGTGTTGGTGGAGGACACTGCCAGCCATGCAGTCCACCCCTCCCACAAGCCTGTGGCGAAACTCATGACTCCCAAGGTTCCCAGCCTTATCTCAGGCAATAAGACGACACGCCCCTTAGCCCCGGTCTGCCCCGGCAACGAAACCTCATCTATCATACCTACCCGGCCAGTGGTTCACAGTATAAATGAGATCCCAACCGCTAGCTCAACTGAAATTGCAAAGGCCAACACTGTGCAGCCTGGTGAGGCCCCTTCTTTAATGCGGGACCTCAACAGAAATCTTCCTCCTGATTGCCAGCCCTATGTGGTTGTGCTGACCAGTGTACCGGTGCTTAGCCCGGGCAAGAGTGAGCCTTACACTGATTTGTTTAACAAGACTCTATTCTGGCTCAAAGAGAATAGACCCCTGCCCGAGCTATGGGAGGGCCGGATAATCCATGTACGCAGAGTCGGTTGGATTGGTAGTAGGAAAAAATCCATTAAAGGGGATTGCATCATAGTGAACTTTGAAGACCCAAAGATTGTCAGCTATATATGTAGGGACTTTAGGAAGGCACATAGTACAGTAAGCAATGTGGGCTCAATCGATACTCGCGACCTTAGTTACTTTAATCCTCCAATTCCGCTCGCGAGACAAGTTGGACTCCACATGAGGGAGGGCTGGGACAGCTGCCTTTCTCGTGGTTACACTTCTAAATTCAGCTTATTTAACACCAACCACAACCAGCCACAGGGTTGTCCTTGGCAAGGTTATTGACAGGCAATCTGCCCTAGACAGGAGTGCCATATTGAAACACCTGGGGAATTTGACATCGGTAACTCTCCTCTTGGAGAGCAATCGGGGGGTCTTTCCACCCCTATTCTCTCCTTCTTATCTATCCCTTGGGGACATTCTCAGGCTATGCCTGAACCCAGTAGGGATCCGCCCACTAAAAGCCCCTTGCCCACTTATGATGTGGCTTCACTTGTCGGTGAATCAAACAATATTACTAATTCTATTCCCACTACAAGTACATCAGCCCTAGGGCAGGGAGGGGACCCTATTACGCCCCTGAAGGTAGCTAGCTGGAATATTGCCGGTCTAGCTCGAAATTTAGATATTCCTGACTGGAATGCATTTATTGAAACCTTTGGGATTTGCTTGTTCCAGGAAACTTGGTGCCTGGAACCACAGCATAAGCTGTGCTTTACCACCTATTTTGTTCCAGCTGTCCGACCCAAGGAAGGCAAGGGGCGCCCTTCCGGAGGTCTCTTAATTTGGGTGAGCATCTCCGTGCGGTATTTTATTAAATGCATTGCCACTACTTCCCCGGATTTACAGAGACTCTCAGTTCGAGGCCCGTGTGGAGGGCGGGCACTCGAAATACTCAATATTTATGTTAGAGGCACTAGGGGTGGAGGATCTACTCTCTCTTCAACCGGCGTTGATGAGGAACTTAAAAACTGTGGCCCGAACTCCCTTGTCTTATTAGCGGGGGATTTTAACTGCACATTCGAACCTCTTGCAGTGGACGATGTGCTGGGCTTTAGAGACGACGACGCAAGAAGAGGTATCCCGCCCCTGTCAATTGCTCCAATCAAAAGATGGTCCCAAAACGCAATTGACCTTAATGCGCTCTGTCTGGAACACGGACTGAGAGCTACCAATGGCAGATCCAAGTCTGATCAAAAGGGGGCACACACATTTAATAGAATAGGCCATTCCTCCAGGATTGACTACATTATGCTGAGCTTTTGTCTGTGGTCTTTCTTGGTGGACATGGAGGTCCGCCCTTCCACAGACAGTGATCACAACCCTCTACTCTTATCTTTGTCCCCCTTGTGGAAGGGTAGCCCCCCTCTCTTAACTCCCCATGTGTGGAAATCATCACACGAAGTATGTCCATCTAACTGCGGTAGGCGCCTGAAATGGAAGAACTTTATTGGCAATGAGGCCAAGATGCGGGAGGCACAATCTATAATGGCTAATATCTTACCTCGCCTAGACTCCCCCTCCATCAGTGCGCCAGAGGTATCTGCAGTTTTTGTACAAACCACAAAGGCTATAGGTGAGTTACTCATAGCCAAGAATGTGGGTAAGGGGGTTAAGAGAGATGCCAGGAAGGGCCTACCCGGGTGGTTCTCAGGTACATGTCGAGCGGCCGAAAGGGATCTACTAAAAGCAGTAAAAGCTAAGAATAGAGCCCTAGTATGTGCAGCTAGGGGTAATTATAGGAGGGCATTAATAAAAGCAAAGGCAGATTGGGAAGACCAGTTTTGGTGCGACCTCATAGCCGCAAGCACCAGGAAGGATGCAAAGGGTTTTTGGGACCTACTGAGATCCAGGGAGAAACCTGCGGACACAATGATTACTTGTAATGTACCAGAGAGTGCGTGGGTTGACCATTTCTCCCAACTTTATTCAATGGCTCAGGAAGCGGGGGTTAGCTTGAGTGTGCGATACCCTTATGACTCTGCCCAATTCAAGGATGAGCTTCTGTTTACATCTAAGGAAGTGGAGGGGGCAATAAACAGTCTGGTCCCCAACAAAGCAGCAGGTGTGGACGGCATTCCCGGAGACTTGTTACGCTCCAATCCGGAACATTGGGGAAAACTCATCTCTGCCCTATTAAATTTTAGTTTCGAAGGGGCAATTTTCCCGACTTCATGGAAGGGTGCTGAGGTCGTCCCTATTTTTAAGAAAGGCTGTCGGAACGACCCAGCTAATTACCGTCCAATAAGCCTCCTAGACACTTCACAAAAGGTGGCTGGAAAGGTAATTTTGACCAGGATACTGCAGTGGGTGGAGGAAAAGGGCATTCTCTCAGACTTTCAGGCTGGATTTAGATCAGGCACGGGGACAATAGAGCAATCCTTTCGACTTATGATGCTTTATTGGAAGGTTGTTCTTTTGGCCAAGGGCAGTCTGTACCTTGCTTTTATAGATTTGCGGACTGCCTTTGACCTAGTCCCCCGTAGCCAACTCTGGAGAGTGCTTGACGAACAGGGTATTCCACCCTATTTGTTAAACCTGCTAATAAGTCTTCACGCGGACAATTTTGCACAGATCAGGTGGGGTAGTCAGGGGCAAAAAACAGCATGCATCCCTGTAAATAGAGGGGTACGCCAGGGATGTGTTCTTGCTCCCACCTTGTTCTCCCTATATGTCAATGGAGTGGTGGAGCACCTGCTTCAGCACCCTGCAGACGCACCATCCCTGGCTGGCAGAAGAATACCTACCCTTCTATTTGCAGATGACACCCTCCTGATCTCCAAATCCCCGGCAGGCTTGCAGAGTTTACTAACTAACTTTTAAGTCCTTTTGTGATGCGAGAGGGCTAGTTATTAACACTGCGAAGACCAAGTATTTGGTCCTCAATCCCCCTAAAAAACTGGCCAAACCACCGACTTTAGATCTTATCGCTCTGGAGAGAGTCTCAGAGTTCGACTACCTGGGCATTCGGCTTTGCGACTCCATGAGCTGGAACTGCCACCTCCAAAAGATGTTGCTGACCCATAAGAGGGTGGTGGGTGCCCTGCTCAAGGAACATCGTGCTTCATCCATAAAACCCATCGCTGCTGTTCTGGACATTTACAGGGCAAGGGCTGTTAGCGCTGCTCTATATGGGGCTGAACTGTGGGGGGTTCAAAAGGTAGATCTTCTTTCCCGTTCGGAAAATAAATTTCTTAAGGATCTAATGGGGCTCCCCCATAGCACCCCACTCCTCCCTTTGTTTCTAGATACGGGTATTCGCCCACTGAGTGACCAAGTAAGGCTTCGCCCTCTCCTCCTATGGGCGAGAATATGGAGAACACCAGAATTATCCAGCTATGCAGACGGCTTAACCGATGTGCTGGGTTCATCAGCCTGGGCCAAGATTCCTTGGCTGAGGGAAGTCAAGCGTCTTCTCTTCAGCCTTGGCCTCGGCGAAAACTGGAACAACAGAACTGCACCTCCTAAGCTGGAGCTGAAAAAGATCTATTGGACCTGGGTAGCTGGCATCAGAAGTAGCGACGCCAAACTGTGTAGGTCTTCTATGGATTTTCTCCTGATTAAGGAGGTGTATTTCTGCGAACCCTACCTGGACATCATTTCAAACCGAAAAGATAGGGCTTTATACTTTCAATTCAGAGTAGGTTTACTCCCCGTTGGTGAACTGACATTCAGGTGGAAGGTTCCAATGCAGACAACTTCTTCTTGTCCCTTCTGCGAAAAAAGGCCTGAGTCTGTACCCCACCTACTGTTTGAATGCCCGGCCTATGCAGCCCCCCGGAGTAGATGGCTCAAGCCTCTTTGCAGAGTACTTGGAACCAGACTCCACACAGAGGCCATGCGAATATTAAAAAACGATCCACGGCCCCTTTTTGCCTGTGGGTTAGCCAAGTTCCTAGGTTGGGCTTGGCGCATCAGATCAACTAGGCTTTCTTATCTTGTTTAATCTGTTTTTTATGAAAAATACATTGGTTTTTACTTAATTTATTGACACCAGTAGCTGCTCTGAAATGTTTGGTTATCTTTTAATGCACTGATGTCTTTTAACATTTTACTGTGTACATTGTGTAACTCTGCTTTTTAAGATATATCTATATCGAAATAAAGCCTTCTTGACTGACTGGCTAACCCGATACCTCGAAGAAAACAGAATCCTGGACCCTTCCCAGTCAGGGTTCCGCAGCAACCACAGCACCGAGACTGCCCTCATCGCCGCCACCGACGACATCAGGACCCTGCTGGACAACGGTGAGACCGCAGCACTCATCCTCCTACACTTCTCCGCTGCCTTCGACACCGTCTGCCACCGCACACTACGCGCACGCCTCCACGCCGCAGGGATCCGAGACAAGGCTCTGGAATGGACCACCTCCTTCCTCTTCGGCAGAACCCAGAGCGTCCGCCTCCCCCCATTCCGTTCCAGAGCCTCCGAGATCATCTGCGGCGTACCCCAGGGATCCTCCCTCATCCCGACACTGTTCAACATTTACATGGCCCAGCTCGCACACGTCGCCCGACAGCACAACCTCAACATAATCTCCTACGCCGACGACACTCAACTGATCCTCGCCCTCACCAAGGACCCCATCACCGCCAAAGCCAACCTCCACGAAGGAATGAAGGCCGTCGCCGAATGGATGAAGATCAGCCGTCTGAAGCTGAACTCGGACAAGACGGAGGTCCTCATCCTCGGCTCCAACCCTTCAGCCTGGGACGACTCCTGGTGGCGGACGGCACTGGGGGCAGCCCAGACACCCACCGACCACGCACGCAACCTGGGAATCATCCTCGACTCAACGCTCTCAATGACCAAGCAAGTCAACGCCGTCTCCTCCTCCTGATTCAACACCCTCCGCATGCTCCGCAAGATCTACAGATGGATCCCGACAGATACAAGAAAGACAGTCACCCAGGCCCTCATCAGCAGCAGACTCGACTACGGAAACGCCCTCTATGCGGGAGCCCCGACCAAGCTCCTCAAACGACTACAACGCATCCAAAATGCCTCGGCAAGACTGATCCTCCACGTACCATGACACGGCCACATCACCCCCCACTTGAGAAACCTGCACTGGCTCCCCGTCAACAAGAGGATATCCTTCAAGCTCCTCATCCATGCACACAAAGCACTCCACAATACCGGCCAAGCCTAGCTCAACAGACGGCTCTCCTTCTACATCCCCAACCGCCAGCTAAGCTCCGCCGACCTCTCACTCGCCACCGTCCCGCGCAACCACCGGCGGGAGATCCTCCTCCCACCTCGCCGCCAAGACATGGAACGCCCTCCCACTGAGCCTACGACAGACCCAAGACCTGCTGACCTTCAGGAGGATACTCAAGACCTGGCTGTTCGATCAGTAGCGCCTCCCACCCAGCGCCTTGAAACCCTCGCGGGTATGTAGTGCGCTTTACAAATGATTGATTGATTGACCTTGTACTGCGTCTTAAAAAAGCACCCCACGCAGGTGATCAACAGCACTAGTATAAAAATGCATGAGTAAATATTTTAGTGAGATGATGCGGACAAGCCACTAATATGCTTTACTCTAACCATTCTTAAGTGGTATTTGGTAGGGCTGAGCTCAGCTCGTGCACAAGTTTAAGAGCTGTTTGTTGGCTCTGCTCTCCCTGTTAATTTGCTGGCTCGCCCAACTCTAAAATTATATACATGCCAACAAAACCGATTCAGGCGAGACACTTCTGATTTTCCAAGCAAAAAAATGGCTTTATTTTAGAAGTACTGTCTGCCGCCTAAAATTGGACGTTTCAGTGAAAGTTTACAAGAAAAATACAATCCCCCGATTTTCTTTTCGAAATCTCCCTCTTTTCTAACTTTAAAAAGTTGGTATGTATGATAAACACTCACAACTAGAAAGCTGCCCCCTGCAGCTGTGACTAAGTCACCGGCGGTCACCCTAAGGGCTATACTATATTTATTTTTCTGGTATTGTTATTACGTCTGAATAGCTTTTGTCCTCTTTTCATCTTCACGGACGCCGCTAATTTTAGTCCCTCTTTTATTTTCACGGGCTCCTTCGTTATGTTCCTTCTGGGTCTCTTTGCACAGAACCATCATGGAGGAGTCGGATGTTATCATAGGTACTGTGGCATGACCGCGGCGTGTATGAGTTGGGAGTTCTCGGTGGCGCGCTAAGTCTCTTTGTGACGCAGTAAATGTAGTTGGGGTAGGTGAGGAAGCCCGCGTACCTAGGTTTGAGTAGGCGGTGACTTTGAACATCACTGCCTAGTGTCTCTGTCCCAGGAGCTCACTGGTGATCGGACAATCGTGATTCTAATTGACAGGTCCTCAATAGAGAGCTGTTAAGTTAAAATGGGGAGTCAGTATCCCACTGCTGGCTATGCTGAAGTTTACCTATTTTGTTTCTTTTTAGCGATGTGAGTGGGATAACGCGGCGGCCATCTTTGAAGGGACATGACGTTTTTAAATGAGCACAGTAAACCAAAAATGCCACGGGTATCTGATACTTCACTCTATCAAAAAGTCTGAGCACTGGAGAGAAAACTGGGTCTGTACGGGAAAGGGAAATATAACACTACGGACTAGAGATGAGACCTGGGCAGGTTTTGGGGCTGTTCGAAAATGTGCCGCTGATGGAAGAGGTACTGCAAAGACCAACAGATTTGCTTCCGCTTGCAATCCTGGATACTAGGCATTTATAGGTGCCAAGTTTCCACCTTGCCTATTTGTGCCTTTCCCATGTTCTCAGTGTGCTTATGTGTGACACTTAATTGCTTTATGCCCATAGCTGCCAAAGGTTTCAGATTGCTTCTGTGTGACATTTTCATAATTTCAGTGTAATTGGGAGTTACATTCAACGACTATGAATGACACTTTCTCGCGAGCAAAAATAAAGCAATAAAGAATAGGGAAACATATAAATATCAGACATTACACCCATTTGAGCAACAAGAAACCCTAAGAATATCTTAGAACTGCTGTAATGCACCAGAAATGGAAGGGCACTGTGGGACCTGATTGTACCAAACAGGATGCGAGATGCCCCAGCGCTGATCTAAGCTCCCTACTAATAATTTATCTTAATTACTCAGAGTAACTACAGTGAGTTGACTTGTGGACTCGGAGCACTGTCCAGCCCGCCGCATCAGGCAAGCCTCAGGAGAGTGAGAGGCTGAGGCACTAAGGCTGTACTTTTTTCAAAAGACTTTAGCTCAGCTGCTAGTCCTCTAAAATAATTCAAATACATTTTACTCTAGGCCATAGACCCGATCTGTTTATTATGAGAAGCTAGGCAAAAACGTGATGTACTTATTGTGAAACGCATATGTTAAAAGTGAGAAGAGATATAATCAGGGCCACTGTAATTATGCGGCATAAGAGGACCAAGTTATGTGGCTGGGTTGAGTAAATTATGCAGCAAGAAAAGGCAAATGATGTGGCACATTTTGTAATAATGTTTACTTAATTATTTTGACATTTTTAAACTTAGTAACATTGAATCGGCATTGATGGCACCTCATAAGTACCAATATAACAGCCAAATATTGCAATAAGCTGCAGAAAAGTGACCAGTCCAGCTTCGCAAAGGGCCCCCCACTGTGCAGCAACACGTGACTGCATTTTTAGTAGTTTTTGAACCGTTTGAGCTACAAATAAAAAATGTTTTTGTTCAAATCTGCAGATTAGGTGATGGATTATGTGGCAAATAAGCAAATCTATAACTATGCGATAATCGCTGCAGCCGCATAATTGCACCCTAGAAAAATTGTATAATTGCTATTACACTACAATAAACACAGCAGAGAGGTTTTTTTGTTACTCTGAATCTCCCATATTACCACAGTACACTCATTTTGGTTCTAGTGATCGGCAAAACAAAAGCATGTCACTTAAAATGCTATCCATAGATTATGTAGATCAAAAACAAAAATATTCCTCTTGGTTTGATTGAGCATTGAATTAATTGAGAAACGCCAATTAGAGCATTAACAGAATTATGCCTTTTAAAGCATGAAAACATGAGTTAGTGAAAGAGAAGGAGACGGTGAACATGTCTATCTTTGGTGCAAAAACAGGTGATTCTAAAGGGCTGCAGTGTGTGCAACCAGAAGATTGTACGTGGGACAAAATAGTGAAGGCAACCGCATCTGGCCTGTGCACTGAAGCACAATGAGAGATTACGGGGTGTTCTGTATCCTCAAACGGACACTTCCACCAGTGAAATGGGAGGCCAAGAACAGCGGAAGCCCTCACTGAGAGAGCATCTGCTGATTGTAAACACGAGCATGGATTTAAAAAACATTTGCAGCAAGCCACCAGTGACGTCCCCAGATCAGCAACATTGAAAGTAGCTCATGTTGACATACACACTTGAGTGTCAAAAAACATAATTTATAGTTTCGGTATGAGCAACTTGTGATACTCCAACTCCGGAAGCTTTCAGACTAATGCCCGCGGGGGCCAGAGCATGTGAGCACTTTTTAGTTGCAGAGTGGAAAAATAAATGGGTGATATTCAAATAATCACTTCACTTTTTATTTCTACACATACTAAACTCAGTGGCCAGTACGAGTCTGCAGACCTGAGGTTGAGAGTGACTGAGACCCACGGCCACGACGAGGAGTCCCCAGCAGCATGGTCTGGTCACGGGCATCGTGATGAGTGCCAGGCGGCCGTTGGCGAGTGGCGGCAGAGTGCAAATCTAAACTTACAAACATAACTTGAAACGGCCTTATAAAGCTGCCAATGCATTTGCCTTGACACAAACCCACCACAAACCCACCTTTTTGTACTAACATACTTGTTCTGAAATATTAATGGTGTCTGTTTAAAAAATATACACACCATTTACTGGCAGGATTTTAGTTTATTGAAATTACATGTTACTGCCAAATTATACTGGCTCATAATTAAGTGATGGAAAAGGGAAATATGTCGTTTTCAAATTGGAAATGAAATAGATGTGTATGTTAATTCTGTAATAGAAACTAGTGTCCACTGAAAGGAACTAGTGGCCTTAATCGCCACTTTCCCCCATGATTAATGGTATAATTAAAAATTAAACTCCTTTCCATCAATTATGCGAAGATTTCCCTTGGGAACAGGGATGGGTCAGTCAACACCACCCATTTAAAATTTAATGCAACATTCATTCGTTTGAGGGCATTGTCACTCAGCCCCAATGCTGGTTTCCCAGCAGCAGGAGCACAGCTAACGTTTTTGCAGTAGGTAAAGTAACACTGGGGTCGAGGGGCGTGAAGGGCAGACCGAACCCCAACTAAAAGTGTTTTTCATATACATTTTGGAGGCCATTTTCTTTTTTTGTATTACAGTACATGTCACCCTTTCTTCAACACTGCCCATTAGGGGTGTGCAACTGTGTTGCATCTCTCAGTAAGGTCATGAACTTGCCACAGGCAGTTCTCTTCACCTCCCTGGAAAGCTCCCACATAGCTACACACAGCGGCCGGAATACAACAACACTGCTGTAGTTGCAACTGGAGCATCCACAGTGGTTTCTCAATTATAAATACAGGACTACGTTTATGAGAATTTAAAAGAAAACCCTGGGTTGGATGACTTGTTAATATGTCGAACGGGAAACTGGAGAGCTCTGAGTCACTGTTAGATCCAGGGATAGAATGTAAGGTGTACTGGTTTATTCCCTCTCTAGTTATTTCTAAGAAATCCTCTTACAGAAATGCTAAATATTGGCATGTATTCACCTGTAAAAAAGATACAACTTTTAGATATAAAATGCATTGTAGCAGCATCTGTGGGCAGAACTCCATCGCCCAGAAATCTCAGGGCCCCAGGAGGTAGTCTCTGCATCGTTCTGCGGCTGTTCCTTGTTGGCCCTATATAGCGCATGTTCCTCTCACGCAGTGCGGGTTGTAGAAGCTTCTCTGGGCAGGACTCCATTGCCCAGAAATCTCCAGGGTCCCAGTAGGCGGTCCCTGCATCGTCCTGCAGCTGTTCATTCTGGGCGCTATATAGCACATGTTCCTCTCCCGCAACGCTGGTTGTAGCAGCATCTGCGAACAGGACTCCATTGCCCAGAAATCTCCAGTACTCCAGGAGGCGGTCCCTGCATTGTCCTACAGCTGTTCCTTGTTGGCACAATATAGAGCGTGTTCCTCTCCAGCAGCGGTGCACCGTCTGCTCCCATCCGAGACCAACTGACGCTGGGCAATCCCTCTGACATGGACACTGTAGTTTAAACATGGATTAACCATCATACAGATATTCAAGGTGACCATTAGCCCTACTGTCTCCTTTAGCTGTTTAAGTATTATGGGGAAGAGGAAGGTCATAAGAACAGCCAAATTACTTTGCAAACCATACAAGCATTGATGCCACGCTAGAGAGAGCAATAGGGGTGGTCAGTACAGAAATAACCCTTACAGAATGTAGGCCCTCTCTAGGTCTGGGGGCGGGCTTGGGAGATGCATTACATGATGCTGACCCTTTATCATGAAGTTCGTAGTAGCCCCAGCACAAAGTCAGCTGGAGGGGTAAAGGGGAAGAGATTGAGTAATTCTTGTGCGGCAGAGACCCCAACAGTTTTCCCTGACTTGGAATTCTGACTTGGAATGCTTCCATGTCACTGTGGATACCAGCAGTCCCTCACTGTTCTCCGAACCAGTGGTAAAGAGGAAAAAATTGTCCATCCGCGCAATCCGCTCAACACCTCAAATAAGTGAAGGATTAACTAAATCAGGGGCTGAGCCACCATTGATGAGTGACAGTCTATGAAAGAATGTTCCGCATATTTGCTGAGGCTTTAGACAAACATCTAACACCAATAAATGACCGCTTAGCAAACATGGAAATCAATCAATCAATCATAGCATTTGTAAAGCGCACTACATACCTGTGAGGGTCTCAAGGCTCTGGGGGGGGGGGGAGGGAATGCTGCTACTGTTCGAAGAGCCAGGTCTGGAGGAGTCTCCTGAAGGATAGAAGGTCTTCGGTCTGCCGTAGGCGGATGGGGAGGGTGTTCCATGTCTTGGCAGCGAGGTGGGAGAATGATCTGCCGCCGGCGGTCACTCTTCGGATGCGGGGGATGGTGGCGAGGGCATGGTCTGCGGAGCTGGCGGGCGGGAGTGTAGAGGCTGAGTCGTCTGTTGAGGTACGCTGGTCCGGTGTCGTGGAGTGCCTTGTGTGCGTGGGTGAGGAGCTTGAAGGTTATTCTCTTGTTGATGGGGAGCCAGTGTAGGTCTTTCAGGTGGGGTGTGATGTGGCTGCGGCGGGGGATGTCCAGGATCAGGCGAGCGGAGGCGTTCTGGATGCGTTGGGGTCGTTTCAGGAGTTTGGCCGAGGCTCCTGCGTATAGTGCGTTGCCGTAGTCCAGTCTGCTGCTGACGAGGGCCTGGGTGACCGTCCTTCTAGTTTCGGTGGGGATCCACTTGAAGATCCTGCGAAGCATGCGGAGGGTGTTGAAGCAGGAGGAGGAGACGGCGTTGACCTGCTTTGTCATGGAGAGTGTGGAGTCGAGGATGACCCCTAGGTTTCTTGCGTGATTGGTGGGTGTAGGGTTCTTCCTAGTGCCGTCGGCCGCCAGGAAAAACATTTGGCTACATTTCTTAATTCATCCCCTGTGTATTTACCCCAGTCCCCCCCCCTCCCTGTTTCTATTTCTCCCATTTTTGTACTCCAACCCAGGTTGCTTGCGTCTGACTCCACAGTGTGATCCATGGGGTGTTCCCAAATATTGCCTTGCCTTTCCAGCTGTCTAAATTTTCGACCACCATAGGAGGTCCTCACGAGCATTCTGTGACAAGGGAATTCTGTCTGAATACCTTAGGCCTTTCTTCAACCCCAAAGATTTCAGTCTTTGTAAAGCCCTGTAGTGTAGTGGGTCTTAGGAAACTGCTTGAATGGAAGAGGACAGAAGTCCAACTACTCTTGCTAGCTCACGTAAGGTCACTACATCTTTTAATAACACATAAGCGATCTCCTTCTTTATTTTGGACAATTTCTTTAGTGATAGTTGTAGTTGGGCCGTAATAGTATCTACCTATAACCCTAGGAATTCTAGATATTGTGTTGGGGTCATTACGGACTTCTCGACATCGATAATAAATCATAACCGCTCCAAGAGATCCACTGATCATTTCATGTGTTTTAGCAAATCTTCCTGACTTTGTGACATCAGTAGCATATCGTCTAGCTAAATCACTAACCGTAAGCCCCTTCTTCTCAAAGAGGTGACCACTGGTCTTAAAACCTCGGTGAAGCAGAGAGGGGCTGAAGAGAGGCCAAAGGGGAGGTAACGAAACTGGTAAACTATCTCTTTCCAGGTGAACCTTAGATATTTTTGTGAATGCTGTCCATAAGGATTGTGAAATAAGCATTCTTGAGATCTCGTTTTACAAGCCAGTTCTTCCTTTGTAGAATGTCTCTTAGAAGGTGGATACCCTCCATTTAGAAATGTCTGTAGACTAGAAAAGTATTTAGTTCTCTTAAGTTTGACAGGACGCCAGCCTTCGTCTATTTTCTGAATTAGGAAGATCATGCTCACGAAGCCCTGTCTTGGGGTGTCACTCTGCATATAGCCCCTTTTAGTAGCATGTGACTCACTTCTACATGTACTAGAGCTATTTGTGTCTGGTCTAGAACTAACTCTCTGGATTGTCGTACTTAATAAGGTGTTAGGTTGAATTCTATCATTAATCCCTTTATGGTATATAGTACCCAACAGTCGTTTTCTATTAATGTCCAATTTTGGCTGAATAAGCGTAGTCTTCCCTCTACTTTTTAATGGGAAAACCATGCGGAGGTAAGACTCTTACCTTGTTGTCCGGGTCACTGGAATCTGCCTCTGCCTCTGCCACCACCTCATGTGCGAGTGTTTCGGCCTTTTTGTGGGGAAAAAGAAGTTGTTACTTCCGCTGAAGTATCTTCCGTAACCACGTTGTCCTTGTTGCTAGTACAGGGACCCATGTTGTCTGCGGCTGACAGCCAGTCCCATCCTGTCAGCCCTTCCAAAAATTCTAACCCCGAACATACTTCTCATGTTCGTCGCGGCCTTGCTAAAGGCTGAGAAGGTAGAGACATACCTCCCTAATATTTTGATAAAATTATCTCCGGAGAGTAACCCATTCGGGTCACACTGAATAGCCTTATTAGCGCGGTTTACCAATTTGGGGTTTATTCTCATTTAATATTGCTCTTCTACATTCAGAGTTTAGCCCTGCGTTGGCATTACCAAGGAGGCATAGGGTTCATTGACACCACCCCCGGAGCAGTTCAACATCCACAAGTGTGCCCTTAAGAGAGGCCTCATTTGCCAAGTCTAGGATTCTAGCCAGTGGTCCTAGGGTATCTAGTAAAGCACGTTGGGTTAAACATCTCCACACCTGTTGGTCCCTTCATAGCCTTAGAATTGCCGGGTTGGTCTAAATCCTCATCATGGAGGTAATTATCAAGAGTTTCCAAGGGGTCAAAAACGTATTTGTCCGCCTCATCATCAATATTAATTGAGAATGGATACTCATCATTATCAGTTTGAAAACTGAGGTATTTTGTGCCATGAAGGTCACTCGGTCTTCTTGTGCCGTGAGGGACACCCAAACTTATTGCGCCGATATGGTCGCTCTTGCCAATTGTGCCGCTGTGGATACCCAGGTCATCCATAGCGCACAGGCTACCTAGGGATAGTTCCCTTTCTTTTGTAGCACACAGGCTACCATGAGGCTCAAGGTGTTTAGGCTTTTCTAAAGCCTTACCTCCTTTCTTTGATAGAGGATTTTCCTCCTCAGAGAGGGTTACTGAGTCCTCCTCAGCAGGGTAATCTCTTTTTCTGATATAAAAAACTGCCTCCACTGTCTTCTTTAAGGAGGACTTGAATTGTTTTTCAAAAAAACTCATTAACGTATTTTCATTAGGAGTTGTATTCTCATCCTCTTGCATCCCATTCTCTGAAATGCTCATTATAATTTGCTTCAAAATCTGACGCGTTTTGGGCGGTTGCCCTTGCATATATATATATATATATATATATATATATTCACTGAAAAAACCATAGGTTTCACACACGTTATAGTTAGGAATTAGCATTTAAAAAACCTTGCAAATTCACTGAAAAAACCATAGGTTTCACACATGTTATAGTTAGCGGAAATTTTACTGATAAAAAACCAGTGAAATTCCCCCGTTATAGTTAGTGCAGGCAACTATAACTCACGCGACCGCAATCCTCTGCTGATGCTAATACTGTATTTAGACACTTATTTGCCCATGTCTTCTTCCATACATTTTTAGCTATACATATATTACAAATATTTTTTTTTCATAAAGACACATATGTCATCAGCAGAAGATTGCGGTCGCGTGAGTTATAGTTGCCTGCACTAACTATAACGGGGGAATTTCACTGGTTTTTTATCAGTAAAATTTCCGCTAACTATAACATGTGTGAAACCTATGGTTTTTTCAGTGAATTTGCAAGGTTTTTTAAATGCTAATTCCTAACTATAACGTGTGTGAAACCTATGGTTTTTTCAGTGAATTTGTACGGTTTTTTAAATGCTAAGTTACTTTACGCCATTCGTGGCGTGCGCGCCCACTTAACGCAGTTCGTTCCGTGCGCGCACGGTGCGCTTCGCGCACCGTGCGCGCACAGTAAGCACGCGGTGCGCTTCGCGCACCGTGCGCCCACTTTACGCAGTTAGTGCCGTGCACGCACAGTGGGCACGCGGTGCGCTACGCGCACCGCGTGCCCACGTTACGCTAGATGGGCCATGTACGCACGATGCGCTTCGCGCACCGTGCGCACATGGAGGACATATGATGCACTTCGTTTTGAAAGGTAATATTTTAATTTTTCGTATGTTTTATAAGCCATGCACAAATGGTGCCCTTCGGGCACCGTTTGCACACGGGGTGGAGAGAGTGTGGATAATTTTTTCTTTTTTTATTTTTGTTTAAAATATTCTAGTTTATCACACCTCTTATAGGCCATGCACAATTGGTGGCCGGCGGCCACCAATTGCACATGGGGTGGGGAGAGTATGGATAGTTTTTTTTTTTAATTAATTTTTTACCGTACGCGTACGGTAAGCGTAATCGGCGAAATTAGCGAAAAAATAAAAATTGCATTTTTGGCCTTGGGGGGTCTTTGGGGACTCCCTCAACATGGCTATGTGTGTGGGAGCTGTCTAAACAGCCCCTTTACATGTTTTTTGGCTTTATTTTACAACCTAACTCTCAGTGCGAGAGAGAAAATGGCGGCCGCCGCTTCCTGGTTTCGGCCGATTCGAATGTTTACTAAGATCTAAGAGCCAATCAGAATCGCGCTCGCGCACGCCACCGTACGCGTACGGTAAGCGTACCGTAAGCGCACCGTAAGCTGGCTCAGATATATATATTGATTTAAAGGCTATTTTCTCAGAATCTACTGAACAGATTTACACCAAACCTACAAAAGGCACTTCCTTGACCTGAGGACTACCTCTCTGCCAAATTTCTAGTAATTCTGTTCAGCCGTTCGGGCTGTAGCCCTGTCTAAAGGTCCTATGGAAAAATGCATCGGAAAAATGCGTTTTGGGACCCCCCTTTTATCTCAGCCCCCGCTTGACGAATCCCCCCGAGACTTTCAGGGTAGGAGCGGAGCGTAGCGCCCCACCTATTTTGAAAAATTCGCGAGGATTCGTCGACCGGCGCCAAAGTTATTCAAAATAGAATGTTGAGGATTTCCTATGGAAACGTGGTCCTAACTATAACTACCTACTGGCGACCGCCAGTAGGTAATATATATATATATTCACTGAAAAAACCATAGGTTTCACACAAGTTATAGTTAGCTGTACATTTCACTCGTAAAAAACCAATGAAATTCCCCCGTTATAGTTAGTGCAGGCAACTATAACTCACGCAACCGCAATCCTCTGCTGATGCTAATACTGTATTTAGACACTTATTTGCCCATGTCGTCTTCCATTAAATTTTAGCTATACATATATTACAAATATTTTTTTTTCATAAAGACACATATGTCATCAGCAGAGGATTGCGGTCGCGTGAGTTATAGTTGCCTGCACTAACTATAACGGGGGAATTTCATTGGTTTTTTACGAGTGAAATGTACAGCTAACTATAACTTGTGTGAAACCTATGGTTTTTTCAGTGAATTTGCAAGGTTTTTTAAATGCTAATTCCTAACTATAACGTGTGTGAAACCTATGGTTTTTTCATTGAATTTGTACGTTTTTTTAAATGCTAAGTTACTTTACGCCATTCGTGGCGTGCGCGCCCAGTTAACGCAGTTCGTTCCGTGCGCGCACGGTGTGCTTCGATCACCGTGCGTGCACAGTGAGCACGCGGTGCGCTTTGCGCACCGCGCGCCCACTTTACGCAGTTAGTGCCGTGCACGCACGGTGGTCACGCGGTGCGCTGCGCGCACCGCGTGCCCACGTTATGCGCGATGGGCCATGTACGCACGATGCGCTTCGCGCACCGTGCGCACATGGGGGACATATTATGCGCATCGTTGTGAAATGTTTTGTTTATTAATTTCACACGCTTTATTTTTGCTGCCCCACTCAGAGTGCGAGAGAGAAAATGGCGGCCGCCGCTTCCTGGTTTCGACCGATTCGAATGTTTACTTAGATCTAACAGCCAATCAGAATCGCGCTCGCGCACGTCACCGTACGCGTACGGTAAGCGCACCGTAAGCGCACCGTAAGCTGGCTCAGATATATATATTGATTTAAAGGCTATTTTCTCAGAATCTACTGAACAGATTTACACCAAACCTACAAAAGGCACTTCCTTGACCTGTAGACTACCTCTCTGCCAAATTTCAAGGAACTCTGTTCAGCCGTTCGGGCTGTAGCTGTGTCTAAAGGTCCTATGGAAAAATGCATGGGAAAAACGCGTTTTGGGACCCCCCTTTTATCTCAGCCCCCGCTTGACGAATCCCCCCGAGACTTTCAGGGTAGGAGCGGAGCGTAGCGCCCCACCTATTTTGAAAACTTCGCGAGGATTCGTCGACCGGCGCCAAAGTTATTCAAAATAGAATGTTGCGGATTTCCTATGGTAAGAGGGTCCTAACTATAACTACCTACTGGCGACCGCCAGTAGGTAATATATATATATATATATATATATATATTACCTACTGGCGGTCGCCAGTAGGTAGTTATAGTTAGGACCACGTTTCCATAGGAAAACCTCAACATTCTATTTTGAATAACTTTGGCGCCGGTCGACGAATCCTCGCGAATTTCTCAAAATAGGTGGGGCGCTACGCTCCGCTCCTACCCTGAAAGTCTCGGGGGGGATCCGTCAAGCGGGGGCTGAGATAAAAGGGGGGTCCCAAAACGCGTTTTTCCCATGCATTTTTCCATAGGACCTTTAGAACGAGCTACAGCCCGAACGGCTGAACAGAATTACTCAAAATTTGGCAGAGAGGTAGTCCCTAGGTCAAGGAAGTGCCTTTTGTAGGTTTGGTGTAAATCTGTTCAGTAGATTCTGAGAAAATAGCCTTTAAATCAATATATATATCTGAGCCCGCTTACGGTACGCTTACCGTACGCTTACGGTAAGCGTACGGTGGCGTGCGCGAGCGCGATTCTGATTGGCTCTTAGATCTTAGTAAACATTCGAATCGGCCGAAACCAGGAAGCGGCGGCCGCCATTTTGTCTCTCGCACTGAGTGTTGTTTATCAAACATGATGGCCAAAAACATGTTACGGGGCTGTTTTGACAACTCCCTCCCACATAGTCATGTTGAGGGAGTCCACAAACATCCCCCAAGAGCAAAAACGGTTTTATTTTTTTTTCGGCAATTTCGCGGGGTACGCTTACCGTACGCTTACCGTAAGCGTACGGTAAAAAAATAAAAATAAAAAAAACACTATCCACACTTACCCCACCCCCTGTGCTTTTGGTGGCCGAAGGCCACCAAATGTACAGGGCTTATTAATAGGTAAAAAAAACTAAATTTTGGCAACATGAAATTATAAAATTGAAATAAAAAAAACACTATCCACATTGACCCCACCCCCTGTGCTTTTGGTGGCCGAAGGCCACCAAATGTACAGGGCTTATTAAAGTTGATAAAAACCGTGCACGGAACGAACTGCGTTAAGTGGGCGCGCACGCCTCGAATGGCGTAATGTAACTTAGCATTTAAAAAACCGTACAAATTCACTGAAAAAACCATAGGTTTCACACACGTTATAGTTAGGAATTAGCATTTAAAAAACCTTGCAAATTCACTGAAAAAACCATAGGTTTCACACATGTTATAGTTAGCGGAAATTTTACTGATAAAAAACCAGTGAAATTCCCCCGTTATAGTTAGTGCAGGCAACTATAACTCACGCGACCGCAATCTTCTGCTGATGACATATGTGTCTTTATGAAAAAAAAATATTTGTAATATATGTATAGCTAAAAATGTATGGAAGAAGACATGGGCATATAAGTGTCTAAATACAGTATTAGCATCAGCAGAGGATTGCGGTCGCGTGAGTTATAGTTGCCTGCACTAACTATAACGGGGGAATTTCACTGGTTTTTTATCAGTAAAATTTCCGCTAACTATAACATGTGTGAAACCTATGGTTTTTTCAGTGAATATATATATATATATATATATATATATATATATATATATATATTTCCAACACACTGGTAGCTCACATGAAGACGCACACGAACTTGCACAAGGTTACCAGCCTTTAATCAAATCAGGTATGGACACGTTTATCACGCAGGTAAGTAATGCAGCTTTCCACCTTTGCCGACGCGTTTTGAGTGTCCTCTTTTTCATGGGCTGCGGGGAAAGTTCATGCACCACCCCAGGATGACAAGTGGGGCCACGCGAGTGCGGATTTACCGTCGCGCTACGTGGAGCTTGCACGCAGGATTGAGGACACGTGAGCATGTGGGGGTTCACTATGGACTAAAAACCACAGAAATAAGTGAGCTCGAACATTGGTTTGAAATGGGGAACTACAACTCCCACAAGTCTCCACAATGCCAAATTCAGGGAGGAGTCTTGTAAGTATTATGGGAGTTAGCCCACCACAGCATGAACTTTCCCCGCAGCCCATGAAGAGGACACTCTAAACGCGTCGGCAAAGGTGGAAAGCTGCATTACTTACCTGCGTGCATAAACGTGTCCATACCTGATTTGATTAAAGGCTGGTAACCTTGTGCAAGTTTGTGTGCGTCTTCATGTGAGCTACCAGTGTGTTGGAAATATATATGTATGTGTATGTATGTGTGTGTGTGTATATATATATATATATATATATATATGTGTGTATATATATATATATATATATATATATTATTTTTTTTAATAATTAAGGTCTAGACAGTTTTCTTACCGGCGTTTTATCGAGTAGCAAATTCACTGTTACTCACTCGCACTGTGCGTAGTCATGGTAACTTAGAGCACAAGCTATTTTTGGGCTTAGTCTCTTGTCAGTTTTGTTTATTATTTCTACCTCTTTCGTTCGTCATCGAACGCCGGATGGGTTGGGCCAGTCCTCTTTGGGTTGGAGTTAGTTTGAGCGGAGTCTAGAGCGTGTCGCACGACCTCCGTCTGTTCTCCTTCCTCCCTGCGTCTAGTGAGGGAGCAGAAACTAAGTAGGTCCGAGCACAGGCCGCATTGAGAGCAGTTGTGTCTCCGGTTTGTCTCCAAAGCACGAGAAGGGCGGCCAGGCATTTCTGCTCGCCTTTCCCAGCTCAACCGTTGTTCTGTGTCTCAGGAGGGCACAACTTTGACTGATACAGGCTATTATTTAAGGTATTTCCATAAATGCATAGTAACCTGTTAATTAATGATTGAATGGGGAAACCTGACCATAAATTGGAAGGGTACTTATGCCAAAACAGCGCCACTTACCTGTTAGTGTAACTGGAAGGCTGTTTTGAGTTGGAAGTGTTTTAAATAAATTATTATAAGCCTATAAAGCCCCCCAACAGTATTATGTACTTATCTGTTGTTTGTTTATTGGTATAAGTAAATATTGATAGTCAAAGTTATGCAATATAGATTATAAATATCAAAGTCAAGGAAAATATACTTAACTGTCCAGGAGCAACAAATAAAAAAGGATGATGCATAATATTAACCATTGTTGTCTTTAATGAAAACAAGATTCTCTCTGTATGTTAATTGGAGAATCATCATTCTTTGACCACGACCCCCGCTGGTAAAAGACAGTGTAAGGCATCAGGTGAGTCCATTAAGAAAACATCTCTATCAAGGAGTAGGAAGAATCCTCTACCAGATTCAAACCCAGCAAAGGGATCAGGCGTTTGCCTCTCTGACCTCCCTGCTGCGGGGGAGGAGCTATTAGTGCTGATAATGGTAATGCAGAGTTTGTTCGTCCCATAGTCTCACATAATCTCACATAATAGCTTAAAGTCCACCACAGAGGAAGTATCGCCAAGTGCTACCATCTTAAATTTCCCTAGAGGCTTCCCCGTATGTTTTAGCTTTGGCGGGGATGCCCCTCTTTAAAAAAACAGTCAATCCGAATCCTGGGAGCAAGCCCGGAATAAGGTAATCCACTGGCTTCGGTCTAATAGACCTTTTAAAGTGCTGGATGGGAATGATATTTTAATGGTCCAGTGATACAGTTGTATTGGCAATGCTTCAAAAGATATCCTTGAGGACTGTATTACAATTCATTTTCGGCGGCCTGAGACTTTGGGGGAGATTGCTGGATATTAGCCCAATAAAGGCACATATAAGATCAAATATTGTCACATTCTCTTTAGGCTACTTCTATAGATCTCCCCAGGCGATGGCTCGTCCCATGCTACGTGATTACCATCTGCAGCCTTTGTGGGGCCTACCAAGTAGGAACAGATATTCTCCACTCCTAAATTGTAATGAGTTGGACTGACAAGAGGTGCCTGAGCCAAATGCCCTGGTCGCTACTACAGAAACTCCTGGGGTAGTGGACGTCCATTGCTTACCTAACTCAGCATTTCCGGTGGAGTTGGTTCTCGCAGTGTCCACCCTTGAACCCCCTTCCTCATTTGATGCAGTTAAAACTGACTCTGCCTTAAGTCATAGTTGGAACATAGCTGCTTGCGTTTTAAGATCTTACTCCCCGAATGGCAATGTTTATGAGTTCTTTTGATATTCTGTTATTCCAGGAAACATGGGACTTAACCCTATAACTCACAAAGGTTTTATGTGCTTCTCACAACCTGCATTCCCTTCTTTGTGTGGGAGCCCATCAGCAGGGCTATCCATTTGGACGAATCTGTTGCTCGAGTGTTGTGCAGAGCCCTTAGACACAAAGGAAAATCCTTTTCAAGCATTAGCCTACAAGGGGGCATTGGAGTTATACCGTATTAATTTTTATAACAATGATTTTTGCAATGTTCCCAACAAAAGGTTCCCTGTGGTGTTTAATTATATTTCTTCTATCGTGAAGCAAAAAGTGAACGTGGGCCATCGATTATATGTTTGTTTAGCGGGAGACTTTAATCAAAGCTTCCTATCCGAAATAGAAATATTATAATTGGTGATAATGGCAGGATACTAGGGGCAAGAAGTTGGAGACATATCTTGACACAGCTGATATAGGCAATTCTGGAGTGTCTACCTTTAGAGGGATAAATTGTTCTTCTGTAATCCACTATACATTTGTTTTCCATAATCTGACAAATTGTTTGATGCATAGTACCGTTGTGGCCACCTAATTCAGTGACCATAATCCTGTGTAACAACACTGGACATCCCTACTAGAAAGATCCCTAAGCTAGCAACTACCATCTACGCATAATTTACGAGTATGTTGTAAAAGAACTGATCCTATGCAATTTTTAAAGAAGGTAATATCTGAGACCAGTGAATTAGTAATAGGGTGTCTAGAACAGTCTGAAGAACATGGGGCGGTAGTGCTTTTGTAACCCTATAAGAGGAGATTAGAAAATCCTTCAGTAAGCCCCATTGACCCATGGCACTTTACCCACGGTGGTTTGACCACGAGGGCTCTCTAGCTAACCGTTTATTGCGTAGAGCTTTGGCTAAGAACCATCGAGACCACGATGGGGTGATCACACTGCGAAGGGAGTATAAATCAGTAACCACACAGATGCGAAATGCAGATATCACTCAGCAGTGGGAGGCTCTAACCTATAAAGCTCACGTAAAGGATAGTAAATTGTTTTGGAAATCCGTGACCAGTATGCATTCCTTGGATCAGACATCTTCCCTCATTTGCTGTCATATAAGAGAGTAAGGTATTGGTTGAGCATTTTATTAAGATTTACCTAGATCCCGATCCCAATTTGCCATTCTCATGTGGCCAGGTTACGTCTCCTTCTAAAATTTAAAGGTTCTCACCACATTAAGTTGTTTTAGCTATTCAGCAGAACGCAGGTGGTAAATCCCCTGGCCCGAAGAATTTCAGATTGATTTAACGCAAATTTTGACATATGGGCCCCTTTTCTAACTAATTTTTTTACCAGCTTCGGTTACTCCACTATACAAAGTTCTTGGGCAATTTCTACTATTGTTCTCATTTTCAAAAAAGGTGATTTGTCAAAGCCCGTCTGCTATCGCCCAATCTCAATGATCGATATACCGGCAAAGATATTGGGATTCAAGAGTGGGCGATGGATAATAATATTCTGCACCCAAGCCAATATGGCTTTCGGGCCGGAATTGACACTGTAGAACAGTGCCTTAATTTGAATCTGTGTATTAGCAGGTATACACTGGCCCAACAGTCACATTATACTTGTGTTTCATGAACTTGTCCATGCCCTTCGACTGTGTAAACGCAACAGGCTCTGGCAACTTCTTAGCAAGATGGAACTTGATGAGACAGTTACACATATACTGGCCTCACTTCACACAAACACCTCAGCAAAGGTACGGTATGGTCAAAGAAGTGTAGTGACAGATGTTTTTTAAATTAAGCACAGAGAGCGCCATGGGTGCGTACCCTTCCCTTTACTATTAATTCAATACATAATAGTAGTCATTTGCTAGCTAGCACCCTGGACGTCCCAACGATAAGTGGTTCTCCGCTCCCAGTACTTTTGTACTCAGATGATGAGGCCCTGATGGCCCGCACTCCTAAGGCTCTGCGTATGCTAGTTCATACCGTCGTGGATTTTATGGCCAAAGTGGATCCAGCAACAAATTTTGCAAAACCTTTTATAATGACCTGCGTCCCCAAGAGAACTCAGGTTTCCAAAAGTGTAGTTGGCTCAAACACCCTATTAAGCACTAAATCCTTTTCCTATTTAGGTGTTACTTTTAGTGCGACGGGCTCCTTGGCACCGCATGTCCTGCATTGTTGGGCTAAGCTGTCTAGGTCAACAGGATCGCTTCTTAGCCTTCTCCGTCCTACCAGTGGTTGGTCTTTGGCCCCGGTGCTACAGATTTACACTGCACAACGTGCCCCGACCGGTTCCTACAGGGTGGATGTTTGGGGAATTGCTGACTGCACACCCATACAGAGGGAGGAAAACCTCTTCTGTAGGAGAATACTGGCTGCCTCAGCATCATCCTCACATTTTATTTGTCACAGTGATGTTTGTCGTATTTGAGTGATTTTATTCGAAACAGACCCCCTTTACTGTGGCTTTCCATCTGGCAAACTGAAGAAGCATCGCTAACAAGGCACATCATCTCTAACTGTTTGGCGTGTGAGAAAGACCTGTCAGTCCCTTGGTTAGCGGGTGTGAAAGACAAATTCGATGAGACTGATCTCTCTCACACCTTTTCTGACCCGGCTTCAAGTGCGGTGATTGATAATAAAAAAAAAAACAGGTGGGCGCAGCATTACTAGCCCACTTACACGAAAGGAAGGCCAGGGAGGAATCATAGAAAACTATGCATATTATCAAATGATAAATATGGGGCAAACTCTTACAGCTATTTGGGGAAACCAAAAAGGAATTGGGAGCGGTTGCTTTTGTTTTGATTCAGAGCTGACACTGTTAAATACCTACTCTGTCTTCCCATAGAGTATCAGTTAAATCTAGATACTAGACCTTGCCTGTGTAACATTGGTGCTAATAGCTCAAGGGTTAATTTTCGGTTCTTCTGTAAGTTTTATGAATTCTAAAAGTTTTGTGGTCCCTTTTTTGAGGATAAGGAACTTGAGATATTATGTCCCAGCTTATCAATTTCTTCATCGATTCTCAGATGAAGAGACTTGTACTGTTGTAAGCCGATTTCTTCATGCTGCTACCCATTCACGATGCACTGTGCATTTAATTTAAATTGGGTGCAGGTTTTTATTGTATGTTTTAAAAAACTTTTTTAATGATTATTGCTGCTAATTGATTCCTCTAGGCTGCTGTATGATCACGTGGCACAAAGCGCCATATTTAAATGGCGTTTTGGATTTAAAGTATGTTTTTAACCTTTTATGACTCTTTATTGGTGGATGCGCCTCACTTTTTTGTAATTTATCCTGTGCATGTATATTATACTTATATGGTTGTACTATCAGCCGATTAAAGTTATTTTATTCAATTCTACCATTTAAAATCTTTGCATGCAGTAATAATATTCACAAGTTATCATATGGCCTTAAGTTACTTCTTTCCAAACATAAAATGACTTTCTCTATATAGCAATAGCAACTCGTACGGATATAATATAAGTATCAAGTCTCATAACTACAAACAAAAGTGCTAAAAGCTTAATTCCATTACATAGTTTTCACTGTTTAACTTCAAGCCATAAATGGCTTCTTCGCTTATGAAAAAAATTACTTTTTCTGTATAGTGATATTACATTTTGCAACTGCAATCGTAATGCTCCAAAGCCCTGGGATACTCCAAATGGGTTCAGTGCCTATATGAATCAGTAATATTTGGTTTCTTATTCTCTTTTTTCCCCCGGAATTTTAGAGCGGTATAAAAATAGCCCTACATCTCCCAAGTTTTCAATTAAATGCATTACAGATTTTTTGGACAGCAAATAATTCTCATCGTCTGATATACTAACCACTCTACCCATTTCACAAAGAAGAGTTTTTACCTCCCTAATGGAAATGAGTGTGCAATTTTTTGCACCAGAAATGAGAAGGTTGTGCACAGTTTGAAAAATCAATCAATCAGGATTTGTAGAGCACGGCTGCTTCCCCTGTGAGGGGCTTGAGGCACTATCGGATAAGCCTGGTAGTTCGCTAGTTCTTCTATTGGTTGGATTGTGCACTGGTTATTGATTAATGTAAAATTAAGGTACACTGATTTAATCTCTTCATAGTAAAGAAATGTGTAATGTTATAAAGTAATATGCCTCAGCAGTCCCTCCTCTTATTTCTTCCTCACAGTCATGTTTTGTTACTGCACCTTAGTCCTGTTGCGTAGCTCTAAGGCTCATGCACATCTACTCAGAGAATGCACCTAAATCAATTTCTCACTCAGATTGAAAGTATGCAATTTAAGTATTCCCACTGCTTGAAACAAACCAACATAAAACAATAGTGAAACGACTAACCTGATTCCGTGAAAAAGCGAATATTGCTGATTAGCTGCCCTGATGCTTCTCCTGGCCAAGCGCAGAGTGGCAGTCCATTGGGGTCGGTTGCTGGCTCCCTCGATCCAAAAATGGCTAACTGATATCGCGTATTGTCATGAACAGTTCGTATTGGGACCTAATGTCACCGCAGGCTCGACCCCTGGACATTGGGGACCCCTACACCTCCATCCTTCTCCAAAGGGATACAGCCCTCCCTATCGAAATAGAACGCTCCTCACCCAATCAGAGAGCAGCTTTGTAATCTAGCCTGCTACAATTCAGTGTCAAGTGCACTACAAGAGGATGGTTATCGAGATTATAATTACCATGTCTTAGATTATGTGCTGGGGAGTTTAGCTCACTGCATACTGTGCTAGCTCTGGAAATGTAACATGTATGGCTCGTTGTAGTATTTGCCACAAAAAGTTCCTATTTTGCAACTCTACCCAATATGCACAGTTTTTGTTGATCATTGCTATATTGATTGTCTATGCACAGCCTGCTGTTAATACATAAATAATAAAAAAATAAAAAAAGGGACTCGGTGAAAACATACCAAACCCCTCCTCTAGTCATATTTTTATAAGACTGCATTAAGATAAGGTAACTACTGTTGATCTCAAGTATCACAAGTACAGCCTGACCATGTGTAATTATTAAAAGGAGTAAAACGTTCATGACATTACTGGCTTACTTTCTTTAAAAATATCAGTTTAGTAAGAACACAAATACAATCATTATGCCTCAGCATATAGCATTGTTTTTAGACCTCATCTGAGAAAGAAGGTGATTCCATAATAGGTGCACAACTCTTTCTTTAAAAAACTAGCATGCCGTCCAATACATGCCACCCTATCACACTGCAGTTCTGATAACGTCTTGATGCAAATAGTATTGGCTGCACAGAAGTTCAACAAGTCATTCGCCTTAAACTGCATAGATTGCGCTATGTTTGGCTCCACTCCAGTATATGAGAAGTGTTTGCACTGTAACCCCATGACCCAAGATGAGAGACAGCCTGAGGGCAGGGTCAGGTCCATGTTAGCCCCATATGCACGCACATAAAACTTCATAAGCGTCACGGACCTGTGCAAGGAATGATCGGGTGACAAGGCAGCACTTTCTCCAGTCAAAGATAGGTTCTGTCTATGAAAGGCACGTCATTCTGTACCCAGGCACATTGTGATAGGAATCAGAACTGAGATAGCATATATGGTGTCATCTTGGTTTTTAAGCCTAGCTGATGTGCATGGCAATATCCATTTTCTAGAGAAGAGGGTATGCAGTTCCTTAGGTGGGTCAAGAGAGGTCAAGAGAGATCAACAATGTGTGTTGTCACCAAGAGAAATGGCAGTTTTTAAATAATTGGCGGGAGGGGAATTCTTTCTTTCTGAATTAGGGCCCTCACTCACTCAGCCAGCTAGATGTCATTTGGGCCTGCTCCTCGTCGGGTCGGCGCTGCAATACCCGACGGGCACCCAAAGAGGGGTTCTTTTGCGTAGATCTTTTGTTCCTTGCCGTTTGGTGCAGTGGAGGTGAGGGACCTAAGAAGTGTAGATGTAGTGTAATGGAAAGTGATTAAAACAGGTTGTGTAGTCCAAAGAATGACTTTTATTCAGGTTGACTCCCCTCCTGGTTAAAAGGAAGAGTGGCGACTATCTGAATTAATGGTTCAGGATAACTGCGCTCTACTCTTAAGGAGTCGACATGTTTCTTGCCTAATAGTCTGGAAGATCAGTGGCAATTCATCAGGACCTAGTGCAAAAACTATCTACACACCGTGGAAAGGTGGACAACCTACCTACCATGTGTAAACCCTGCAAGTAAGGTACCTACAGCAAAGGACGACCTATAAGAAAACAAATGATAAAAACCACAGCAATGTCAATGGCAGCATTTTCATCGTGACAACGTATCTCTCTCTAAATACCAATTGATATTAGTGACCCTTAATGTGTGCAAGAGTGGCTAATAATGTCACACAATTAGTGGTTAAAGGTGATACTAGCAAGCATGTGGTTAAAAAAACATTCGCATTGTGGAGGTCTCTATTTTGATAAAATCTGGCGGTAGCTACGAGGGTGGCCGGTGAAGGGCATATGGGTTCACCTAAATGCTCTAAGAGTTTCGCCTCAACAGAATTCGGCGGGTTGTGAGACGCATAAAGTATTGTGTCCTGGGGAAAGATGATGGCAAGGGTATCGGGTGAAGGTTGCTGAACACATGGAGTCTCTTACCATCCTGGAAACAATAGCATGTTGCAGGTATGAGACCGGGAAAGCGGCATGTCTGCCCAGGCGCACCTCTTATAACACGGAGTAGAAAAAGCCCCCCGAAGGCCCGAGCTACTAAAGAACAAAGGCACCCCCACCACTCGTCAGGCTGCTACCCACGGTTATGAGAGGCACTGGCCTGAAGATCTGGGCTTGGCCGTGTTCTCCTGCTCAATACAGGCTCTGTGGGTGACCAGCTCCATGCTTAAAAATCGCGTGTCTTATAGTCCATAGCTTCGCTACCCAAGAGCTTACCTCCTGCGTCGCTGAATGTCGGGTCGAGGCTGCTCATAAATCCAGACACACTCACCTTGAATTCTAGGATGCAGAATGTAAAGAAATGTGTAATATGACATTCTTGTGCATACACGGCCAAAGACTCAGAGCATTAATAAGCAAAGATTACTTTGGGATCTCCCTCCAGTCAAGGGCCACTACACCTGTGGCTCATGCGCACTGTGTCGTCAGACTACACCCATGAAGGAGATGACCCTTTGGGACACCTTCATATGGAAACTGACAAGACACACTAACTGCAACACCACCCACTGCATCTACATGGTCACTTGTCCTTGCAACATGAAGTACATAGGCATGACCACATGTCGAGCCCTTAAAAGTAGAGCGTAGGGGGGCGTGGCCAGGTGCCGACGAAGATGGCCGCCTAGGGACCGAGCTCCGCCGGGACCGCTGTGTTACCCACGACCATCCGTCCATCCATCCGGGTTGAGCGCACCACCGAGAAAGCGCCAACTCCCCTGCGTGTAGCGCTGCTGCTCGGCGCTTGGAGCAACCTTCAGAGGCTCAAGCGCAATTGTTTGTGTCGCGGTGGATTTGGGTCTGCGGCTGGAGCCGGAGAGGCGGGGTGGCCGCTACCTGAGGCCCTGGCAGGTGGCCTACATCGAGCGCTGAGCCGGCGCAGGGCGGATTATTGCGGGCCGGACCCGAGTTGCTCCCGCACTTCTTCGTTGCTGCCCGGCCGCTGACGGAAGTCTGCGGAGGCCCTGTAAAGAACGCCGGAGCCGAGAGAAGAGCCACGCAGATCCCGGCCCGGCCGCTGCGGGCCTGCGGAGGCAGCTGGCCTACGACGCGGCGGGCTCGGTGGGTGGAGCTCTGCTTGAGGACACTCCGGGCCCGGGAGGGGATCCTGGTCACCAGTGAAGACGCCTGCGAGGTTGGTGGCGCGGCGGAGGGAGAGGCGGCCCAGGGCGAAATATACTGACGGGAGAAAAGGCCCGGGCGGTGTGCCTGCCGGTGGCGCCTTCAGCGGGTGGCGGTCGCGCCCGGGTGCCGGTGGGGCCTGCCCAGGGTCAACGACGCGGACAAGCCTCACCCAGCAGTGAGAGAGCCTTTTGTGGCGGCCGCCCGCGGTGGGCTGTGCCGCCCTAGATGGAAGGAGGTCCATGGTGCGGTGGACGGGCGATGTGGTGTGAACGCTGTTGATTCTACCACGGCGACGTGACCGGCCAGTGGTGCGTTGACTGGGCATTGCCCAGGGGGGGCTTGCTGGCGCCCGGGGTGGGACGCGGACCTTGGCGGCGCAGCAGTCTACATCCACCATGCGACCAAAGGTGGGGAAACCCACGCAAACCAATAAACTGGACAAATATGCGGTGCCCACCGGTCAGGCGCAGTCTGGGGCGACGCTGGAAGCCGCGGCGGATCATGCGGAGCCCTCCCTGACCTCCATCATGGCCGCGATACAGACGCTGGGCACCAACCTTGAGACAAAGATGGACAAGATCTCTATTGAGGTTAATCTGCTGCGCACAGACCTTGGCAAGACTACGGAGAGGTCGAAAGCTAATGAGACTGACATCAAGGCTCTCAAGGCCTCAGAGAAACGGCTTGAGGGGCGCATTAACGAGCTCGTCCTCCAACATCGCCAAATGGCTCTGCGGCTCGAGGACCAGGAAGGGAGGGCACGACGGAGTAATATCCGCGTAGTAGGGGTGCCGGAGGGAACAGAGGGGCGCAGCGTGGAGCTCTTTCTGGAAGATCTCATTCTTAATCATCTAAAGCCCAGAAGACTCTCAAAGCTCTTCACAGTCGAGTGTGCTCACCGAGCCCTGCTCCATCGCCATGATATTGAATTAACGTGACCGGGACGCCATCCTCCAGGTGGCACGGCAGCAGGGAGATCTCCAATACGAAGGGGCCACCATCCGATTCTTCCCTGATTTCACGCTGCGGGTTCAGCAGGAACGCCGCTCGTTCATGGTTGTCAAGGCGACACTCAGGGACCGAGGTATACAATATATGATGTTCTTTCCCGCCAAACTGAAAGTTATCGCGGAGGGCAAATCCCGCTTCTTCACTTCGCCGGCGGCGGTCCAGGAGTGGCTCGATACGACGACGGCGAGGGAACGGATGGGGCACGACCGCGACCACACGACTGAGAGAGGAGCAGCATCCCCCGGTTCTGTGGAGGGAGGAGCTGTGATAGCCGAACAGAGCCAGGGGTCATGGCGGTCCAGGTCGAACAGCCCTCGCTGGGACTCGCTCCCGGACACAGCGGCACGCTGAGGTTTCCGAATGTGACATCAAGCCACGCCGAACAGTAATGTATATGACATGATATGGGGCCATGGATGATGTTGCTGGTTTGTGAGGCGGGCGTGTTCGCTCCCTCCTTTGATGATTCTGTGGTAGATCCCGGATTGCCTCGCACACTTAAGCGACTTATAGTTTGGGGTAGCACAGTGTTGGCGGCTGGAGTTGGGGCCGGCCTACGTTATATCCGGGGGAGGGGCGGTCACTCTCTCCGGGGTGAGTCGGGCAACAGGCGCTCTGCTAATTGGGGCAGTGGGTAGTTTAAAACCTATGGAGCAGGGAGCAGGGGGGGGGGGGTCTGTTCAGAGGGATGTTACAGTGGTTACTGAAGGGTTGGTAAGACAGAAGGTGACGGATCCACAGAATGTGGTCCTAACTGCTATATATATTGTTATGGAATGTTGGGGGGGGTGGGCGGGAGGAGGGGAGGTTGGACGGTTGCTATGGTCACACATTGCTACTATTAATGGGGTTGCAGGTGGCACCGGTGCTCAGAGACAGGCTGGCTCCTACAGTAATGGATATGGCTAATAGATGGGAGAGCAGCCTTAGGGTCCTTAGCTGGAATGTGAACGGGCTGGGGGATGGGCTCAAACGTACCATTGTTTTACAGTTTATTAAACGCCACCTTCCTGATGTAGTACTATTGCAGGAAACGCACTTGATGGGGAATACATGTCAGGCCCTCGACAGATGGGCATACACGCTAGCGATACACTCCGGCTTCACCTCTGGCTCTAGGGGAGTGGGGATCCTGCTTCGCCGTTCCCTGCCCTTTCACATTGACCACTCTGAGACAGATCCACTGGGCCGCTTTGCGGGCCTGTCGGGGAGATGGGAGGGCCGTCGGTTAAATCTCATTTCTGCGTATATCCCCCCCCCCCCCGGCCTCCAGACTCAAGCGTATGCAGACCTGGGTAAACTCCTGCTCTCCCTCCCTGATGGGAAGTTGATCGTCGGGGGAGACTTTAATGCAGTGGTCTCCGGGACCCTTGACAGACATCCCCCCAGGGACACGCCTCAGGGGCACAGGTGGTTGGCGGACTTCCTCGAAGCCTTCGGGCTCACGGACGTGTGGCGGCTGCTGCACCCCACGGGTAGGCACTTTACCTTCCACTATGGCCCGCATCGTTCCTTTTCCCGCTTGGATTACCTTTTGACTTCCTTACAGCCTGATATGAACATACGGGAGGCCTCCCTATAAACGCCTGGTGCCGCAAAAGTGAGGACCTGAGAAAAAAGCTGTCCCGCTCCATCGAGCACTACTTCGAGCACAATGTCGGATCGGTGAGCTCCTCTGTCAATCTGTGGGAAGCTTTTAAAACGGTGCTGCGGGGGGAGGCGCTTTCGGCCATCTCCGGCAGCCGTAAGGAAAAGGTGGCACAGATCACCTCGGTTGAAACGGACCTCAGGGCACTTGAAGATGCTGCGTGCGCGGCTACTGAGCCGGAGGTGCAGCACCGGTTGAGACTTAAAACTGCGGAATATAGAGAGCTGGTCACGCATAATGCCCAAACTGTTATTCAACACAAAGCGGGCAGGATATGACCAAGGCGACAAAGCGGGCAAACTTATCGCCTGGCTCGAGAAAAAACAGAAGGCCACTAAAGTGGTGCCAGAGATTATAACAGCGTCGGGAGACGTGGTTACGGAGCCCCCTAGAGGTTACGGTGGAATTTGCAAGGCACTTCCGGCAGGTATATAGTAGGGGGTCGGACCGTCCGGAGGAGGACTCTGTTGCCTTGCTCGCAGATATTCGTATGCCCTGCCTGTTGGAGGCCGACCGTGAAGCCCTGGAGGCCCCCCTGGCTGCGGCCGAGCTGGAACATGCGATCGCAGACCTCCGCCCGGGTAAAGCGCTTGGACCTAATGGTCTGCCCTTTGAGCTCTATAAGCTGAAGCCCGCCGTCCTTAGTCCGCCCCTCCAACGAATGTTCGAAGAAAGCAAGGCGATAGGGAGATTGCCGCTAGATCAGCGCTTGGCCACTATAGTGACCATACCGAAAGAAGGGAAACCGAGAGAGTCCTGCTCCTCGTATAGACCGATCTCCCTGCTAAATGCAGAACCGAAAATACTTGCAAAACACCCTTGCCAATAGACTTCACTCCGTCCTCCTCATGCTGGTCCATCCGGACCAGTCCGGCTTCATGCCACGTCTCAATACGGCGCTCAACATCCGGCGCCTGAATGGTGTACTGGGGAGGTGCCATACGATCCGGGAAGATGCGGTGGTGGTTTCTCTTGACGCCACCATGGCATTTGACACCCTGGAATGGCCATACATGATGGCGGTGCTCCGCAAAGTGGGCCCACACTTTATGGCATGGGTCCGTCTCCTCTACTCGGAGCCCCTGGCCCAAGTGGTAGTCAACAACAAGGTTTCTGAGGTCTTCGCCCTGGAGAGGGGAACCAGACAGGGATGCCCGCTCTCACCTCTCCTATTTGCGCTCTCCCTTGAGCCACTAGCGGCGTGGATCCGGCAGGACATCTACCTCGCAGGGATACGGTGGACGGACGGCTGGGAGGACAAAATCTCTCTATACGCCGATGATATCCTCCTTTACTTATCCCAACCGCGGAGATCTATAGTGGCAGCGATGGATATTTTTACTAGTTTTGGGCGGAACTCGGGGTTCCGCATCAATTGGAGCAAGTCCCTCCTCTATGTCCTCTATGGCAGCCCTCCCAGGCTTCCCAGCGACTGCCCGCTTACCGTGGCGGAGGACGGCTTCAGGTACCTCGGAGTATTTGTCACTCTGGATAGGACTCTCCGGTATGAAAGGAATTTAATGCCGCCACTGCGGCAGCTCCAGCGTGACTCAACTTCCTGGCAGAGACTGCCATTGTCACTGCTGGGCCGTGCGGCCCTCTTTAAAATGATGGCACTCCCTAGATTTATCTATGCCCTCCAAAACTATCCGGACTTGGTGCCAAATTCTTACTTTGTGGCTATAGAGGCGGCACAGCGAGCCCTCCTCTGGTCGGGTACGCCTAGAATAGTGCTGCGAAAACTCACGCTGGGATGGTACGACGGGGGGATAGCCCTCCCGGATATCCGCAAGTACTACTGGGCGGCTCACCTGTCGGCGATAAATCAGGGGACATATAGTGATGGGAATGACCCAGGTTATGGGATGGACAGATGGTTGCTCCCGGGTGGGAATTGGGACATCGCGCTTTACTCCCAAGCCCGGCAAATATCAGCTCACGGGCTCGACGAAGCACTCCGTGCAAATATGGCACGCTGCACATCGTAAGTTGGGCTGGTCCAACACTTTGACCTTGGCCACCCCCCTGTGGGCGTCGGAGAGACTGGGCAGCCTGGGTCACACAAAGGGGTTCCGTAGCTGTGACCTTATCGGGATCTCCCAGGTGAAAGACTTGTGGGGGCCCGAGGGAATCAGATCTTTTGCGTACCTGCAAGACACATACGACCTGGCGCACACAGAGTATTTCAGATACATGCAGATTAGGCACTCCCTCCAAGCTAACATTCCACCGGGGACGAGGCCCCCGCAGGCCTTCCCACTCGAGGATCGGCTGCTCGATGGGCACATGCCGGAGCACGCCATCTCGCTCACGTACAAAAAACTGATAAATAACCCCCCTGATCCACTCGAGTCCCTAAAGGAGAAGTGGGTGGCTGATGGACTTGAGATCGACGATGAGGAGTGGGTGACTGCTCTGGCATCCCCAAGGGAGGTGGCTATATCGGCTAGACTTCGACTCGTGCAGCTTAAAATATTGCATCGAGTATACGTCTCCTGCACAAGACTTCTGGCAATAGGGGGGGAGGGGCTCTGCCGGCAGGGTTGTGGGGAGGCTGGCTCCTTTTTCCATATTTTGCGGGAATGCCCAGGGGTGCAGAGGTACTGGAGGCGAGTTGTGTCCTGCATGCGAGAGGTGTGGGAGGTTGACCTTCGCACAGAGGCTAAGAGATGCATACTGAACATATGGGAACCCACGGACCTACCTACACGGGGGAGACTTTGGGTCACACTTGGGCAAATGGTGGCGAAACGAAACATAGCCCGTCTATGGGGTGCGCCGACGCCGCCGAAATTGGTGGACTGGCAAAGGGACATGGATTGGTGCATGTTGCAGGAGAAGACGGTATACACGGCACGAGGGTGCCCCAGAAAGTGGGGGGAGGTGTGGTCGCATTGGAACGAATACAGAGGTGGCATATGTGAGCCCCCGCAGGCCCGCCTGTCCGGCTTGGAGATTATGGACTGAACCTAGCCTGCCTTCAGAACTACTGTGAGTACATTTTGACCTGCAGTGTCACTGTATGTCACCGATGTTGCAGCAACTCCACTGTTTTTGTGCTATTCCTTGTGACCCTGTTTTTTCTTGCAAACAATAAAAAAGAATAAAAAAAAAAAAAAAAAGAGTATAGCGTAGTTATCCTGAACCATTAATTCAGATAGTCGCCACGCTTCCTTTTAACCAGGTGGGGAGCCAACCTGAATAAAAGTCATTCTTTGGACTGCCCAACCTAATCACGTTCCATTACACCACATCTACACTTCTTAGGTCCCTCACCTCCACTGCACCAAAGGGCAAGGAACAAAAGGTCTCTGTCAAAGAACCCCTCTTTGGGTGCCCGTCTGGTATTGCAGTGCCAACCCGACGAGAAGCAGGCACAAATAATGAAGCATGATACCTAGCTGGCTGGGTGTGTGAGGGCCCTAGTTCTGAAAGGAGGAATTTCCCTCCTGCTGATTATTTTAGGACTGCCATTTCTCTTTGTGACAATACATATTGTTGATGTCTCTTTAGCTCTCTTGACCCACCTAAGGAACTGCATACCAACTTCTCTAGTGTTGGCTTGGGCATTTATGCTGGACTTTCCAAAAGCGCTTCTGTCCCCCTCTTGTTAATTAAATATCCATTTACTGTAATGATACAGATATAACATCCAAATGTGCTAGTCTAACTTCCCATGTGTGATACATGGCAGGCGGGACATTAAGCGGTAATTCTTGAAGGACTTGTGCAGCTTTCCAAGAGAAGTGGGAAAGTGCATAAGTCGAAAGGGAGTCTGGGACCGAAATGTGGGACGTGGAGATTCAAATGGGAATGCTTTTAAAGACTAAAGGGAGAACAAATAGGAGGCAAGTCTTATAGGTGGAGAGAACAAGATGTGGTAGAAGTAAAAAGAGGTGGACAGAGTGTGTGGGATATGTGTAGTGAGAACTGCTGATATTGACATGCACTTCATGATCTGCCAATGTTGTGAAACTTTGGAGGGTTATATAGTAAGGGGTGCTCTGGAGCTCACGTGGCACAGCACAGTTTCCGCCCACAGGATTTATTTTTTCTCTTTATTTACATTTTCAAAATACAGCACAGCGTGTCTCAGTTACATATAGTTACAAATGAAGAAAACTCAAACAACATTATACTAAACATTATTGCTTTTCAGGAATTGAAACAGAATTTTTCTAATTAATAGAGTGGAAACACAAAAAAGCGAACAAGAAAGAAAAAATATCGGAATTTCCATAGTATAAACAGTAACAAGTAAATTTCAAGTGGGCAAATTCATGTCAAAATTATACCACAGGTACAAATAGCTGAGTTTCTAGCACATAAAGCTATGGCCCACTGTAAGTCAGCGTTTCCTTCTAGTTGTAAATAGGAGCCCATATCTGTCTGCTGAGTATTTTCGCTCTCTTACCCTTCTTTTCATATATTCCCCTCTCAAGATTGAATACTGAGAGGAGCCGAGCGAGCCAAAGCTGGAATGTTGGGGCAGCTTGGTCAAGCCAAACCGAAGCTACACAAATTCTTAACACTGCCATGTCAAGGAAGAGAAAGCGATAAGAGAAGGTTTGTGTCTGGGTTTTATCAACCCCATGAAGTATCAAGACTGGTGTTTGCTTGACTTTAAGGCCCAAGCTGGACTCAATAAATGTTTAAATGGAAGATTTCAACGTATCAAGGCGAGGGCAAATAGAATACATATGGGATAGGTCGGCGTTTTAAGAATTACACCGTGGGCACCTAATGGCCCCCCCCCCACCCCCCAATTGTGAGATCTTAGCCTTGGTATAATATAAAGAAAAGAGTATTTTATAATGCTGGACCTGAAGCCCCGCAGAGCCTGGGGTCCTGCATCATATAGCCATTGATAAAAGTGTTGAAATACTTCCTGAATCTCACAGGGGTCTGTTACTATCTTTCTGCATTCATCTCTGATCTCATTTATCTCACTCGCTGCACATTTTTGTCTGAGTCTAGCGGCCAACATGTGGCCCACCCATTCGTTAAATTCATGGCAGTGTTCCCTTTTAGCCAAGAAAAGCTCGGCGGCTTTTTCGGCAGAACGATCTCCAATTCCAGCCTTAGCCCAGGCGAGCCTGAGCAAGACATCTTCCGTTGCTAAGCCTGAGTTTACAGCTGCTGCCAACTCCGTCTCAATTCTTGCTAAATTTTTATATAGCACTTCCACCCGATGCGCCTCCTTCGTCTGTCGGGACAGGCTAAAACTGATTGTCTCCCCTCTAAGCCCAGATTTAAAAGCGCCCCAAACGACACAGCGCTGGCGCTTTATCTATTTATATCCCAATAGGTCTTAATCCAACCTTTCATATTGGGGACATAATCCGGATCTAGTAGTAACCCTCTTTCAAAAGTCCAAGTCCGCTCAACCTGCCCACCTTTTGTAAATACCAAAGTGAGGACAAGGGGGTTATGATCAGATATTATCCTAGGATTCTTCTCTATTTTAGCCCGCTACACCATAGATTGTGCCACAAAAAAAAAATCAAGTCTATAAACTGTCTGATGTGGAGCAGAAAAAAAAGGTACTACCAGGGTGCTGGCCATTTAACTGATGCCATAAATCTACAAGTCCATGATTTCTTACTATATTTGTTAGAGCCTTAAAAACCTTCTTTTTACGACCAACATATAAATCTCCAGTACTACCCTACAGCCCACCAAGTCCATTAATATTCAAATCACCACACAATAATAGTGGGGTAGGCCAATTAGCTAACTCATCATCTAAATGCTCCAAGGCCTCTGAATCATCAGCAGTGGAGCCATACAGAGAACACAGAGTGAAATGCTCCCCAGCAAATACACAATGCAATACCACCCACCTGCCCCACCTATCTGAGATCTTTTTTTTAACGATTATATCCTTCCTTCAGGTAAGAATAGCAACGCCTCTTGTCTGAGTCCCTTGTTTGGTGGCCCCCAATAAATGAAATCCATGTTGTTCTTGGACCCCTTCTCTACTGCCCTCTATATGGGTCTCTAGGACGCATAAAATATCCGCCCTCCTAGATTTCAAAATAATAGATGCCCTTTGTCGCTTAGCCTGGTCATGAAGCCCACAAATGTGTATTGTTACAATTCTAAGATTGATAGAATTCATAAACCAATTTTTGAGTAGCTTTCCTAAGACATGACTTTTCCTGTTTCTCCTCTCCCTTGATGCCACCCTGAGCACCTTTTTCCTACAAAATAAAACTTTCCTATATATTTCCTGAATCCTGTAATGCCAAGTATCCTCATCTGAGGTGCAGTGCTGTACTGTATCCATTTCCCTCCCAAACCCCGAGCCCCCCCCTGAACTACACTCCCCCTCCTCCCCCCCAACATCCCGCATAGGCAAATAGGTTCAATCATGACCTATGTGTGACTGCTGATCGCGCAACTCGAGCTGCTGTGTGCTCCCCAGCCCCATGCTGATCTATACCACCACAACAATAGTAAACCCCTGTGAAGGCCCCCCCCCCCCGATATAAAACAAATAACAATATACGACAAATTAATATCAATTAGGGATCAATTACTCTACCATTGCCCCACCCAAGCCTCTGACATTGGCATTTGGGATTTATCCAGCAACCACAGACAGCATCTTGCTGCACCATAGAACAACATCCGACAACGCTCTCCCTTTAGGAACCTTTCAACTCTGACATAAATACTTGGGCTTTGATTTCCGAGAGGAATATGTGAACCCGACCCTTAACTATAACCTTAAGGCGGGCGGGATAAAGTAAGTAAGCTTCGCAACACATCCCCTGAAAAGCAGAAATCAATTGTCGGAGCCTCCACCTTCGCTCCACAGTGGCATGGCAAAAATCCGGCCTTGTGAAAAATGTATGTCCTTCAAAAGATCGTTTGGTGTCTGGTCTTGCCATATCTATTATGGCCTGACGAAGCAGAAAGTTCCCGATGATCAAAATTGCCCTAGGGCGCTCTTCTTGCCTAACTGAATAGTTCCTCTTCTTCTGTACCATTGGAAAACGATGGGCCCGTTGACCCTCCATATCCCAATTCCAGTGTGTGAGTTCCGGAAAGGATCCTTTCAACAAGGATACGACAAAGGACTTCATATTTCCCCCTTCTGCATTTTCCGCAATCCCAAGCAAGCGAACGTTATTCCTCCTTTGGCGATTCTCGAAATCCTCGAGTTTCCAGCACATATCCATTGCCTGCTTTTCCTGCTGCACTTTAGACTCTTGTAGTTTGTCTACCGCCTCTTCCAAGGCAACCGTTCTGTCCTCCACTTGGGTAACCCTTTCGGCCATTTCAGTACAAAGCTTGTTTGTTTTACGAATGGAGGCTTGAAGCTTCTTTGTTGCTTGAAGTGACTTCCTGCTTTCCGATTTGGCCTTGCTCAGCATTTGTTTTAAGGTTTGATATAACAAGTCCAATGAGGGAGAGATGGTATTACCCGATAGTGCGGTTAATCCCCCTGCTGCCGCCTGCCCACCGTTCTCTTGTACTAGACTTGTGGCCGAATAGTCCCATTCCAGATTACGCACTGTGGTAGAATCAGTTTTTGCTGAACTAGTCTTAGATCTTATTCTGCACCCACAGGATTTTTAATGGTAAGTAATGTGATGCAATGCTTTGCACCACACAAACCCCTGTGCAAAGCTTTAATAAATATGCTCTCTGGTTTCATCTTTCATCTCATTGACCGATCCTGTCACAACAGTGATTTTAACCAGGATTATGGAAAATGGGACATCATGGTGGGGCTACACAAAATGAGCAATGACAGTTGTTTTGTGTGAGTGTAGGAAACTATACCCACACACAAAAAAAGGTATGAGTGATGCAAGAACCACAACAACTACCTACACAAACCTCAAAGTGGTCAAGTAAAATCCTGGTTTCTTTTTTGTTCTCAGCTGTCGCCTTGTTTTCATGCAACTATTACTTTTGCCATTCAAACTAGATGCTTTGTCTTCTGATTTGGTGGTTGACTTAAGTGGATTCTCTGCACACTTGACCAACCGTAACATGCTTTGCACATCACCGGAATCCACAACTACCAGATTTTTCTCACCTCCTTGATTACAAAAGGGCCTATGTATGCAGATAACCCCTTATTCACAAACCTTGTCCCCAAGAGTCCATACTCTACTCTTTGTTTTGTGAACACCACCATACCACCATTGGTATTTCTGTTTTTGCTATCTTTGCCTTGACCTACACCTTACCTTCCCAGAACCTGCCTTGTGATTCATCTGTACCCATCTAAGTTTCATCTTGTAAATTGCCTTTCTGCCCTTTATCCCTTCCAAAGGTGATTGCTTGTTGAACAGCGAGTTGTAGTCCAGTTAGCCCACAAGGGTTCCCTCAAAACTCCACCTAGTGGCACTCTTAATTGTGAAGCTCTTTGGACACCGGCCTTCACCATTTAATTAAACTTCAGCTAAACCATCAGCTTGCATCAAATACAATGCTGTAGGCTGGTGCACAATAGATTTCCCTGTCAGAAACTGACACATTTCTTTGGAAATAAACTACACCATTTTCTGTCATGAACATTTCTGGAGTTCGCTTTTTGGAAAACTCCTCAATTGAAATTCAGTAACACATGGGGTTACTGACCCCACACATTTCACCAGGACACACTTTATTGCATATCCCACCAACAGAATTACAAACCTTTCCATTTGCTGAAGTTCATTAAAAGGACCTATTATGTCCAGTCACATTTTTTTCAATGGCTCTTCTGGGATCACAACATGTGAAATAGGTGCTTGTCTTACCATTCTGCTGTTGTGCGACTGTGCACATCCCATCCATATGTTGTCACCAGTATGATTCCTTCAATCTTTTTATCGGTAAATTACTTCCTAAGTTCCCTTCATGGGCTATGCTCAGCGCTTTCTCTTTCACAGATTCTGGTGGAACCTTCCCCAGATCTCTGCACAAAACGCAATCGACCAAATGTAATTGATCTTTCACTACATTAAAATATTTTTCTTGGAAACTCACATTCTCAGACCTAACCCACCCTTTCACCATATACTCCATCCCTTTCCAGTACAACACTTCCACTCCAGTGGCATTTTCCCTAACAACTTTGGCCTGGGCATCGGAATGCACCCACAGAACTGACTGTATTGCCTCCTCATCCACTAAAGATGAATAACCTTCAACACAATCATATTGGAACAACAGTAACATAAATAGTGTGCACTTTAATTTTTAGAACAACCATGTTCTGCAATTGAACTCACCCACTCCCTTTAATCGCAATCAAATCCTTGAGGTAACACTGTGGCTGTCTGTACTTGAAAACACCTGCACTATGGGCTTGTGATCACCCTTAACATCAAAAGGCTACCCTCACCCTCAAAAAGAAGTTGAAGTGATTATTTCCCAGGTGCATGCTAAGGCATCTCCTTCAGTTACCAAGTAGTTCACTTCAGCTGCTTTGAGAGCTTGTGAAGCTAATGCAACTACTCTTTCTTCTCCATTATTTAACTGGGCCAGAACAACTCCCAACCCCTTAACACTGGTATCAAGTCATCAACATGGTCTTCACAAATTAAAATTTCACAATGAACTCTTGGCTAGTTGAAATGCATCGGAACACCCATCAGTCCAATTAGATTACTCTCCCTTCTTCAAGAACAACCTCATTGGATAACCCAATAAAGCACAATTTCTGATGAATTCGTCAAAGTATTCCATCAGCCCTGAGAATGACCTTAGCTGTTCCTTGTCACCAGGGAGAGGACTATTGATTCATCCAAATCAGGCTTTTAACTTGTTCCTTCCCACAAATTTTGTCCCATATATTTCAAAGCGCCTACTCTGAATTGACACATATCTCTTTTCAGATTCAAACCATCTTCATGTAACTTCAAACAGGACTTAGCATGCTCTCACCTATCTTTTCCATAAATCAATATATCATCCTGGAACACCTGACTGGTTGCACACCTTCAAGGACCATTGTCATAAACGATGGAAACAAGCAGCAACCAGATGGCATTCTTACAAAATGATTTGCCGCCAGTGGCATGATGAAAGAAGTCAGTAGTTTAGAATCTTCACTTAAAACAATCTGGTGACAGTTGGACGACAAATCCATAACACTGGAAATTAATACTTCTGCCCCACACAACAAAGGAGGTTCTTCCGAAATATTAGGCAATGGCTGTCACCCACCCAGGTTCCCTTGTTGAGGTCACGCAGACCTACACACACATACAAATATTTATAGTGCTATCCTTGGGCGCCAAGACCACTGGCTCCAACTATTCTGGACAATCCAACCTTTTTCTAATATACTCAACTCCTGTTTTAGTGGTTCCACCATTATAAAAGGATCTTTACATACATTATGCACCACAGGTTTCACACCTTTCCTAAGAAAAATATTGTGTTCAAATGTTTTATCAGTCCTAGTTTATCCCCAAAAACCTGTATAAAATGGTTAACTAAGTCCCCATCTTCACTGATGTGGCCAACCATCAGAACTTGGTCATATGATTCAGTGCTATTCCCCAGTAGATTTTTGCCCATCCTAGATACATAAACTTTGCTGATTGTTCAAGACCTGTAGTGTTTAAGGGGCATGAAACTATCAACTCTCCCACTCGCAATGGCAAGTCAGTTTTTATTCGGTTGAGCTAATTTTAGTGTTTACTAGTCCGTTCTGGACAGAGAGATCGAGCTAGCAAAGAATAGGTGTTCTGTTCGTCCTGAAAATGAATGAGCAATAAATGCACCTTTAAATCTTGTTCTTATCTCGTCATATTTACACTGCATTGAAAGACAGAGGTCAATTGTCAGTGTTTGTCTTTTTACTAATTGCTGCTTTTTTAATCCTGGAGATTGGTGTTTAGTTTTCTTTCTCTGACTTCTAACTTTTCAGAGTTTGTAAATTGAACTGTCTGACAATTGAGCTGGGGTGCAAGGAGTCTGAAATGAAAAGTGGTAGGATGTCAGTCTTTTTCTCACACACAAAAACTTAAATACCTTTTATATTAACTGTACAGATATTTCAAAATGTTCCCAGGAGCTAAGAAAGCAAATGTTTTATTAATTCAGAAGTGAAATGGAAACAAAGATTTAGCTATTGACATGAACTGGATCAAAACAAATCAGAACACTTTACTTGGTAATGTACAAATGATAATAATTTGCTGAAGGTCGATTTCCACTCCTTATCGTTTGATTGCTATATCGTTTTATCAGTAAACCTGCAAATGAGTGGGAAATGTTGTGACCATTTCAATTTAATCTGTGCTGTCTGCAAATGACAGTGTGCTACCACATTGCACTTACGTCATATATTTGTGATGGTGTGCTACCAAAATTCACCACTGGCTACTTACATCAATCTTGACATCTGACGCAATGCTGAACCACCGCTTTTGTTTCTTAAACACTTGATGTAGTTGTTAGTGGTCCCCCGTGAGTTCATATAACTGAGCATTAATTTCCATTCTCCCCAGAGATCCCTGTTGCTGGTGTTTTACTGCATCTCACACACCACCTGCTCTGTACAGGTGGGCGAGCCAACAAATTAGCAGAGAGAGCTGAGCCAGGGGTCGACTCTGTTTCTGATAGCACGAGCCGATCCTCAAAAATATTTGCCATGTAAATCATGCATAAAAGATTATGTTGCAATAGGATATGGTGTATTCAGAATTCAAAAAAAGTGTATTTCATTTACACACAGAAGTTTAATCTTAGAACATCAGATTACATCACTGCATTGAGAATATTTATGAAAAGTGACAGTCTTTAAACCTGAACTGAGAATCGTTACTCCCCCCCCCCCACCCCCCCCTGATGATAATGCTATTAGTGAGTGAACGAAAAGGAAATTCAGGGGGCATGTGTTCCCCATATGTGGTCTAGATTCTTATTATACATGAAAGAACAGTTTAGTGTATTAAATCAAAAGATTTCTTTTTGTCCAGTAGTCGTGCTGAACTTGCGTATTTGCAGGTGCTCTTATATTTCATAATAGAGAAAAAGGAGGCTCGGTGATGTAGGATCACACAGTTTGAGACCAGTTTATGGGCCAAAAACATTACAGCTAGGACGAGTAATTTTTTTTATGTCACTAGAGCTGCAGGTCTGGTCACATTTTCTGATTTTTATTTTTCGGAGGCCTGCTCTATCCTCATAGGAACATATCCCATGAGATCAGCAGTGCTGCCACCATATCCATACAGACATTGCATAGATGCCAGGAGATTCACCTTCAACCCCCACCTACGGATATTTCTTCCGGGCTTTAATACAGGGTCCTGTCTTCAATGCCAGTACACTTTGTTTTATTACTGTTGAAAATGTGTCCCCACCAATCGCCACTTAATAAGAATCAAAAAGATTTTCCATGGCAAAAGTGGTTCTCCAGTGTCACTGAAAAAGGATGGAGGTTGAGACATTTTAATGGCCCCTCAATTTAACACAATAAGTTAAAACAATTAACTAAAATAACAACTCTATAAAATTCATAGGCATCCTCAAATGTATTTGAAACTTGATGGGTCTGTAGTTTTCATTTGGCTACAAAATTACAAAGTACAAGGTTTTACGTGCTAAAATTCCCGAAATTAGGTTGCTACTATTTGAAGTGATAGTTAAACCGCACTCAGTGAAAATAGTCCTGAAGTTATTAGGGTGCAGCTAAGAGAAGAGTGTAATATTTCCATTACAGTGCAGCACAGTTTTGTTCATGTTAAGCAACTACTGTTTCTCATGCAGTGATGCACTTAAGCTAGCCGCTATCTGACCCCATGCTACCTGCATACATGCCTGTATCCCAGCATTCCCTGCGCAATATCGTTGCTCGTGGGAAGATGTCCAAGCGAACTTCACTGCTTGTCAATGGTGGGAGAGTTTTCACAAGAAGTAATATGCACTGCTAGGTTCGTGCTAGGCCAATAACAGTTGATTCATAAAAGATCAGGAATGAAGGTAAACTGCTTACATTAAAAAAAACTCATCACAAGAAAAATCTGTACAGTTTGTTGCTCCTTACTCATTGTATCTGGATCAGCCCTTGCTTTAAAAATAACATTTTCATCGAAATTGCAACTTCTCTGTCGTGCGATCCTCTGGTGAGGTGGTGATAGAAAAACCTTTTGCTTGCACAGTCAGCTCTCGCCATTAGCCAGTGTTCTGGCACACCCCTTCTGTGATGACCGGTGCTGGGGAGCTCTGTGTCTGCGGCTTCACAGACGAGGCATGATGTGATCAGGAACTCCCTGAGTTTCTTAAGGGAAACCACACTTTCTCCTGCATCCATTTGCCCTTGCAATCCCCTGATGTCCATGATGGGCGAGTGAGCAGGTACAGCCTTGTCAGCTCCTGGAAATGATAATCTTGTCTCCAGTTAGGAGGGTTAACACTGCCCGTCAGGCTCCGTTTGCTCCTGATCTTCCATAACTCTGCCAGTGTTTGACAAGTGTCTTTATCTCTTGCCTTGTAACCCTGAAGAAATGTCTTCCGTTCTTCATCTAGTAATAACCTTTTCACCAATTGCATGCATTAGGTCATGTTTGTGGCATGTCTCTCTAAATCTGAGATGGTTTTGGGGCAGGCTTCTTCTAAGACGAGCCATACAAAAGGTTCCATATCATCTGTTGTGTGAAGGTCTTCTGTGGGGCTCCCAGTTTTGTGTCTATAGAGGCAGTCCACAGGATTGTCAGCCCCAAGCCTGCATTTAACCTTGAAGTAGTAGTGTTCGAGCTGGGAGGCCGACTTCTCAAAGCACAGTGGAGAAAATTGCAAAGTTCCCTTGATTAGTGGAACAGTGGGGCAAGCGGCTTGTGTTCAGTTATGAACATGAAGTTTCTTCTGAAGCGGTAGAGGTGGAAGTGATTGTAGGCTCACTGGCTTGCCTGAGCCTTACGTTCAATTGGGAATGTCTTTCCTCTCTGTCTGTTTGCTCTCTGCTAGAGAACTCAATGGGATTTGAATGTTGTTGCTTGTGTTTCTGTGAGAGAACGGTTCCAAACCCAACGGGGTTGGCGACTACAACCACTATCTTCTCTCGGATTCTAAAGTAGTGCTTTCTTGTGTCTGTCAGAATGGCCTCTGATATTTTTGATCACTGTTTCGTGTTATTGTCTGCCTCTTTTGATGCTTTTCTCCTTTTATTTAGATGAGCAAACTCGAATCCGGTTTCAGCTGGAGCTAGAATTTGTTCAGTGTTTGGCGAACCCAAATTATCTTAACTGTAAGTATATGCACTTCAAACCCCCAGTCAAATGTTCTTCACGTGTACCAATGAGAAGCGTTTACTTGTGTTTAAACAGGGAGTAAACATAAAATTGAATAGCTGAATAATACCAAAATGCGAATTTGACTTGTGTGTGAGTGTTGAGTGCAACAATCTCTGTATACACTGCAGTCTAGCTTTTAGTATTAGAAAAGGGTATATGCAAGCCACTTCAGTTTTTAGAGCAACACAAAAACATTTTTTAGAGGGAAGGTATGGTTTCAATTGTAAGTTGCTGATCTTAAGACTTGGAACAATTTGTTCTAATGGTACTGACCAAAATTGTAATTTTTGGCATATTGCTCGCTCTGTCAATGACTCGACCATTTGCGTAATTTGAATATGAAAATGCTGTACCGTGTGTAGCATAGCACTGTCCTGATTGCATTCTTTCCTCCCCATCATATCTTGTTTTCTCTAATCTGCAATATGAACTGAAATGAAATGAAAAGTGGATTTATAAAGCGCAGATTGCTGCCCTAAGGCGTCCATGCGCTACTTGAAGGGTGAGGTGGGGACGACCAAAGTGATTCAGGAAAATTAGCTTTGGGGGGTGAAAAGAAAAGTCTTCAGATGTTTCCGAAAAGAAGAAAGGTTGGGATTGGATCTGAGTTGGGGAGGTAAGAGGTTCCACAGCTTGGCGACATTATAGGAAAACATCCTGCCGCCAGCCCGTGTTTCTCCTAATTCTGGGTACTGTTGCTAGAAAGGCCTGGCCGGAGCGGAGTTGTTTCCTAGGATGGTAATGAGTGATGAAGTTTCGGCAGATTGCCGGTCCTTTGTCCCAGAAGGCCTGATGGGCAATACACAGTGCTTTAAAGGAGATTCTTTGCCGGACCGGTAACCAATGCAGGCTTCTCAGTCCGGGTTTAGCTGATTGTCTCCGTGGCAGCTGTAATAATGTGCGGGCGGCACAGCTTTGAACGGTCTGCAGCTTACGGAGTGTATAGTCAGGGGCACCAAGGTATAAGGAGTTGCCAAAGTCCAGTCGAGACTGAATTAGACCTTGGAACAGCGACTTGCTTGGCCTCCATGGGTAGAAGTGGGAGCACTTTTCTAAGCATTCTAAGTAG